>NC_042977.1:7766341-8471341 GCF_901001165.1 Salmo trutta
GCTCATTAGAAATAGGCTTCTATTTGAGCCAGGCATCTGTTTTCTTAATGCACACAGCTTTTGCTCAAATGCATAGTTAATTGTTTAATTCCAGCATTCACTTCCAACATTTTAATAAGTTCCTTCATTTCCTGCACTAATGTGTTATCATTTACACACAGTGTCACGTTTCTTTTGTCTTAGCATGCTTCTATTTTATTCACAGAAAACAACTTTTCCTTCACAAAATAATTATTATCCTCTTTGACTGTCCATTTTTGTCAGTTCCTACTTTCGCCAGTAGATGGTGATTCATAAGGGTGTGTACTCCTGAAGTTGTTGAATGTTTTTTTGCTTGCCAGTTAGCTAGCAGTTCTCAGCTGTTAGCAGGCAATGGCTAGCAGTTTCTTGCTGGCAATAGAAAAACAGATTGCCATAATTGTTTTGTATCATTTCTGAATGATTTAATGTAACAAATCAAACATTTAAACCTTGTAAACACTTCACTGTAATTCATGGTAACCTCAAACAATTTAGTTTCGACCCGCCGTTTATTTGAACCAACTGTTTCTTTGCTAAGCTGTGTGCCATTGCCTGGCTATTAAAAGGGACAGGTGGCTATTTAAGACTCTGCGTTTAATTGGAGTTTTACAACGTTATGAGGACAATGCACACCAGCAATTTCCAGACGGTGTTTTGGCTGTTGAATGTCAGTCCAGTTCCATGGTGTGTCTGTCTTTTTTGTAACTGCCTGAGGGGAGGACTGAGGTGGAGTGGGCATCCCGAGGACAGTTCTGGGAGATGCAGGATGGCATTGACATTGGAGAGATGCAATCCCTATGACATGTGAAGGCCCAATAAGTTGATGGCATTTCTTGTCAGGTCGTGTTGGTTTATTGTAGCGAACAAATGCCTTTATGCGCTTGTCATATGTGGATGCATCCTCCCCATACGCCATGACTCTCACCAAGTCAACATATACGGTAACGCCAAGGCAGACTTCTCTAGAAGAAGCAATGGTCAACCTCAACTCAAAAATAAGAGTGCACCAGAACATGCAAATGTTCTTCACAAATGCATTGAGCCAGCAGAAGGTCATTTTGGATTCTGGCAGACGTATTGGACTGGCAATGAATCAAAGCTCACTTCAAAATGAAGTGAGCTTGAGACTTAAAGCCCAATCCTGGAGGAGCAAGTTATACCACAGTGGGGGAAAGTTGTAGAGCTAGGGAGAGGGTGTCGGAGTCCAGGATTGGGCTCACTTTCCTTTCGTTGGAGAAAATGTGTTGTCTATTGAACAGCTACCAAAAAGTTAAGTTTAGATTCATCATAAATATTAATAGTTGATATTTACACCTATTGTATCTGTGTGTTTACAGGTCTGTATTCACAAAATCCTTTAAGAATCCTAATGCTGTTTGTGTATGAAGGGCAGACAACTGATTACTTGTATTCAACATTTTACAATATCAGAGCTTGCATTTTGAGCTGTACATTTTGAGTTAAGGCGGTGTGTCACAAGATCTATCAATTTAACCAGTTTTGTAGTAAAATATTTTTATAAAACCATCCATTACATATATGGGAGACTTTAGCAATATGGAAAAACAAGGTTGTGCTTTGTTACCCCTTCCCGAGGTATAACTTAAAAACTAAAGCCCTTTTTGAGGATTGGCCACTAGCCTACAAGGTGGTGGTTCAAACACTCATGTGTGAGAGAGCCTGTGTGTGTGTGTGTGTGTGTGTGTGTGAGCCTCTGTGTGTGTGTGTGTGTGTGAGCCTCTGTGTGTGTGTGTGTGTGTGTGCGTGTGTGTGTGAGCCTGTGTGTGTGAGCCTGTGTGTGTGAGCCTGTGTGTGTGTGAGCCTGTGTGTGTGTGAGCCTGTGTGTGTGTGAGCCTGTGTGTGTGAGCCTGTGTTTGTGTGAGCCTGTGTGTGTGAGCCTGTGTGTGTGTGTGTGAGCCTGTGTGTGTGAGCCTGTGTGTGTGAGCCTGTGTGTGTGAGCCTGTGTGTGTGTGAGCCTGTGTGTGTGAGCCTGTGTGTGTGTGTGTGAGCCTGTGTGTGAGCCTGTGTGTGAGCCTGTGTGTGAGCCTGTGTGTGTGTGAGCCTGTGTGTGTGTGAGCCTGTGTGTGTGTGAGCCTGTGTGTGTGTGAGCCTGTGTGTGTGTGAGCCTGTGTGTGTGTGTGAGCCTGTGTGTGTGTGTGAGCCTGTGTGTGTGTGAGCCTGTGTGTGTGTGTGTGTGTGTGTGTGTGTGAGCCTGTGTGTGTGAGCCTGTGTGTGTGAGCCTGTGTGTGTGTGAGCCTGTGTGTGTGAGCCTGTGTGTGTGTGTGTGTGTGAGCCTGTGTGTGTGTGTGTGTGTGTGTGTGTGAGCCTGTGTGTGTGTGTGTGTGTGTGTGTGAGCCTGTGTGTGTGTGTGAGCCTGTGTGTGTGTGTGAGCCTGTGTGTGTGTGAGCCTGTGTGTGTGTGTGTGAGCCTGTGTGTGAGCCTGTGTGTGAGCCTGTGTGTGTGTGTGAGCCTGTGTGTGTGTGAGCCTGTGTGTGTGTGAGCCTGTGTGTGTGTGAGCCTGTGTGTGTGTGAGCCTGTGTGTGTGTGTGTGTGTGTGTGTGTGTGTGTGTGAGCCTCTGTGTGTGAGCCTCTGTGTGTGAGCCTGTGTGTGTGTGAGCCTGTGTGTGTGTGAGCGTGTGTGTGTGTGAGCCTGTGTGTGTGTGAGCCTGTGTGTGTGTGAGCCTGTGTGTGTGTGAGCCTGTGTGTGTGTGTGTGAGCCTGTGTGTGTGTGTGTGAGCCTGTGTGTGTGTGTGTGAGCCTGTGTGTGTGTGTGTGTGTGAGCCTGTGTGTGTGTGTGTGTGAGCCTGTGTGTGTGTGTGTGAGCCTGTGTGTGTGTGAGCCTGTGTGTGTGTGTGTGAGCCTGTGTGTGTGTGTGAGCCTGTGTGTGTGAGCCTGTGTGTGTGTGTGTGTGAGCCTGTGTGTGTGTGTGAGCCTCTGTGTGTGAGCCTCTGTGTGTGAGCCTCTGTGTGTGAGCCTCTGTGTGTGAGCCTGTGTGTGTGTGCGTGTGTGTGTGTGTGTAAAGGGAGGGGGCTCGACCATAGCCTTCCAAACAGCCACAACCAGTAAAACAAAAGGCCATATGCCGGTGTTAATTTCTGGGTTATACCAGTGTGTGAGGGCCTTTTGCC
Organism: Salmo trutta; assembly: GCF_901001165.1. NCBI lineage: Eukaryota > Metazoa > Chordata > Actinopteri > Salmoniformes > Salmonidae > Salmo > Salmo trutta. The sequence continues at coordinate 7,769,491 of NC_042977.1, forward strand.
TCCAGTGCGGGCCAGGCACACAACCAACCAAGGGAATGAATGGCAGCCTCAGGAAGAAGTAGGGAAATGCCAGGCAAGGGAAACTACACTGAACAAAAATATAAACATGTAAAGTGCTGGTCCTATTTGCTGAAATAAAAGTTCCCATACACACAAAATATTATTTCTCTCACATTTTGTGCACGAATTTGTTACTTCCCTGTTAGTGAGCATTTTATCCTTTGGCAAGATAATCCATCCACCTGACCGGTGTAGCATATCAATAAGCTAATTAAACTGCATGATCATTACACAACTGCACCTTGTGCTGGGGACAATAAAATGCCACTCTAAAATGTGCAGTTTTGTCACACAACACAATGCCACAGATGTCTCAAGTTTTGAGGGAACGTGCAATTGTTATGCTGACTGCAGGAATGTCCACCAGAGCTGTTTCCAGAAAATTTTATGTTAATTTCTCTACCATAAGCCGCCTCCAACGTCGTTTTAGAGAATTTGGCAGTACGTCCAACCGGCCTCACAACTGCACACCACGTGTAACCACACCAGTCCAGGACCTCCACATCCGGCTTCTGCACCTGCGTGATCGTCAGACGGGGGTGGACGGGGTGCTGAGGAGTATTTCTGTCTGTAATAAAGCCCTTTTGTGGGGAAAACTCATTCTGATTCGCTGGGTCTGGTAATGCCCTCCCAGGCCCACCCATGGATTTGGGCCTAATGAATTTATTTCAATTGACTTATTTCCTTATAAGAACTGTAATTCAGCAAAATCTTTTAAATTGTTGCATGTTACTTTTTATATTTTTGTTCAGCATTAAACAATGACTAACAGAGTACCATAATGAGTCAATCTTAAAACTAAAGCTTTTTTGTACGTTTAAATCTAAGGATACTTCAGCTAGTATAAGGGACTGCAGATTATATTTGGCTATGTAGCTAAAACTGGTGCAATGTTTGTTGTACATGGTGGTCCCTGTCGAATAAACAAATAAAAAAAATAACTTCTCCCTCTAGTTAACATTTGAATTTTATGCTTATTTATCTGATGCCTTCATCCAAAGCAGCAGTCAGTCAACAGAAGGGCCATGCATTATTACAATAACATTTGGGAGGCAAACAACAAATCTATAAACCATATTGTGATATCTCAAGGAGCCCTGCTGCCAAAGAGAAGGCTTTGTTTTCAGTAGGCCACTCTCTCTCTGCTTTGTCATATAATATTTTGTATTTGTCACATGCTTCGTAAACAACAGGTATAGACTAACATTGAATTGCTTACTTATGGGCCTTTCCCAACAATGCAGAAAGAAAAAATATAAAAATAATAACACAAGGAATAAATACACAACAAGTAACAATAACTTGGCTATATACACAGGGTACCAGTACCGAATCGATGTGCAGGGGTACAAGGTAATTGAGATAGATACACTATGTATACAAAAGTATGTGGGCAGGTGCTGACAGGTGTATAAAATCGAGCACGCAGCCATGCAATCTCCATAGACAAACATTGTCAGAAGAATGGCCTGACCGAAGAGCTCAGTGACTTTCAATGTGGCACCGTCATGGGATGCCACCTTTCAAATCAAATCAAACTTTGTCACATGCGCCGAATACAACAAGTGTAGACCTTAACGTGAAATGCTTAACTTACAAGCCTTTAATTAACCAACATTGCAGTTCAAGAAGAGTTAAGAAAATATTTACCAAATAAACAGCGATTACAGCATTGAGTTTTCTTGGGTATGACGCTACACATTTTACATTTTAGTCATTTAGCAGATGCTCTTATCCAGAGCGACTTACAGTAGGGAATGCATACATTTCATATTTTTTATTTTTTTTGTACTGGCCCCCCGTGGGAATCGACCCTGGCGTTGCACACAACCCTGGCGTTGCACACACCATGCTGGCGTTGCAAACACCATGCTCTACCAACTGAGCCACAGGGAAGACGAGTTTCTCCCATTCTCTGCAAATCCTCTCAAGCTCTGTCAGGTTGGATGGGGAGTGTTGCTGCACAGCTATTTTCAGGTCTCTCCAGAGATGTTCGATCGGGTTCAAGTCCGGGCTCTGGCTGGGCCACTCAAGGACATTCAGAGACTTGTCCCGAAGTCAATCCTGCTTTGTCTTGGCTGTGTGCTTAGTGTCGTTCTCCTGTTGGAAGGTGAACCTTCGCCCCAGTCTGAGGTCCTGAGCGCTCTGGAGCAGGTTTTCATCAAGGATCTCTCTGTACTTTGCTCCGTTCATCTTTGCCTCAATCCTGACTAGTTTCCCAGTCCCTGCCACTGAAAAACATTCCCACAGCATGATGCTGCCACCACCGTGCATTCCCGTAGGGATGGTGCCAGACGTGACGCTTGGCATTCAGGCTAAAGAGTTCAATCTTGGTTTCATCAGACCAGAGAATCTTATTTCTCATGGTCTGAGAGTCTTTAGGTGCCTTTTGGCAAACTCCAAGCAGGCTGTCATGTGCCTTTTACTGAGGAGTGGCTTCCGTCTTTCCACTGCCATAAAGGCCTGATTAGTGGAGTGCAACAGAGATGGTTGTCCTTCTGGAAGGTTCTCCCATCTCCACAGAGGAACTCTCGAGCTCTTTCAGAGTGACCATCAGGTTCTTGGTCACCTCCCTGACCAAGGCCCTTCTCCCCCAATTGCTCAGTTTGGCTGGGCGGACAGCTCTAGGAATAGTCTTGGTGGTTCCAAACTTCTTCCATTTAAGAATGGAGACCACTGTGTTCCTGGGGACCTTCAATGTTGCAGAATTTTTTGGGTACCCCTCCCCAGGTCTGTGCCTCGACACAATCCTGTCTCAGAGCTCTATGGACAATTCCTTCCACCTCATGGCTTGGTTTTTGCACTGACATGCACTGTCAACTGTGGGACCTTATAGAGACAGATGTGTGCCTTTCAAAATCATGTCCAATCAATTGAATTTACCACAGGTGGACTCCAATCAAGTTGTAGAAACATCTCAAGGATGAACATTGGAAACAGGATGCACCTGAGCTCAATTTCGAATCTCATAGTAAAAGGTCTGAATACTTAAGTAAATAAATGTTTTTATACATGTATTTTATTGTGTGTAGATTGCTGAGGATTTTTTTTTTTTTAAATCTATTTTATAATAATGCTGTAAGGTAACAAAATGTGGAAAAAGTCAAGGGGTCTGAATATTTTCCAAAGGCACTGTATTCCAGTCTGTGGTAGTGAAACAGTCCTGCAGCTTAGCATCTGCTTCATCGGGCCACTTCCATATTGAGCGCGTCACTGGTACTTCCTGTTTGAGTTTGCTTATAAGTAGGAGTCAGGAGGATAGAGTTATTGTCAGATTTGACAAATGGAGGGCAAGGGAGAGCTTTGTATTTCTCTGTGTGTAGAGTACAGGTGATCTAGAGTTTGTTCGCCTCTAATTGCACAGATGACATGCTGATAGAAATTTAAAAACGTATTTAAGTGTTTTTGCATTGTCATCTGGCTATTCACAAGCCTGGAGAATCACCTCCTTTTCTCTCCCTCGCACCTTCTCTTTCTGTGGAACAATGATAAACATGATGCATTTCCCTTATGTTGGCTTCCACCATATCCTTTCTTATTCCCGCTTTAAAAGCAATGTGTAGTTTACCCCCCTATTTACAGCACATCCACTTAGCTCACTAGTTATACTAACTGTATTCTGTTAGGCGAGATTCCACTCTTTTGTCGTGGAGTTACACAAACTTGGAAGTGGAACAGAATATCAATAGAGCAGATATTTTCTTTCCAACACGAATGCCCTTAATATCTTTTCATAATTCACATTTAACCGGTAATTAAACCCTTCAAATGTAATTTCCCCTAAGCCGTTCTAACACGGGCGTGCGTCCTTAAGCACATTAGTGGGAGAGCGAAAAAAGTAGTCTTCCTTTCCATTCGTCACTCTCTAAGCCCCCTCTCAATTCCTCTCTACTCACTCGGATTTCCATTGTCCTCCTTTTTCTCTCTTTTTTTCTGGTTTTCATTCCTTTCACTTACATTGTCTGTCGATGAGCTCAGAGTTGCAACCTATGAGTTGATTCTTTAAAAAAAAAAAGTTTAAAATCTTTCATATACACTGAGTATACAAAATATCAGCTACTACAGCGATTTAATTCACTGCAACACTTAACAAAGAGCGTTTTAGAATGGGTGGCAAGGAATAAGTTAGAGCTAAATATTTCAAAAACTGAAAGCATTGTATTTGGGACAAATCATTCACTAAACCTTAAGTAAACTGTTCAGTGTGGACATACCAATAATGTCATGGTCAAAACATGTTGATACAACGGTAACTTATTGATGTCACTTGTTAAATTAATGTCAGGTTAAAGAAGGATTTTTAAGCCTTGAGACAATTGACAATTTTTTTTACCTTTATTTAACTAGACAAGTCAGTTAAGAACAAATTCTTATTTTCAATGACGGCCTAGGAACAGTGAGTTAACTGCCTTGTTCAAGGGCAGAACAACAGGTTTTTACCTTGTCAGCTCGGGGAATCAATCTTGCAACCTTCCAGTTACTAGCCTAAACCTCTAACCACTAGGCTACCTGCCGCCCCATTGGAATGTAGCCAACATGCACTCTATACTAAACTATGTGTTCCATTCAGGGTGAATGGGTAAGACAAAAGATTTAAGTGCTTTTGAACGGGGTATGGTAATAGGTGCCAGGTGCACTGGTTTGTGTCAAGAACTGCAAAGCTGCTGGATTTTTCACACTCAACCGTTTTCCATGTTTATCAAGATTGGTCCACCACTCAAAGGACATCCAGCCAACTTCACTGTGGGAAGCATTGGAGACAAGGGTGTTTAGTATAGAGTGTATGTTGGCTACATTCCAATATCCATACTAGGATACCACTTAGAATACATATCCAATCAATCAAATGTATTTGATAATATTACCAAATAAAACTTTGATCACTGCACTACACAAATTGTAACCAATCACAGCACTTTCACTGCATAAAATGGTTCAATCAAGCCACACGTCAACAAAACTTTTCCCCCGTCAGCGCATTTTCGTAATAACTTGAAGTTAATCATCTCAAATTGCAATGCAAAATGTCAGAAGTGCTGCATCTAAATCGAGCATTTTTGCCCAGTACTATCACAAAAACGCTGTGGAATCCTGGAGGGACTGAACAGTACAGAACAGTGCAGTCCCAGGGGATGCTTTTCTTACGTATCAAGTACAGCAGTGGTGCCCAACTCTCCTCCGAGAGGGCTACCCCTTCTGGAAGCTTTTGGGACAACCCTAATCTTGCCTGAATCTACTAATTAGCTGCTCCCCAGGACCTTGATTAGCTGAATTGAAGGAGTTACAGCACAACAGGGTTGGAGCAAAAGCTTGCATTGCCAGTAGCTTTTCTGTCACAGGCGTCGAAATGAGTAGACCAAGGTGCAGCGTGGAATATGTTCATCTTGAGTTTAATGAAGAAGAATGAACACTTTACAAATTAAACAAAAAATGACAGCAGATAGTTCCGTCAGGTACTTACAACTAAAATGGAAAATAACTACCCACAAAAACCAAAGGAAAAACAGGCTGCCTAAGTAAGACTCTGAAGACTCTGGGCTGCCGATCGTCGCTGAAGACTCGGGGCTGCGGACCGTCGCTGAAGACTCGGGGCTGCGGACCGTCGCTGAAGACTCGGGGCTGCGGACCGTCGCTGAAGACTCGGGGCTGCGGACCGTCGCTGAAGACTCGGGGCTGCGGACCGTCGTTGAAGACTCGGGGCTGCGGACGGTCGTTGAAGACTCGGGGCTGCGGACGGTCGTTGAAGACTCCGGCCCATGGATTATCCCTACAGGCTCCGGGCCATGGATTATCCCTACAGGCTCCGGGCCATGGATTATCCTTACAGGCTCCGGGCCATGGATTATCCCTACAGGCTCCGGGCCATGGATTATCCCTACAGGCTCCGGGCCATGGATCATCACTGGAGGCTTCGGGCCATGGATTATCCCTACAGGCTCCGGGCCATGGATCATCACTGGAGCCTTCGTGCCATGGATCATCACTACAGGCTCCTGGTCATGGATCATCACTACTGGCTTTGTGCCATGGATTATCACTGGAGGCTTCGGACCATTGATTATCACTGGAGGCTTCCTACGGGGAGCTGTAACCGGTCTCACCAGATTGGGGAGACGCACTGAGGACCGCGTGCTCAAAGCAGGCACCGGCCGTACTGGGCTATGGAGGCGTACTGGAGGAAGAGTGTGAGAAGCAGGCACAGGACGTACTGGGCTATGGTGGCGCACTGGAGGGAGAGTGCGCGGAACAGGCACAGGGTACACTGGGCCTTGGAGGTGCACTGGAGGTCTGGCGCTTAGGGCTGGCACAACCCGTCCTGGTTCGATGTTGACTATAGCCCGGCAAGGGCGGTGCGCTGGTACAGGACGAACTGGGCTGTGCTGGTGAATGAGGGGTACCGTGCGTAGAGCAGGCGCAGGATAACCTGGGCCGTAGAGACACACTGGAGGCCAGATACGCTGAGCCGGCGCACTTCTTCCTGGCTGCCGGCCAACTCTAGCATGGCAACGGTGAGGAGCTTGCACCGAGCGCACCGGGCTGTGAGTACGCACTGGCGACACAGTGCATATCACCGCATAGCACGGTGCTTGCTCGGGCACTCGCTCCCCACGGTAAGCACGGGGAGTTGGCTCAGGTCTTAAACCCGCCTTTTGCCAATCTACCCGTGTGCCCCCCCCCAACATTTTTTGCCGCTGCCTCTCAGCCTCGTCGTTCCGCCTTCGCTGCCTCTATCTCCCATTGCGGACGGCGATACTCCCCAGGCCTTGTCCAGGGTCCTGCCCCATCTAGGATCTCCTCCCAGGTCCACTCCTCTGAGCCATACTGATTGGTCCCGCTCCTCCTCCTGGAGAGTGCACACTGCTTGGTCTTCTTGTGGTGGGTAGTTCTGTCACAGGCGTCGAAATGAGTAGACCAAGGTGCAGCGTGGAATATGTTCATCTTGAGTTTAATGAAGAAGAATGAACACTTTACAAATTAAACAAAAAATGACAGCAGACAGTTCCGTCAGGTACTTACAACTAAAACGGAAAATAACTACCCACAAAAACCAAGGGAAAAACAGGCTGCCTAAGTATGGCTTCCAATCAGAGACAACGATAGACACCTGCCTCTGATTGGCAGGTGTCCATACCCGGCCAAAACATAGAACACAAAACATAGAATGCCCACCCACCTATCACACCCTGGCCAAGCTAAACAGAAAAAACAGAGCTCTCCTAGGTCAGAGCGTGACATTTTCAGGAAGAGGGTTTGCCGACCCTAAAGTATAAACGCAACATGCAACAATTCAAATTATTTTACTAAGATACAGTTCATATAAGGAAATCAGTCAATTAAAATTGATTCATTAGGCCCTACTTTATTGATTTCACATGAATGGGCAGGGGCACAGTCATAGGTCCACCCACTTGGGAGCCAGGTCCAGCCAATCCGTTTTCCCCCACAAAAGGGTTTTATTACAGACAGAAATACTCCTCAGTTTCATCAGCTGTCCGGGTGACTGGTCTCAGATTATCCCGCAGGTGAAGAAGCTGGATGTGGAGGTCCTGGGCTGGTGTGGTAAAACATGGTCTACGGTTGTGAGGCTGGTTGGACTTACTGCCAAATTCTCTAAAATGATTTTGGAGGCGGCTTATGGTAGAGAAATTAACTTTACATTCTCTGGCAACAGCTCTGGTGGGCATTCTTGCAGTCAGCATGCCAATTGCACGCTCCCTCAAAACTAGAGACATCTGTGGCATTGTGTTGTGACAAAACTGCACATTTTAGAGTTGCCTTTTATTGTCCCTAGCACAAGGTGCACCTGGGTAATGATCATGCTGTTTAATCAGCTTCTTGATATGCCACACCTGTCAGGTGGATAGATTATCTTGGCAAAGGAGAAATGCTCACTAACATGGATGTAAACAAATTTGTACACACAATATGAGAGAAATGTTATTTTTGTTCATATGGAACATTTCTGGGATCTTTTATTTCAGCTCATGAAACATGGGACCAACACTTGACCTGTTGCGTTTATATTTTTGTTCAGCATAGAATAGGATATTCGCATATGAACAGGTCCAGAGAGTGTAGCATTAGCATAACACTGATTGTTATGTAAGTGACTCAATGTTTGGTTTACAACACTCTGCTTCCCATACATTAATGAATGATGATGAATTGAATATGACTATCACATGCCATAGTGATATCACTGTAGTTTGGAAGAAGTAGTTTCGGATTCTTGGTCTACATAGTCAGTGACATTATGCTTCTCGCTCTCCCTCTCTCTCTGTCGTGGGTGTCGCTACAGGGCAGAGACGGCTGTGGGAGGCGGTCAAGAGGAGGAAAGCCATGTGCAAGCGGAAGTCCTGGATGAGCAAGGTAGAGTACACAAATGCATACATAAGAATATAATACATTCAGTACACTCACTCTACAGTACAAACTATCTGTCTCGCACATTCACAATGACCCTAACATATTAACATGTGATCGTGTGTATATGTTCGTCTGCTCATACAGTGTCTTGATCCATCCTGTCGCACATTGTCAATCTCTGTTCCTTGTGGACATTAGGACGTGTTTTCTTTGGTCTGAATTCACTGTTCCCATAGCTTGGTTTTACATACGGTGTTCAAATGAGCTGAGCAGTTGTGTGTACAATGGAGTTGTATGGGGAGGTTAGATGTCAGATTCATTTGTGTGAGCGCGCACATGTACAGGTAATTGCCAAAATAAAGGAAACACCAACAAAGTGTCTTTAAAGTGTCATGCTGATCCTCAACATGGGGGGCCCCTCAGCTGTGCGTGCTTAGTCTCCTCCTGTACTCCCTGTTCACCCACGACTGCGTGGCCAAGCACAACGCCAACACCACCATTAAGTTTTCTGACGACACGACAATGGTAGGCCTGATCACCGACAACGATTAGACAGCCTATAGGGAGGAGGTCGGAGACCTGGCAGTGTGTTGCCAGGACAACAACCTCTTCCTAAATGTGAGCAAAACAAAGGAGCTGATTGTGTACTACAGGAAAAGGAGGGCCGAATATGCCCGCATTCACATTGACGGGGCTATAGTGGAGCGGGTCGGGAGTTTCAAGTTCCTTGGTGTCCACATCACCAACAAACTATCATGGTCCAAACACACCAAGACATTAGTGAGGAGGGCATGACAACACCATTTCCCCCTCAGGAGACTAAAAAGATTTGGCATGGGATCCTCAAAAAGTTATACAGCTACACCATCCAGAGCATCCTGACCGGTTGCATCACCACCTGGTATGGTAACTGCTCGACATCCGACCGTAAGGTGTTACAGAGGGTATTACGTACAGCCCAGTACATCACTGGGGCCAAGGTTCCTGCCATCCAGGACCTATTCACCAGGCGGTGTCAGAGGATACCATTTTCGAGGCACTTAAATCTTTTAAAGGGCACACATACACAATCCATGTCTCAGTTGTCTCAATGCTTAAAAATCCTTCTTTAACCTTTCTCCTCCCCTTCATCTACACTGATTGAAGCGGATTTAAAAAGTGACATCAATAAGGGATCATAGCTTTCACATGGATTCACCTGGTCATTCTATGTCATGGAAAGAGCACGTGTTCTTAATGTGTTGTACACTCAGTGTACACAGAACGCATAGAGACGGACAGACTCTAGTATGTTCACAAACTTACAGTGCACACATACACATGCATGCACACACACAGCTTGGCTGACTCTATCGCTGTCAATTGAGTTTGCATATGACCCCTGAGTCGGCTTGTATAACTCTGAACTGTACCCCAAACTTTCTGCTGAATAACCACACACACACACACACACACACACACACACACACACACTCTTACTCACTGCCATGTCACCCTCTGAGGTCTAGTAGTAGGGAGCTGCAGCCTCTGGGATGCAGACTGCAGTGTTGGCCGCTCCAGCCAGAATGCAGCCAGGCTGAGGAGATGATAGCTTTCTAAAATTACACGTGTTTGTTTCCGCTTCTGGCACCAACCACCCGTCCAAATAATCTGCCTCCTCAGCCACTGACTGTGTGTGTGTGTGGGGGGGAGCTCAGAGTGTTCGTTTGTGTGTATGGCTCGCTGTGTGTGCGTGGTTACAGTTTAGGGTTGTGTGCTGGTCTACCATCTTCACTATTTAAAAAAAACTGTCCCGTCCCCTATTTAGAACACCAGACTCACCACCGAGACAAACACGCACACACTGAAGCAGACTCATTGATGCATACACCACACCACAGACATGTGGAGCTGTAAAAATCCCCTCAGCCAGTCATGTCCAACTCCAGCTTTAGACACTGAGGAAAGGGGCTTGATTTTCGTTCCTACTCACTGACACTGGGCCTCCCTGCTACCTAAGACTTCAGCCCCTGCCTCCACTCTAACCAAGCCCAAGGCTTTAATCTAATAGGGTGCTCTAACGAACGCTCTTCCGATCGGCAGTATAATTCATGCCTTGTTCAATCAATCAAATGTATTTATAAAGCCCTTCTTACATCAGCTGATGTCACAAAGTGCTGTACAGAATCCCAGCCTAAAACCCCAAACAGCAAGCAATGCAGGTGTAGAAGCACGTTGGCTAGGAAAAACTCCCTAGAAAGGCCAGAACCTAGGAAGAAACCTAGAGAGGAACCAAGCTTAAAAATGTTGCCTGTTGCCTGATCTTAAGCCAAGTTTCCTTCTTCCTCTCATAAAGATAATGGAACATCCTGGAGTTATTGGGGAATATAGAATTTTGTGTGTCTGTTAATTCTGTGTTAACTAATGTGTGTCTGAGTTTTGAGTTCTTGCGTGCACGCTCGTGTGTCTTGCGTGCACGCTCGTGTATTTGTGTTAATGTGTGTGTGTGTGTGTTAGAGGTCGACCGATTATGAATTTTCAATACCGATACCGATTATTGGAGGACCAAAAACCCGATACCGATTAATCGGCCGATTATTGTTATGATTTTTTTTATGTGTATATATACACACACACACACACACACACACACACACACACACACACACACACACACAGCTCTGAAGTGACAACGATACTGAAGAGTCTGCTTAGGAGACAAATACTCTCAACTGTTTGAATAATAAAAATATAGTTTAAGTTACCTGTGATGAATGCTGAAAACAAAAATTGTAATTTCTATATGCAGGAAATCCTATTTTAATAATGGGCATGGTAAGAATTGACTGCCAAAGTGCGAGTCATAATTCCCATGACACCTTCTAGCAAAATCTGAAAAGCGGTTCCTTCATTTATTCCATAGGATATTTTTAGATTAACTTAAAATAAGGTCTGTGTTTGGTTTAGGCTTACACCACCTTGCCAATTTTATAACTGTGTAGATATCCATCAATATAAGCGAATAATTTTTTTTTTGTAGAGTGGGTTTATGAAAATTTGTTGACAAACGTTACCTAGTGAGATTTACACGGGTATCAAAACGCCGAGGCGGTTTAAGCACAAAACACAGACTTTATTTGAAGTAGATCAAGACATTCTCTATGGAACACATGAACGGTAAAATAACGAAGGAACCCCTTTCAAGTTATTACAGGAATTATGACGCGTCGACTATTTCTCTCTAAACCATGTATCTTTGACTATTACGAGCCTGCTGCTGCCTACCACCGCTCAGTCAGACTGCTCTATCAAATATCAAATCATAGACTTAACTATAATATAATAAACCTTAGGTCATTAATATGGTCAAATCCAGAAACTATCATCTCGAAAACATTATTCTTTCAGTGACATACGGAACCGTTCCGTATTTTATCTAACGGGTGGCATCCATAAGTCTAAATATTCCTGTTACATCGCACAACCTACAATGTTATTTCATAGTTCCGTAAAATTCTGGCAAATTAGTTCGCAACGAGCCAGATTCTGTATACCCTGATTCTGCGTGCAACGAACGCAAGAGAACTGACACAATTTCACCTGGTTAATATTGCCTGCTAACCTGGATTTCTTTTAGCTAAATATGCAGGTTTAAAAATATATACCTCTGTGTATTGATTTTAAGAAAGCGTTGGGCTAGTTAACGTTAGGTTGCATCCCCAAGCTGACTAGGTAAAAATCTGTCATTCTGCCCCTGAACAAGGCAGTTAACCCACCGTTCCTAGGCCGTCACTGAAAATAAGAATGTGTTCTTTAACTGACTTGCCTAGTGAAATAAAATGTAAAAAATGTAATTAAAAAAACATTAAATTATATATTTTTTAAAACGGCAAATCGGTGGCCAAAAATACCGATTACCGATTGTTATGAAAACTTGAAATCGTCCCTAATTAATCGTCCATTCCGATTAATCGGTCGACCTCTAGTGTGTGTGTAGTAATTGTCTGTTTGTTCATGTTTGTGGCAGTATTGTTTGTGTGTGTGTGGACGTGTTTAACTATTCTCCACAAGAATAGTAAACAAACAAAAACAAAAATTTGACTAACTGGGGACATTTTATTAGTCTGAGGTCAAATGCTATTTCTAGTTTTTTTTAGGGTTAACGTTTGAATTTGTGTTAGGGTTAGAATTACGTTAAGGGTTAGGAGCTAGGGTTAGTTTTAGGGTTAGTGTTAGGAGTTAGGGTTAAGGTTAGGTTTTCAGGTTAAGGTTAGGGTAAGAGTACGGGTTAGGTTTAGTGTTAGGGGTTAGGGAATATAGGATTTTGAATGGGACTGAATTGTGTGTCCCCACAAGGTTAGTTGTACAAGTGTGTGTGTGCATATGCATACACCCCTGCCCTCACCACCCCCCATATCAAGATAACAGGCTAGGGATCACTCTGCACCCTCCCTGCTGTGACACCCCTGACCAAGTGAGCCGACCACGGGGCGCTGGACATAATTGAGCCCTGGCTCTCCTCAACACACACCTGCTACAGCACACACACACTGGCTGGCAGGGGGAGGGAGGGCGTGAAGAGAGAAAAGAGAGTGAGGAGGATAACCCTTCACACAACTGGGGCTGGGGAGAGGGCTAGGGAGAGGGAGAAACGAGATGGTGGGGGGATCGAGATACAGAGACAGAAATGGGGGAGATGGAATGAGGGAAGGCAATATCAGGCCCACTTCTCCCTCTACACAGCACAAGCCCGTGTCTCCCCTTTACAAAGTGCCTCAACAGATAGCATGTCTTTCAACTCTAACGGTCATTGAGCTATCTCAACTCAACTAGGTGTTGCGGTCCTACCACCCTGCCTCCACACAGACAACCAATGTTACTCTCCTCCTTTGAATACTATACAACTAAATCAAATCAAATCAAATTTTATTTGTCACATACACATGGTTAGCAGATGTTAATGCGAGCGTAGCGAAATGCTTGTGCTTCTAGTTCCGACCATGCAGTAATATCTAACAAGTAATCTACCAATTTCACAACAACTACCTTATACACACACGTGTAAAGGAATGAATACGAATATGTACATATAAATATATGAATGAGCGATGGCCGAACGGCATAGGCAAGATGCAGTAGATGGTATAGAGTACAGTATATACATATACTTGAGTTCCTATATGTTGTTATGATCACACCACGACTCGTTAATCATAAGGCATACACCCCCTCCTTCTTCTTACCAGAGAGATGTTTGTTTCTGTCAGCGCGAAGCGTTAAGAAACCAGGTGGCTGTACCGACTCTGAAAACGTATCCCGAGCGAGCCATCTCTGTCTCTCTGGAAGGCAACCCTTGCTCCGATTTCGTCTACCTTGTTGTCAGGAGACTGGACATTGGCGAGTAGTATACTCGGGAGCGGTGGGCGATGTGTCCGTCTACGGAGCCTGAGCAGAAGACCGCTCCGTCTGCCCCTTCTGCGGTGCCGTTGTGTTGGGTCGCCTTCTGGGATCTGATCCATTGTCCTGGGTGGTGGACCAAACAGAGGATCCGCTTCGGGAAAGTCGTATTCCTGGTCGTAATATTGGTAAGTTGACGTTGCTCTTATATCCAATAGTTTCTCCCGGCTGTATGTAATAAGACTTAAGATTTCCTGGGGTAACAATGTAAGAAATAATACATAAAAAAAACGAAATACTGCATAGTTTCCTAAGAACGCGAAGCGAGGCAACCATCTCTGTCGGCGCCGGGTGGTCAAAGGTCAAAGTGCAGGGCTGCCTTGGAAAAAAAAAAGTTGTTCTCAATGGGACTCCCTGCTTTAATAATAAAATACAAATAAAGTAATACCTTGGCTGTCCACTAAAGTTAAACCTGCTCTTGTCATTTGTGACTGTTCCATATGGATATACACTCCCCGGACAGTTTTTTTTCGGAACGTCTAGTACCAGGTCGGACCCCCCTTTGCCTCCAGAACAGCCTGAATTCTTCAGAGCATTCTACAAGGTGTCGGAAACGTTCCACAGGGATTTTTGGTCCATGCTGATACGATGGCCTCAGCTAATTGCTGTAGATTGGACAGCAGTACATTTATCCTGCCGAACAGCCCATTCCATCTCATCCCATAGATACTCTATTGGGTTGAGGTCTGGGGACTGCGCAGGCCACTCAGGTAAACTGAACTTGCTGTCATGTTCCAGAAAATATTTTTCCACTTCTCAATTGTCCAGTGTCGGCCCACTGGAGCCCCTTCTTCTTGTTTTTAGCTGATAGGAGTGGAACCCGGTGTGGTCGTCTGCTGCAATAGCCCGTCTGTGACAAGGATCGACGAGTTGTGCGTTCCGAGATTCCATTCTGCACGTCACTGTTGTACTGTGTCCCGCCTGTTAGCTTGCACGATTCTTGCCATTCTCCTTCGACCTCTCTCACGATCTGTTTTCACCCACTGGACTGCCGCTGACTGGATGTTTTTTGTTTGTTGCTCCATTCCCTGTAAACCCTAGATAGACACTGTTGCACTTGAAAAGCCCAGGAGGGCAGCTGTTTCTGAGATAATGGATCCGGTGTGCCAGGCACTGACGATCATACCACACCCAAAGTTGCTTAGGTCACTCATTTTGCCCATTCTAACGTTCAATCGACCAGTAACTAAATGCCTCAATGCATGTCTGCCTGCTTTATATAGCAAGCCACGGCTACAGACTCACTGTCTGTAGGAGCCATCCATTTTCGTGAACTCTGGCTGGTTAGTGTATATCTTAATGGTGAACAACAAATTATTCTCACTTGTATGGAAAAGATGGCCAGCATTGCTAAGTCAGATAACCTCTTCTGGATAGGACCCTGCATCTCAATTTCCTCCTTAATAACCTGTTGAGGCCAGGGGGCAGGATCTTATCCCGGTATTGGGATTCATTGTCATGTGACCATGGCGGGGAATTCAAAACTGCAAGAGTAATCATTTCAAATAATCAAATAATCAACTATTTTCCTCCATTTGAAAGATATATCTCCTAAATCTAACCACTCTGTCCGATTTTCAGAGGCTTTACGGAGAATGCATAAAGTTAGGTTATGTGAGGAGAGTACATTGACAATAGCTGCGTGTAATGTTTAGCCAATTCAAAGAAGGGCATCAACAGACAGAAAACTAGCTAGAATTATGCACTTACCTTTGACAATCTGCATCAGATGACACTCATAGGACATTATGTTATACAATACATGTATTTTTAGTTCCATCAAGTTCATATTTATATCCAAAAACAGCATTTACAGTCGCGGTGAAATTCAGATTTTTTTTCGGCTCGAATGCTCCCAGTGAATCTAGCATTACAAACCACGGAATTACTATTCGAAAACATTGGTAAATTATAATATTGTCATTCAAAGAATAATATATTATCATCTCGTAATTGCTACCGAATGGCCAGATCTCAAAATAACTTTACTGGGAAATCACATTTTGCAATAAACTTGGTACTATGCTAACAACAATAAGCTATAAGCTAAGCTAAGCTATACCGTTAGCATTAGCATCATCTAATATCGATAATAACATTCTAAATATCCCCTTACCTTTGATTATCTCCATCAGAAGGCGCTGCCAGAGATCCCAGGTCCAGAACAAATGTGGTTTCTTTTGACAAAGTTCATAATTTATGTCCAAATAGTTAGCGTTCAGTAGGCTCCCACAAAATGAGGTGGGCAGTGTAAAGTCACGCCGAAAAGCTAAAGAAAACCTAGTAAATAATCTATTTACGTTTCTTCAAACATGTCAAACGTTGTTTAGCATTAATCTTTTGGTCCATTTTTAACGTGAAACATCAGTAAACATCAGTAATATTTTCACACAACCTATCAAGTGTCTAGAATAAACGATTATGACAAAGACACTCTTCTCAGATTTATGCGCAGGCGCAAAAAATGAAGTGATGACGTGTCAACTTGTAAGCATTCTAATTCGGTCTGTATTCATCACAGATGCTTCAAACAACTTTCTAAAGATCGTTGACATCTAGTGGAAGCCTTAGGAGTTGCGAAATGAATCCTTTCTCACTGTGGTATCTATAAAACAATGACACTAAATAGTACAGTCACAAAATTCTCATTTTTTTAAATCTATTTTTCACAGGTTTTTGCCTGCAATATGAGTTTTGTTATACTTACAGACACCATTCAAACTGTTTTAGAAAATTCAGAGTGTTTTCTATCCAAATCTGGTAATAATATGCATATCCTAGCTTCTGAGTTGGTGTAGGAGGCAGTTAAAAATGGGCACATATTTTTTTTCAAAATTTTCAATACTGCCCCCGTGGCCCGTAGAGGTTAAATGACATACCCAAATCTAACTGCCTGTAGCCAAGGACCTTAAGCAAGGACATGCATATTCTTGATACTATTTGAAAGGAAGCACTTTGAAGTTTGTGCATATGTAAAATTAATGTAGGAGAATATAACACAATTGATCTGGTAAAGGATAAAGCAAGGGAAAAAAACATGCGTTTTCTATTTGTATTTTTGTTGCATCATCTTTAAATGCAAAAGAAAGGCCATACATTGAGATAGGAAGCTGGGGATTTAGATGTTGTCCACAACAGGGCAACAGTGTGTGTGCAAGATTTCAGACTGATGCATTCAAGAATGAGAGAGCTACATAATATTTAGTATGAAGTCTCCCAATTGTCCCTCACGAGTTTGCCCAAATGTACCCAAGTGGCCGAATTGATCAATTGATACATTTTCAACCACAAAGCTATAGAGAACATACAAAAATGCTATGGTAATAAAAAATTAAAAAGTTTACACACTCCCGGGAATCTCATACATGATGGATCATTATCTTCCCTACATAAACGGTACTAACAGGAGACGAGACGAGAATGCTGATCCAATGCCTCCCAACACAGAGGTGAACTAAGATAAGGGCCAAGTTAGCAGCCAACACTTCACTAATATCATAAGTGCCCACACCACAAACCACACACAAAGTTTAAATAAATATATATTTTCACACTATTTACAATTAGAGTATTTAGAACACCCACAGTCCTCTACACAACGTTGTGCTGCTGATGCCAAGTCCCATAGCAGTCTCTTTCTGCTGTGAAGCAGAGGGTAACAGCGCAAATAGTGCAGGTGATGGGAGATTTCTTGTGGCACAGAGTACGACGACGCCTCCCTGCTGTTCTCTTTTGGCTCTGAGGCACATTTGGGTCTGCAGTTATGTATTTTGGCAGGTGAACACCACTGGTGGCAGGAGTAGAGGGGACAGAAGGTGTTGCAGTGGACTTTGTGCCGTAGTCAGCAAGCTCCTGGATGAGCAGCTCTCTGAAGGCTAGCTGTGTCATGAGGGTCTGTCCACAGCTCTTAGCCATTTCCTTCAGGAGAATGAATGCATTCACCACAGCAATGTTGATGAAGTGATGGAAAAATGTCTTGTACCATTTCATTGTCTTGTGAAGAACATTGTGGTAGCCTATCAGCGTGTCTGACAGGTCCACGCCTCCCATGCTCTTGTTGTAATCCTTTACAGCAGGTGGAATGAGGACATTTTTCTTGGGCCATGCCCCATTAGCGTCCTTCACACTCCTGCTGACGTGATCGCCACTGTACAATTTGTGGATACTGGAGCACATGGCCACCTATCTGGTATCCATCCGTCATCTTTACGAATCCATCGCATGGTACCCCTATCAGCCCTCTTAGGCATGTCGTTTACTTTTGTTTTGGGAAAACCCACTCTGTTGGGACGAATGGTGCCCCAGGACCATACATTCAGCTTCCTCAGGTCTGTAAACAGGTTAGGGCTTTTGTAAAAGTTGTCCACAAACAGTTTGCAGCCCATCCCCAGCAGTGGAAAATCCAATATTTCCATAATGGAATCATAACTAAGTCCATTACCGGTGGCTGAGATGGATTTCCCCTCGTAAACAAGAACATTCCAAGTGTAGACACACAGAATCGGCCATAACAAACAGTTTGTAACCCCATATTGTTGGCTTGTTACGCATATATTGTTTGAGGCCAATTCTAGCCTTTAAGACTACCATCCTCATCTATGGACAGGTTCTGGGCGGGCTGAAAATGGGTCTTGCAGGCCTCAATGCTAGAGTAGAGGTTTGATTTTGCAGAGCCTATCAAAGCTTGCTGTGCCTCTCTTCTCATTGTCAGCTTGTGAGTCACTGATATGAAGTGTCCATGAAATAGTCAGAAACCTGTTAGAAGACATGACAGTGGTGGGGAAAGGCAGTTGGTAGTCTTCAGCTTCTCCAGTAGTCCTTCAGGTTTTTCAACTTCACAAGCCCCATGTAAATGACCAGTGAGATGTGACAGTATAGGTATTGGATGGAAATGGGCTTCCATGCCTCTTTCTTGCCTACTTGCTTCTTAGCCCCATACTTGTTGGTGTTAGACACCAGCGAACCAAGAACTGACAAGGAGAAAAACATCTGGAAAAGATGAAGGAAGGGCGTGTACTTTCCAGTCATGTCCAGCTGAGGTCCTGGCTGCCTTTTAGGTCAAAATGTTGGTGGAAGTGGCTCCACATCATCCTCTAGCACAGGGTGCCAACAGTCCTCTCCCCTCTCTCGCAGCTGCTGTTGCACTGGCCCTCCTCCACTTCTGGGTTTGCCCCTTCACACCTCTAGATGGCAGGGCGCGGTGGGTGTGGAGCCAGAGATGACAGCAGGGATCAGACTGGAGGAACCAGTTCCTACGTTTGAATGAGTGGGGGATGGAGAACTTGAATGTGGTCTCTTTGGAGTTGGCTCCCAGAGGTCATCTGAGTCAGTCTCTACCACTATTGAAGATTTTTTTTAATTCAGTTAGAACTCAAGTTTACTATTACTTCTTTTTTTTTAACCTTTATTTTATCGGGGCTCATCAATACTTCATCAATACTTTTATGGACGAGCCCTGCATCAATTCATCAAATACACAGCACATACCTATAAACATATGTAATACCAGTCAAAAGAGATTTTCCTTATTTTTACTATTTTCTACATTGTAGAATAATATCAAAGACATCAAAACTATGAAATAACACATATGGAATCACGTAGTAACCAATAAAGTGTTAAACAATGATATTCTTCAAAGAGCCACCCTTTTCCTTGATGACAGCTTTGCACACTTGATGACAGCTTTGGCATTCTCTCAACCAGCTTCATGAGGTAGTCACCTGGAATGCATTTCAATTAACAGGTGCACACAGTGAAAAACACTGCTGCTTCTTTATGGGACCAAACTATTTAAAACTTTTTTAATTTAAACGTTTTCAAAATTTAAAACATAGCGATGGAATCATAAATGGAGGTAGCTGAAGTCTGAATCCCGTGAGGGTGAAAGACAGTCAATAGACAGACTTGTCGGGATTGTTTGGCGAGTAATCTGGCTAGCCTAGCATTACATTTAGCTGGCTATCTAACGTTACTTTGAACAGCAATAACAGAAACACTTAACCGCTAAAAACATATGGACTCCGGTAGAAATCTATGCAGTGGTGAGAAAAGCATGGAGCTGAATTTATCAAAGAAAGAAAGTGCCAATAGCATGGCTAATCTCAAGACGGAGATAAGGAGTCTATGTACAAAAATGGAAAAAAATATGGACAAAATTAAGCTGAGTATTGAAAAAGGAATGAATAGTAAAGTTGAAAGCTTACATGCAACTTTGGAGAAAGCCATTCAGTATAATCATACAACTTTGCTGACTCAACTGGAATATAATAACAAGCAGCTATAAGACCACATAGCTCTTGAAGTTGGACGTCTGGAGTCCTGTGTAGAATTCCTAGAATCTGGGAGAATAGGCGCTGCCAAAACAACAAAGTTAGACCCAGACGTGTCTATCATAGTGGCTGCCAGCTGATGAAAACGAGGACCTAATCTCCAAAGTGAACCAGTTGATATCGGTAGGCCTAGGCTAAGAAACAGAGGTGGTTGCAGTTGAGAGGATGAGGGAGAGAGGTAAAACTCCCGGGGTTGTGAAGGTGGAGTGTCGGTCTGTGGAGGAGAAGGTGGCTCTGTTACGGAAAAAACTAAAGCTGCGAGACCATCCTGATTATAACAGTCTTTCTTCGATCAGCCAAGTCCCACGCCGATCACCTTATAGAACTAAACTTCAAGACTCTGCTCAGAGAAATACCAGGAGGAAAGGACTATTTTGTCATGGGAAGCGGACGGGTCATGAAACGAGATCAGCCAGAAGGACAACGCGGGCAAGGACATGGGGTGGACGGACATACTGCATATTGAGGGGCTTCCCATCCCCTACGAGATTCGATTTCAATAGCACATTGGAATGTTAACGGATGGACTACATTGAACAATAAATTACGGATAATAATACTAAAATCCTTAAACCCAGACATTATCTCAATATATTAAACGCATTTGCGTCGGCAAGAAACTATTGATATTGAAGGGTATGTATGGTATGGACACAACAGAAACACTCATGTGAAAGCCCGCAGGGACTCTGGGGGAGTGGGAATATGTGTAAAGTCTGATATGATGAAAGCATATAAAATGTAAATTATCGATAAAGCCATAGAAGGAATTATTGGTTTGCGCTTTGAACATAGGGAGACAGATTTTTGTTTTGTTGCGTTTTCATGCTATTTGCCACCTGAACAGTCCACACGGGGTAGAGATCCGTCCTTCTATAGTCATTTTGTTAAGTCAAGTATACCAGATGCAGATGCTATTTACATATGTGGGGATCTTAACAGTTGAATTGGGAGGTTAGATGACTATATTGATGACATTCCATCACGTGTTGCTTTGGATGACTTTGTTAAATCATCATGGGGAAACCCTATTAGAATTCCTTTGTGACTCTAAAATGTGTATCATTAATGGAAGGATATGCCCCTCATGCGATAACTTTACATCCATATCTGGCAAAGGAAACGCTGTGGTGGACTATATAGTTACCCTCCACGACGGTCTAGAAACTTGTTTGGAATTGAAGGTGTTATCTTCTACACAGATGGTTGAAAAATACGGATGTTTTGACTTAATTGGACTTCCTGATCATTCTCTTTTAATTGTGATCTTTTCTGTCGGCCACAAACTTCCTCAACCAGGTATTGCTGTGATACATACCCCGCATAGGCCTAAATGTTAGAAAGTAAATGTGGCAAATTACTTTCTGTGTACTGAAATGGCATGTAGAGCTCTGGTGGAGCTCATCGAAACTCTGGAAAGATGGCAATAAACAACATTTGATTTAGATGTGTGGTATGAAACATTTTGTGATATTATATATTCTGAAATGGCAAAAAATTTGAATAAAGAATACACCCCCAAGTCCAGGAAAGTTTACAAGCTGAACAAGCCTTATTGGAATGATGAGTTAAGGGATGCGCGAGGCTGAGTACTTATTTTTACAGTGTAAAGTTAGGAATACAGTGTAGGAAGGAATTTAAGAAAAAACAGCATGTGATTGATAAAAGACAGCGCCTATTTAAATGGAGATATCAGGGAGGGCAGCTATTACACCTTGAGGAAATACAGACAAGAAATCCTCAACCGTTTTGGAGCCAAATAAGTTAGGACCAAAACGACATAAGAAAATTCCAATGGAAGTCAGGGAAGAGCAGGGGGGCTGAATTCTGATATTACACAGTGGAGTGGGAGAAGGGGTTTGCTAGTTTGTTCTCATGTAACGAAAATGTGGCATATTTTGAGGATGAATTTTATAAAGACATATGTTCCCTGAGAACTAAACGGGAAAATACAATGTTAGAACCCTCTTATATATGTAACCTATACTTAAATGAGGAGCTGTCTGTGGCAGAAGTTAAGGTGATTGACGCTGCAAAAAATGGGAAATCGTTTGATATTGATGAATTGCCTAATGATGTTTTAAAATCCCCTAAATTAATTGACGTTCTATATAATTTGCTCCAAATATGTTTTGAGTACAGGTATACTGCCATCAACTTGGTATAAGTCTATAGTGAATCCCATTCCCAAATCTTCAAAGAATGACCCGAGAGTGCCACTGAACTATAGTGGCATAAGTTTATTAAGTACAGTTTATAAATGATATTAATCCATCCTCAACAATAGGCTAATTACAATTACATTACACCAAAACATTCAGGTGGAAGAACAAAACGGTTTTCGTAAATCCAGAGCCTGTAATTAGAAATAGATTACATGAACATGAAGAGAAGCCTATTTTGCATGTTTCATTGATTTCCAGAAAGCTTTTGATTTTGTAAATAGGTATCTTTTGGCCTATAGTTTGTTAAAGACGGGTTGATGAGAAATTTAATCAAGCAATCCAGTCTCTTTACAAAGTACCAGTTGCTTGTGTGCGTGTTAATGAATATCGTACAGATTGGTTTCCCACACCCTCGGGTGTAAAACAAGGAGACGCCTTATCACCGACTTTGTTTGCTTTGTTTATATATTATTTGGCAAAATAAATTAAACAGTTAAATATTGGAGTAAGATATGATGATGAAATGCTAAGTTTTCTTTTATATGCTGATTATATTATTTCGATGGCAGACCCTGAACAAGACCTGCAGAACATGTTATTATGTTCAGTCAAATTGGTGTAAAAGATGGAGACTCATGATTAACCAGACAAAAACACAGATAATGACTTTTAGAAAACCAGCTACTAAGAGAAGTGGCTTTCAGTTTTGTTTTGGTGAAGACATTCTGGAGTTTACTAGCATTTATAAATATCTGGGTCTTTTTATTGATGAACATATTACCTTTCTATACGCAACATCTGCCCTGGCCGACTCAGCAAGTAGAGCTCTTGGGGGAGTTATAGGAAAAACATAAACACTCAAAGATATTGGTTATGCCACGTATTCCAAACTGTATCAGACATGCGTGTGTCCTGTTCTGGACTATTCAGCAGGAGTGTGAGGTGCCGAGAGGTATTTTAAAAACAAACATGTTCATAACAGAGCAGTAAGTTACTTTTTAGGTGTCCACAAGTTTGCACCTCTACTTGCAATAACAGAGGACATGGGCTGGGAATCCTGTGAGGTGAGATGGAAGGCATGTGTGGTGAGACTTTGGAATAGACTGTTGCATATGCCAACTGCCAGAATAGCTAGTGAAGTTTTTCAATGGGATCTATCCATAGGGGGAGCCTAGGCAACTGTGAACATCTGTATGAAAACCAAATTAAGGGAGACAGAGATATGATTAAAAAACAACTGTTGATGCAATATGAAAAAAAATGGGTGGAGGAGATTAATCATAATCAAACAAAAGGTTCTCAATTTGGGTTTAAGGGTGAATTAGTGTGTGAGCCATATATTATGTATAACCTACCTAAAAGCAAGATATCGCTATGTGCACAGGTAAGATCAGCGTATTGAAACAGGTCAGTATTGTGGTGAAATGGAAGAGGAAAGACTATGTATTTATTGTGACCACGAAGAAATAGAAAATGAAACTCATTTTATCCTCTATTTCCCTTTCTACCACGATATACGCTTGCTCTTATTCCAGAAAGCACACCAGATATACCTTGGCATTATGTGGCTGAGTGATGAGGAGATATTGAAATGTTTTTTTGTCCATTGTGCATTTCTGTTTGCTGAATATTTACATAAAGCATGGAATAAAAGAAAAAGGGATACCTATAATTAAATAGTCCAAATATTTATCTTCTATGTGGTTAATGGTGTGTGTATATAGATTGTGTCTTCTCTTTGTGTCAGACTGGGTTCAAGTGACTAATGTTTCTTTTTTTAATGTATTTGTCTGTTTATGGTGTGTGTATATATATGTGTGTGTGTGTGTATATATATATATATATATGTAAATATGTGTATATATGTATGTAGTGTGTGTGTGTATATATATACATATACACACTACATATATGTATGTATGTATGTATGTATGTATGTATGTATGTATGTATGTATGTATGTATGTATGTATGTATGTATGTATGTATGTATGTATGTATGTATGTATGTATGTATGTATGTTATTGTACTGCTCCAGGGATGTAACTATTGTTTGGATAATCTTACTATCATATATTGATGTATTTAATTGTTTTCACTCTTTATGGGATGCATAATTCAGAGAATGCCGGAAGAAGAATTATAATTTAATTACCATAGTGAATTATTGTAAAGTTTGTTAATGTGTCAATTAATCCCATAGGGGAAGGGTTGCCAATTGGCGATTTGACACAGAAAAATGTATTGATTATGGCAAGAACAGCTCGAATAAGCAAAGAGAAACGACAGTCCATCATTACTTTAAAACATGAAGGTCAGTCAATCTGGAAAATTTCAAGAACTTGGAAAGTTTCTTGAAGTGCAGTCGCAAAAACCATCAAGTGCAATGATGAAACTGGCTCTCATGAGGACCGCCACAGGAAAGGAAGATCAAGAGTTACCTCTGCTGAAGAGGATAAGTTCATTAAAGTTACCAGCCTCAGAAATTGCAACCCAAATAAATGCGTCAGAGTTCAAGTAACACACATCTCAACATCAACTGTTCAGAGGAGACTGCATGTATCAGGCCTTCATGGTTGAATTGCTGCAAAGAAACGGTACTAAAGGACACCAATAAGAAGAAGAGACTTGCTTGGGCCAAGAAACACGAGCAATAGACATTAGACTGGTGGAAATCTGTCCTTTGGTCTGATGAGTCAAAATGTGCCATTTTTGGTTCCAACCACTGTGTCTTTGTGAAATGCAGAATAGGTGAACAGATGATCTCAGCATGTGTTGTTCCCACCGTGAAACATGGAGGAGGAGGTGGGATGGTGTGGGGGTGCATTGCTGGTGACACTGTCAGTGATTTATTTAGAACTTAAGTCACACTTAACCAGCATGGCTACCACAGCATTCTGCAGACATACGCCGGCCCATCTGGTTTGCGTTTAGTGGGACTATCATTTGTTTTTCAACAGGACAATGACCCAACACACCTCCAGGCTGTGTAAGGGGTATTTTGTCAAGAAGGAGAGGGATGGAGTGCTGCATCAGATGACCTGGCCTCCACAATCACCCGACCTCAACCCAATTGAGATGTTTTGGATTGAGTTGGACTGCAGAGTGAGAAAAAAAAATGTACTCAGCATATGTGGGAACTCCTTCAAGACTGTTGAAAAAGCATTCCAGGTGAAGCTGGTTGAGAGAATGTCAAGAGTGTGCAAAGATGTCATCTTGTGTTATTTCACAGTTTTGATGTCTTCACTATTATTCTACAATGTAGAAAATATTAAAAATAAAGAAAAACCCTTGAATGAGTAGGTGTGTCCAAACTTTTGACTGTTAGTGTGTGTGTGTGTGTGTGTGTGTGTGTGTGTGTGTGTGTGTGTGTGTGTGTGTGTTATATCAAAGAAAAATATCTCAAATGAATATGCAACCATTAAATTAACTGCATTAGCATGAGAAGCAAAATCTTATTTTACTTGCTGATCTAAAAGTGGACCTTTTCCTTCCAAAAACATTTATTCCGCGCTGGAATCAAAACTGTGCTCACTCATTCGTCCTCATCCATTCATTTTTTGTCACTCTCACGATCAGTTTCTGCAATAATTTCATCCAAATTTGTATACTTTGACTTCGATTGAGCTTTTCTACTATTATTAGCCATTTTTTACTTTTTCCGTTTTGAGAAATGTTTGTAGAAGAGAACAAACCACTGCATAATGTAAACTACCGTGCGTCCTGTTTGCTTTCACATGAAAATGAAACTGTTGCGCACAGCTCTAGCATGATGGCTGTTTGTTGTACAAAGGGCGTTCACATATTTCTGGAAAGCCCAGATCATTGGCTATCTAGCTAGCTATGTTTCAAAATGATAGGTGGTCATTGGACCAAGACACTGTCAATCAAGTGAACACCGCTCGTCTCATTGGTGCATAATAATGGCTGACCTTCATGGGCTAATTTGAAATGTTTTGTAGCCAATATTTAATGTAGAATGATTAACAAGTTTGGTTGCCTTCTAGAGTGTCTGAGGATTGCACAGAAACCGAACATGACCGGGTTAAACAACGTTTTGCCAATTTTTTGATTTCATAAATTGTTTTGTTGAAGGAGTTGGAATTCACTCAAAACACATGGATCGGGTTAGGATATAAAAATGTATTTTATCAAACAAAACTATGCTACATTATATCTCTGGGACCCTCAGGATGAAAAATCAGAGCAAGATTACTGAATATAAGTAGATTATTTACTGTCAGAGGTGAATGTATCAAACCAGTTGCCTTCTTCAAACAATAGCATGGTATTTTTTCACTGTAATAGCGACTGTAAATTGGACACTGCAGTTAGATGAACAATAATTTTAAGCTTTCTGACGATATAAGACATATCTATCCTGGAAAGTTGGCTATTGTTTACAACACCATTCTAGTCACATATCACATTGAGCAGCAACTGTCCCGATTTCGGGACACTGATCCTGTAGAGGATAACTCCTGGGCTACAGCACCCAAAGACTAATTTACAGAACTTAGTAAGAGTGGAGAACATATTTTTGTTCATGTTGTATTAACACTCTCTTTCCCTCTCTTCTCTTTCTCCAGGTGTTCAGTGGGAAGCGTCCGGATGGCGGGGACTTCCAGCAGGCGTCGCCCACCTCTTCCTTCCGCAAGCTGTCCCCCACGCCACCCCCAGCGGTTGAGGGGGATCCTCAGTCCCTGTCCCAGCCCCCCCAGCACCAGGCCCTCACCTGTCTGATCAGCGAGAAGGACCTTGCGCTCTTCGAGAAGCTGGGCGACGGCTCCTTCGGGGTGGTCAAGAGGGGCGAGTGGTTCACGCCCGCCGGGAAAGTGGTGAGAGGGACTGGGGGGTGGGAGTGTAGTATGTGGGTACTGTACTCTTTGTGTGTGTATGTGTGTTGGAAAGGCTGGTAGTGGGAGAGGTATTGGTCTGCATCTTACCCCCTATAGGCCCCCGTTTAGAAAACAGGGTCCCATCTAGACACACCTAATAACACACATGCTTCTGGAACACTTATGGAACGCTTGAGGTATACAGTAGTAGGGATCAGGATAGAAAGACAGAGGAAGAGAGGGAATAGGATATAAAAGTCCCTCATGATCACCCTGGGAAACAAAGTATCAGTGGGTTCAAAGTTCAAACCATGACAACATGTGAAAAAATGACCATAACACCCTCCCTTCAACATCTGTTCTGGTCAAACCCTTGACCACTAACCCCTATAGATGTGACCTTGAGAGAGGGAAGGAGCAAGGGAGTGATGAAGAGAGAATCTTGTCCAAACACTCTCCAGCAGTGACCACAATATAGCCAGATGGAAATAGTAAAGCCAGGTGCAGTGTCACAGATCAGTATCCAAGGGAATAGTTTACAAAACATTTTAGAACTTACCCTCTGAGGTCTGGAGTCTGCTTGTTTTCTGTTCTATCTGATTATTAATTGCACCTACATGGTGACCCAGGTCTAAATCACTCCCTGATTTTGAGGGAAAGAATGAAATTAAGCAGTGAAACTGCCATCGAACATCTTTCCATTTACATATTAGTCATTTAGCAGACGCTCTTATCCAGAGCGACTTATAGTAGTGAATACATACATTTCATTTCATGCATTTTTTTTTTTTTCTGTACTGGCCCCCCGTGGGAATCAAACCCACAACCCTGGCGTTGCACACACCATGCTGGCGTTGCAAACACCATGCTCTACCAACTGAGCCACAGTTGGGTGGGTGACCACCAATCTAATGGGAATAAGGTCAGCTGATCTCCTATGTTATGCTGTAGTAGGACCTCCATTCCCGTCTTTTTTATCCTACTGCATAATTTATAATAATTTACCTCATCATTTCAGCAAGTTGCCGCTGTCCTTAACAGCATTTAGATTAGTATGTAGGGCAGGCCAACTTGTACAACAAACAATAAAGTAAAAAATCATCTTGTTCAGGAAGTGCAACCTGGTGCTCTATTGTCTCCTTGTTTAAGATTGTTCTGCGGCCTCCAGACTGTTAGTAAGTGCAACTGGCTATCAATAGCTTTCCCTTTGGATTTTGATTTAGCATTTTGCTAACATGGTCCCTCATCTTTCTCTCCAGTTGACTGTAGCGGTCAAGTGTCTGAAGACAGACATGCTGAGCCAGCCGGAGGCGTTGGACGACTTCATCTGCGAGGTCAATGCCATGCACTCCCTGGACCACCAGAACCTCATCAGGCTGTACGGAGTGGTGCTCACACAACCCATGAAGATGGTATGGACGGACACACACAACACATGTTAAATACTTAATTTGAGTCCCCAAATCAGATTACATTTGCAAAAGGATCATGGATACAAAACGCACCTTCTTCACCCATGACAGCTGACACAGAGCGCTATCTTTCCAGCTGCTTTGCTTTGCTTTTTGTACATGCTTGTGTACATGCCTAAATAGCAGCACCGCCAGCTTACACTCAAAACCTATACTGTTCATAAGCGCAGACAATGTCAAGTTTACAAACTGTGTGAACCCTTTAAATAATATCAAGGGCAGAATCTCAAGGCCTCCGGTCCACACCCGACGGAGTGATTGAGACAAAGGACAAAAATAAGGGCTGACATTTCCACTCTGTTCTTTTCATCTCTGCGTCATTACCTCCCTGTACTTCCTCAGTATTATTTTGTATTGATGTGGAGTACATTGTGTTTGGAGTCGACTAATAATGTTATTGTTGTCACCTCCTTACCCCTCCCCCGGCGCTCTCCTCAGCACCACTCCCTGTAAAGCAGGGTTTCCCAAACCTCTCTTAAAGTACCACCAGCTGTTCTACTTATTTTGCGTATTGCCGGACTGGTAGCAGATTCAATTAGTCAACAAGCCCTTCATTAGTTGAATTTTGTGTGTTAGCTCAGGAATACATCAAATACCTGGAGGTACTCGAGAAGAGGTTTGGGGAAACACTGCTCTAAACTCTTGGGAGCTCACAGACGTTACAGTTTTGTTCCAGCCCAGCACTAACAACACACCCTCCTTCTCCAGGTGACCGAACTAGCCCCGCTTGGCTCCCTCCTGGAGCGCCTGCGCTGCGTTCGGCCGCAGGGCCCCATCCTCATCCACATGCTGTGCCAGTACGCCGTGCAGGTGGCGTGCGGCATGGCCTACCTGGAGCAGCGGCGCTTCATCCACCGTGACCTGGCCGCCCGCAACATCCTGCTGGCGTCGGCCCAGAGGGTAAAGATCGGCGACTTCGGTCTGATGCGGGCGCTGCCCAACAACCACGAACACTACGTCATGCAGGAGCACCGCAAGGTGCCGTTCGCGTGGTGAGTGGGACGGGGAAAGGGGATGGTGGTTGGGTGAGGGGCGAGTGCAGTGGGAAAGGGAGTGTGTGTGTGTTGCCACCGGGGGAGGAAAGGTCGTCGTGTATTTCTGTGTCGGTGTTATCAGGGCCACATTCAGTAGGCAAACGTTGTCTGACGTTGCAGATAGAATGCCATGAATAGAGCTGACATGATTCTGTTATTTTACATGCATGAGACATGTTTGTTCTAAGTAAAGTATATTTTTAATCTGAACGTTCCACAACATTGTGCCCTGGGGAATGAGCCCCTGATGTGGCTATGCATAGTGTGTGTTTTTTCCATTTTCTCATCACCTTCTTAAGGTGTGTTTGCTGTGTGTGTCATCCCCCTCCAGGTGTGCCCCGGAGAGCCTGAAGACGCGGACGTTCTCCCACGCCACAGACGCTTGGATGTTCGGGGTGACGCTGTGGGAGATGTATACCCACGGACAGGAGCCCTGGCTGGGCCTCAATGGCAGCCAGGTACACGCATACACAGACACAAAGCAAACACACGCGCAGACACTCACTCACACACACACAAAATAGAAATACTAATATTTTGGGGGTTTATGTCAATGGTTCATTGTGGGTTCAATTTAAGTATTTTGTGTATGTGTATGTGTTTCAGATCTTACACAAGATAGACAAGGAGGGTGAGCGTCTACCCAAGCCAGAGGACTGTCCCCAGGACATCTACAACGTCATGCTGCAGTGCTGGGCCCAGAAACCTGATGACAGGCCCACCTTCGTCGCCCTCAGGGAGTTCCTGCTCGAGGTACACACTTCCCTGTGTGTGTGTGGAGGGGGTACATCAGTGTTAAACCAGTGTTAGTCATCTGCATGCATGTTTTCACGGGTGTGTTTTGCCCGAGTCTATTTTCAATGTGTATGTTTGAGATTGAATACACAACCTTCATGTGTTAAATGGACCTATAGCCCCACCTAGTGAATCTTCTACTGTATGGGCATTACCAACTGAGGAATCCTAACTTGATGTTCGCGCTGAACTGATGTCAATGGAAGATGTTTGGGGGAAAAACTCAAATGACTACATTTTGATGCCTTGTGCCCCACTGTTGGGGTGCAGTGTTAGTTAAATGTACTCAAACTTGGTGTTTGTGTGCGTATGTATGTGTGTGTCCATTCCATTCCATTCCAGACCATGCCAACAGACATGTGCGCACTGCAGAACTTTGAAGAGGTCAACAAGCTTCAGATTCAGGTCCTTGACGTGATCACCATCATCGAGGGCAGGTATGTGTGATCAACTAATGAACTGTAAATCAATATTCTGTCATCGCTGTGTTTTTCTATGCATGCTTGTGTATGTGCATGTGTCTGCAACTTCTTGCATGCCTTTGGGAGTGTGTCTGTGTTAGTGGGCGTATGCGTGTGTGAAAGAGAAGAAGAAGAGAGCGAGAGAATGAAATAAATAAAGTACATCCACGGAGACGGACAAACAAATGAAAAGCAAAAAGGGACGAGTACAAGTCAGATTGGACTCATTGTGTAAACAGTCAAGTTTAGAAAAACCAGAATAAGTAGGCAGCGCAACCACAAAAAAGATAAACAACAAAGAAAAACATGCCATTGTGACGATAATTCCTTGACAATACTTTAGCCTAGTAGGTTGTTTAGGAATGGGCCACTCACTTTTTGCTCTCCTGGTAGCGGAGTAGGCCGGGCAGCGTTGAGGTCCAACCCCAAGACATCTGGTGGGTCCACGGGGTTCCCTAGGTACAGACTAGAAAGAGAGGAGGAGGGAGAGAAAGGGAGAGAGAGAAAGTGGGAGATGGAGAGATAGCGGAAGCGATAGAATGAGAGAGATAGCGAATGAGATCAAGAGAGGGGGTAGAAAGGAAAGAGAGAGAGGGGACATTTATTGACTTACCATACCAAGAGGTTCTCTACCTGGGGCTAGCCATAAATCAGGTGTACAGTGGCTCGCCCCAGGTTTCACATCTGCTTATCCAACCTGCCTGTGTGTATAATATTTTATATTTTATTAGGATCACCATCAGCTGTTGCTGAAGCAGCAACTGCTTTTCCTGGGGTCCACACAAAGCATAACACATTACATAATACAGAACCCAAAATATAAGCTTGTTTTACTCCAATGTTTGTAAACAAAGTAAATGTAAACAAACACTATATAGCCTCAAAACATGGTTAAAACTATAATTGTGATATCATGGATGGTCAGTCCTTGCATCCATAACTCCCTCTATTAATCCGAGAGTGGTTACGTTTCTCCAGCGCCATCCCTCAGCTTTTTACCAAAACGGGTGTGGAGAACCGCTTTGTTATAGTTTGTTATTGCCTATATTTATGTCTATATGTTTATATGCCTGCTTGTGGTGGATGCGTGCGTGCCATGTGTATGTATCTGCACCCACCTGTGTGTCTCTGTCTGTACCTGAAAAATGTCTCACATTCACCTGTACGTCGACCTACCTCCCTCTCTTTCTCAGAGCGGAGAACTACTGGTGGCGGGGCCAGAACAAGCGCACGCTGAAGTTGGGCCAGTTCCCCAGGAACGTGGTGACCTCGGTTGCAGGCCTGTCGGCCCATGACATCAGCAGGCCCCTCAAACACAGCTTCATCCACACAGGCCATGGAGACACAGACCCACACCGCTGCTGGGGCTTCCCGGACCGCATCGACGAGTAAGACATATCCTCAGAACTTGTGCTTCTATCTACTTGTAGTGATATGTGCCGCTTACAGTGCATACATTTTTTTGTAATTGTTTGTTATACTTGCAGGACCCCAGCCTTGGCAAAAAAAAAGTAGATTTGTTTTTTTACCACTAGAGGACAGTAGACTATTGTTCATATTACTGTCTATCTAGTCAGCTGAAATGACAGTAGCAGGCAGACCTTGGGTGCCTTCAGCAGGACGCAACGTTTTGAAACATTCAGATACAAATATGCTATGTAGGACATGCCTCTGACATTTAGAATAAGGAATCACTTTGGCTCTATTGATGGCATTTCTATCTGCAACGTTCGACAACTGAACATGGCCCAGGGTTGGATAAGCAGATGTGAAACCCGGGGCGAGCCTCTGTACACTTGATTTATGGCTAGCCCCGGGTAGAGAACCTCTTGGTATGGTAAATCAATAAATGTCCCCTCTCTCTCTCTCTGACTCGCTTGCTGTATCTCTCTCTCTTTCCTTTCTACCCCTTCTCTTGCTCTCATCCGCTATCTCTCTCATCCTCTCTCTCTCTATCGCCCACTTTCTCTCTTTCCCTCCTCTCTCGCTCTCTCGCTCTCGCTCTCATCCCCTCTCTCTTTCTAGTCTGTACCTAGGGAACCCCATGGACCCACCAGATGTCTTGGGGTTGGACCTCAACGCTGCCCGGCCTACTCAGCTACCAGGACGAGCAAAAAGTGAGTGGCCCATTCCTAAACAACCTACCAGTCTAAAGTATTGCCGGTGACTCGAGGAATTATCGTCACAATGGCGTGTTTTTCTTCATGGTTTATCTTTTTTTGTGGTTTATCTTTTTTGGTTGAGCTTTTCTGAACTTGACTGTTTACACAATGAGTCCAATCTGACTTGCACTCGTCCCTTTATGATTATTATTTGTTTGTCCTTCTCCGTAGTTGTACTTTATTTTTTCCATTATTATTTTATTATTTTATTTATTCCAGCCCTCTCTTTTTCTCTTTTACACACTTTTGTGATCTCCCTCTATCGCTCTCTCCTGTGCCCCTCTCCTTCTCTCTCTGGTGGTGGCATTTTCAGAGGAGGCCCCTACTCGTCCCCCCCAGCCGTCGGTGCTTGTCAAGAGTAAGTGTAGTCTCTCACTCCAGCTCACACATTGCTCTGGCCCTCTCTGTTATCTCCTAGCTCCAGTCTTCAAAGGTACACCGTGTGCAATCTCTCCTGTCGTCTCTCTCTCTCTCCCTCTTCTCCCCATCCTCCCTTTTTCTCTTTCCTTCTCTTGCCAGTTACTCCATTTCTCTTCTTCCTCCCTAACCTTGTTGTTTCTCCACCTCTTGTCACGAACAGGTGTGCAGTCTGCGTTTCTGTGCATTGAGTGGTTAACGCCTAACCAGAGAGTTGAGAAATGAAGCATGTGTGGACCAAATTGTTGTGTATTGCAGCCTGGCTTAAAATAAATGTTACGGTCGTTTTTAACGTTTGTGAATGATTCCATCACCAAAAATATTCTAATCTTCTCTGTAGGATGTTTGTTTCCATTCATGTACAATGTATGAAATGGAAAAATGTATTTATATCCACACATTACAAATAGACACACTGAGGATTATTACCTTTTCATTTCAGGGACAACTACAGAGTCATTCATTATGTACATAAATAAATCTTGCATCAAAGGCAGGCTTAAGGTTGATCACTCAAGGTAGACCGTTGGGGAATTGTGGATGGACTACAGTGCTACATGAGTAATGAGCGGTTACGGCGTAGAAGTATTGTAAAGTTGCCAAAGTCATTAGATGCCAAAGTCATTAGTTGCCAAAGTCGTTAAATTGCATTTGTCTGTTTGTTTTTCCAGAGCCGTGCTACGACTCGGTGACTGAGGACGAGGAGCTGACTGCCTCAGGCCTCAAGGGGCTGTCACTACTGAAAGTGGGCTCCATCAAAGGCCTCAAGCTGAAACCCGCCATATGTGTCTCCGCCTCCAAACAGGGGTGCCGGACTATGGGCTCAGGCCACACCCCCAGTGAGGTGTCACTCATCGACTTTGGGGAGGAGTTTCCCCCGGCCGCATCCTCCCCCTCCCCGGTGGTGGAGCTCCAGGTGCCCTCGTTGGCCAAGTTGGCCCTGGACGCAGAGTTTATTCTGGATCGTACTCCTACCCAGAGCCCGTGGCGCTCGCTGCCCCGCCCCTTACACCCCACGCCAGTGGTGGACTGGGACACCCGGCCCTTACCTCCACCTCCTGCGTACGATGACGTGGCGCAGGACGAGGAGGACATGGAGGTGAGCTCCATCAACAGCCTGGATCAGCAGCAGGGGGGGATGGGTGAGAGCCACAGCCTCACAGAGGCCTTGCCGGCTGGTGAGGAGAAGGCCATGGCCGGTGCAGCCGACAAACCCCTGGAGGACAACCTCTTCCTGCCCTCTAAGCAGGACCTGGCCTCCACATCCTTCTCTCAGTCAGCTGAGATCTTTCAGGAGCTCCAGCAGGAGTGCATGAGGAGGCTCAATGTGCCCACGGGAGGAGGTCACCAGCCCCCCTCGCTGTCCCCAAGCTCAGGCCTCCAGTCCGTGGACGTCCACCGCCAGATCATCTTGTTCTTCTCTGAGGACAAGCCCCAGATCCCTCCACGCGTACCCATCCCGCCTCGCCCTGTCAAACGGGGGGACTACACCCGCTGGTCCGGTGACCTCTCCCTGTCCCTGACTCCAGCTTCTGAGGAAGTCCAGGACCGGGCCCCTCAGATCCCCCCGCGGGACCCCCTGTCCCAGCCGGGCTCGCGCACCCCCAGTCCCATGGGACAACAGGTGGGCTCCCCCCAGCAAAGGACAATGGTTTTCCCCAGTGCCCCTCCTCCGCCCACATACGGATCCTACCTCTCCACGTCCCCGGGGAAGCTCATGCCCACCACACATAGCTTTGCCTTGGACCCCAAATACGCCGCACCCAAGGTCATCCAAGCACAAGCCCAGGGTAAGGACCTGGCCAAGGGGCCCTGCATCCTGCCCATTGTCCGCGACGGCCGCAAAATCAGCAACACGCACTACTACCTCCTGCCCGAGAGGCCGCCTTACCTGGACCGCTACGACCGCTTCTTCAGGGAAGCGGAAAATGTGCCAACCGGTGGCAGCGGTGGGATCTGCGAGGAGAGGCGGCAGGCCAACACAGCCACGGTCAGGCCCATGATGGTGAACCAGCAGCAGCAGAACCAGGGGGGAGACCTCAAGCCCAACTTTTCCTCCAACAACAACACTAGCCTGGGCTTCCGGCTGAGCATGAAGTCCTCCCTCAGCCTGCCCAGGGTCAGCTCTGACGGGTCAGCCGACAGGGCAGAGGGGGGAACCACAGCAGACGGGGTCAAGATGGTGAGTATTACCAAAGGCTCCAGCCTCAGATTATTTATTTTTTAATCAGTAATCAGTTGATTTGATTTTCAATAACAAACGAACACAGGAAAGAACATGGCCTAATACACAAAATCAAAGGGGGGAGGAAACCACTACTGTTATATTACAAAAACTAGACTGCGTAATGAAGAACACAAGAAAAGGGAAACAAAAAAGTAGAAATAAATAAGAAATCGAGGATACAGCCAACAATGTATTTTTTTGCAGTATTTGTTTGTGCTGCGTTTGTAATTTTGTTCTGTGATGCCAAATCAAAGGCTTGGCTGTAGGGACTTTGGACTTTCATGATGTAAATAAACCACAGCAAGGCAGTGTATTACAATACTGAGATGTGGTCCGCAGACACACACACATGCCTTAACTTTTTGCAACAATGCACAAAACTTTCTAACCAATCGATCTAAATCAACACTCTCAACCAATCAAATATCCATCAAAGCTGATTTAAAAGATTACATGGAATGACGTTCTGAAAAATATTTGTTGTATTTTTTTATTATTCAGGGAATATCCATTGAGACCAGGGTTTAATCCACAAGGGTGCCCTGATCACAGTAAAACAACAATCAAATACAATCTGAAACAAAACAGAGATCAATACAATGTAAAATAAATTAAAAATACAGAACAAAATGTAAGAATAGCATTTCTCAGCTACTATGTCCTCAATACTTTTAAATTGGGTTTCCTAGGTACAGACTAGAAAGAAAGAGAATAAGAGAGAGTAAGAGAGGAGGATGGAAAGAGAGAGAGAAAGTGGGAGATAGAGTGGATGAGAGCAAGAGAAGGGGTGGAAAGGAACGAGAGAGAGATACAGCAAGCGAGTCAGAGAGAGAGGACATTTATTGACTTACCATACCAAGAGGTTATCTACCTGAGGCTAGCCATAAATCAGGTGTACAGTGTACAATTGCGAGCGGCACTAATACAGTACATCTTTGCCCCCAACCCATGTCATTGGCACAGTCTTAACATGAGCTCTAGACATAACACTCCTAAAGGCAAGTATGTGGGTTAAGTTGCAATACACACCTAAATTGAACATAATATTGTTGTGCTCTTGATCAATTGATGAAAGTATGGCTGCGTCTGAAATGGCACCCCATTTCCTATATAGTTCCCATAGGCTCTAGTCAAAAGTAGGCCATTATATAGGGAAGAAGGTGTCATTTCGGACACAGCCCCAATCTGCCTTCAGAACGTGCCTTCAGAAAGTATTCACACGCCATTGACTTTTTCCACATTGTGTTACAGCCTGAATTTAAAATGTATTTTTTTTGTAACTGGCCTACACACAATACACCATAATGTCAAAGTGTAATTATATATATTTTTTTTAAACATATTTTTTTACAAATGTATTAAAAATGAAAAGCTGAAATGTCTTGAGTCAATAAGTGTCCGACCCATTTGTCATGGCAAGCCTTAATAAGTTTAGGAGTAAAAATTAGCTGCATGGACTCAAGCTCACAGAATGGGGCTGCTAAATGCTGAAGCGCGTAGCACCTAAAAATAATTCTGTGCTCGGTTGAAACACTCACTACCAAGTTCCAAACTGCCTCTGGAAGCAACATCAGCAGAAGCACTGTTCGTAGGGAGCGTCATGAAATGGGTTTCCATGACCAACCAGCTTCACACAAGCCTAAGATCACCATGCGCAATGCCAAGCGTCGGCTGGAGTTATGTAAAGCTCGCCGCCATTGGACTCTGGAGCAGTGGAAACGTGTTCTCTGAAGTGATGAATCATGTTTCACCATCTGGCAGTCCGAGGGACAAATCTGGGTTTGGCTACCTGCCTGAATGCATAGTGCCCATATGTAAAGTTTGGTGGAGGAGGAATAATGGTCTGGGGCTGTTTTTCATGGTTCGGGCTAGGCCCCTTAGTTCCAGTGAAGGAAAATCTTAACGCTACAGCATACAATGACATTCTAGACAATTCTGTGCTTCCACCATTGTGGCAACAGTCTGGGGAAGGCCCTTTCTTGTTTCAGCATTACAATGCCCCCGTGCACAAAGCAAGGACAATACAGAAATGGTTTGTCGAGATCTGTGTGGAAGAACTTGACTGGCCTGCACAGAACCCTGACCTCAACCCCATTTGAACACTTATGGGATGATTTGGAACGCTGACTGCGAGCCAGGCCTAATCGCCCAACATCAGTGCCCGACCTTACTAATGTTCTTGTGGCTGAATGGAAGCAAGGCCCCGCAGCAATGTTCCAACATCTGGTGGAAAGCCTTCCCAGAAGAGTGGAGGCTGTTATAGCAGCAAAAGGGGGACCAACTCCGCCATATTAATGCCTGTGAATTTGGAATGAGATATTCGATGAGCATTGGAAAACCTCCCTGGAATCTCTGTACCCCATA
This sequence comes from Salmo trutta, assembly GCF_901001165.1. NCBI lineage: Eukaryota > Metazoa > Chordata > Actinopteri > Salmoniformes > Salmonidae > Salmo > Salmo trutta. Next base: position 7,807,622 of record NC_042977.1, read on the forward strand.
AGGTCCCTCAGTCGAGCAGTGAATTTCAAACATAGATTCCAGGGAGGTTTTCCAATGCCTCGCAAAGAAGGACTCCTATTGGTAGATGGAGAAGAGAAAAAAAAGACATTTGATTATCCCTTTGAGCATGGTGAAGATATATAAATTACACTTTGGATGGTGTATCAATACACTAAGGGACGGATAGGAATTTACAGAATGGCTACCTGGAGGAAAATGGGGGAGGGTCCTGCTTTTTCAATTTCAGTCAAGGGGAAGGTTTAGTATTTAAATCTAGACCAGGGGAGGGTCATGTAATTGAATTGATAAAATGTCAATATTTGTCCGTGTTAGTATTAGTTGCTTATTAGACTATATGTCGATGTGTGCAAAATGCAGCCCCTCATCTCTGATTCTCCACTGGGCGCGTAATATCAATTGTTTAGTGTGGTCTCAATCAAATGATCCATAGGCTATGAAGTACATGCTCGGAGAAGCATAGCGCAAAGTTATATTTCTAAGATAGCTCCTGAGAAGGTGTAAATAAAACTAGGTTGCATTACACACCAGCCCTTAGCCCCCGGCCTTCTATGTTCTTGCTCGTCAAATACTTTTTTGTGTGCTGCTTAACCAATGGCTGTGCTGTGTATGGCTACGTTGTCAGGTCAGGAGGAGAGTCAAACGTTTCTTCTGATTTAATTTTTGGGGGGATTAGGCCTAGTCCAAAAAATGCACCACCTTGCTCATGGACTAGCCTATGTTCTGTTCAATTTGAGAAGGAGTGTGCGAAGATGAGAAGGTGGACCGGTGGTCAACTTTGATAGCTGCCTACTACTATAATTTAATTTATTAAAGACAATATGTTTCTTGCCCATTTATGTATTTATCAGAGTTATTGACCTCACAATAAGCCAGATTTGAGTAACTTGAAGCAGCAGCCGCAGCACAATCTATCGGAAATGGACAGCTCATATATACTGAAAGTAGGCAAATTCAGGTAGGCATAATTCATTTCAACCGTCTTCATTTTAATTAAACTTTACTAACAACAAGTTGGCTTTGTGTTGGAGCATATTTCCTTCTAGTTAATAAATAAAAGGTAGTCCTACCTGTTTGACAGACGAAATTAGGCTAATAGTCTAATAGCTCGGCTAGGGGTGAAAAATCCCCCAATTTGTGCCACAGTTCAGACTACCGATAGATACTGCGGTCAGTCAAAATGGCCAAAAAGGGAAAAGGTGCAATGTATTCAAGGTTTAAGTCATCTAAAGTTTTATATGTCTAACTCAGAATCACAGACCTGATTTGCCCTAACAAAAAAGCATCCCTACAAATATATAAATGTATTATAATCCACATAATTCAAACGAAATGAGCTGTAGCAAGAGGAGACTGTATATGCTAAAGACAATCAGAAAGAATGTGTCTTTAACCCTACATTATAATATAACTGATTTTGAACAAAAGCCAGGAATGAGTGAGTCACTCAGCCCTATGTTTCTGTTCCTGCATCTGTTGCCTATTTGAGTGTTTGTTTTTAATATCCTAGTGATTCTGTGATCACCAAGCCTCATGCAACCGCAAAATGTTGGATAAAGCAATTTCACAAGTCCGTCTGTTTTTATTTGTTGCTATTCGGTATTAAAGGCTTTACTTTTTTTTCTCTCATTAGAACAGACACTCTGGTATTATTTAAGTTATTTAGTGTTGTTTACACTGTTCCAAATGGGCAGAAAAATAATATTGTAATCTAACAGCACCTGTTTGTCATGCAACAGTATCGCTTGCGCTTTTGACAATGATTTGAAATGAGGCCTAACTCACATGATATGCCTAAAATACTTATATCCACTAGGCTAATAAATAATCACATTTTTCCTTTTGATTATTTAATTAACCTATATCATGTTATTCAAGTTATCCCTCTGGAGCACATGGAAATGTGAGTTGTGAGCTGGAGTGACAAAATGTATTACAATTGAATTTGAATGATGAGGATGAAGAAGAAGGTGATTGAATTTAGAAAAATTGTGTAAGAATTGCTCTTCCTCTGTTCCGTGCGCACACTCCCAAAATGTTTTTGTTTTTTACTTTGTCCAAAGATGCTGTAACTGGACTGTAGCCAATTACTTACTAAAACTGTTGTTACACTAAGGTTTTTATTCTAAGAGAAACAAAAATGTTCTGTTATTTTCCATTATATTCTTAAAATATGTGTTGACTGAATATAAGCAAGTGATGTCAGCTCAGTGATGGCAAGGCCATAAAGCCTCGACTCCTAAGCACAGATAAAACTCAAAAAAAGGTTTCACATTTTCAAGACCTGAGCTATTTAATGTATGCGTTTTATTTATTACATTTACTTGTTGTTATCTAGTCGGCAACATTTCACAATAGAAAGAAGCATCTGGTGGCATTGGTAGAGAGTCAGGCGGACTGAAAGTGCACTGTACTGTAAGTACGCAACAACGCTGTGGACCTTTCCAATAAATTGGAATACAAATGAAGCCATCCACCCTTGATGGGCTATGAGCAGGACAATAGACTCTAATACATTTAAAGTTCCTAAACTTGGCTAATGGTTGTTTCCGAGGCATGTCACTTCACCCATCTCTTTGCATAGTCCATCACATGCACTGTTTTCTAACCTCATCTGGATGGATCCATAACGAATTACTATGCGGTTGGTGCTGCTTTGAGACAAGCATGGGGGACTGGTCTTGATAAATCAATCTGATTTTTATTTTCACTACATCTCCATTTGGATATTGGTTAGCCTACAATTAGGCTGTGGAAATGTTAGGATTATTTTGCTCTTCAGTCGCTTAGTAGCGTAGGCCTACTCCCAACCGGTCTCGTTGTACAGCGCCATATTTTCCTAACGAAAACCATGAGGCCTACATAGGCTACTGTAAAATGCATTTTTGTTTTTCTTGGAATAGAAACACCATAAAATTAATCAATTTAATTAAGCAAAATGTCTAACAGTATAATTAGCACAACAATACAATAACAATTTGCAAACAAATGGATAATTGATCCCATGTTCTAACAAAAAAGATTTTAAAGTCTCGTACAGCCCCAATATACAAACAGTCAAATGCATTTGTGAATTCATTCGCCTTACCCGACTTTGCGGTTTATTCAAGGCTCCCTTTATTTTATTTTATAACTAAAATGCTTGACTGTATTTAAAGACATGGATGACTTGTGTGCTGTGCGACAACGTGCACAAATGAATGATTTGATTGATATACTGTATATTGAAGTAGGCCTTTATGCCAATAAGTAAGTTACGTTAAAATGGCTACAGTAAACAGCTCCATGTCATTAGGCCTACAGCTCCATGTCATTTCAATAACTTAATTTTAATAAAAACCTTGAACCCACCTGTCCCTGACATTTCCTAAATATTTATATTTTCCACTCTAGCTGTAGGCCTACATAGAGATAAATATGATAAAAGACTAAAACTTCCTGAGCATTTCATCCTCCAAGCGCCATGAAGGTCTACTGCGCAATATGGATATTGACAGTAGAATAGACGGGACTCGATGAGTAGCCAACCAATAGCCGCCGGTCTAATAAATCTATTTAATATACACACTCACAAAGAATTTTTTTTTTGTAAAAGGAGGTCATAAAAAAATGGTACTAAGACAATTTATTTAAAAATAACAGAATAGCATGTATTTATCTGTGCTATAGTAGCTGAGGCTATGGCTGTGCAATGTCAATGAAATTAACTTGTTAATTTAGCAGACATATCACATGCTTATATTCCCCAGACCTTTACAAAATGATGGAATATAACAGAATACAATAGAAAGGATATTTTCCCCAAATCTGTATTTGCTGATTGTAATCAGTAGGCATGTAGCTGTGGTTATTCTATGAAAACATTAGATTTTGAAAGAGAGACCATCTGTAAAACATTTTGTGTTTGGCAAAACTAGGTTCATTAAAAACCTTGGCATATGCTCTTTCGGATAGGGTATAGCAATCAAAGCATCTGACCTGCGTGGACCTCTGTTGGATTATTTGGAAAAGTAAGCAAGCACCAACACGCTTCATGAAGACGCCCTCCAAGATCCCCTCTGGTGGTCGAACTAGCATTAATGGCAACAATGGCTGATCGTAAAATACTATGACTTCATGCACGCCAACATGCCATAACAATCCGCAGCATCCCGCAAGCTGTGCTGCTGTATGACGCAACTTTTAAATGAGGACCCACCGTATAAGCACAAGCAAAATCCTAGAGGAAAACCTGATTCACCAGACACTGGGAGATTATTCATCTTTCAGTAGGCCAATAACCTAAAACACAAGGCCAAATCTACACAAGTTTCTTACCAAGAGTTACAGTGGCTGAGTTACAGTTTTTACATAAATCTACTTGAAAATCTATGGTAAGACCTGAAAATGTGTGTCAATGATCAACAACCAATTTGACAGGTCTTGAAGAATTTTGAAAGGAATAATAGGCAAATGTTGCACAATCCAGGTTTTGGTTCTACTAAGTATTGACTCCGGGGTGTGAATACTTAAATTTGCAAACATTTCTAAAAACGTGTTTTCACTTTGTATTGTGTGTAAATGGGTGAGAAAATCTATTTAAGCACTTTTGAATTTAGGCTGTAACACAACAAAATGTGGAATAAGTCAAGGCGTATGAATACTGTATATTATAGGAAATAGAGTGCCATTTCAGACTCAGCCGTTGTTTTGTTGTTGCGTGTGCCATCATTGAACAGGAGGGGGCAACAGAAGGCAATTCTTGACCAGTCTTTACATAACACTAACTCCTGTTTAGGCACTGTTTGTGTCCTTACTGTTTTGTTTGCTTGCTTGCATCTACTCCTTACTGGTGGATTGATTACTTCCTCACTAAACTGAAATTCAATATTACAAACTGTAACCAAATTGCAATTGATGTATAACAACCAAATATATAATTTGTGCACAGACCACTTGGGTGATGGATATACTGTGCAAAAAGTATTGGAAAAGGATCATTAGGGAGTCTGGATTAAAGCAGTCTGTCAGTCACTCACTCTCACTCATTAAAGCTAGTGATGCACCGCTATGACATTTTTGGCCAATACCGATATCCAATATTTTCCTTGCCCCCCCAAAAATGATACCGATATATGATAACCCATATTTAAAAAAATTGCGGCATTTTAAGCATTCTAGTACAGTTAAATAGTTAACACACATACACATGGACGCAGTGGTCTGAGGCACTGCATCTCAGTACATCTCACTACAGTCCCTGGTTCGAATCCAGGCTGTATCACATCCGGCCGTGATTGGAAGTCCCATAGGGCGGCGCACAATTGGCCCAGCGTCGTCGGCCGGGGTAGGCCGTCATTGTAAATAAGAATTTGTTCTTAACTGACTTGCCTAGTTAAATAAAGGTGGTTACACACACACAAACCACACTGACCAAAAAGTTATTTTGTTAATAACATAATAATTTAACGCTTTCATAAAAAAAATGTATATAGTTATTACACATTGATTACACTATCACTCGTATTTGAAATGTCACAACGATTCATCGATACGTATGCTATGATGCTGGTAAAGTTGTCTCGTGCACCTACAGTGCTGGTCATAAAAAAAGCTAGCTAGTTCATGGATGCCAACAATGTTCTTCCACAAAAACATAGCAAAATGAAATAATCTGTTCCAGTAGCTATATTTAGCTAGCTAAATATATAGCTAGGTGTCATCATCTAAAATAATAGATCATGCTAAATGAGGTTAGAATGTTTTTATATAAAATCAACAAGACAATTTATTAATTTGACAAATCTGTTGAAATCACACTGGATGTGTTATACTTTAGAATTGCATTAGGGGCATACTTATTTCACGGTACAACCTTACCTATGGATTGTGGATTAATGACATGGGGTATCAGTCTACTCCGTGACACCCAGAGAACATTAGCTTCGTAGCTCTTATTGCGGGACTCTGAAACAACTGTGAATTGAGCCACATTTATTGTCAACCTTTGTGTATTGAACACTATTCCCGAGGAAAAACAATACTGCGTGGATGTTTTGGAGTCTGATAACTCTGAGGAGGACGTTGGGAAAAAAATATCTTGGGTATTGAGTAGACTGATACCCCATTTCATTGATCCCCAATCCTTAGGTAAAGCTGCACAGTGCAATATGAATGTCAATACACACAATAGGCTGACTGGGGAGGTGATTTCCCAGTCACAGTCCCGCGATAAGCGCTACAACGCTAATATTTGCGTGAACTCTTCACAGTTGTGTTCTGTGGGTGTCAGCGAGTAGACTGATACCCCATTTCATTGCTTCACATTCCAACCGTGTTTAACATTATATAGTGTACATATGGCATGATTCTACCTACTGTAACATTCTGCATCAAAGAGGTACTTTTATTTTGAAGGCAAACCGCAAATTCCACTTGTGCCTAATCCTTATTGTGGCTAGCTTCACAACACATAACATGGTCTGATCAAGCGTCACTAGCCAGATGAAGCTAGCTGGCTGCTTATAACGTTAGCTTTGGGCAACAGGGTTAAGTAGCTGGCTAGCTATTTATTTTCATGAACTGAAGTTCAATTCCAGTAGGCGAACAACAAGTGGCTACCTAGCTAATACTTACTCTCAAGGAGTCCTAAATCATTGCTAAGAACATTAGAAACTGCAGTTATTTTCACTAGTCATTGTTTTCAGGCTGGTTGTATTGGTGCTAGCTAGGTGCTATAGCTAGCTAGCTACCCCAAAGTTGCGGTCGAACAAATAATGCTTTATTACCAACGCCGTATTGTAAACACGTCATTCGTGGCGGTGATTGCTTGTTTGCAGACTTTTTTTGTACAGCTTTGGCAGTGCTACTGATAGTAGTGGTGGCACTTGGCTTGCAAGTGCAAGTTCAGAACACACAACATTCTATAATAGAACTGTTATTTGACGTGTCAAATTCAAAGCTTATTTAACGTGTCAAATAGTGTTATTGTAAAATAGTGTTATTTGACGTGTATCTTTTTTGACACGCAAAGACCCAAACTCTGTTTCATAGTATGTCATGAAGCTAATAGCAGTGACACTATTACTGTGTAACTCCGGTAGGGCAACATCTGAAAAATAGCGCACTTGGTAACATTAGTGTGTACCGGTGCTCGACCAGTCATGAAAGCCAACATCACATCACCCACGACAGAACGGTTGATTGTCAAGGGCAATGAATTCCATTATCTTGGCGTTAATGGATTTCGCCTTCGAGTTGAATCGCTGAAATGTTCTTACTCTTTTAAATGACTGCTCGATCCACACAGCAGACATTGTGGGCTAGGTAAGGAATGTTGTGTTGCACGTGTCGCTCAAACTTTTATGTGGCGTCATTACATTATGTACCTATGTTATATAGGTATGCACGTCAGCTTTGACATCGGTTTTGCACATCAGCGTTAAACTAGACATCGGGCCGATACTGATGTTGTCATTTTTAGCTAATATTGTCCGATTCCGTGCATCCCTAATTAAAGCACTCACTCACTCTGTCATTATAGAATTTACTCACTCACTGCAATTTGATTCTCTACCCTTCTCCAAAAGTGTGCACTCATTCACTCCCTCATGCATTTAACAGCATTGGATTGGTGCAAGGATGGCTGCAGACACTTTCCACCATATTCCTCACACCAGTCTATTCCTTTTAAATCCACGAGGGGGAGTGTATTAGTGCACACTTCGGGATAAGGGTAGAGAAACGTAATGTAGCCACACACTCACACCTAAAGAATGACAGACACTCAAAAACGCATAATTGAATTACTCTTTTGGAAAGTTTTTGTTTATGTTGTTTTGATTGACAGCAGAGGACTGCCGAGCTGATTGGTCAGTGTAGCAGCAACATTGACCTAATTTGTTGTTTGTGTGGCATCCACAGGTGCAGGAGGCGGTCCATGGCGTGACTATAGAGGAGTGTCAGACAGCCCTCCAGAACCACAACTGGAACGTGCAGAAAGCTGTGCACTACCTCAAGGTAGGGGCCCTTGGCGGTAGTACGCTATTACCTTGCCACACTATTGAGCTGTACTTTGTTGGCCTGGTTACACATCCACCTTAATTGCTGAAACCGTACTGGAAAGGATCATGCGGATGCAAAAAATCTGATTACAGCACAGTTTGAGTGTGCACAATAGTGTATAAAGGGTCTATTATACCAGTGATCACCACAGCCCTAGTAAACCTTCTACAAGTCAAGAGTAAATAATTAGATCTGAGCCTTAGGAAGTTGTGTGTAAAAAGCATGAGTTGACCCACAGTTGGAGAGTTGCTGACGAACGGAATAGTAAAACTTATGAAAAAATATTCACATGCAATATAAACTCTCAATGATTTATAAACAGGCAGTTTATGTAGATTGTGTGACTTCATTTTTCTTTAGGACGTTGTGCAAATAGAACAGCACTAGCTTAAAAATGGGATTGAAATATCTGATGACGGATACATAAGTTCTGATGGTGAGTTGTAACGGATCCTGTTGCTCTCAGGTTGAGCAGCTGTTCTGTCTTGGCCTGAAGACCAGGACGGAGTGTCTCAAGGTGCTGGAGATGTATGACTGGAACCTGGAGGTGGCCAGCACTCAGCTCCTGGACTCCTACGGCTCCGTCCGGCAAAGGTAAAATAGGGACCCCATGGAATTTAGGAGAACCTAACCCTGCTGGTGCAGGTTTTTGCTCCAGACAAGCAGGCATACAACTGGGACATGTTCAGTAGGGCACACTCACTGTTACAAAATGTTTTTAAATTAAAAATGTAAATGAACTTTTCTTATTGGACACGTCAAGGTAGTCCCCATTTCAGTCAGTTTTATTCAGTTTGGTGCAAGACACTGATTCTACTAATCAAGAATCAGTTAGTTGTGTGTTGCTGCTTGGTCCAGCCCTATAACCTCTGATATACTCTGTCTATCCACAACTTCACCTGTATTGACTCACGTTAATCTAGCACCAAATAAACTAGATGGAATTGTGAATTTACTTTGATTTGTTTTCGAAACATCAAAATAAACCTCTCCTCCGATTGCAGGCGGTGACCGATGTCACAAGGAGCAACGGCTGAGTCCGTTCAGAACTCTTTTCATACATCAGTGGTCTTTGAAGGGGCGGAGTCTGCTCCCGTTTCTCCGTTACGATTTGCCAGATGCATCCAATATGCAGTCTTGCCCACACTGAGGACCTGGAGGCTAACCCGCACTAACACCGAATAGGAGCGGAAGTCTGCTTAGAACGCAGGGAGTGGAACCATACTCTTGAAGGGACCATGTTGTCTGCTGGTCCCTTACATATATATAGCTCTGCAGTGAAGGAAAAATGTCCTCTCATTTCGGTGCTGGTCTACCCAATTCAGTTATCACTGCCACAATACACCTTTGACCAACTTAGATTACCCCTTTGTGTTATTACTAACTTATATGAATCAGGGTCGTGTTGCATCCCTTTGAAAATCAACAGAAACTGCAGTACCATAGAAAAAGAGTAGACCTCTCCTCTGCCAAATCACTCCCCTACACCCCTACTGTATGTGTGCTGTGTTAGGCTCCTCGGTTTGGATAGGGACTTTGTTTTCGGGTTGTCAGCATCTTTCTGCTGCAATGCCCGCCTTCCCAGGCCTCCCAAGGTGCTCTACTGCGTTTCAGCAGAGGTCAAAGTTCAAAAAGCCCACCTGGAAGGAGAGAACGAATATTAAAGAGAACTAAACAATATGCAGCTGGTCCACGTTCAAGTCGACTCCTTCTTTTATGTTCTGTTCTACAGAGTTCTATTTGATTTGTATTAAGGAGAGGAATTACTTTTTTATGCACACATACAGTATATTATATATAAGAAGAGTTCAGATGTTTTGAGTTTATATATTTGCAGCGAATATGCGCTGAAAGTTGGTGGTTTTTGTTTTTAGTCCTCTGTTCTTTCATATATTTTTGCTTTTGAACCGGTCGTTTGAAAAGGGGGACATATTGAAAACGTTCAACTCTCTTGAGATGTTTTATTTTCATTTGATCAGTTATCATTTGATCAGTTATCAGTTTATGTTAGAATGTGCTCCCACTGAATTGAGTTCACTTGTGGCTCTAAGTGCTATTAATTTGATCCACTCCAAATGTCCATTTAATCATTCCCTACTGGTGTACAGAACTATTTGACACCTGACTCTTTTTTTGTGCTCCCTCTCTATCTACTCTAAGCACTTTTCCCACACAAAACTACTGTTGAAAATGGCCCACTGACTTAATTATTTTCAAAGCACATTGATACTTAAATAATTAATTAAGAACGTTGCCAGTGCTCCAGGACAAAGATTCCCCCGAGCAGAGACAATACCCCTAGTAACTAGTCTTTACCTCAACTATTAGGAGCTAAAACCTTTAGTCAGCACCCATAGGTTGCAGAGAATTTTGAGGGAAAGAAATGTCACTACTGGCCCTAGTTGGTTACTCACATCAAGCACATGCAAGATCCAAAATGTCACAATACTGGATTAGACTCGGCCAATAAAGTATGCAGACCTCTCAAAACCTAGAGCAAACTGTATTGTAAAATGTGAGAGTGTCTGTCTTCGATGTATTTTCTATACTGTGCTATCCTCTATATTCATCATAGACCAGTGGAGCAGAGATTCTGGAATGGTTGCACGCAACCTGCTGGTTTTCCGTGTGTTATGATTCAAATTATGTTTTTGAACATTAAGATATTTTATAGTTGATTCCAATATGTAAATACTTCTTACCTGGGAAGGCCTGTAACTGACCTCAAATCAGTTAGAATTCCAGCACAGACCAACACGGTTAAACCAGTAGACTCCTAGTAGACCACTCCATCCAGTGTAGCGGGCTTGCAGGCTGGTCTTTCCCCAGTCTTTCTGTAGTCACTGTACCAATTTGGACGTTTGACTGGGTTTGTGCCTGTCTCTGTGTGTGAAACAGACTGTCTAGACATTCTCCATTGTCTGTCTGTGAACACAGTGTACTGTCTCATAAACTCTTTGCTCATGTTCCAAAACTGAAACTTTGTCTCCTTGCCCTGTTCTTTCAGTCATTCGCCCTCGCAGATAAGGTCTCAATGTGTTAAATCAATTTGACAGTACGCCACATAGCCTATTGCAGGGTTTAATAGAGTGAGGTGATCTGTCTTACCTACCCTCCCTTAAAGATTTATGCAAGCCATCCTCAAAGGGCTGCGGTAAAGGGTACAAGTTTTTGGTTTGGAACACAGCCATTGTTGAACTTTTTCTGTACACAATAATAATTATCCTCTTCCAAACAGTCAAGGCCATCCAGCCGTGACAAAAAGAGAATGCTTCCATTGCTGTGAACTCCTTGATATACATCAAAATCCATGTTGTAGTTCCAAGTGTTTAGTGGCGCCATCTTCTGATGTCACCATAAAGCGACCTTGTCCCCATGTCTTACACCGTTGATATATTTTATACCAAGCTGCTGTAGTTGTAGAAGGACTGAAGCAACCTTGTGGTATTATTACCCAAATCAATGTTCTCCTGTTCATGTTTTTTTTAAATGTTTTATGGTTGTATTACCTTTTTGTTGGTTTGTTAGTTCAATCCGACGTACCTGTACCAATGTACTTTCCCAGAAAGTGTTTTATTTTCACATGGTTGTACAGTAGATTTTCCCCCTTCCCCCTGGGTGTTCGGAATTGTGCAAGAGGGCAAATGCAAGTTAATGCTGCCGATCTCAAATGTATAAATGTATTTTTTATTAAAGAATTAACTTTTTTTTTACCTTGCTCTCATTACGTCTGATTCTTTCTCTTGGCATATCTTGGTGACCGTTGATTGGGTAGCATTTAATGTACAGCGAGGAAAGTGCCAATTATCACGCTCTTATTTTCAAGTCAGAAGAGCATCTTACACAACACTTAGAAGAATGTGCAGCTAATTACTCACCTAGGACTAATTAGCAATAATGAGCTAAAGGGTAGCCTGACAGCTCTGTATGCTCTTAATTTAGCTGAAAGAGAATCTGTAACTACATATTTTTGATAAAGCCTCAAATGAAATGCACTTAGCTAGCTTTGGGGCATCTTACTCAAGTCCCCTATGACGTGCATTGTTTGTTTGCGCCTGAAGGACCAAAGGAACAAATGGCCAAATTGATGTTTACGGTTTAATTTCAGTCTATGTGCATGAAATGTGTGTATAGTAAAGTCCACCTTCTGTAAGTCTTGTGTTTGTGCGCGTATCCACCCTTTAATGGCCTTGGTTTGTGAGTGATCAATCTGAATCAAATAGGTTGATTGACTCAACCTCTTGACAGATGGCTTTGCTCTCTACAAGGACCCAGACCTTGATTATATTGATCCTAGTTTTCCCATTATACATTTGTTTTCCTTATTATAAAACTATACCACTTGTGTTTCAGAGTACATGAAGTGATCTTCCTTTATACAACTTATATGAAAATGTCCCATTTGTGTTTTATGATACAGTGGGATTCCTGATGATGATTTAAAATGACTCGCAGTCGATAAAAAGGAAAATGTAACTTTATTATGCAATAAATGTCAGTTATGTAGCTACGGAGTTGCTTGTTATAAATATCGGAGGTTGTCATTTCCAAGATAGAGGGCCTCATACACACGCACTGCCACTCTCTGGGCTGCTGAACTTTTGCTTACTAATGAAAAGTGTGTGTCCTCCATTTGTCTTTGTGATGTGTCTGCACAGTATGGTTGCCGTTCCCAGGCAAAATTATTAATATCTGTCGTCCCGATCATTATGGGCTAGAGGAGGCATCGGCGTCAGAAGATTCCCCAGAGAAATGATTTTGTTTCTCGCAAATAAAAAGGGAGAAAAGGAAAGGATGGAGAGGAAAGATTTGTAGAAATAAATTGAATCAAGTAAAATGTTATGTCATATGCTTGAAAAAAACTGGTGTAGACGAACAGTGAAATGCTTACTTGCGGCCCCCTTCCCAGCAATGCAGAGAAAAAAAGAGAAATAATAGAAAAATAATAACACGAGGAATAGCTAAATGCACAATGAGTAACGCTAACTTGGCTATATTCATGGGCTACCAGTACTGAGTCGATGTGCAGGGGTACGAGGTAATTGAGCTAGATATGTACATATAGGTAGGGATAAAATTACTAGGCAACAAGATAGATATAATCAGCGTATGTGATGAGTTAGTGCCAAAAGAGTCAATGCAGATAGTCCCGGTAGCTATTGGTTAACTATTAAACTAACTATTTAGCAGTCTTATGTCTTGGGGGTACAGTAGAAGCTCTACAGAGTCCTGTTGATTCCAGACTTGCATCGGTACCGCTTGCCATGCGGTATGTGGTGGTTAATTTCTGTATTTACCAAATGAGGAGAGAGACAAACTTCACACACCAGTCAGAGTTATACTTAAACTACATCTTTAATAATAAGAGCTTTGCAATAGCACTGACTTTCAATGATGCACCATTTCCAATGAACCAACACAAAAGTACAAAGATCTTTTAGAGCCAAGATACACCCCTCTCAACCTATATGACTAACAACAGATACATACAATGGTCACAAGGTTAAGATTTGTATGAAAGATATCTATAAAACTAGCAGACAGTTACTGCTGTGTCAACAGTTTTCATTGTAAAGACCAGTGTCTGGCCCTCCTACTCCAAACTGGAACCGTCTCTCCCTGGTACGGTATAGAACAGAACCATTAGCTCATGTTCTCTGGAATGCTCTTTAGGCTTTATTACCCAAAGACATCATAAATCTCCTCTGTCAGTGCTATCTCATAGAGGCCCTCCTCAGTAAAACACACACACAATAGTTAACAGAATACTCTATTCTGTCGAATAAAACAACCATTATAATGCAGTACAAGCATTATAACACAATCTTGCAATTTCCACGACAGGTAGCAGAGAGAACAGTCTATGACTTGGGTGGTTGGAGTCTTTAACAATTTCTAGGGACTTCCTCTGACACTGCTTGGTATAGAGGTCCTTGATGGCAGGGAGCTCGGCCCCAGTGATGTACTGGGCCGTACGCACCACCCTCTGTAGCATCTTGCGGTCGGGTGCCAAGCATTTGCCATACCAAGCGGTGAAGCCACCAGTCAAGATGTTCTCAATGTTGCAGCTGTATAACTTTTTGAAGATCTGAGGGCCCATGACGAATATTTTCGATCTCCTGAGAGGAAAGAAGCGTTGTCGTGCCTTCTTCATGACTGTGTTGGTGTGTGTGGACCATGATAATTCCTTAGTGATGTGGACACAGAGGAATTTAAAGCTCTCGACTCTTTCCAGTACAGCCCCATCGATGTGGATTTGGACATGCTCGGCCCAGGATCCAGGGAGGTGTTCAGTCCCAGGGTGCTGAGCTTAGTGATTAGCTTGAGTGTGGAACACTGAGCTATAATCAATGAACACCATTCTCATGTAGGTGTTCCTCTTGTCCTGGTGGGAGAGTGCAATGTGGAGTGCAATAGAGATTGCATTACTGTGGATTTGTTGGGGTGGTATGCGAATTGTAGTGGGTCCAGTGTGTCTGGGCTGATAGTGTTAATTTGAGTGATGACCAGCATTTTAAAGCATTTCATGGCTACAGATGGGAGTGCTACCGGGCGGTGGTCATTTAGACAGGTTACCTTGACCTTCTTGGGCACATGGACTATGGTGGTCTGCTTGAAACATGTAGGTATTACAGACTGGGTCAGTGAGGTTGAAAATGTCAGTAAAGCCATAACGGTAACAACATAAATCTCTCTCAAAACGTATTGTTCTCTTCTTTCCTCTCTATCCAATCCTGCGGATTTCTCATCTCCCCAAATGGTTGATTCTGTAATTCAGCCATCTGATCAAATCAAATCAAAGTTTATTTGTCACGTGCGCCGAATACAACAGACCTTACAGTGAAATGCTTACTTATAGGCTCTAAACAATAGTGCAAAAAAGGTATTAGGTGAACAATAGGTAGGTAAAGAAATAAAACAGTAAAAAGACAGGCTATATACAGTAGCGAGGCTATAAAAGTAGCGAGGCTACATACAGACACCGGTTAGTCAGGCTGATTGAGGTAGTATGTACATGTAGATATGGTTAAAGTAACTATGCATATATGATGAACAGAGAGTAGCAGTAGCGTAAAAGAGGGGTTGGCAGGTGGCGGGTGGGACACAATGCAGATAGCCCGGTTAGCCAATGTGCGGGAGCACTGGTTGGTCGGCCCAATTGAAGTAGTATGTACATCAGAACGCAAACCTGTGTGCAAAGCCATCATTGACATCATAAATGCATGGTTTGTGTGAAAATATACATGAAATGTACATATCTCAAGATGGTCTTCGGCCCCAGATGCCACCTGACATCAATCATATTGCTCTAAAAACAATGCCATCACTACCGAATGCTGGCAAAATAATGACAGACTGCTCTGGGGAATGGTTAGCTAAAATGTTGCTGTTGTCCCCCAACGCTACTCAAACACGCAACCTTTTGATTGCTAGACAGTCGTGGTATACGCTCAGCCATCCTCCCTGACCAGCCACCCTACTTTATTTTCTGTCTAAAGTAACCAGACCATTAGTACATACATGATATTATCATACATCTTGGAGTAGCACAAAAATATGTTTAATGTCCTTCACATGGCGCTGAGGCCAGGCTGGTTATCTGGGTCTGATCTGCCCATATTATCAATTTTTTTTACACTTTCAGTTTCTAATATCAGTCAAGTATGCATTCATTGTATTTCAATTTACCTTGTCCCATTTAGATGACATTTACTTCGCGGACTCATTGCTATGGTCAATACTTTTTTATTTAACCTTTATTTAACTAGGCAAGTCAAATTCTTATTTACAATGACGGCCTACTCCGGTCAAACCAGGATAACACTGGGCCAATTGCGCGCCAACCTATGGGACTCTCTCCTATGGGACTCTCTCTCTTTATCTGTTTGTTTTAGTCTCTCACTCTCCTTTTCCCTCACTCTCTGTGCCTCTCCTCCTTTAATTTCTCAGTTAGCTGTGAAATGGAACTAGTAGTCGACATTGCTTTAAAAAAAAAAAATGTATATAGGCAGAGCAGATGATTTAGCGAGCGCAGTCACTACTTGCCAGCGCCACTTCCCCTCTTCATGATCCCTTTCTTATAACTCACAAAGTTCAGTCACCGGGCAGTCCCATGCGTCTTGCCCCTTGCTCGCTCTCTCTCTCCCTCACTGGCTATTTCTCTTGCTCTCCCTCGCCCTCTGTCATTTGCTATCTTTTGAGTAAAGTGTGTACAGTTCCTAATTGAACAATAGGATTGACTGTACCGTGGTGAAATTCTGTATACATCAGCATAGTCTACCGACTTTGTGGAGGAGTGGGTCTGCATGCATGTGTGTTTGTTTGTGATGTATAAATGCAATCATTGCCTTTATTTGAGTTTGTGACAGGTGTGCGTGCGTGCGTGCGAGAAAATGTGTTATGGTCTGTGTGTGTCTGGCTGACTGGGGCCTCTTCAGACTGTGGCTGGGAGTCCTCTTAGAACCCTCTCCATGCTCTGAGTGAGAGACAGCAGAGCAGCCGTTAAGTGAATTGGAGTGCCTGGGGAGCCGATCAACAAGACCACAAAGCAGCACTCCACTTTGCACCAGAGGAAAAGGCAAACCAGTAATGAGCAGAGAGACTGGTGGGATTATGTGTTGTCAAGCCGAAGTCCCCACTGCTGGTTTATTGATCAGGCACATGGCCGGACAGCCCACCGACCACCATTGACGTATAGAGTCCTGCATGCAAGGGCATTGAAAATTAACTTATGCAAGAGAAAGTATCACTTAAAGCTGCAATATGAAACTTTTTGGGCAAGTCTAACAAGCGGTAGAGCTGTTCTATGTGCGTTATTTCTATGCTTTCCATTCTAAAGTTGAGTTTTTTTGTCTTTTACATTCAGTTTTATCCACCAGCTTCAAACAGCTGAAAATACTATATTTTTTGGTTATGGATAATATATTTCATACGTCAGTTTAGATGATGCAATGCTTCTCTACACTATACTTGCTTGTTTGGCACATAAACTAAAATTAAGCGAACTATTAGAATTTTAGCAAACAGGAAATGGAGGCGCGATTTCTGCATAGTGCCTCTTTAATCATTGCACAAATGAAAAAGTGTGGTTAATCATGTTGTTTTCCCTGTGGTCAATCATGTTGTTGTTGTCTTCCCTGTGGTCAATTGTGTATATTTACAGGTATTTACATAAAACACTAGGTTACAAAAGGTTAGAATTCAGGTTACAAAAGCTGAAATTAATTGATGGCTTACTGACTGCCGAGCCATCATGGAATGAACCTTTGAGGCCTAAATCACAAGGATAGATGACTTACTCCCTTATTCATGCTTTATTCAGCATTAATTACATGTTTATTAAGCGCTAATAAACATTACATTCACAGATTGTTTAGTAGCATGGACTATGCTCAGCAATCCCATCACTTGCTATTTTATGAGGGCCTTATCCAAGACAGTACTCAAGCGATATGGATAATATCTCATACATGTTATTGGCATGCATGTTTATTCTACCTCGCTCCTCTCATGTATGCAATTGGATTCCTCCATGCCGACTGACATTTGATGTTCTGTGGCATGATATTTTCATGAAAAACATTTTTGGCTGAAAACATCTGCACCATCAAGAGCATCCCAACCGGTTGCTTCACCGCCTGGTATGGCAACTGCTCAGCATCTGACCGTAAGGTGCTACAGAGGGTAGTGCGGCCCAGTATATCACTTGGGCCAAGCTTCCTGACATCCAGGACCTATATACTAGGCGGTGTCAGAGGAAGGCCCAAAAAATTGTCAAAGACTTCAGTCACCCAAGTCATAGACTGTTCTCTCTGCTACCATACGACCAGCAGTTCTGGAGCGCCAAGTCTAGGACCAAAAGGCTCCTTAACAGCTTCTACCCCTAAGCTATAAGACTGCTGAACAGTTAATCAGATGGCCACCTGGACTATTTACCCCCTCTATATAACCTTGTTGTTACCTTTTTTTTTCATTACTTTATTTAGTAAATATTTTCTTGAACTGCATAATTGGTTAAGGGCTTGTAAGTGAGCAGTTCATGGTAAGGTGTTGAATTTGGCGCATGTGACAAATACAATTTGATTTGAAATTGCGATGCACGCACCCACACACACAGCTCCAATTGCTATTATATATGTATATCATAGCATTGATTTCCATTTATATGACTGAGACAGCGTGTGGATATTTTCCGTCAATGAGCCCTATATTAATGATTTGTGGCCAATATTGATGTTCATATGTCGATGGAGATTGTGGAAAGCCCCCCAAGGCTGTTCTATTCTATCCTGGTCTTTGTTTGTCCACCACAGAACAGAACACAGCAAACCCATAGAGCCAAAGTGAACAGATGAGGTCAACAGAGAACATAACAGAATGGACAGAACAGGAAGCCGTTTTCCGTAGTAGTCCGTAACAGCAGGATACAGTTATTTAGTGGGTGAGATCATTTCACAGATGGGATCCAGTTTCGGCCCTTATCTTCCATATGACCATGCATTATGCATTAATGCTACCGAACCAATATATAGGACGTGGCAGTGTTAGCCTGCGGCCACAAATATATTTTCTCTCAAAAAAGTAGGGAGTGAGCCAAAATATTTTCAATAGGAGTCTTCCATTGGCGGATGTTGGACAGTGGAGATGATGGTCTGTGTCACGTCCTGACCAGTAAAGGGGTTATTTGTTATTATAGTTTGGTCAGGACGTGGCAGGGGGTATTTGTTTTATATGGTTCGGGGTGTGTGTGTTTGTAGAGGGGTGTTTGGTTTATGTATTCCGGGGTTTTTGTCATTGTTCTATGTTGTGTTTTCTATGATCTATCTATGTTGTGTATTTCTTTGTTGGCCTGGTATGGCTGTCAATCAGGAACAGCTGTACATCGTTGTTGCTGATTGAGAGTCATACTTAGGTAGCCATGTTTTCACCTGTCCCTTTGTGGGAGGTTGTTCTTTGTACTGCTGTGTGAGCCTACAAGACTGTTCGTCGTCCGTTTATTGTTTTGTTTAAATTAAGTGTTCACAATATAAGTTAAGATGAGCACTCAACCCGCTGCGCCTTGGTCCATTCACTACGACAATCGTGACAGTCTGTCAACGCACAATATGTCTGCCTTTTATGCATAAACATCGTCCGAAAATAGTTTACTTGAGTTTAACTTTTGCCGGACGAAAATGGACAATTGATCATCCGTGTTCATACCTCTCTGTGTAGCCATAGCCTTATGCTGACATCAGCTCATGTAAGGATGATGATTTGACTTCTGAATTTGACACATGTTATGCAGACTATCTGTTCTTTGTGGTGTAGTACAAGGTGCTTGGGGATATAAAGGGAATAAGGGGGGGGGATCAACTCTTGGCAGCAATTGTGACTGCTAATTGTGTCTATGGCCTTCCAGTGTACTCAAGCCTTCAAAGCTCCCACATCTCCCATCACACTGTCAGCATTACTTCTGAGATCTGTGCAGTGTGAGTTTGGCTGGTTCAAGGGGATATTTCCAACTAAGTGCAGACACTACATGAGAAAGGGTCTAGAAAAAAGTGTGCTTTGTCTGTTGTATTGTCTGGCGTGGGTGTGGGTGGCGGTAGGTAGTTGGGTGCACATACTCTTTCTAGCTTTCCACACAGTGACAGGCCACTATTGTGAGAACACACTTAGCGGAACGCTTAGACCACTTGGCCATCACCAACAGCGTAATAGCATGATAAGTGAGGAACTACTAATATAATGGACTGCCAGATCCAATCTCAAATGTACTAAACATCAAGGTCAGAGGTACATTCTGTGGTCATGAGGCCAGGTGGTTGTCTTCCAGCCATTACCCCTTTAGTGCCAATGCAATGCCCAATTTAACACGGGTATCGATCGCTCGCTCCCATCCTCTTTCCCACTCTCTCTTCCTCACTCTAAGATCCACAGTGAGTTCTCATCAGAGAGGCCCCAGCCTGGGAGCTGAACTGAAGAACTCACTGACAGAGGGAGAGATCCGAGGGAAGGAGGGATAAAGGAGGAGGAGGGAGGGAAATTTGCTTCATATGAGCGCAGAGGAACTTTTCTCAATCCAATTCATCCCAATGGTTTTTGATGAGGTTGAGGTCAGGGCTCTGTGCAGGCCAGTCAAGTTCTTCCACACCGATCTCGACAAACCATTTCTGTACGGACCTCACTTTGTGCATGGGGACATTGTCATCCTGAAATAGGAAAGGGCCTTCCCTATACTGTTGCCACAAAGTTGAACGCACAGAATCATCTAGAATGTCATTGTATGCAGTAGCGTTAAGGTTTCCCTTCACTGGAACTAAGGGGCCTAGCCCGAACTATGAAAAACAGCCCCAGACCATAATTCCTTCTCAAACAAACTTTACAATTGGCACTATGCATTGGGGCAGGTAGTGTTCTCCTGGCATCCACCAAACCCAGATTCGTCCGTCAGACAGCCAGATGGTGAAGCGTGTTTCATCACTCCAGAGAACGCGTTTCCACTGCTCCATTGCGCATGGCAGCTGCTCGGCCATGGAAACCAATTTCATGAAGCTCCCAACGAACAGTTCTTGCGCTGACATTGCTTCCAGAGGAAGTTTGAAACTCGGCAGTGAGGGTTGATTTTTACGTGGTTCAGCACTTGGTTGGTCCCATTCTGTGAGCTTGTGGCCTATCACTTCGCGGCTGAGCCGTTGTTGCTCTTAGACATTTCCACTTCACAATAACATAACTTACAGTTGACCACGTTGAAAGTCACTGAGCTCTTTGTAAGGCCATTCTACTGCTAATGTTTGTCTATGGAGATTGCATGGCTGTGTGCTCGATTTTATACACCTGTCAGCGATGGGTGTAGCCGAATCCACTAATTTGAAGGGGTGTCCATATACTGTTGTATATATAGTGTAAATACAAATGAACAAACACACACACACACACGGTTGTAGACAGTGAACCATGATGTTCCACCACTAAGGCCCCCCTTGTCTCCATAATTCCCCATGAACACGTCCACTGCCCGCATCTCAGAGACACGGAGAAGACAAAGGGGCTTTGGATGGGAACTCAGTCATTCTAATTCAGTCAATGCTAACAATTATTTCTCCTGGGATCCCTCTATTGGTAAGACAGTATAAATGTTAATGTTTTCCAAGAACTGCAGTTAAAGGGGGAGAAAAAGGGTGCGGCGGAGTGCTTATGAATCTCCATCCATCCACCAAACCATGACACACATACTATAACTAGCAATAAGCTTGTTATGGTACATATTGACGCTTGTGTCAATGCATCTCAAAGAAACCGAAGAGAATATGATGCAATTATTAGGTAATTACTGTTTGTAATTTGTAAGTAACTACCTAGTAAACTGTGTTGTAAAATAAAGTGTCACAATACATTAAGCAATATTAACATACTCTGTCATCAGAGTGCACAGCTGAACACTGTATTCTGGAAACACTATGTTTGGTTAATTTTGGTCAAATACAACACTCTTCGTTAGATATAAATACTGAACTTCTTTTTGCATGGATTCCGCAACGCGGTTAGCTATTAACAGCTAGGACCACTATTTCTTGTCCCAGGATTCCCGCTTAACAGATCAGTTGAAGCCTACTTGACAGAGCCGCTAACCTTACCTAGCTAGCTAAGCTGCTAGCCATCAAGATAATGAAGCTAGTCCCAGATGAGTTTTGAAATGGAGCACTTTTTGTCTGAAGAGGTAAATGAATGGTTCCAGCGCTGTAGTAGCTGTATCTATATGCTTTGTTTCAGGACAAACTGGATCACTCGGAGTTCCAATGCCGCAATTGTTTGCTTGCCGAGGATTGAAGTGGCTTCTTTGATCAAGCAGGTCGCCAGTCTACGTAAAAAACTGAGGAAAACACAGTGGAATGTTTAACTTCTTGCGCCGGTGGCTGGACGGCGTTCACGCTTGTTGGATGCATTTCCGCCTTGTCGTTGTCCGACTGGCTGGTATTGCCTGGAGTTCGTTCACCAGGGGAGCCATCTGCCTCTCCTCCCCCATCTTATAGCGGAGTCGAAGGAGCACAGCAAGAGGAACATGCCAATCAACGATGGTCGCATGTCACAAGCCGAAGACCGAAGCCTTCCACAAAACAGGCTACACTCCCAAGAAGAGGCCCGAAGCGATTATATAAACAACTAATAGTTTTGCTATCCTGGAGCCTGATCTTTCTGCACTTTCATCGCTGGGGGGTACCTGTGTCTGCGGCCGCTGTGCCTACTCCTTCCCCTGCGATTCTGAAGTTGACGTCGGCAATCTTCCGTCCCCGCTCTGGATTGAGCGAGGCTTCTCCATCTGTCGGAGGCCTGCACCAAGCTACGGGCTCAAGTTATCCTGCCTCTCACCTGTCCTTAAAGGTTTCTCCGAATCCTGTGAAGTGTTGGATTGGGCGGATTTCCTCTTCCTTCTCGCCAGCCATAATTTTGGGCAGGTCCATGGTAAGAAATGTCACTGTTCCTGGTGCAAAAATACTATCCTATCCCGGAGCTTGAGTAAATGACATTACTAAGCTGATCCCGAATGTTATACGCCAGGATATCGTAGTCCATGTGGGTTTTAATGGCATTATGAAGGGCAGCTTTGAACAGTTGAAATTGGATTTTGAAGAGCTGATTGACTCTCTGCTAGACACTAATAAAAGACCCATCATATCTGGCCCTGTGCCCTCTCTGAATCGTGGGATTGAAAGCTTTAGCAGGATTATTTCTCTTCACAACTGGCTACGTGATTATTGCAGCTCAATGGGTTGACAATTTCGATATCTTTTGGAAACAAAACAAGTTTTATAAGGATGGGATCCACCTGAATAATTTTGATTCCTGGGTCCTTTCACAGCATTATAGGGCTTCGTTGAGACAATGACTTATCAATTAGCCAAGCCCAGTTTAGTTAATCCCTACCATTGTGTCGCTGAGTTGTTTTAATGCTTCAGCAAATGTACATTATCCCAGGGGCATTGGTAGACACAATGTAAGTAACCTAATGTATGTCCCTCTAACTGCCCTAAATGCCTCTGCTGATTTATACTGTTAGCACTGAGGCAGTGTGCCCTAGAACGAAGTCCACAGTGTGCAGCTCACCCTGCACTAACATAACATGAGCATGTCTACTGCTAGGCTTCCCAGTAAAACAATGAAAACGATCAAGCATCCCAGAAAAGTGCTAAAATAGCCCATGTTAAAATATGTAGCTTAAGAAACAAGGTTCATGAAATCAATAACAGATGATGTTCATATTCTGACAATCTCAAACTCTCTTTGATAATACAGTGGTAGCAATACATGGTTATAACATCTACAGAAAATACAAAAATGCCAATGCTAGAGGTGTTGCTGTTGATATTCAGAACCACATTCCTGTAAAGATTAGAGAGGATCTCATGTTAAATACTGTTGAAGTAATATGGCTACAGGTTCATCTGCCTCACCTAAAACCCATTATTGTGGGAAGCTGCTATAGACTACCAAGTGCTAACAGTCAGTATTTGGATAACATGTGTGAAATGCTTGATAATGTATGTGATATCAACAGAGAAGTATATTTTCTGGGTGATTTAAATATTAACTGGCTTTCATCAAGCTGCCCACTCAAGAAAAAGATTCAAACTGTAACCAGTGGCTGCAACTTGGTTTAGGTTATCAGTCAACCTACCAGGGTTACAAATAGCACAGGAAGGAAATCGTCAACACATCTTTACTAATGCTGCAAGAAATTTGCTTTAAAGCAGTATCCAAATCCAATGGATGTAGTGATCACAATATAGTAGCCATGTCTAGGAAAACCAAAGTTCCAAATCCTGGGCCTGATATAATGTATGAGGTCATACAAGAGGTTTTGTAGTGATTCCTATGTTGTTGATGTAAAGAATATTTGTTGGTCTGTGGTGTGTAATGCGGAGCAACTAGACGCTGCACTTGACATGTTTATGAAATTGCTTATTCCAGTTAAGCATGCACCCATTAAGGAAATGACTGTAAAAACTGTTAAATCCCCATGGATTGATGAGGAAACCAAAAATGGTATGGTTGAGAGGGATGAGGCAAAAGGAATGGCAAATAAGTCTGGCTGCACAACCCATTGGCAAACGTACTGTGACTAAACTGAATAAAAATAAACTATATTATGAAACAAAGATAAATTATCTATTGATAGAAAAAAGCTTTTGAACAATTAATAAATTAAATTTGGTGAAAAAAGGCAAACTCATCTCCATCATTCAATCTCCATCAGCCAATTACTTTAA
Source organism: Salmo trutta (assembly GCF_901001165.1). Taxonomy (NCBI): domain Eukaryota; kingdom Metazoa; phylum Chordata; class Actinopteri; order Salmoniformes; family Salmonidae; genus Salmo; species Salmo trutta. The sequence continues at coordinate 7,831,933 of NC_042977.1, forward strand.
TGTTTTTTTCATTTGCAAGATTAGCAAACTTTGGCATGACATGCCAGCAATAACCGCTGACACTACACATCAAATTATGAGACAAGCATTGTAATTTTGAATTCTGTAAAGTGAGTGTGGAAGAGGTGAAAAAGTTATTGTTGTCTCTCAACAATGACAAGCCTCCTGCGTCTGACAACTTGGATGGACAATTACTGAGGATAATAGAGGATGATATTGTCACTACTATTTGCCATATCTTCAATCTAAGCCTACTAGAACATGTGTGCCCTCAGGCCTGGAGGGAAGCAAAAGTAATTCTGCTACCCAAGAATAGTAAAGCCCCCTTTACTGGCTCAAATAGCCGACCAATCAGCCTGTTACCAACCCTTAGTAAACTTTTGGAAAAATGGTGTTTGACCAGATACAATGCTATTTTACTGTAAACACATTGACAACAGACTTTCAGCATGCTTATAGGAAAGGACATTCAACAAGCACTGCACTTACACAAATGACTGATGATTGGCTGAGAGAAATTGATGATAAAAAAGATTGTGGGAGCTGCTTTGTTAGACTTCAGTGCGGCTTTTGACATTATCGATCATAGTCCGCCACTGGAAAAACGCATGTGTTATGGCTTTACATGCCTTGCTATATTGTGGATAAAGAGTTACCTGTCTAGCAGAACACAGAGGGTGTTCTTTAATGGAAGCCTCTCCAATATAATCCAGGTAGAATCAGGAATTCCCCAGGGCAGCTGCCTTGGCCCCTTACTTTTTTCAAACTTTACTAATGACATGCCATTCATTGGCTTTGAGTTAAGCCAGTGTGTCTATGTATGCGGATGACTCAACACTATACATGTCAGCTACTACAGCGAGTGAAATCACTACAACACTTAACGAAGAACAGCAGTTAGTTTCAGAATGGGTGGCAAGGAATAAGTCCTAAATAATTAAAAAACTAAAAGTATTGTATTTGGGACTAATCATTCACTAAACCCTAAACCTCTACTAAATCTTGCAATTAACAATGTACAAATTGAGCTAGTTGAGATGACTATACTACTTTTAGTAACCCTGGATTGTAAACTGTTATGGTCAAAACATGTTGATACAACAGTAGCTAAGCAGGGGAGAAGTCTGTACATAATAAAGCGCTTCTGTTCCTTTTTAACCACACTATCAACATGGCAGGTACAACAGGTGTAGACCTTACAGTGAAATGCTTACTTACAAGCCCTTAACCAACAATGCAGTTAAGAAAAATACCTAAAAAAGTAAGAAATAAAAGTAACACATAATTAAAATAACAATAGCGAGGCTATATACAGGGGGTACCGGTACGGAGTCAATGTGCGGGAGCACCGGTTAGTCGAGGTGATTGATGTAATATGTACATGTAGGTAGAGTTATTAAAGTGACTATGCATAGATAATAACAGAGAGTAGCTGCAGTGTAAAGGGGGAGGGGGGGCATGCAAATAGTCTAGGTAGCCATTTGATTAGATGTGCAGGAGTCTTATGGGTTGCGGGTAGAAGCTTTTTAGAAGCCTCTTGGACCTAGACTCGGTACCGCTTGCCGTGCGGTAGCAGAGAGAACAGTCTATGACTAGGGTGGCTGGAGTCTTTGACAATTTTTAGGGCCTTCCTCTGACACCACCTGGTATAGAGGTCCTGGGTGGCAGGAAGCTTGGCCCCAGAGATGTACTGGGCCGTTCGCACTACCCTCTGTAGTGCCTTGCAGTCTGAGGCCGAGCAGTTGCCATACCAGGCAGTGATGCAACCAGTCAGGATGCTCTCGATGGTGCAGCTGTAGAACCTTTTGAGGATCTGAGGACCCATGCCAAATCTTTTCAGTCTCCTGAGGGGGAATAGGTTTTGTCTTGCCCTCTTCACGACTGTCTTGGTGTGCTAGGACCATGTTAGTTTGTTGGTGAGGTGGACTCCAAGGAACTTGAAGCTCTCAACCTGCTCCACTACAGCCCCGTCGATGAGAATGGGAGCAAGCTCGGTCCTACATGGAGAGCTAACATTAATAATATACATGTAATTCTCTCATGGCTCAAAGTGGAGGAGAGATTGACTTCATCACTACTTGTTTTTGTAAGAAGTGTTGACATGCTGAATGCGCTGAGGTGTCTGTTTGTTTAAACTACTAGCACACAGCTCAGACACCCATGCATACCCCACAAGACATGCCACCAGACGTCTCTTCACAATCCCCAAGTCAAGAACAGACTATGGGAGGCGCACAGTACTACACAGAGCCATGGCTACATGGAACTCTATGCCACATCAGGTAACTGATGCAAGCAGTAGAATCAGATTTAAAAAGCAGATAAAAATACAACTTATGGAACAGCAAGGACTGTGAAGAGACACAGACACGCTTACATATACACATGATAAGACGCACTACACACACATACACATGAATTTTGTATTGTAGATACATGTGGTAGTAGAGTAGTGTCCTGAGGGAACACACTTAATGTGTTGTGAAAAGCATTATAGAATGTAATGTAATATTTTAAATTATATAACTGCCTTTATGTTGCTGGACCCTGTCATCAAGATAAAGGGTGGCTACTTTGAAAAATCTCGAATATAAAATATATTTTGATTTCTTTAACACTTTTTTGTTTACTATATGTGTAGTGGCTTCCTTTCCTCTTGATCATAGCCACTGCCCAAGCCTGAAAGCGGGGTTGTTTTGTACGCATACAGTCCACATTCAAAGTTTCCAAACGGCCAAAACATTCAATTAGATCCAGGGATATGGTCCAACAAAAATGTTTATTCTTCTTATATCTAACAAAAAAAATATTCTCCAATCAACTCTCCCAACTTCCTGCCTTTATCCTAACACACTTACCACAGTACAATTAATGGGCAAGAGGGGGGGGCAAAAACTAAGTTACACTAATAACAAATGAATATACCTCAATCAGATAAATATAAATCATAAAAGTACGTACCTAATATTTCATCATATACATTAATATTTACACAAACGTACATGGAGCTCTGTATGTTCTGTCTTTTATACAAATATGTCCAAATGGGCTCTAACATACCGGCCCCTAATTGTTAACTGCACTGAATGTACAACAATTACTTAATATTCAAACGTAGAGCCAAAACACAAAACATTCTATACCAGAGCACTATTACAGTTCATAGCTACAGTTGAAGGGTTGTGTTTGGAGTTCAAATACCTCCACTGTTTTGCTTTTGATAGGTCACGGATCATAGCAACCCTATTAGCCGCAAATGTATGGAATCTCTTGGTATCGTTGCGGATGTATTTTAGCACAGACTGACTGTCTGTCCAGAAAGTTGACTCCTCAAGTTCAATCTGGAGCTCCAACCTTAACATCCAGTCCACTCGCACCGCCAATGTTTCTGCGGCAAGTTCCAGTCTGAGGATCGTCATCTGCTTGAGTGGAGTGACCCTTGATTTCCTCAGTATGAATGCGATGTGGACCTTTTCCATAACGTTTTTAGCCATGATGGCCGGGCTATCTACTCAGAATATTGCAAAATGTGCTTTCACCGAAAAGCTATTTTAAAATCTGACACCGCATAAAGGAGTTCTGTATCTATAATTCTTTAAATAATTGTTATGTTTTTTGTCAACAAACTCAGATTTACTATAAGAAAAATTGGATTACCTTTGCTGTTCTTCGTCAGAATGCACTCCCAGGACTTCTACTTCAATAACAAATGTTGGTTTGGTTCAAAATAATCCATAGTTATGTTCAAATATCCTCTGTTTTGTTCGTGCGTTCAAGACAATATCCGAAGGGTGACGAAGGGTGACGCGCCCGACGCGTTTCGTGACAAAAAAATTCTAAATATTCCATTACCGTACTTCGAAGCATGTCAACCGCTGTTTAAAATCAATTTTTATGCGATTTTTCTCGTAAAAAAGCGATAATATTCCGACCGGGAAACCCTGTTTTCATTCAAAGACGAAAAAATAAAAACATGGTGACGGCTCGTGCACGCGCCCCAGTCTCATTGTTCTCTGATCGACCACTATCCAAATGCGCTACTGTTTTTCAGCAATGGGCTGCAAAGTCACCATTCAACGTTTTGCCGCCTTCTGAGAGCCTATGGGAGCCGTAGGAAGTGTCACGTTACAGCAGAGATCCTCAATTTTCAATAAAGAGAGTGTAGAAGGCCAATAAATGGTCAGAGAGGGCACTTCCTGTAAGGAATCTTCTCAGGTTTTTGCCTGCCATATGAGTTCTGTTATACTCACAGACACCATTCAAACAGTTTTAGAAACTTTAGGGTGTTTTCTATCCAAATCAAACAATTATATGCATATTCTAGTTTCTGGGCAGTAGTAATAACCAGATTAAATCGGGTACGTTTTTTATCCGGCCGTGCAAATACTGCCCCCTACCCTAGAGAGGATATGCAGTATTCTGACCTTGACGTAATTCCCAATAATTACACCACCTTTACGCATGAGGAAACCATGAATAAGGTCTAGCGAACCTACTGGTTCCAAGTGGAATAAGCATCTACTTAATTTTTTCTGATAGAAATAACACATTCTCCATGCACTGTCATTTACAACTTGCTAAGAGCTATTGATAAGCGCTTAGGTAAATGATTAATCCATTTGGATAAGGGAATATAAATTACACTTGTTTTCGATCTATTTTGCCTTATAATCGCTGGAGACATGTGAAACCAGTCATATGGAAGCAAACTGAAAATCATATTAACATGACATGTATTGCGGCCCATTTTCCACAGTGAAGTAGGCTATAAATACCTGTGCCGTTATTCAGAAGAAAAAAATTTGACCCAATCTATTGGCTTCTGTAGGACTGAACCTGCCAAGTTGATGTATGCGCTTTAGAATGTTTTAATTATATACCCGGCCCACTGGGCACAAACTGGTTGAATCAACGTTGTTTACACATAATTTCAACAAAATTATGTTGAACCAACGTGGAATAGACGTTGAATTGACGTCTGTGCTCATTGGGGGGCTTTTCTCCATTTTATTTTAAAAAATTGTATCACGTTAAATATTACCCACCTTCCGGGGCCACCGTCAGTAATACCCACATACATTTATAACTGTCACTTTAGTGTTCGTTTACTTCAATTTCTAGCTTAGATTTTGCATCATTCCATTCCATTTACCTTTCTTTCCTCTGTCACATCTGTGTAGTTGTTCCTGAGGGTCACTAGCATTAGTGGATCATATTAGGCTAACATTGTGCAATAATTTGGGACATATAGCCTATTTAAATCATGTTGTAACTCAGACCACACATAGCAGGTTAAACATTACGTTATGACTATAACTACTGTTCCCTGAAGGAGGGAAACGTGGTACTGCATAAAATGGGAAGTCAAACTCCCGTGACTTCAGGTTAAAGGATCTACAATTATGCCTGACAAGGACAATGAAATCCACGCCTCGCTGGATGTTCCTCTTGTCCAGATGGGTTAGGGCAGTGTGCAGTGTGATTGCGTCGTCTGTGCACCTATTGGGGCGGTAAGCAAATTAGAGTGGGTCTAGGGTGTCAGGTAGGGTGGAGGTGATATGGTCCTTGACTAGTCTCTCAAAGCACTTCATGATGACGGAAGTGAGTGCTACGGGGCGATAGTCATTTAGCTCAGTTACCTTAGCTTACTTGGGAATAGGAACAATGGTGGCCCTCTTGAAGCATATGGGAACAGCAGACTGGGATAAGGATTGATTGAATATGTCCATAAACACACCAGCCAACTGGTCTGCGCATGCTCTGAGGACGCGGCTAGGGATGCCGTCTGGGCCGGCAGCCTTGCGAGGGTTAACACGCTTAAATGTTTTACTCACATTGGCTGCAGTGAACGAGAGCCCGCAGATTTTGGTATCAGGCCGTGTCGGTGGCACTGTATTGTCCTCAAAGCGAGCAAAGAAGTTGTTTAGTTTGTCTGCGAGCAAGACATCATGGTCCGTGGTTGGACCAGCGTTGAGCAGACCTGAGCACGGGCATGTCCTGTTTTTGTTTCTGTCTATAGGCTGGGAGCAACAAAATGGAGTCATGGTCAGATTTTCCGAAAGGAGGGTGGGGGAGGGCTTTGTATGCATTGTGGAAGTTAGAATAACAATGATCCAGGGTTTTGCCAGCCCGGGTCGTACATTCGATATGCTGATAAAATTTAGGGAGCCTGGTTTTCAGATTAGGAGGTGGCCTCCTCACCGCCCGAGAAAAACATGATGATCCCAGAGCAGGTCATTATAATTAAACTCATCTTTTGAGCAGTGGTAGTGGTGTTTTTTTTCTTTCCGCTGATAAGAAATAACAGTGGGGACAAGGTTTCTGCCGTGCAAGGCACATTTTATGCAGCGCACTCAGTTAATGGAATGATTATAGAGGCAGGGTACACACCTCTGGGTACTGTGTTTGTATGCATGGTTATGTAAACAAGTGAACATAGGAGTCTGCTCTTCTTTTGTGTGTTTGCGTGTGTAACTCTTTTAGAGTTCTTCTCCAATAATAAAGGGATCTGCTATCTCTGACACAGTACTCACACACATCATGGCATTATAAAATATAGAACAAGTTTTTTAAAGAATACTGAGCCAAAGGTTTCGCCACAGTATGTCTGAATGGGGGAACAGAGGTGTTCGTGAAGCCTGTTTTAATAATTTAAAAAAATGTATTAGTCACACTGTCCAACCTTTCCCCAAAACATGTTTAAGGAATGACGGAGCAGGAGACATATTTGTATATTATGGTAAGAACACACAATCCTGACTACCTTAAATTCCATACCAACACCCATGAGTTAACTTAATAGAGGCTACCAAACAGCTGCCCAACACAGATTCAGATTATACAAAGATTATAGCACTACATATCCTCTGTTCATAAGGGACAGCTATACATCTAGACCTTAATCCCATAGAAAATCTGTGGAGGGAGCTGAAGGTTCGAGTTGCCAAACGTCAGCCTTGAAACCTTAATGACTTGGAGAAGATCTGCAAAGAGGAGTGGGACAAATCCCTCCTGAGATGTGTGCAAACCTGGTGGCCAACTACAAGAAACGTCTGACCTCTGTGATTGCCAACAAGGGTTTTGCCACCAAGTACTAAGTCATGCTTTGCAGAGGGGTCAAATACTTATTTCCCTCATTAAAATGCAAATCATTTTATACAATTTTTGACATGCGTTTTTCTGGATTTTTGTTGTTATTCTGTCTCTCACTGTTCAAATAAACCTACTATTAAAATTATAGACTGATAATTTCTTTGTAAGTGGGCAAACGTACAAAATCAGCAGGGGATCAAATACTTTTTTCCTCCACTGTATGGACATCCTTGTGAATCATTACAGAGGCATAGGGAAGACACAACCTCCTTAGGGATGAGCCAACTAATTAAACAAGGTTTTGTATGGAAGTGGAAGCGAGTTGAACAGCATAGTTTTTACCCGGTGACAGATAGAAGCCCACCATGGGACTCTGTGTCTATCACAGTGTGGGGGATGCACTGATACAAGGCGGCCAGATGTTTGTAGAAATTAGGGGTGGAGAAGCACAAAATGGGACATTGCCGACTTGACGTTTATTGGGATGAGTCTTGTCCTGGAGGCAGAAATGAGCAATTCCCGCTAGAACAGGTATATTCAACTCTTACCCTACGAGGTCTAGAGCCTGCTGGTTTTCTGTTCTACCTGATAAGTAATTGCACACACCTGGTGTCCCATGTTTAAATCGGTCCCTGATTAGAGGGGAACAATGAAAAAATGGAGTGAAACTGCCGTTGAGGTCCAGAGTTGAGTTTGAAGGTGCTAGATGTGCCAGCTGCAAAGACAAAATTGTCTATATTGCTTTTTGGGCTTAATTTGAGGGTAGGGTTAGGCATTAGGGTTAGCAGTGTGGTTAGGGTTAGGTTTAAAATCTGATTTTAGGATTTTGTGGCTGTGCTAGCTAGTGACCACTCTGTAGAGCTTCCTCCAGTACACGAATCATCCCAATAAATGCTAACCTGTGACTTAAACCCCTGTCGGCATTATTTATATATTGCCGTGTAATGTTTTTGTGGCTGATGTATCTGTCATTTGTAAAGTGACAGAGAGTAATGGGTTTCACCTTTGCATTTAATTCGTCTGGTTCGTACAGTGCCTTCAGAAAGTATTCACACCCTTTGACTTTTTCCACATTTTGTTGTGTTACTGCCTGAATTTAAAATGGATTAAATTGTGAGTTTTTGTCACTGGCCTACACACAATACCCCATAATGTCAAAGTGGAATTATGTTTATTGAAACTTTTACAGATTAATAAAACTAAACTACTTGTCTAATTGACTACTTGTCTTCAGTCAAGAAGTCAACCCCTATTTTTATGACAAGCCTAAATAAGTTCAGGAGTAAATATTTGCTTAACAAGTCACATAAGTTTCATGGACTCACTCTGTGTGCAATAATGGTGTCTAACATGATTTTTGAATGACTACCTCATCTCTGTACCCCACACATACAATTATCTGTAAGGTCCCTCAGTCGAGCAGTGAATTTCAAACACAGATTCAACCACAAAGACCAGGGAGGTTTTCCAATGCCTCGCAGAGAAGGACACCTATTGGTAGATGGGTCAAAAAGCAGACATTGAATATCCTTTTAAACATGGTGAAGTTATTAATTACACTTTGATACAGGCGTCCTTCCTTACTCAGTTGCCGGAGAGGGAATAAACCACTCAGGGATTTCACCATGAGGCCAATGGTGACTTTAAAACAGTTACAGAGTTTAATGGCTGCGATAGAAAACTGAGGATGGATCAAAAACATTGTAGTTACTTCACAATACTAACCTAATTGACAGACTGAAAAGAAATAAGCCTTTACAGAATACAAATATGACAAAACATGCATCCTGTTTGCAACAAGGCACTAAAGTAATACTGCAAAGAAATGTGGCAAAGAAACTTTTTGTCCTGAATACAAAGGGTTACGTTTGGGGCAAATCCAATATATTACTGAGTACCACTCTCCATATTTTCAAGCATAGCGGTGGCTGCATCATGTTACGGGTATGCTTGTAATCGTTAAAGACTGGGGAGTTTTTCCAGAACAAAAATAAATGGAATGGAGCTAAGCACAGGCAAAATCCTAGAGGAAAACCTCTGCTTTCAACCAGACACTGGGACATTAATTCACCTTTCAGCAGGACAATAACCTAAAACACAAGGCCAAATCTACACTTGCTTACCAAGAAGACAGGGAATGTTCCTGAGTGGCCAAGATACAGTTTTGACTTAAATCTACCTCAATCTATGGCAAGACATGAAAATGGTTGTCTAGCAATGACCAACAACCAATTTTGGAAAGAATAATGGGAAAATGTTGCACAATCCAGGTGTGGAAAGCTCTTAGAGACTTAACCAGAAAGACTCACAGCTGTAATCACTTATTTTATAATGTATTGACTCAGGGGTGTGAATACTTATAAAAATTTGTTATTTCTATATTTCATTTTCAATAAATTTGCAAAAATGTCTAAACATGTTTACACTTTGTCATAATGAGGTATTTTGTGTCGATGGGTGAGAATGTTTTGGGATGTAATCAATTTTAAATTCAGGATGAAACACAACAAAATGTGGAATAAGTCAACAGGTATGAATACTTTCTGAAGGCACTGTATCTGCGTGTTCTGTATACCCCTTTCAAACCCAACGAGCCATGCTCAGCTCACACGTACACTCCTAGATTTGAAATGGAGGTGTGAATAAACATGCATACATGAAGCCTAGTTCCCCTGTGTCAAGCCTTCACTATAACCTTTAACTAGCCTGAGTAATTTGCTCTTCTCAGCTAGCTGATATTGGTGAGTTGCAATGAAGTGATCAATTTGGTCCTCGCTGTCAATAGACATGGATATTCATGGAACTAAAATGTGCGGCCCATGGGTCATTTGTCTTCAAACTCGCGATTATGTGATCTGTACAAATGTCTTCCATGAATACTTCTATGATAAATGTCAATTGTTGCAGCTTGATTCATCTTTTGTGAGTAGCTGTGGGTTGCAATGCTGACCCTTGGCCACAATTGGTTTCCTGATTTCTACCTCGAAATTCTTCACATTTGCAATCAACACCTCTAATTTGGGAGGCTAAAGCCTGTTGCTTGCTTTCCAGTCAAAACAGGTTGGCTGTTCGCACACACCAAAAAAATTATTGAGGCAAGTCGAAGTTTGGTAGCCGAAGTCTATGCCCGTTCGTTGGTGATTGGTCAACAGTACTACTCCTACAGTGGTTCTTCCTTTAAAAGTAGCGTCGTACTGCAGCACAACTTACGGACTACCGCAGAATTCTATGGCACGTTATTTAAATAAGTGTCAGCCACTGTTGACATTAATGCTAGTTAGTGCTAGTTTGACCACCAGAGGGCATCTTTGAGAAGCATTTGACAGTTTTTTTTATATTGGCTGTACTTGAGAATTATTATAATTTTTTTGTAAGAACATAGTATATGGGATTGATTTTAAGAAATGTAGCTTAATTAATTACATTAATATTATGGTGTTTCTATTCCATCAAAAATGAAAACCCTCAGGGTTATATGGCGCTATATAAATATGGTGCTGTACAACATGACCGGTCGGGAGTAGGCTACTACATTTGAAATTTTTTACATTTTAGTCATTTAGCAGACGCTCTTATCCAGAGCGACTTACAGTAGTGAATGCATACATTTCATACATTTTTTTCTGTGCTGGCCCCCGTGGGAATCAAACCCACAACCCTGGCATTGCAAACACCATGCTCTACCAACTGAGCTACAGGGAAGGCTACTACTGTAAGTGACTGCGAGTGAAGGGCAAAATAATCCTAACATTTCCACACCTTAATTGTAGGCCAACCAATACCCAAATGGAGATTCAGTGAAAATAAAAATCTAATTGATTTATCAAGACCAGGCCCCATGCTTGTCTCAGAGCAGCACAAAACGGTGCTGAAATAGTTGACCACATGTGGGTAGGCTATCGCTTCAAATCCTATTATAACAATTGGATGACTTTGGGAGTTTCAGTAAGCAACAATTTGTTGCCTTCATTAGCCTACTTTATTCATTTTTTTCTGTTATTCAGTGATATTTATTCCCATAGTAATTCGTTATGGATCCATCCAGATGTGGTTAGAAAACAGTGCATTTGGTGGACTCGGTAAGAGTCAACTGTCCTGCTGATAGCCCATCAAGGTTGGAAGGCTAGCTAGCACTGCGATGCAGTGCCTTAAACCACTGCGCCACTCGGGAGGCCCTAAAAATATATTTTTCATCTCTACATGTAGGTCTCTTGATTTAAACCCGATCGCACTTGTTTGGCATCAACTGAAAACATTAATCCGTAACTCTGCCAAGCCTACAAGCAAAGATGAACTGGTGAAGGCCATCAAGACATTTTGGCTTGAGAAATTGACAATACAACAATGCAACACATACATTGGTCATCTCAGTAAGGTTTGAGATCAAGGTCGTGCAGCTGGGGGGAAGTGCAACTAAAAGGCAGTTGAAATAAACATCTGCATTTTTGAAAGTCTTTTTTTCTTTAGACTACTTAACCTGTTATGGATAGGGGGCAGTATTTTCACGACCGGATAAAAAACGTACCCGATTTAATCTGATTATTACTCCTGCCCAGAAACTAGAATATGCATATAATTATTAGCTATGGATAGAAAACACTCCAAAGTTTCTAAAACTGTTTGAATGGTGTCTGTGAGTATAACAGAACTCATTTGGCAGGCCAAAACATGAGAAGATTCTGTTCAGGAAGGACCCTGTCTGACCATTTCTTGCCCTTCTTGATTATCTCTATCCATTACAAAGGATCTCTGCTCTTACGTGACACTTCCTACGGCTCCCGTGGGCTCTCAGAAGGCGGCAAAAAGCTGAATGACGTAATTACAAGCCCTGGCTGAAACACACGAGCGCTTTTGCTAAGTGGTCTATCAGCGGACAAAGGGACTCATGCTCGTGCACGATACGACACCATGTTTTTATTCTATCGTCTCTGAACGGATTCAACGACTCCCGGTCGGAATATTATCGCTTTTTTACGATTTTAAAACAGCGGTTGACATGCTTCGAAGTACGGTAATGAAATATTTAGAAATCTTTTGTCACGAAATGCGCCATGCGCGTGACCCTTATTTACCATTCGGATAGTGTCTTGAACGCACGAACAAAACGCCGCTGTTGGAACATAACTATGGATTATTTTGGACCAAACCAACATTTGTTATTGAAGTAGAAGTCCTGGGAGTGCATTCTGACGAAGAACAGGAAAGGTAATCAAACTTTTCTAATAGTAAATCGGAGTTCGGTGAAGGCTAAACTTGCTGGGTGTCTAAATAGCTAGCCCTGTGATGCCAGGCTATCTAATGAGAATATTGTAAAATGTGCTTTCACCGAAAAGCTATTTTAAAATCGGACATATCGAGTGCATAGAGGAGTTCTGTATCTATAATTCTTAAAATAATTGTTATGTTTTTTGTGAACGTTTATCGTGAGTAATTTAGTAAATTCACCGGAGGTTTGCGGGGGGTATGCTAGTTCTGAACGTCACATGCTATTAGATTAAATCGGGTACGTTTTTTATCCGGCCGTGAAAATACTGCCCCCTAGCAATAACAGGTTAAGCATCGAATACATTGCAAGTTGGGGGGATTTTCACACCTACAGTAGCCGGGCTATGAAGAGTCTATTGTCCTGCTAATAGTCCATCATGGAAACATTGATGGACTATTACTCTCCGCCTCATGACCTCAAACTGCACCATTTTGTTTCTCTCCGTCGCCCACATGCACTTCAAACATTTGGATAATAAGGCATTTAAAGCATACTGAAGACAGAAGCTGCCTCTTAATGAGTTCCAAGAGCCGATCTGTTAGAGAACGATTATTTGTATTATTATTATTCACCATGCATTATAGTTATATTAAGCCCCTTAGATATTCTCACAGACCAGATTTGCCCTAACGAAAAATGCCCCTTAGATATTAATTTAGAATCATCCAATCCTGGAAACATTATTTGCAGAATTCACAGCCCGCTACGCTTGTGAAAAACAAAATGCCCCAGCTGTCCATCACTACTGTGAATAAAAACACAGAATATCTAAGGGGCTTTTATATAATTATAAAGCAGGGTTAATAATAATAATAACTATACAACGTGATAATCGTTGGATAACAGATCGGCTCTCGGAACTCGTTAAGAGTCGGCTTCTATCTTCAATATAATCATTAATTCAGAAGGTTAAAACCACTTTGGGCTAGGGGGCAGTATTTTGACGTCCGGATGAAAAGCGTGCCCAAAGTAAACTGCCTGTTACTCAGGCCCAGAAGCTAGGATATGCATATAATTGCTAGATTTGGATAGAAAACACTCTAAAGTTTCTAAAACTGTTAAAATAATGTCTGTGAGTATAACAGAACTGATATGACTCTAGTGCTAGAGGAGAGACTGACTGAAAACACCTACATTAATTACCACAGTTTAGACTACCGATAGATCAGCATTCTAACTCCCCCTTGTGGTAGTGTGGTGCAATGACAGAATGCCACCATCTACCACTAACAGTCGCGGCATAAGCTAGCAACTTTTAAAGGAAAAACCACTGTAATAGGAGCGGGAAGTATGGACGGGATTATTCAATTAAGTATTTGTTGTCATTCAATGAGAGACTGCTAGTTTACACTTAAGAATACTGCACCAAAAATCTTAGTTAAAAGTTTTGTCACAATTAATTACAGATTTCTTGATTCATCTTAGATTAATTAGGTCTATGTTGTTGCTACAGCATCTCAAGAAGGACAAAGTAATATTGCCATTTTTCAAGTTGAGGTATTTTTTAAGGGAGTATACGAGGCACAGATGTTCACATAGCCTAGCCGAGTTCTGCTAGGAGCAAACCAAACTTAGTATGCAGGCACCTTCACCTTTACCCAATATGCATGACTTTTCCAGCAGATGCGAACACAAGCTGTGTGTCATGATGAAACCATTGTCGTGTCTTTTGCTTTCCAATAATTAAACCAAAATGTTGTATTGCTGATTCCACTTGTTAGCCAGGGTTCGTGAAGATAACCAAGAATTTTACGACTTTCAGATGAGACTGAATAAGGTGATAATTAATAATTGACTGTTATTGATATAAAAGATTACCAGGTCTTTAAGAGTTTATTCGGAAGACAACAGCTCTATAAACATTCTTCCGTGGTGCCCCAACTTCCTAGTAACTACATTTACACGATTAGTTGAAACAGGTAATATTAATTACAGAGAAATTATTTTATAAAATAGCATGTCGTATCACTTAATCATCTTGACACACAGCTAAAGTCATACAAGAAAACGTCCCTAGCGGACGGAACCGATATGATGACTGGTTAGACAAAGAAAGGGGGTTGGGTTTGAATGAAAGCACGGGACAACTAAGGAACTACAATTTGTTCAGAATGAGTCTGACGTAATAAGGTAATTTTTAGGTCAATGCCTGGAGGTCAGTCAGAATTGGTGTCGAGGGAGTCTGTAGTGGTTTTACTACAAGTCACTGTCATCCACTATTGTAGTGGTATAGCTATGTTATCCCCGGAGGAGCTAACCACACGACGGAAGTACTCTCAAAGCACTGAACCAGTCGTACGTGGTGTGATCATGGTAACTTTCCTCCTGAATGGAGGGTTCTATTTATTAGTGGTATGTATGTTGACCATCAGAAGAGTGTTCTGGAGATTCCCTTATGCGTGTTGCAATCTGAGTGACCACTAACTCCTCTGTCGCTGTTAGCAATATCAATAGCAATTTGACATGTGAGGTCTCTAATCCTCTTACTGATTGTTGCTGGACTGACTGTGGTATTGGTACTGGTACTCAAGGGGACCATTTGTCCTACCGATTTATTTTGAAATGTTATCCTACAGTAACACATGATTAGAGAATTTTACTAGTTGTTTTGTAGTGGCTACTACACATGGCAAGGAATGATTATTGTTGCCATTTGTTTTGGAGGTGGAAAAGTCCACTGGACTTCCTTTATGACCAGTGTGGTACACCTCCGTGATATCTTAGATATGTTCTAAGATACCCCCATCTAGGGGCCTGTCTGCTCCTCACTGTTCTCATAGGGGAGTTTTACAACTAGATTTGTCTTATGCTCTCGCGGCCTCGTACGATGTTTCACGTAAGCTCGACCTTGATGAGGCTCATCATGGGTCTGGGCTACTATTCCCCCCCTTTGTGTCTCAGCACCCCTCCCCCCCCCCCCAGCGGGTGGTGTTTGTATCCGAGGCGCAAACGAAAAGTTCGAACCCTATGACCGAGTTGTCAGTGGCCACGTTGTTATGAGAATGGCTATAACCTTTCAACCAAATCTCCTGGTGTTTGTGCTTCACAACGCTCAGTAGCTGTTGAGGTCTGTCAGTCACCACAGCGTCCTCGTGTGGCAACCTCTTCAGTACCTGCGAACTGAGAAGATATCTGTCTGTGATATCGCAAAGTGTTTCACCATTGGGAGTCATCGGGTCAGTTGCTGTCATTGTAAGGGGTGACAGTCCCCCACAAAGTGGAAGATGTATCATCAGAAGCAGAGTACACTCTGCGCATCAACGTTTTTATTGCTGGGATGGCTGCAGTGCTTGCGGAAGTGTCCGAAGGGCAAGATAAGTTAATCTCAACTACCGTATTGCACGACTGCAAGGAGGTAAGTTGCTCATTCCCAGAGGCAGCTGGCTTGAAATCATGAAAAGAATGGTCAATCAGGTTTGCTGATGGGATGTGTCGAGATATCTCCTTGGGTCCGATTCTGTACCAAGAGGTTTCGAAACGTCTTTTCCCCAAGTGGTGCTTTCGACAGATACCCATCGTGGGTGACTACGTTGCAGCTAGCGTTAGGGGAAGACAGTGTGGTCAGTGGAGAAGGCACTGTGACCTGTGACCATACATGGTTGGTTTTCCAATCCATCAGTGGGAGTAACCGATCCATCAAGTCTACTCCAAGTAGCAGAGGTTCAGATTCGAGGCTGGTAATATACACAGGGTGAATGAGCGATACGTCCTGGAAGTGTAGTTTCAGCATGACTCTCAATGTGAGAGGCGAGGTAGTCTGAGTGAATCCTCGAAGTGTAGTGTCGCATCATTCCACTTTTAACCAATGTTTAGTTGGCTTCAAAGCCCTTTTGAGATCATTGAACAATGTTAGAGAGATGACAGATATTGTCGCCCCCGAATCAATTAGCGCATGACAAGTTAAGCAGTCCTCCAGGACTGTTTCCAGGTATGGCCATTTCGAGTCGCGTTTAGCGGACATATTCCCCTCCCCTTGTGACTTATCTTTTACCTTTTTCTCCAATTTTTCTCGCTTTAGTTCTTTACGTAGTGGAACTTCTAGAGAACATTGGTCTACGTTTTGATCGTCCTTTAACCCTTTGTTACACTTGTGCTCTGACACTGTGTGATTAGGGTGCAGGAATGTAGTGAACAGGTAGATTGTATCGGTAGTCATTTTGATGGCGACGTACTTTACGGTTATTTCGACTGCGGTGGTTATTGGATTTGTGGTTTCGTGGTAGAAACCGTTGTTGTGCTCCAATACCTGATAATACACCCTCTAACTGGAGTGAGTGCTCCTGGTCAAACTTCAAAACCGAGTGGTCAGGGCTCTTAGATTTGCAAACTTTTGATGCCTCAAAAGCTGTGCTTGCAAGCTCTCTGAGTTGTAAGATAGGCAAGCCAACGTGGGCTGCAGGGCCCAAGTAGGTAATGAAGGTGGGATACATGTTTGACAGAAACTTCTGTTTGAATGGTAACTACTCTTCCATTCCTGTTTCAGTGAGTAGGCCAAAGTAAGCTGAACGAAGCCTATGATAGTACACCTGTGGGTGTTCATTCCGAGCTTGTTTGACAGTGTTAGCCAGTGAGCTATCGTGTTCACGAGTCACAGAGCCACTGAATTCTAATTTCAAAGCTGTGGCAAGGTTAGCGTAGTCATTTAGCATGTGTTGCTGTTGTAGATGAATGAACCTCGTCACGTGTCTATTCGATGTTCACTTCAACAGGTAAATCCTGTCAGAACTGTAGCCTTTGGGTAGCCATCCAATGCATCCTCTATGTCAGCTAGGAACGTCTCAGTATCATTTGGCTGACCTGGAATGGGGTCAAAGGTGGGGAAATTCTTGACGAGTTTGTCAAGGTATTCCACGTCAAGTAGGTGGAGAGGGTTGGCTTCATCCTGTGGGGAAGTTGGGGCCAAAGGGCCAAGAGGAGGAGCCAAGCTTTGGCTTTGTTGGCGAGGAGGCGCCATATTACTCAGTGCTGAATGGCCGAGAGGAGAAGACTGAGGGACACTTGAGGGAGGCAACGTCTGAAACCTATCGTCTTCACTCCTTTGAGACTCCGGTTGCTTGGTTGGGTAGTCACGCTTTAGCGCGTGACCGTTCTGGAATTCCACCAGGTTGTACCTAAGGGTGGTATTCTGCTGCATTGCAGAGTCCACTTGAGCGCTTAGAGTACTGATCTGGACACGTGAGTGTCGCACTTGCTCCTTTCGGTCTCAGACTTATCTGTCATCATTTGCAGATAGAGGTTTTGAGTGCGGAGCGAGAGATTCAGTGATGAGATTTCTTCCGCTTGCTTAGAAAACAATATTTCCATCTTCATCACCTGAGTTCTCTCAGCATTCATTTGGTCAGCGACTTCAATGAGTTCTGCTGATTTGTCATCCAACTTAGTCATTGTGTTCATTAACTGATCGTCTTTGGTCTGCTGAATTTGGAGTAGAACATTGTTACCTTGAGTAACGTTCAACAAAACTGCCTGCATGTTATCAAATTGCGCGCTCCTATTTGTAGATAACTCGACAGATTTATCTAGTTTGGCGTGGACTACATCGTATTTAGTTTTGGCTAAATCGAGTTGTTCCTGGAGACAACGATTTTGTTGAAGAGTTTGTGCTCATTCATTTTCATTAGTCTTTGCAATTACTTTTAATTGTTCAGATTTCAAACGCAGTTCCTCGGCTAGCAGAATGTTTTCATTTCCTGCTTTGGTCAATAGTTGCTCGGTTCTCTCCACCTGTCCCCTCATGTTAGCCATGTCTTGCACATGCTTCAGCTGTGCACTGTGGTATTGGACCGATGCCAATCGTTGATGGCGATACATATGTGCTAAAGTGGAGAGAACCGTCACAAAGCCTGTGTTCGATGGTTGATTTTGAAGAGCGTTGTTCGCTAATGGCATAATTAGGGTTGGTATCGCTGCTGAGTTCAGAGATCACACCTTTTATGGGTGGAGGTTCACTAATTAGTGGAGGAGTGGTGACCACCTCTGATAGCATGCACATTACTAGAACAATTTAAAGGAAAATGTTCCTATTTTTTTCAAAGTTTGGGTTTGGTATTCGTTGGAAGCTGCAAAGACAAGTTTAATCTATTTATAGATCTAACGAACCATCAGTACTGTACCAGTAATGTGGGAGTTGGACGTGAATGAATTTGCAAAAGCAAATTGAATTAATTAATCAATGATAATGATTAATCATACCTGGATAGGCTTTCTGGGAATTAAACTTGAATTAACCTGAGAAGTTGGTTCATCCAGGTTAATATGGGAAGTTTAAAAGTGTCTCATTTGATTGCAAGAACCTTAAGGTATGCTCAACAATTTAACTTAATAAATTGAATGAGACGATGATAATCCATACAATCTCCATTGATTGATTGGATATCATAAGTGTAAACAATAGTTTAAATGTTAGGGTACATTCACCACTAGGTTCACTTCTCCCTAAGGCCGAAGCCACATGTGATTCCTGCTGGAGGCGGGACTTCCGTCAGTACTGGGTTACTGAATGTGTTTTGCAAAAACAAAATTTTACTGATTGATCAATTTTAATGAAAAATCAAACCTGTATAGGCTACTTGGGAATTAAACTGTAATTAACCTGAGAGGTTGCTTCATCTAGGTTAATGTGGGAAAAAAACACTTGAGTGTCACCTGAATAATTCTTCTTGAAGGAATGTACTGGCAATTCTTCAGAGATCACTGATAGCACACGCTGAAATCAAACGGAAATACAAAGGGCGGGACTTCCATTGCGCAAGGCGAAGGAATTTCAATTTGACATAGGAAAAACAAAATAGCTGTTTTCCCTTTGTTAGCTTAGCATCTAGTGCAAGCTAATCCTACTTTGTACACTTTCAGGCATAACATAGGATCCCCTTCAGCAAGGTTATGTTTTACTTATAACATATTATGTTCAAAACCTTTTCGGCGTTATTTTGATGATGTTTTAACAGCAACGCGCGGCAAACAACGAAATGCACCGTGGTCTACTCACGTGGAAACGCGAGAGAGAGAGATAATTATCGCTGGTCAAGCTAATATCTACTCAATTTCAATCGGCTGGCTCTTTGTCCTCGCTCGAGAAGTTAATAATGACCGAGCCTACCCGGGTCTGAAACGCTGGAGGCACAAATAGCCCTGCGTTTGTCCAAACGCTCCATTTCTCAAATTTCGATAATTAGCTTTATCAGCCCTAGTACTAGAATTGTGTAGCTTGCGATACCCACTAGCTACGTCAGAGAACAACACGGAGGCAGTCTTCAGAACACACACACACACCACCAATAATTCCTATCTACAACTCCAATAATATGTATAATAAACTGGGTGTAGTATGTAATCTGCTCTTCAATTGTATATAGGCTGAATGTAACGGCTGTCTTCAGAAATGGACCAAGGCGCGGCAGGTATGTGAATACTCATATTTAATTACAAAATAAGGAGTAAAGCATCCACTTAACAACACAATAAAGGTGACAACGGCTACAGTTCTGCAGGCTATAAACGCAGTGCAAAAACAACCACCCACAACCCCAAAGAAAAACACACACACATATATAGGACTTCCAATCAAAGGCAACTCAACACACCTGCCTTCAATTGGAAGTCCCAATCAACAATACAAACATTCCCATACACAAAACTGCCACGTCCTGACCCCAAAACTAAAACAATAGCTCCATCTGCTGGTCAGGACGTGACACTGAATCAAAATGAAAGCGTCATCAACTTTTAGATTCCTCGCACGGGGCGTCATTAATGTTGTGTCTTTGCTATGCCAGATTAAGTGATATGACATGCTATTTTATAAAATAATTTCTCTGTAATTAATACTACCTGATTCAACTAATCATCAAAATGTAATTACTAGGAAGTCGGGGCACCACGAAGAATGTTTAGAGAGCTGTTATCTTCCGAATAAACTCTTAAAGACCTGGTAATCTTTTATATCAATAGCAGTCAATTATTAATCGTCACTTTACTCAGTCTCATCTGAACGTCGTAGAATTCTTGGTTATCTTCACAAACCCTGGCTAACAAGTGTAATAAGCAATACAACATTTGGTTTAATGATTTATTTACTATAAATACCTAAATAATCACACAGGATGGATCATACATTGATTACTAATTATGTCATACAAGAAAACGAAAACACAAAGACAGGGGGTTGGGTTTGAATGAAAGCACGGGATGACTAAGGAACAAAAGGATTGGGTCTCTATCAGACCTCATGAAGCTATGCTATCGTAAATATGCATTCTAAATAACCGCCCATTTGGAAGAGGAAAATGCAAGAGCTGTGCTTCGATAGATTGGTCATAGATGGAAGGCTGGGTTGCCCAGCAGAGATCTCCCTTGTCCTTTGAAGAATATGTCTTGTGGTAGAACGGATACATTGTGGTGCCATCGTTGTGTGGTAGACCGCATACTTTGTAGTACCCTGTCTTTCTGAAGAGATTGTCCGTCCTCTCCTAGCCTACGTTTACAGCTGCTGCTGCTAACTTGACGTCTAGGATGTATCACTTCTTCAGTGAATAAGAGTTCAAAGTTCATACCAAGTTGCCATACTATAAGCTCATGCTATATTCTGGCTGGTATAGTCGAAATTCATCCTTCCACCGTGTCGATCGTCACCTCCACGCTGAAATTAGCCCTTCTAAACGTATGGACATCAATCACAATGTTAATTTCGTTAGTTTGTAGTCATTCAACCATTCACAACCAGACCTCATGCTGAGGTTGGCTTAGTTCTGTAGTTGATATTAGCCCTTTTAAACGTATGGACAGCAGTCCTCACGTCATCAGGAACACAAGGTTGACTTTCATCAATGGGCTTTTGTAGTGGTGGAGAGAAGGGCTTTATAGTTTTATAGTTCACAACCAATGTCTGTTCACTTGGTGGGACCACTGAGTGAGCATAGTTCACTTATGAAAACATTTCTCTCATTTAGAAGCTAAAATTACGTTTAATATTTTCACAAATAGTTTCATATTTAAACATTTAAATTGCACGACAATTCCATGTGAATCTGATAACTAGAATGTGTAGACTTTCCAAGATACAGTTTATGTCATCCTATCATCAGTAATAATGTATCAGACGACAACTGATCTGACATTATATTCTTTAAGTACCAACAGATATTTTCAACTGGTTGGATTACCGAAATATGGTTCCGTTCCCAACCTGTTACCAGACTCTCTTTATGTTAACAAAGGGTTTTCCAATTTTTCTGTAGAGTAGAGAGAGAAAAGGGGGAAAGGTATTTATGGGAGTCATAAACCTCACCAACAGGGCAACCAACAGGGCAACGTCATGACACCATCGACAATTTGTCAATTC
Source organism: Salmo trutta (assembly GCF_901001165.1). Taxonomy (NCBI): domain Eukaryota; kingdom Metazoa; phylum Chordata; class Actinopteri; order Salmoniformes; family Salmonidae; genus Salmo; species Salmo trutta. The sequence continues at coordinate 7,853,631 of NC_042977.1, forward strand.
CTGATAGAACATTGTGTGTGGTTAAAAAGCAAGACGGAATAATCAATAACGGTCTTACTATTTTTAGATTCTGTCCAATTGTAAAAGGTGATTCTGGGAATGAAAAGCCTGTATCAATAGTTCATATACCAACTGATTATGTTGACTTCATCATGGTCAACACACTGATCCTAAGTTGACCAGGACACTGCCTTGTGTGGCAGAGAACTATTACATTTTGATAAAGGACAGGGACCGAATACATAATGGTTTATGTAAAAAAAACACTGTGTTAAATAGGAAACTGCAACCCTGGCACTCATTCGAGATGACAGGCATCCGAACGGGGGATGTCAGTTTGCCCAGGAAGTATGTCTCACCAGGAAGGCGGTGGCTGAATGTTGTCATCACCCCCTCCACAGAATATGTCACCCCTCCACAGAATATGTCACCCCTCTACAGAATATGTCACCCCTCCACAGAATATGCCAACTTGAATTTAAGTGAGGATGGTCACCTATAAATACTTCATCATCCTTTTACCCCCACTCCCCATCCTGTTCTATCTGTCAGGAGGATAATGATTGAAAGCTGGTATGGAATGGTGAGCATTCTGGCACAAAGTGCCTAAGGCCATCCTGCTTATGGAAAATTAACATTGCTTACTACTTTGTTGTAATATATCGCCGGAATCACCCCTTTTGGGCGTTCGTTGGAATTGCATACAAAACAGCACATTGGCTGGTAAACAGCACAGTGGCAAAGCTTCCTAGCTAGATGTTCCCACTTCCCTCCCTTGTTTGGTTAACATTGAAAAATTGTGCTGCTGATCATTTGCACAGACTTTAAACTTTCTCATCTCTGGTCATAAAGTGTCAAATATCAATGTCAAATTGCTTAATGTCTCCTTCAGTTTCCTCCTTCCATTCATAGTTGGAACCATCGTAGGAGTATCGTTAAATCTCCGAGCTGTTTCGCAAAACCAACATTACTAAAGTTGCCTCGGGCCATTCATAAAATGGTATGTGTGTCATTAGATGCTTTTTTTCCCCCTTCCCCGCCACTTTATTCACAGAATATCTCTGCTAAACATACAATCAAGATGTTTATCTCTGACTGTGACCAACAATAACTTCAGAAAAAAGTTGTCAAAGTCTTTGCAATTGTTACAAACAAGTAAAGGATTAAAATTCAATCCGAGATGACTGCATTAAGGTCAAATAGGCTAGATGTATGTACATTTTTTTTTATCATATTGAAATAAATGTAATCGTTCAATCAATTGAGTTCTATTTTGCCAATAGGCTACTGTCTCAAATTTTTGCCTCAATAAATGTAATAATGTTTAGTCACCATGTTTGGTAATCATGTTGCCTCAATAGTTGCAGCCATCGTTGGTAATATTGCTCTAGGAGCTGATCCGTCATAAGTATTGTGGAGTGATTATAATGTTAAGGTAAGATTTGAATGGAGAATGCTTATCCGAGGGCAGTGCTGCTTTTCTTTTGATCCTATTGGTATCAACACCTGGTCTAACGACATACTTAGCGAACGTTTTCTCTGCGTGGTATTTTGGGAAATCCACATTACTTCAGCCATTTTAGGAATGATGCATCGTTAAAACACTTGTGATGCCCCGTTTACATCGTGATGCATTTCATTACGCCGTGGGTCATCTTCACTGAGTCTTGCCCTATTACTGAATGGATAAGTGTAGTGTTTGTAACGCAAGATGGAGGACAGCCTATCTCTCGTCAGAGAGCGCATTTTATTTGGTGAGATTTGAAAATATGACCTTTTCAATCAAGACAGAATAAATATATTGTTTCAGGTGAAAATGTTGTTTTGTTTAGTTACGTTTTTCTCAACTTGTTTTTCTAACTTTATAGCACATCAAGCTAGTTTGCACTGCAGAGTGGCTCGCTAGCTAATTAAAAGCTGTGCAAGGTTGATGATAAGGTTGATGATGCCATCAATTATCAGCAATTATCAGCAAAAATAATCATTATTACCATCACAATAAACTTAAATGGGAGGCAACAGTCATAAAATATAATTGGCTTAACAGCGATTGTGTATTATTTAACATTACTATTAAAATACTAATTGTTTACAAGTTGCTAGCTATCCCATAATGCCATCATTGGAAAACATATATCTTCTTCTGTGCTTTGGTAACTTCCTGTTCTTCAACGGACTCTGGCTGGACTGAGACGACCTTCCGTCTCGCAATGGGGCCTTCAACTGCAAGGTGGTGTTGCGTTTCCCTTATGGACGTCCCCATTGAAATGCATGACATCCCGCACAACGTAATGGAGTGCTTTTGGGTAATGTGAACGAGCCTTAAACCTAAATTCCATCGCTATTGGGAAATGCAGGCGAACATTAACTTAACTTGCATCACTGCAGCTTAAGTAGTTCTTAAGTAGTTCTTAAGTAAGTAGTTCTCGTACTCCAGAAATAGCTGTTTATCAGTTTTTAACAAATAATTCCAGGGTGGTACAGTTGGGTTGTAACTGTGATGCACACAAAATGTATGGTCACATTTGTGTTTATGTATTGTTCTTTGTATTGGTAAGAATGTATTTACTGAAATGTCAATCCTATAAGGTTTCACCATTGCGATAAATTTATACTACTGTTGTTCAGTAGGGGGCAGTGAGACGTGTTCGCTTTGCACTGAGACTATATGTGATCCTGCACCTGTGTGTTCTCATAATTGAGAGAACCTTTGAAAGAGAAACCACGTTCTCCTATTTCATAATTTATCCTGTGTTACAGGTCAGTAAAGTGCAAAAACACACTGAATACCACAATATAGTTTTGTAACTTGCCTGTTGATGTCAATGTAATGGTTTTGATCAACATAGTAATTGTATAACTTCGTACTAGACAGAACACGCATGTCGAGTGTAAAATGAAATGATGGTGGTGCATTCCTTTGATCTAGAAAAAAATGAATTGTTAACTCCTGAACATTTCTATTTTTGAAAATGACACTCCTGACAATATCCTAAGGGTTTCGAGAATTTAATGTTGTAACTGTGATGTTTAAGAACTTTGTAATTGTTGTACTGAAAATCTTAGAAAAGTGTTTAGCTTTTGGATAACTCCGGTTAGCTGTTTGCTAGCTCTGGTCAGTTGGTTGCTAGCTTTGGTTAGCGCTATGCTAGTTTGTTCAGTCATTTTCCAATAACTAGCATTAATGTCAGTTGCAATAGTCTTTCTATTAGCCCTTCTTACAGAGGGTGAATGTATTTTGAGCATGGGTATGAAGTAACTTCTAATGAGTGATACCAGTCTTTAAAGGCTTTCATGTTTTAGAGTTTCCTATGGGACTATAGTGGGCAACAGTCAACTACATAATTATATCCTAAACAGGTGAATAAAAGTTAAGAGTAAATGTGTTTCAGGAATAAATGTAAAGAATTTTAGGATGTGAATTGGAATGATGTATTTTTTTAATATGTTCATGAAATAATATGTCTGGGATTTATGAGACAAATTATTACATACAATGAAAAGACAGAAAATGACGATTTGCACTTGAGAGAACCTTTGAAAGAGAAGCCACTTTCTCCGATTTCATCATTTATCCTGTGTTACAGGAACTATTATCTGCTGCACCAGTCCCAAAATTGGGATCTGTAACATAACCCATGTCTTTTTAGTGATTGAGTGATGTTCTCTTCCTTGCACACCCCGACATTTCTATGCCTTATTTTGCCTTCCTGACAGATGCAACCAAAAACTTGTGCATACTTTCTATGCTAGGATAGTTTCTGGCCGTCGGTGTTTCGACAAAATATATTCCATCTAAGACCAAGAATGTGCTATGTCAAATAAAAAATGTTTGGTGCCTTACTTCTTCCAAAGAAACTGTCTCGACACTGTTTTAATGTGGACTTTCATTTGGCTTTGGGTGATGGTGAGGGAGGAAGGAGAAGAGAGGCTGAAGGGTGAGAAGGAGGGTGGGTTATGAACTAAGCTTGATGAAAAAGATTATTCCACATAATTTCCCACTCTTTGTCATTGGGGACATTGTCACAGTCAGTGAAGTTCTGTCTTGCAGTGGGCCTGGGCAAACATTGTAAAGCGTGCCAATATTCTGCAGAGGGGGAATTAATTTATCCCAAAAGTACACACATCTCACCTCCTGTGGGTGGGGGCCTGTTCCATATGCATGGCTCAAGATGCCAAAGTTCTGCGGCATCTATGGTGTTGTCAGCACCTTTGCGATGTCACTTTGCCCGTGTCCTCGCTAATACTGTAGCGCTACCTCATTCCCTGTTGAAATGACCCCCTTACTCCCAGACACACACCCCAGAGAGATGCATTAGTCTTGTTTGAGTCTGTCATTGTGGAGCTAGTGCATTAGTGGGAGACGTAATTACAGAATTTCATCCTGGGTCCAGTCCTTTGCCACGTTGTGAAGGAGTGTCGAGATGTGGGCTGAGGTTATTAGCCCCCTTCGTTGCTGCGTTGGAGAATGGGGACGAGTGGAGGCTCAGTGTAGGCGGAGGACAAACTCATGTGGGCGGTCTTGTTCGTAAGAATCCATGAAGGCTCTATGTCAGTTTTTTTTATTGTATTCTCTCTCCCCTTCTTTCTCTCTTCTATTTCTCCCTCTTGCCCTTGTGCCCCAGTCCCTTGGTGATAAGAAATGGCCTTTGCTGCAGTCATATCAGACCTCACTTCATGGGCCAATGAACCATGCATTCCCTCCAGCACTCTGGCTAAAGCTAGTGTCAATGGACAATGTAGTATTCCCAGTTACACTTTGGCTGGTGTTCATGCCAATGGACCATTGGGCTAAATCTGATGTCTATCTCCTTTGGGAAGGCCTATAGATGCATACAAATGGCCTGTGAGTTATGTAGGCCAACAAAATCTCCAACAGCATATTCTCTAATAGCACATTTCCCAATGTCTGTATTGGGCTTGACTAATATTTCATAATCACGGATGTACTCAAACATCTTCCTGGGCAGATTGAACTCTGTTTCCGTCCAATATCAACAGTTTTGATGGACCTTGACATACACAATAGAAGGTTTTAGAACGCTCCAGTTTCCTGGACACAGATTCAATCAATCCAACAGTAAGCAATGCAGATGTAGAAGCACTGTGGCTAGGAAAAACTCTAGAAGGCAGGAACCTAGGAAGAAACCTAGAGAGGAACCAGGTCTTCTGGCTGTGATGGGTGGAGATTATAAAAGTACATGGCCGTTAAGGCCAGATTGTTCTTCAAGCTTTTCAAACTTTCAGACATGACCAGAAGGGTCAAATAATAATCACAGTGGTTGTAGAGGATGCAACAGGTCAGTACCTCAGCAGTAAATGTCAGTTGGCTTTTCATAGCTGAGCATTCAGAGATCGAGACAGCAGTTGCGGTAGAGAGAGAGTTGAAAACAGCAGGTCCGGGACAAGGTAGCCCGTCCGGTGAACAGGTCAGGGTTCCATAGCCGCAGGCAGAACAGTTGAAACTGGAGCAGCAGCACGACCATGTGGACTGGGGACAGCCAGGAGTCATCAGGCCAGGTAGTCCTGAGGCATGGTCCGGGGGCTCAGGTCCTCCAGGAGGGGAGGGAGAGAGAATTAAAGGGAGCATACTTAAATTCACACAGGACACCAGATAAGAGAGGAGAATAACACCAGATATAACAGACTGACTCTTTCCCCCCGGCACATAGAACATTGCAGCATAGGTACCTGACAGCTGTGATGTTAGCATGTAAATCTTGGTGCGGCAAAAAAAAAATATTGTGGGATGCATGCCAGCAAAGCCACTACACAACACTAAACAATACATTAATTGCACTATAACGGTGACAAACGGTACCCACAAACTGTTAGGGTCTACATAAGTCCCAACAGCAGTCCCAACACCTTAGCACTGCTATCAGCGGAGCCTTGTCTAGCAGCGAAACAGTTAATTCAGCCTCATAGCTGATATGGTTGACTTGCTTAAACAAATGTGGTTTCTACTGACAATTGAGTTGTACAAACTATGGTATAAGGGGACGACAAGCGGATGAGAGACAATCCGTAATATCGATTAAGACATTAATGAGCGAGCTAGGACGGATGTAGTCAATATAGCTATTTGTTCAGCACTTTTGAAATGTACAGCGATAGAATTCAGAACATGGGTCATTCTTACAGTGTTCTCCCTGTACACCAAGTCAGAACCGAAGGAAAAAATAAAGGGAGGCATATAAGCAGAAAATGAAAGCTCTTACAATATTCGATGATTACATTTCTCAAAAACAGGTTAAAGGCTACATGTGCTCCACCACGTCAGAAAGTTGGCGAAATTAATTAAGAGGTGAAAATAGACCAAATTATTAGGGTGAGGCACATGGGCTACTAACAGCTTACTACACAACATACACTTTGTATTACTTTCTTTTCTACAGTATACATATCTCCTGGCATATTACATCATGTATGCAGCAGCACACAATACATTTTTGGACCTTGTTGTGCTGTGCTCACTTGAACAATTTTGTCATCAAACTTTGTCATCAAAGTCTGTAATTCTCTGTTTTTATGGTGCTTTCAAGACAACTGGGAACTCTGAGAAGAAGAAAAAAGTTTGAATCATGATGAGGTAAGTGATCTTCAGGTCATAGCTCTAGAAAGAGGCCCGAGTTCTGAACTTACAATTCCAGGTTGGATGAAAGTTCAAAACGTATTTTCCCAGTCATAGCTTGTTTTTCCCCGAGTTCCCAGTTGTCTTGAACTCACTAAAGTCAGATTTTGCAGTTCCGAGTGAAGTTGTTTTGAGTGTGACACAAATCATGCTTCATTGACAGCATGGCCAATGTTGAATGTTTATAATTTTAAACTAGGAAAAGAGACCCTTAATCTTAGACTTGGCCATGACTAGACACAGCCACTCCACTGAATGATTGCTTTGCATTGCTTGCAATTAGCCACTGATTCCTCCCAAACCACTCATTGTTGAATTTGCGATTTCCAACTTGTTGTGTAATGTTTATGTCCAATGGTAGATTAGCACTGATACATTGTATATATAATTTCTCTTCATTATGACAAGGTTAAAAAAGGATTTGCCAGTAGATTGTCGACTTGATTCATGATGATGACTGCTAGCTAAGATTTTGAAAGTACAGTATGATGTTGACATGATCAGTCAAATCAAAGCTACTGTAGATATAACGTGATTTGACGTTGTTTTATCTGTGGCCAATGACCTTGAGCCTTCTTGGATGGGCACTTCTAATGTAACTCTATGGCAGTACCCAAGGGGCTAGAATTTTCCACTGATAGTGGATGCTGATTACACCTAGTCCTGGACTAAAAACCTATTTCAATGGAAATTCTCAATTGAATGACATTTGTTATCTGGACTAAGGCTGTTACGGTGACCGTATTACCACCTCCCTGGCGGTCACGAGTCATGAAGACAGTCAAATTCCACGTGACCGTTTAGTCACTGTAATTAGGCTTGTCCATACTGCTGATGGTCATTAGTAGCCTACCAAACTTGCTAACTGCCTGGTACTCAGCACTCTATTGTCCCTCTAATCACTCTGACATCAATGCAAATGTATTTGAAAATCTAATTAAACACTTCATGAGAGCACATAGGCTATGCAATTGCGTGAGAAAACAGAGTGATGGCCTCTACTAAAAAGAGGAGGATCCCAACAGCTTTCTATAGGCTAGGCCTACAATATTTATTTCTCAATTTTCCTAATATTAAGCTTGTTGCTTCTCTTTACAACAGAAGTATAGCCTACCTGGCTGGCATGAAAATGAAAAGGAAGGCCGCACACTCAGCTCAGATGCAATAATTTAATAACCTAATAACCAACGTTTCGACAGACAAGCTGTCTTCATCAGGGTATAATGACAAACACGGTGGGACACTAGTTTATATAGTGTCAAAGGACACACAGGTGTCTGTAATCATGGCTGGGTGTGGCTTGATATCATTGGTTCATTTATAGATATAAATACAACATATAAAAAACAAATGGATAGCATACAATCACAGATACAATTTGGCTACATAGGCCTACAAACATTTACAATGAATAGCAAAATCATAATCACAAGACTGGCTTCAGATCAAAGTTTATGTTGAGACTGAAGGGAGCAAAGGATTTTAAATTAAAGATCCAGGCAGCCTCTAGTTTTAACAATAAATTGTCAAGGTCACCCCCTCTCCTAGGGAGGGTGATGTGTTCGATGCCAATATAACATAGGGATGAAATCGATTGGTTTGCTTCCAAAAAGTGGGATTCAACTGGGTACGTTGAGTTTTTGCTCCTGCTGGTGCTCCGAGATTCGTACTTTTAATTCTTTGTTTTTTTTTTACCACAATTTTTGCCACAAGGACAAGTTAGAAGATAAATAACTGCCTTAGTGGAGCACGTGATAACACCTTTGATTGGGATCTGTTTCCCTGTTTGGCGGTGTTTGAAGGATCTACATTTGTATGTACCATTGCATTGAGCGCAGCCATTACACATGTAGTTTCCATCCGGGAGAGGCACAAATAGACGTTGTGTAGGTGTATTTTTGAGTGGGAAATCAGAGTTTACCAATTGATCTTCGAGATTTATGCCCCGTGAGAATACGACCAAGGGAGTGTCCGGAAACACATTTCCGATACTGTCATCGGATCTTAGAACGTGCCAAAGTTTGTGAATGATTCCCTTAATTTGTTCAGAGCACATTGAATAGCGGGTAGAAAGAATGCAAGTATGCTTCTTTTTACGAGGCTGTACTTGAAAGAGATCATGGCTCAATTTTTTTATTTATTTTCTCAATGGAATTATTAATCTGACCATTTTTGTACCCCTTCTTGAATTTTCTTTGCGTCTCAGCCATATTTCTGTCAATGTCCTGGGAAATGAACCACAGGAAAAGTGTCCTCTATTCGCTATTTAAGTGCATAGATGTCATGTATTTTTTCCCCCTGCCCCTGTTTCGAGACAGGTGCATAATACAGTTTTTCTCAATTGCTAAAACACAATTTCTGAAACCTTGCTTCATTTCCTGAAAACATTAAACACAAAACCTCATCTTCAAGCACTATTTACATAACCTCTGACTCCTCTTGCAAAATGAAACATTCGCCTCAAAACAGTTTTACCTGTGTTCAAAATCAAACACTGCTCTCAAATCATAAACAAAGTGATCAAAATGATATACACTCTCAAGCAGTCAGTAAACAATACACCGAAAAATAGAAAACACATTGTTCAAAACATACAATTCTCAGGGAGAAGTACATTTTTAATTGAAAAAAAGATTCATATTTTTCCTTCATTGTCTTTTGATGAACGAAAACATGTTCTATCATAGTAGCTCAAAATTGATCAGAAATTACTACTCTGCTTTGCTCTTTTGTTTTTTGTTCTTCCTCCTCCTTGTACCCCTATGTTTACAGTACTGTACCCTGCATCTCACAAACTTGTCCTTTATCTCTGTGATACTGTAATTCTTGTTCTTTGTTGATATGAACCTGCAACCAGTCAAAATCTATTAAGCAGTCAGTACTGTTAATAAATGGAAAGCACAATGTTCAGGGCCATACAATTTGTCCATTGTACAGTATACAGCCTACAATGCACTGTACTACAGTATACAATACTAAAAGGGACAAAAATCAAAGGAGTAAACATGTGATCAATGTGCTTCTTCTTGTCTTTGGGCTGGGTCAGGCCAGAGCACTTCGTCGACATCACAAGCAATATTGTCCCTCCTGAGGCAACGGGGGAAGAAGCCTGTTGTGTGCCGTATCCAGCCCTGACATGATTCCTCACCTATATCACCACAGGCTAAATCCATGGCTTGCAGCAGATTTTCTCTGGTGTAGGGTTGTCTATCATACACTTTCCATCTCCAAGAGGAGAAAAACTCCTCAATCGGATTCAGGAAAGGCGAGTATGGAGGGAGGTAAAAGTTCATAAACTGCCCATTGATGTTAAACCATTCCCTTACCTGAGCAGCTCGGTGGAAACTGACATTGTCCCACACTATCACATAGGTGGGAATGGGATTCTCATTTAGCTCTTGACCCTGCTGCTCTTGAACCTGCTGCTCAAATAAAATATCTCTTAGATTGGCAATAAATCTTAGAATGTGCTGGGTGATATATGGCCCGAGTGTAACATGGTGATGTAGAACACCATGGTTGCTGATAGCAGCACAGATTGTGACATTTCCACCTCGTTGACCAGGGACTTAAACAATGGCCCGCTGTCCAATCATGTTTCGGCCTCTCCTTCTCCTCTTTGTTAGATTGAAGCCTGCTTCATCGACAAATATGAACTCATGGGGTCTGTCCAAGGATTCCAAGTCAAATATTGTCTGTGTAGAAATACAATATACTGTATGTAGGATTTTGTAAGTCGTACAGAGACAGTGCTATACTGTAGAGTACAATTAGGCCTACTGTATGCACTTCTGATTCACATACATTGTATGCACTGAAGAGTAATGTCATTCACATAGTATGTGTTAGTACTGTAGACAATCTGGATTACAGTAAATGTTTCTGAATGTACACTTACTTGCACATACTGAGCTCACAGTTCTTTCACCCTTGGTGAGTTGTGCTCAAAAGGTACTCTGTATACTTGTTTCATTCGCATCCTGTTACTATGGAGGACACGGTCAATTGTGGAAATGCTCACACTGTCAATTCCCTGGAAGTGTGTGTTGTCTTGTATCACTCGTTCCTGGATTTCTCTGAGTCGTATTGCATTATCTTGAAGGACCATGCCAACTATAACGGCCTCTTGCTCCCGAGTGAATATAGCTGTCCTTCCACCTGCATGTAGCAGCCTTGCAATTCTACAAAAAGTAGTTGTGCAGTTACAAAACATATTCATGCAGTACAATACATACAGTGATTAACTTTACAAATGTCTATTGAAACAGCTGCATATAGTGCAGTACAGTAAATTTGCAATTACAAAACTACATTAGTATACTGTCCCTGTTCTCTTCTCTGAGTGTCCTTACTATGGTGGACACAGAAAATCGGCTGAAATTGGGTTGCACTATAAGTCCTGCTTCCCTCATTGTCAGTCCATGGACAAGAAGATGGTCTATAACTGTTGCCCGAATTTCATCAGATATTTCTACTCTTTGTCTTCCTCTTCCTCTTCGTCCTCCTCTTCCTGTTTCTTGCCCTCCTCCTCCTCCTCTTCCTCCTCGTCGCCCACCTCGCATACGCACTCGTCCTCGTCCTCTCACATTGTTTCTTCTATCCATTCTCAGACTTTCTCCTTCCCACCTTCAACAACCTGTTTGCTCTCTGAATTGGCTTATATTGGTTGTGTCGCATCATTTGAAACAGGTTAAATCAATTTTGAGTGGTTGTGTTCAGTCAATGACATGTGTTCTCTATTTGTATTTGATTGTTGCCACTTGTGTTTACCAGTATGGATGACATGTGAAATAGAGTGCAGAAGGTGTTTTGAGAATGAGAATGTGTTTAGAGTTTTGCTGAAAAGTCTAAGTGAGATCTGCAAATTGTGTTTTACCATGTGAAATGGTTTAAGGTATTGACAACAGACTGCATAATTAGCTAAATGAGTACAGGCAAATGAGAACTTTGTTCAGCCAATGGGTTTTAGTGTTTTAGCAATTGAGACAAACTGTAATAGTCCTTTCTAAATCAAAACAAATTTCACACATATTGTATATATTTAGTATATGTCAAGACAAGATTAAATCAAGAAAGAAAATATTAGCTTATCACTTGTGAATTATATATTATCACTTGTCAATGATGCCCAACGTAAGGCAAGAAACAATGCAGACCTTTTTTTTGCAACTTTTTCAAATCATAGTCGCACACCTCATGTAGCCTAGCCCATAGGCCTATATGTTAGTTAAGGTTTGTATCACAACTAAAGTTGCCAAATAACTTCTTAAAATTAAGCACACTAATCCGCTTTACAACGGGTGTAGAGCTTAACTGGCATACATACGCAGCGCGTGAGTTTGAAGTGTGGGGAAGATCATTTTCACCATAGAAATGCACCTTTAGAATAAAACCATTACATGCATAATTGTATTTGCTGTCAATTTTGATAATGGTGTATTCCCGCTGATGAAACATTCACGCTTATAACCTACCGCTTATAACCTATAATGTGAAGAAATAGCCTAATAGTTTATCAACATTTTAAGCTTAACGTTCTGATCTGGGGTTTTTTATGCTAGTGGTTGTATTAATTTGGGATCTATCGCATCCCTCAACTGTCCCAGACTCTGTTTGGAATGTTTATTTATTGCACAGAATATGTCAACTTTTGTACTATGAGGAAAAGTAAATTGATGTATGCTTTTGCTGTTCGTTAAGCCTACTCATCTTGTTGGCTGATAAAAAGTAAATGTGGACAGTTCTTCCAATGTCTTCAATATGCGCCTCCGAATTAGATAAGGAATTGCACATTTGCATCCCCGATGTGTCTGTTTTAACTTGTAATCTGAGAGAAAGACCCTATCACATGAAGGAGATCCATGTGAGTGAGAGGTGCTTCAGAGCAAGCCGCATGCAGTGGAGAAGGGAATTAGAATGATTATATTCAACCCAAGGGCACAACAGCCAATGGCCGCAAAAGGTATGGCATTTTTAAGGTGGCATTACGGCCACACAAAGGGGATGCTGCTGGGAAATTCAAGGCATTATCAAGCGCTTGTCAAATTGTGAAATTGTGAATGAGAGACTGATGAAGTGTGTACAGCCTACACAAAAAACTAAGCATAGCTCATGCCTTTCATGCGACTTTTTTCAAATCATCATTAGAGTCATGTCATACAGCCTTAGAATGTATTAAAAATCAAAACATATAGCCCAACGTTTGTATCACAACTAAAGTTAAATAACTCTAAATTGTGCAAATATGAGTACCTGTATCGTTGTTAATAACCACTCAACACAGAATAGTCCCATGTATGCAATTGCTCAAATATTTGGAGAAAATATCCTTTCTATTTTATTCAATTGTATTCTTCCTACTATAAAATACTATAAAATAATGCCACGGAATTCTAAGCAAATCTTGTCTGCTAAATGAACTAGTATAGCCCACAGCCATATGGCATAGCCAGATCAGTACCTAACATAAGGACAACTGAGTATGCTATTCTGTTCTTCTGAAATAGACTACATTTTCTTCATATCATGTTTCTTTAGACCTGTCTAAAATAAATAATGGATTTATTGTGAAGGTGTAGGCTATATACCATGGATTTATTACACCTTTTAAAATGTAGTTGTTCCAAGGGTCTGCATCAGTGGCTTATAAGCTGTGTGTGGAGCCAGAAGATGCTACTGTAAATGTGTTTATGTTAATTATCGGTCAATTTCCATGAGACCGACAGTTATTTGTTTGACAATCACCGGCTGACAAAATGTTGTGTCCGCCACAGCCCTAATCTGGACCTTCCAAGGGAACCTATTACACCACAAGTAATCTACAGAAGTAGATTAGACATTTGTTTTTGGGCTAAATTATGGGATACTTTTACATCATCTGCCACAGGGCCTTAGGCAATTGCCTTGGTTGCCTGCCCTTAAACTGTTGACAGCCCCTCTCTCTGCGCACTCAAGAAAGATATGAAGGAGAGACAAGAGGAGATGAAAATGCACAGTAGTGAGATCCTGTAGCTAAAGGTAATGTGTCAGCCAATTAATTATGAAAATATAAAAAACACCATATTACTATGCTATTCAAAATCAAACACATATTTTCTATAATTGTAGGCTAACTGTAAGCCACCCAATCAATGAACCAACAGCATCGCCTAGTTCAGTTTTTTTTAAATGTTTTTCTGCAGTGCATAATATGGGGTAGGCTATCTATTGTATAACACCACAATCATTATTTTAATACAGGTATTTTTTCGGCCTTAGGCTCATATCAAGTGTATTTAGAAATTATTCAGACCCCTTGACTTTTTCTACATTTTGTTACGTTACAGCCTTATTCTAAAATTTATGAAATTGTTTTTTCCCCCTCTTCAATCTGCACACAATACCCCATAATCACAAAGTAAAAAGAGGTTTTTAGAAATATCACATTTGCCTAAGTATTCAGACCCTTTACTCAAACCTTTGTTTAAGCACTTTTGGCAGTGATTACAGCCTTGAGTCTTCTTGGGTATGACGCTACAAGCTTGGCACACCTGTATTTGGGGAGTTTCTCACATTCTTCTCTGCAGATCCTCTCAGTCTCTGTCAGGTTGGATGGGGAGCATTGCTGCACAGCTATTTACAAGTCTCTCCAGAGATTTTCGATCGGGTTCAAGTTCGGGCTCTGGCTGGGCCCCTCAAGGACATTCAGAGACTTGTCCCGAAGCCACTCCTGCATTGTCTTGGCTGTGTGCTTAGGGTCGTTGTCCTGTTGGAAGGTGAATCTTTGCCCCAGTCTGAGGTCCGCTTTGGAGCAGGTTTTCATCAAGGATCTCTGTACTCAGCTCCATTCATCTTTCCCTTGATCCTAACTAGTTTCCCAGTCCCTGCTGTTGAAAAACATCCCCACATCATGATGCTGCTACCACCATGCTTCACCGTAGCGATATTGCCAGGTTTCCTCCAGACGTGACGCTTGGCATTGAAGCCAAAGACTTCAGTCTTGGTTTCATCAGATCAGAGAATCTTGTATCTCATGGTCTGAGAGTCCTTTAGGTGCCTTTTGGCAAACTCCAAGCGGGCTGTCTTGTGCCTTTTTACTGATGAGTGGCTTCCATCTGGACACTCTACCATAAAAACCTGATTGGTGGTGCTGCAGAGATGGTGGTCCTTCTGAAAGGTTTTCCCATCTGCACAGAGGAACTCTGGAGCTGTCTGAGTGACCATCGGGTTCTTGCTCACCTCCCTGACCAAAGGCTCTTCTCCCCCAATTGCTTAGTTTGGCTTCTTCCATTTAAGAATGATAAAAACCACTGTGTTCTTGGGGACCTTAAATGCTACAGAAATGTTTTGGTACCCTTCTCCAGATCTGTGCCTCAACACAATCCTGTCTCAGAGCTCTACGGACAATTTATTCGACCTTATGGCTTGGTTTATGCTCTGACATGCACTGTCAACTGTGGGACCTTATATTGACAGGGGTGTGCTTTCCTAATCATGTCCAATCAATTAAATTTACCACAGGTGGACTCCAATCAAGTTGTAGAAACATCTCAAGGATGATCAATGGAAACAGGATGCACCTGAGCTCAGTTTCGAGTCTCACAGCAAAGAGTCTGGATACCTATGTAAATAAGATATTTCTGCTTTTTATTTCTAATAAATTTGCAAAAATGTCTAAATACCTGTTTTTAGCTTTGTCATTATAGATTGCTGAGGAAAACATTTATTCAATCAATTTTAGAATAAGGCTGGGGGTCTGAATACTTTCCGAATGCACTGTATAGGCCTATGCATATGCATAAGCTCTATGTGTATAGGTGTTTTGAATTAATCAGCACTTCAGAAAGCTCTGTCCATTTCATTGAGTTAGGCTTTAAAAACATCAACCATGTTTTGCACTCAGTTTCAACCTGTTGTTCAAATTCTTTGTTCAAATTCATCAACCGCAGTGAGGTGTGTTTTAAAAGCATGATGCTGCTTTGATAATAAGTGTTTGATGTCATTTTCGATTGTATTTGTATTGACGTCAGAGTGGTTAGAGGGACAATAGAGCCCTTAGTACCAGACCATTAGTGACCTGATGGTCATTAGCTAATTAGGTACTACCAACGCATGTCCAGAGTGCATAAAAGGAGATTACCGTGATTGAACGTTCACTTGGAATTTTACTGTGGTTATAACTTATGACTGCCTGTGTGGCTTTAATATGGTCACCACAACAGCTCTATGGCACGCGAATATAATGAACAAACCACTGTTCACGATTCCACTCGTTCGCAAAGAGGCAGGCGCAATTAGAACCTCACTCAACTCAAGAATATAAGCGTGCTGTGCTTTGATCAACGCTGGGAGCAATATTTACATGTTGACCCATAATTGATTTTATTAATTGTGTACAAAATATATATAAAAATCACATTTAAAAAAATTGATGTCCGGACCTCGTTGTCCTCATATGTAGTTACGGCCCTGCCAGGGCTAGTGACGATGAGTGAGTAAGAGTTTTTCAGGCCCCCCTTGACAGTGTTTTCCAAAAAACGTTCTAGTGAATATAGATTAATTGTTTCAAAGCATAATCATTTAACATTTTTGTGTCTAATCTTCCCCTCCATTGTCTTTGATCTGTAGTCATGCTAAACCAATTGTGAGCCATCTCTGGTCTGAAAAAGCTGGTCCTGATTGCATTGCATTTAAACAGTGTCTGGCTGTTTTTGAAGCTCAGGATTTGTATTCAACGAATACTATTCACTATCGATTCATTGCCTTTTGTTTTCCCTCAATCTAATTTCGTCCTTTGGTTCATGTTTGTGAAGTTAGTCTTGATAGACATGAGACGAGACATGGCTAATGTCTTCAAGCTCTAGGAATGATTTGCGGCAAACAATGTTGTATAAAAAACATCTCATCCTTATCAGAACTGAAACAATAATACTAACAGCTGACCCCCGAAAAATTATTTGTCTCCGAAACATGACACGGACATTATTGATCCTCAAAACAAATATGCCCACAGGGTCCATTAGCATCGAAAGTGTCCAGGGGCCAATAGATTATGATTTATCCTTTTGCCCTTTGCTATATCCCATTTTGTGTTTCCTTGTGTTTCTCATTAGATGCGGTGATAGATTGCTGTGAACTGTTTATCCACTATCTGTACCTGGTCTTGCTGGGTGTCAGCACCTTGTCTACCGATGGCCCATCCGGAGAGTACAGAAGTCTATACTCTTTCTATGGCCTGTGGTGAGTTTAGATATGGTAAGATTAATGTTTGATTAATGTCTGTGTGGTAGTCTGATGACCTAGGGAGATGTCTGCAACACCTGTTATGGCCCTATTATATTTAAAGCAGAGCAGAAGTATGTCTGGGGCTGGAGTCCTAGGAGATACAATGCGGGTACTCTCTCCAAGTTAGGGAAAGAAGGAATAAAAGGGGATAACTTTTCACGTTGTTCATTCAGATAATGGCCAGATTTTTACTCTTAGAAAGTGTGTCCACACACGTGTTATGTATCTTATTTGAATAAGATGTATTTGACATTGTCTCTTGATTTAACATGTATGATGAATTAATCTAGGGGTCTGTAATTCCAGTTCTCCATGGCTTCAGTGTCTGTTGGTTTTCCCTTCTCCTTGCTACGTAATTGATCATTTTATTTCACTGATCTGACAGAAAATCTACTCATTAATTTCCCACATTATATCAGTCATTCTCTAAAGGAAACTGCAGAATGAGACATTGCTGTTCACTGAGAGTGGATTTCTGTGCCCCTGTATTAGACAATAGCAGAAAGTAAGGATTAACTAACTTTTGGTAAAAAATTATCAAATGAGACATAGGAACCCAACGATAAGTGATAACAAGTGATGTATCCAACTCTCCAGATAACAGCAGCCATTATATACACTACCGTTCAAAAGTTTGTGGTCACTTAGAAATGTCCTTGTTTTTGAAAGAAAATAAAAGAAATTGTCCATTAAAATAACATAACATTTATCAGAAATACATTGTAGACATTGTTAATGTTGTAAATGACTATTGTAGCTGGAAACTGAATATTTTTTTGTGGAATATCTACATAGACGTACAGAGGCCCATTATCAGCAACCATCACTCCTGTGTTAGCTAACCCACGTTTATCATTTTAAAAGGCTAATTGATCATTTGAAAACCCTTTTGCTATTATGTTAGCACAGCTGAAAACTGTTGTTCTGATTAAAGAAGCAATACAACTGGCCTTTAGACTATTTGCGTATCTGGAGCATCAGCATTTGTGGGTTCGATTACAGGCTCAAAATGGCCAGAAACAAAGAACTTTGTTCTGAAACTCCTCAGTCTATTCTTGTTCTGAGAAATTAATGCTATTCATTGCAAGAAAATGCCAAGAAACTGAAGATCTCGTACAACGATGTGTACTACTCCCTTCACAGAACAGTGCAAACAGGCACGAACCAGAATAGAAAGAGGAGTGGGAGGGCCCGGTGCCCAACTCAGCAAGAGTACATTAGAGTGCTATTTCAGTTTTTATTTTTAATACATTTTAAAACATTTTTTAAACCTGTTTTCTCTTCGTCATTATGGGGTATTGTGTGTAGATTGATGAGGAAATGTTTTTATTTAATCAATTTTAGAATAAGGCTGTAACGTAACAAAATGTGGAAAAAGTCAAGGGTTCTGAATACTTTCCGAATGCACTGTATTACGTGGTTATAAGAGCAATGAAATTAATGGTGACCATGAAGGTACATCTAATGAATACTTGAAAATAAGGGAGAGCCGCACACTCTAGGAGCTCAGATGCAAAAATGTAATATCCAACGTTTCGACAGCCAAGCTGTCTTCATCAGGGTATGATCACAAACACTGCGAGATGACTCGTTTATATAGTGTCAAAAGACACACAGGTGTCTGTAATCATGGCCAAGTGTGGCCTAATATAATTTGTTAATTCTCAAATATAAAAATGGCATACAAAGAACAGCATACAAAAAACAAATGGATAGCATACGATCATAGATTCATTTTAGACTACACAAGCTTACAAACAATTACAATGGCAAAGTCACAATAATCACAAGAATGGCTTAAGATCAAAGTCTATGTTGAGACCGAAGGGTGCAAGGGTCTTTAAATTAAAGATCCAGGCAGACTCTCGTTTTAACAATAAATTATCAAGGTCACCCCCTCTCCTAGGGAGGGTGACATGTTCGATGCCAATATAACGCAGAGACGAAATCGAGTGGTTTGCTTCCAAAAAGTGGGCCGCAACTGGGTAAGTCAAGTTTTTGCACCTAATGGGATACATACGTTTAATTCACGCTTTGTTTTACCCACATAATTTTTTACCACAAGGACAAGTTATAAGATAAATATGTTTGTGGGTGTTTGAAGGATCTACATTTATAAGTGCCATTGCATTGAGCACAGCCATTACACTTGTAATTTCCATCCAGTAGGGGCGCAAATAGACGATGTTCAGGAATATCTTGGGGTGGTAAATCAGTGTACCAATTGGTCTCTGAGATTTCTGCCCCGCGAGAATACGACCAGGGGAAGGTCCGAAAACACATAACCGAGACTATCATCGTATTTTAGAATGTGCCAATGTTTGTGAACGATTCCCTTAATTTGTTCAGAGCGCTTTGAATAGCGGGTAGTTAGAACGCAAGAATGCATCTTTTTGCGAGACTGACCTTGAAAAAGGTCATGTCTCATTTTGTTTTGAATTTTATCAATGGCAATATTAATTTGATCATTTTTGTACCCCCTCTCCTTGAACTTTCTTTGCGTCTCAGCCATATTTCTGTCAAAATCTGATTGTTTTTTTCCAATTCTTTTGATTCGACAGAATTGGCTGAAGGGCAAACAATTTTTCAAGGGAAGTGGGTGACAACTGTCAGCCCTCAACAAACTGTTACGATCAGTAGGTTTCCTGTAAAGATCAGTGTATAGAACATTATTTTCACACAAGATCAGAAGATCAAGAAAACTGATTTGACGTGTATCAGATTGCATAGTAAATCTCAAATGTTCAGAACAGGAGTTAAGAAAAGCATGGAATGCCTGGAGCTGTTTTGCATCACCCCTCCATAGAACAAAAATATCATCAATATACCGTTTCCAAATAATGATGTAAGGCAAGAAAACATTTTTGAGAGGATTGAAAATTGACTGTTTCTCCATGTAACCCACATACAAATGAGCATAGTTAGGAGCCATGGGGGATCCCATAGCAGTACCCTTCGTCTGAATAAAGAAATCATTTAGAAACATGAAATAGTTATGTGTAAGTACTATTTCAGCCAATGTTATAATGCAGGCACTGGAAGGTAATTCATTAGGGTCACGTTGCAGAAGAAAATGTTCCATAGCTTCAATACCACCCTCGTGTGGAATATTTGTGTATAACAACTCAACATCAAAAGTAACTAACAAGGTATTCTCAGGTAGAGGATCATGAGATTCAATGATAGAGATCATACTGCTGGTGTCCTTTACAAAGGAGGGGAGCTGTTCTGAGATCATACTGCTGGTGTCCTTTACAAAGGAGGGGAGCTGTTCTGAGATCATACTGCTGGTGTCCTTTACAAAGGAGGGGAGCTGTTCTGAGATCATACTGCTGGTGTCCTTTACAAAGGAGGGGAGCTGTTCTGCGATCATACTGCTGGTGTCCTTTACAAAGGAGGGGAGCTGTTCTGCGATCATACTGCTGGTGTCCTTTACAAAGGAGGGGAGCTGTTCTGAGATCATACTGCTGGTGTCCTTTACAAAGGAGGGGAGCTGTTCTGAGATCATACTGCTGGTGTCCTTTACAAAGGAGGGGAGCTGTTCTGAGATCATACTGCTGGTGTCCTTTACAAAGGAGGGGAGCTGTTCTGAGATCATACTGCTGGTGTCCTTTACAAAGGAGGGGAGCTGTTCTGAGATCATACTGCTGGTGTCCTTTACAAAGGAGGGGAGCTGTTCTGAGATCATACTGCTTGTGTCCTATACAAAGGAGGTGAGCTGTTCTGAGATCATACTGCTGGTGTCCTTTACAAAGGAGGGGAGCTGTTCTGAGATCATACTGCTTGTGTCCTATACAAAGGAGGGGAGCTGTTCTGAGACCATACTGCTGGTGTCCTTTACAAAGGAGGGGAGCTGTTCTGAGATCATACTGCTGGTGTCCTTTACAAAGGAGGGGAGCTGTTCTGCGAGTGGTCTAATAAAAAAGTCAACAAAAGTAGATAGAGGGGCCGTTACTGCATCAATGCCTGCTACAATAGGGCGCCTTGGAGGTTTTGTAACATTCTTGTGTAATTTCGGCAAAGTGTAGAAAGTGGCAATTTTAAGGTGTTGAATAGCCAAAAAGTAATGTTCTTTTTTGGTTATCTGACCAGAACTTAATTAAATACCCATCTAGGACAGTAAAGATAGTATTCTGAAATTGGGAAGTAGGGTCACTTCTGAGTTTCTTGTAAAAGGTGTTGTCAAGCAGCTGTCTATGACAGTCATTTACATAAGCTGTCCTATCCATGAGTACCACCGACCCACCCTTATCAGCAGGACGAATAAGGACTGACGTATCAGATTGTAAATCAAGCAAAGCTTGTTTTTCATCCTTACGTAAATTATGGAAAGATTTGGACTCCTGTTTGTTCTTAAGGAGATGAACAACATATTTTTCAACGAGTCTGCAATATGTCTCAATAGAGTGATTGCGATTGGCTGGAGGTACAAAATAACTCTTACTTCTAAAAGGTGTCGGAGTATGTGCAGGTGAATAACCTACTGGTTCAATAGAAATATCAGGATTAGGGGAGCTAAAGTATTCCCTTAAATGGATGTTTCAAAAAAACTTAAACATGTCTACCTTAACATCAAAATCGTTGCACTGAGTTGTAGGCACAAAAGATAACCCTTTATTAAGCAAAGAGACATGGGCAGGGCTCAAAACCTTGCTTGATAAATTAAAGACACTCAGTCCCGTGGGTTCTGGGACCGTGTGAACGGTCTCCTCTGCCTCTGGTAGTCGTTTCTTCTTACCCCGCCGGGTGCCGCATCTCGTCGGTGCGCGTGTCCACGGCCACCTCCGCGCTTCCGTCGGCCCAGTCTCTCATTGAGTAAAAAACTACCACTGGAAGCCGATGAGGTGCTAGTTGTAGAGTGTTGGTCAGACGGGGGTGGATGGAAGTAAGCGTCATCCCTCCTGTGTCTGCCATGGAGAGGAGGAGCAGGACCTCCTCTGTCAGGGTTTCTCCAGAAGTAGACTTTATTCTCGGCCTTGTCTTTTTTGTCTTTGTTGAATTTCTTGATTTTAAGTTCCTTTATTTCTGTAGACAACTTGTCCTGGAGCGCTTGGTTAGTTTTCATCAATTCATTGAATATGCCATCATCATTAACAGCTATTTGTAGAGCTGTGCATTTGTCTTTAATCGTATTAATTATAATCGTATGAATATATAATTATACCACAGATTTACACATATAAGGTTTCACATGTGCTCACAAAAATAATCAGATACCACTGACAAAATTACTGAACCGATGACCTGTGTCAATTTGAATGCAGGCAATTTCCTCTGAGCAAATATAAAGCCAATATAAACATTTATAAAAACCTATTTTCACTTTGTCATTATGGGGTATTATGTGTAGATTGATGAGAAAAATCTAGAATTTAATCCGTTTTAGAATAAGGCTATCAAAATGTGGAAAACGTATCAAAATGTGGAAAAAGTCTAGGGGTCGAAATACTTTCTGAATGTACTGTATATGTCAAATCAAATCAAATGTTATTGGTCACATGCACATGTTTAGCAGATGTTATTGCGGATGTAGCAAAATGCTTGTGTTTCAGACCCTTTCAGAGACTTGTCCTGAAGCCACTCCTGCGTTGTCTTGGCTGTGTGCTTAGGGATTGTTCTCCTGTTGGAAGGTATTGGCTCAATCGGATATTACCTTTACATTTCAAGCGCGACACAGGGCTGCACACTGCAATATGGATTGAATCCAGCCCTAAACCTTTTCACTTCCTATAGCTGTTATGGCTTATGTACCAGAAAATTATAAAGTAGACGTGCTGTTGCGCTAAAATCTGCTGTCTGCCATAAGAGAATTCAGCTCATGCTCAAAGTAGAAGCATAATGAACCGACCTTGTCTTGCACTCTCCCATTCCCTTCCTTAGGAGAACATGCAGAGGCGTAATGTAGATGTGAACTAGGTTGACAGGGGAGGTTGTACCACCTCTCAATCATACGCCCCCACTGCACCTTACCGACTCCTCCCCCATTATTTTTGTCATCACGCAGGTGTCATTCCTTATTTATTTTTATTGAATTTTTTTACTTCTCAAATTTTAGAAACATATACAGCTGTTAGATTATCTATAAAAAATGCAAAGTACATAACCAAGCACTCAAAATGAATAAATAACACAAATAAAATAGAAAACAATGTACTTTTACAAATGTCACAGAGGACTTATGTGCGTTCAATTATACATATAATATCAGGCTTCAATGAGCTTCAGGGTACGTTTATTTTTAACAAATCTTAATGATTGCACAAAAAATAACAAGCTCTCTTTCAAAAACTAATAATAAGGGGGTAGTCTTGAAAAATCTGCATTTGTATATAAAGAATTTGGCTAATACAATTAAATTATTGACCAGGAAATTGAAATAATTAGCATCTTGGAATAAATCAAATTTGACGTCATTGTATGTGGAATTGGCAATATTAATAGTCTTTGAAAACAATAAATCATGTAACTCCAGAAAGTGCTAATATGATCACAGTAAATGAAATATTTTCAGTTGTTTCAATGTCATTCCCACAAAATGTACAGTCAATGGAAGGATACATATAATTTAGAATTTTTAGATGTTTCTATTGGGCCTTGGATTGTGTCATAACGTGGCCCTTTCTGGGGATAGATTGTGGCTTCCCCCTCTCTCACTCTCTCCTACACCCAGGTTCTGTTATCTCAGGTTGTAAATTCCTGGTGGAGACTCTCTCCCTCTTTTCATGCATAGAGACCACAGACTGAACAAAGGATTTCACGTGACCGAACTCCTAAATCCCCAAAATGGGAAAATGAAACAATATGTCCACTTGTGGGAATGGTCCGTGGACACTTAAGGGATGGGTATGACGAGTATGTTTCATTTGGTGACCTCACGAAGGACAGGAAACACACATAACTATATCTCTGAATGTGTACATTTCTCAATTATGGTGTTTGCATTTAATTATTGTATAAAATGAATGAGTAAAGATGAATCTATTTGGGAAATGATGTAATGTGAGAGAATTGTATTCCCTTTAAAGTTTAATTATGTCCTTGGCCACGCTCCCGTGAGCACAGACATGATCAGGCGTCATAGAACCACCTTTTCTACTGTTACGAATAAAAGCCCCTCCTAAGAAAATCCTCTTTAGACTGAGCAAACCCACAGCGTGAGCTGATTGCGAATAGTATAGACCACGCATACCTCAGTGTAAGCTGGGGTTTGAGTACCAAGACTAAGCAAACCCACAGTGTGAGCTGTGATTGCGAATAGTTATTGAATTCCTAACCATATCACGTGGAGTATTGGCTACACAGCTGGAAATGGTTAAACTCTGAGACTATCGATCCCTACAGAATAAGAGCAAATCTTAGATACTAATTACTAATCTGCAGTTAGAAATTATGTAAACCTGGGACGAGAATACCGACAACCACCAAACATCTATTCTATTGGAACATTTATGAATGGTACTCTGAAGTATCCATTCTAACCATTAAAGACTTTGATCTTCAGGGAAACAGGAAGAGAGAGAGAGATGGATGAACTCTCCAGCAGACGGACCGGATTCCAACAGAGAAGATCACAATGACACATGGGCATAAGTATATATTGATTGCATTTATTCCCGAATGAGTGCACGTTCATGTGCAAAGGATTAGCATTTCAATTAATATAATTATCAACTGTGTGTAGTGATCCCTTTTGTCTTTCCCGCTTCTTTCTCAGTCCACACCCACTTCCCTTTGTCCACCAAGCCATCATATCAGCTTAGCCCACTAGGGAATCTTCCCTATCCTTGTTATGAACCAATATCTACTGTTTATTTGTTTATGCAGTTATGTGATTAGTTAGTTAGTAAATAAATGATTAAGCCAATTGGCTTATGTATGATTTATAGTAAAGGCTGGGTTCGTGCAGATAACCAACAAATTACGACGTTTGGAATGAGACTGTTGTGAGGTAAAGAAGAATTAATTAATAGAAGACTAATTGATCAGATATTAAAATAGCTGAAGAGTTACATTCGGAAAAGTATAACTTTGTAATCTGAAGATTTTCCGTGGTGCCTCGACTTTCTAGTTAATTAAATTTACATGATTAGTTTAATCACGCAATAATAATTACAGAGATTTGATTTGATAAAATAACAGTCTTCACCTTTAATGATGCCAAAGACAGAACAATTGTATAGGGAAAGACACCTATTTTGTTCTTATTTTCTTAGTTATAGATACATAAAAAATGTGATGGATATACACTAATTCCTTTTTAACTGTTCTGGGAAAACAATTTTGGAACTAAGTTGTCTGATGTATATTGTTACACTTATCCTGTAAATAACAGCCATCTACAGTATGTATAAAGACGGTAGGAAAGGTGAAACATCTGAATATAATACCATCCCTTTCACAATCAGTACAAGGCAAGAAGAAATAGCATTTATGACTTAACAATATTGCTTAGGATGACAAGGAAAGTCATGTTTTATCATAAAATCCTTATAGCTGAGGATATTATCACTTTCATCTAAAAGATCTGTAACAGACCAAATATTTTTGTTAATCCATTCTTCAATGAATATGGTATTTTTTACATTACAGAATACACCTATTATTCCATATTGGTGTGTTATGTGAAGTGAAGTTGTGTTTATATGCCAATGTCCAATATATTAACACTTGGTGAAATGCAGAAAGTTTCACAGGTAGTTTGATAATATTAAAGACACATCTAAGCAAGAAGTCTATTCCTCCAATCTATTCCTTTTTAAAGATGGAAGCAGGGACACTGAACCACAGGCTATCTGTATCACAGAGAAAAGACAGTAATGACTAGTTTCAAAATACCATTCATAAATTCAAAATCAATAACGTTCCAGCCCCCATCCTCAAAGGGTCTAAACACATCACAATTTCAAATGTAGTGAACCTTGTTCTTCCATATGCTATATAATTTAAGTTAGTTTGGTCGATAGTTTTTTATAAACTGGGACAGCTAATGACAGCTGGATGGATTATCCTTCATTCTAATAAAAAAGGGTTCCAAAATTGATCTTCGGCTGTCCCCATCGGAGAAACCTTTTTGGTTCCAGCTAGAACCATTTTTGGTTTCAGGAAAAGGGTTCTACCTGGTACCAAAAAGGGGTCTTCAAAGGGTTCTCCTATGGGGACAGCACAGAAAAAAATGTATGAAATTGTATGAAATGTATGCATTCACTACTGTAAGTCGCTCTGGATAAGAGCGTCTGCTAAATGACTAAAATGTAAAATGTAAATGTAAAATGTAAGAACCTTTTAAGGTTCTACATAACACTTTTTTGTCTGAAGACAACCTTTCCATTTTTGTCAGTACAATTCTTTTAAATATCCAATCAAATGTTATTGGTTACATGCGCAACAGGTGTAGACTTTATTGCCCACATGAAGCCATCTGCCATCTGCCCGGTACAGTTGAAACCGGGATTCACCCGTGAAGCGCACACTTCTCCAGCGTGCCAGTGACCATCAAAGGTGAGTATTTGCCCACTGAAGTCGTTTACGACGCCGAAATGCAGTAAGGTCAACATCCTGCACAGATGAGCTTCCCTGAGACAATTCCTGACAGTTTATGCAGAAATTATTTGGTTGTGCAATCCCACAGTTTCATCAGCTGTCCGGGTGGCTGGTCTCAGACGATCCCGCAGGTAAAGAAGCCGAATTTGGAGGTCCTGGGCTGGCGTGGTTACATGTGGTCTGCGTTTGTGAGGCCGGTTGGACATACTGCCAAATTCTCTGAACATTCAATTATGGTACAGAAATTAACATTAAATTATCTGGCAACAGCTCTGATGGACATTCCTGCAGTCAGCATGCCAATTGCACACTCAGTTAAAACTTGAGACAATCTGGCATTGTGTTGTGTGACAAAACTGCACATTTTAGAGTGGCCTTTTATTGTCCCTAGCACAAGGTGCACCTGTGTAATGATCATGCTGTTTAATCAGATTCTTGATATGCCACACCTGTCAGGTGGATGAATTATCTTGGCAAAGGAGAAATGCTCACTAACAGGGATGTAAACAAATTTGTGCACAAAATCTGAGAGAAAAAAGTTGGAACTTTTCTGGGATATTTTATTTCAGCTCATAAAACATGGGACTGTGTTTATATTTTTGTCCAGTGTAATGATAAAAGTTATAGGACTACTGCTGCATTTCTCTGAGTTCCATGTGCTAATTTCTTTAGCTGCCAATGGAACACAGTGTAGGCTATCAATGTGTCCATATGGCAAAGGCTGGTTCTCTTGCATTAGATGAATTTTAACTTTGAGATTTTTACCATTTAATTCTTAGTTGTATGATTAACCACGTGACAATAATTTTGAGAAACAAATACCAAATAGTATTTCTGAATATCAGGAAGGCCCATGATTCATTGATCATTTTGAACGGCTTACTCAGAGGTTTCTCCCTCAAGGAACTTCCTGAACAAATTACAAACGAAAGGGGTAGAGAGATTGCACTGAGGAGGTACAGTATGTTATACATTTTTATTGTGTCTATTTTACCCCAAAGTGAGAGAGGGAGGTCTTTCCATCTTTCAAGGTGATCAGATATCTTTTTAATTACAATGTTAAAGGGAGAGAATTTCACGTATTTTGGGTTTTAGTGTTACTCCAAGGTATTTAATTCCTTCTGGAGACCATTTGAATGGAAGGGAGGCAATACTGTCTTTGTGACAGTGTATTTTTAAAGGTATTGCCGCCGATTTGCCCCAATTGACCTTATAGCCAGATAGCTTGCTTGGCATTAAGTACTGTTAGCAGGATGTCATCTACATAGAGACTTGGTTTGACGGTCTCTTTACCTTTATTAATTCCTTGTATCCTTTTATCATCTCTCAGTAAGCAGGCTAAGGGTTATAAAGACAGAATGAAGAGCAAAGGTGAGAGAACGCACTCTTAGTGTGTTCCTCTGTGGAGGGTGAAGGCATCTGACATCAGATCATTAGAGCTGATTTTGGCTGTTGGTTACTTGTATAAAAGTGATATATTCTTAATAATGTTTGGCCATAAACCAAACTCTGATAGTGTTCTAAACAAGTATGACCATTCTATGTGGTCCAATGCCTTCTCCGTGTCCAAGGAAACAGTCATTGTTGGGAAATAGGACTCTGGTGTTTGGGACTCTCTGACATAAAAAATACATTTGCATGAGTTTTGCATGTTGTCTGCTATTTGTCTATTGTTTACAAAGTCAATTTGGTCTTTGTGGATTAGTTTGTGTAACATCTTATCTAAGCTAATATCTTACCAAATATATTATTATCCACATTAAGTTGAATTGGTCTGTAATTGCTGTAATCTACCGAGTCTTTATTTTGTTTGGTCAATAGGGTTATTATCAAGGAGTTCAATGGTTTTGGAAAGGTGCTTTTAGACTTGTTTTTAAAACCTTTTAACAATTTCGATGACCGTTGCAAATCAAACACTCCAATTTGTGAAAATCACATTCTAAAGGTCACAACAGCTGTGATGCAGTATGTCCTGTTACCCTAACTAACCAAATGAATGCCCCAGTTCTATTGCTATTCGGGCTCTGCACTGACTGTTCATCTAATGGGATGGTTCCCTCTCTCTGTTTCACTATCTGTCTGTTATTCCCTTTCTCTTTGTCTCCTTTGTTTCCTCCCTCTGTCCCTGAGGATGTGATTAAAAGTGTAGGCGGTCCCGGTGGGAAATCGGTCATGTCACTGCATGGTGTGTCCATGGTGGACTGTTTTTCCTGCTCACCGCAAGCTAAATTACTGTGCAGACTGGGGTGGAGGAGGAGGACAGATGCTATTTTAAAGAGACCAGAGAACTGCACTAAACCCTTAACACCACTCTGTTCCATCTCTCCACCATGTCCCCTCCAAGTGGCTTTTATGGAACACTTTTAACAGTGCTTCTAAACTTGAATTCCTGGAGGTCTGTGTGCATGTCTGTGAGCGCTGTAGTACATTCCTAAGCCAAATTTTCACTCAAAGGAAAATTGGGCAGATTTATTAAGACCAATTAAAATGTTGCTCTTATTGCCAAACACCTATGAAACAGAATAGACTTAGGCCGGGATTCAATCCGAACTGTGTTAAAACTTGCTTGAAATTTAAAGGTCAATTCCAATTAAACCGTTAACTTGCTCTGTTAATGAAAGAACATTACCTTTAAATGCCCAATGCAGATGTTTTTAATATCAATATCAAATATTTTCTGGGTAACAATGAAGTACCTTACTGTAATAGATTTCTGATAAAATGGGCAAAAATTGCTTTTTAGCAAAAAACTATTTCTCAAGCAAGAATTTTGCTAGGACTGTCTAGAGTGAGTGGTCTGAGCAGATAGGGGGAAACTGAAAACCAGCTGTTATTGGCAGAGTGGTTTGGAACTCCTTTTGTTATTGTTCTATTAACCAATTTATCGCATGGCGTGGTCACCATGGAAAGCTGAATCTCACACCTATGCAAACCTTCTGATTAGAAGGTCCTGTGTAAATTGTATTTTCAACCAGAAACTATTAGGAAATAACACTGATCCAGTGTGAAAAACATAATAGTTGGACTATTGGTCTGCCCTTACAAAAATACATTTGTTGCGGCAAACTTCCGGCAAGTTTGTGACAAATTTGCTACAAACTAAATAGTGTGGTGAATCTGCAGCAAACCTTTGGCAACAATAGCATTTATTGCCACTGGCTAACAATTCTCTCAAGATTATATTTGAATCTGTGGCAAACCTACAATACATCCCAAAAAGGTATGTGGACACCTGCTTGTCGAACATCTCATTTCAAAATCATGGGCATTAATATGGAGTTTGTCCCCCCTTTGCTGCTATAACAGCCTCCACTCATCTGGGAAGGCTTTCCACTAGATGTTGGAACATTGCTGTGGGGACTTGCTTCCATTCAGCCACAAGAGCATTAGTGAGGTTGGGCACTGAGGTTGGGCACTAATGTTGGACATTTAGGCATGGCTTGCAGTCGGTGTTCCAATTAATCCCAAAGGTGTTCGATGGGGTTGAGGTCAGGGTTCTGTGCAGGCCAGTCAAGTTCTTCCACACCGACCTCAACAAACCATTTCTGTATGGACCTTGCCTTGCGCACGGGGGCATTGTCATGCTGAAACAGGAAAGGGCCTACCCCAAACTGTTGCCACAAATGTGGAAGCACAGAATCATCTAGAATGTCATTGTATGCTGTAGAGTTAATATTTCCCGTCATTGGAACTAAGGCGGCTAGTCCAAACAAGGAAAATATCCCCAGACCATTATTCCTCCTCCACCAAACTTTACAGTTGGCACTATGCATTGGGGCAGCTAGCATTCTCCTGGCATCTGCCAAGCCCAGATTAATCCGTCTGGGTTAATCTGCTAGATAGTGAAGCGTGATTCATCACTCCAGAGAATGCATTTCCACTGCTCCAGAGTCCAATGGCGGCGAGCTTTACACCACTCCAGTCAACGCTTGGCATTGACATGGTTATCTTAGGCTTGTATACGGCTGCTCGGCCATGGAACCTAATGTCATGAAGATCCTGATGAACAGTTCTTGTGCTGACATTGCTTCCAGAGCCAGTTTGGAACTCGGTAGTAAGTGTTGCAACCGAGGACAGCACTCGGTGGTCCCATTCTGTGAGCTTGTATGGCCTATCACTTGAGGCTCAGCCATTGTTGCTCCTAGACGTTTCCACTCCACAATAACAGAACTTAGAGTTGACTGGGGCAGCTCTAGCAGGGCAGAAATTTGATGAACTAACTTGTTGGAAAGGTGGAATTTTATGAAGAAAAACAATATCCCAATGCCCCAGGACACTGCCCTGTGTAGGATGCTGTCTTTCGAATCGGATGTTAAACGGGTGTCCTGACTCTCTGTGGTAACTAAAGATCCCATGGCACTTATCGTAACAGGGGTGTTAACCCCGGTGTCCTGGCTAAATTCCCAAGCTGTCCCTCATACTATCACAGTAACCTAATCATCCCCAGTTTACAATTGGCTCATTCATCCCCCTCCTCTCCCCTGTAACTATTCCCCAGGTCATTGCTGTAAATGAGAATGTGTTCTCAGTCAACTTACCTGGTAAAATAAAATAAAAAAATAAATGACGGTGCAACGTTGAAAGTCACTGAGCTCTTCAGTAAGGCCATTCTACTGCCAATGTTTGTCTATTGAGATTTCATGGCAGTGTGCTCGATTTTATACACCTGTCAGCAACGGATGTGGCTGAAATGGCCAAATCGACTAATTTGAAGTGATGTCCACATACTTTTGTATTCAGTATACAATATAGTGTACAGTGCATTCGGAAAGTATTCAGACCCCTTGACTTTTTCCACATTTTGTTACATTACAGACTTATTCAAAAATGTATTAAATAGTTTTTTCCCCCACATAAATCTATACAGAATACAGAATAAAAATGTTTGCAAGTTTATATAAAAAAAACTCATATCACATTTACATAAGTATTCAGACCCTTTACTCAGTACTTTGTTGAAGCACATTTGGAAGTGATTACAGCCTCAAGTCTTCTTGGGTATGACATTACAAAATTGGCACACCTGTATTTGGGGAATATCTCCCATTCTTTTCCAGGCACAGCTATTTTCAGGTCTTTGATGAGATGTTCAATCGGGTTCAAGTCCGGGCTCTGGCAGGGCCATTCAAGGACTTTCGGGGTTTTCAGAGACCTGAAGCCACTCCTGCGTTGTCTTGGCTGTGTGCTTAGAGTCGTTGTCCTGTTGGAAGGTGAACCTTTGCCCCAGTCTGAGTTCCTGAGCGCTCTGGAGCAGGTATTCATCAAGGATCTCTCTGTACTTTGCTCCTTTCATCTTTCCCTCGATCCTGCGTAGTCTCCCAATCCCTGTTGCTGAAAAACATCCCCACAGCATGATGCTGCCACCACCGTGTTTCACCGTAGGGATGATGTCATATTTCCTCCTGATGTGACGCCTGGCATTCAGATCAAAGAGTTCAATCTTGGTTTCATCAGATCAGAGAATCTTGTTTCTCATGAGAGGCTTTAGGTGCCTTTTGGCAGACTCCAAGCGGGCTGTCATGTGCCTTTTACTGAGGAGTGGTTTCCGTCTGGCCACTCTACCATAAAGCCCTGATTGGTGGTGTGCTGCAGAAATGGTTGTCCTTCTGGAAGATCCTCCCATCTCCGCAGAATATCTCTGGAGCTCTGTCAGAGTGACCGTCGGGTTCTTGGTAACCTCCCTGACCAAGGCTCTTCTCACCTGATTGCTAAGTTTGGCCAGCTCTAGGAAGAATGATGGCATGATGAAACCCTAGATCATTGTTATTCTAACTTCCGCAACACATATAAGGCCCTCCCCCGCCCTCCTTTCGGAAAAGCTGACCACGACTCCATTTTGTTGCTCCCAGCCTATAGACAGAAACTTAAACAGGAAGCACCCGCGCTCAGATCTGTTCGACGCTGCTCCGACCAATCGGATTCCACTCTTCAAGATTGCTTCGATCACGTGGACTGGGATATGTTCCGCATATCGTCGAACAACAACATTGATGAATACGCTGATTCGGTGAGCGAGTTTATTAGCAAGTGCATCGGTGATGTTGTACCCACAGCGTCTATTAAAACATCCCCCAACCAGAAACCGTGGATTGATGGCAGCATTCACGCAAAACTGAAAGCGCGAACCACTGCTTTTAATCAGGGCAAGCTGACCGGAAACATGACCGAATACAAACAGTGTAGCTATTCCCACCGCTAGGCAATCAAACAAGCTAAGCGTCAGTATAAAGTAGACGCAAAGTAGAGTCGCAATTCAACAGCTCAGACACTAGAGGTATGTGGCAGGGTCTACAGTCAATCACGGACTACAAAAGAAAAACCAGCCCCGTCGCGGACCACGATGTCTTGCTCCCAGACAGACTAAAAAACTTCTTTGCTCGCTTTGAGGACAATACAGTGCCACTGACATGGCCCGCTACCAAAACCTGCGGGCTCTCCTTCACTGCAGCCAACGTGAGTAAAACATTTAAACGGGTTAACCCTCGCAAGGCTGCAGGCCCAGACGGCATCCCCAGCCGCGTCCCCAGAGAATGCGCAGACCAGCTGGCTAGTGTGTTTACGGACATATTCAATCAATCCTTATTCCAGTCTGCTGTTCCCACATGCTTCAAGAGGGCCACCATTGTTCCTGTTCCCAAGAAAGCTAAGGTAACTGAGCTAAATGACTATTGCCCCGTAGCACTCACTTCCGTCATAATGAAGTGCTTTGTGAGACTAGTCAAGGACCATGTCACCTCCACCCTACCTGACACCCTAGACCCACTCCAATTTGCTTACCGCCCCAATAGGTCCACAGACGACGCAATCGCAATCACACTGCACACTGCCCTAACCCATCTGGACAAGAGGAATACCTATGTAAGAATTATGTTAATCGACTACAGCTCCGCATTTAACACCATAGTACCCTCCAAACTCGTCATTAAGCTCGAGACCCTGGGTCTCGACCCCGCCTTGTGCAACTGGGTCCTGGTCTTCCTTACGGGCCACCCCCAGGTGGTGAGGGTAGATAACATCTCCACCCCACTGATCCTCAACACTGGGGCCCCACAAGGGTGCGTTCTCAGCCCTCTCCTGTACTCCCTGCTCACCCACGACTGCGCGGCCATGCACGCTTCCAACTCAATCATCAAGTTTGCAGACGACACTACAGTGGTAGGCTATATTACCAACAACTACGAGATGGCGTACAAGGAGGAGGAGAGGGCCCTCGGAGTGTGGTGTCAGGAAAATAACCTCACACTCAATGTCAACAAAACAAAGGAGATGATCGTGGACATCAGGAAACAGCAGAGGGAGCAGCCCCCTATCCACATCGACGGGACAGTAGTGGAGAGGGTGGAAAGTTTTAAGTTCCTCGGTGTACACATCACGGACAAACTGAAATGGTCCACCCACACAGACAGCGTGGTGAAGAAGGCGCAGCAGCGCCTCTTCAACCTCAGGAGGCTGAATAAATTTGGCTTGTCACCAAAAATACTCACAAACTTTTACAGATGCACAATCGAGAGCATCCTGTCGGGCTGTATCACCGCCTGGTACGGCAACTGCTGGGCCCATACCGTAAGTCTCTCCAGAGGGTAGTGAGGTCTGCACAACGCATCACTGGGGGCAAACACCTGCCCTCCAGGACACATACACCACCCGATGTCACAGGAAGGCCAAAAAGATCATCAAGGACAACAACCACCCGAGCCACTGCCTGTTCACCCCGCTATCATCCAGAAGGCGAGGTCAGTACAGGTGCATCAAAGCTGGGACCGAGAGACTGAAAATCAGCTTCGATTTCAAGGCCTTCAGACTGTTAAACACCCATCACTAACATTGAGTGGCTGCTGCCAACATACTGACTCAACTCTAGCCACTTTAATAATGGAAAAATTGATGCAATAAATGTATCACTAGCCACTTTAAACAATTCCACTTTATATAATGTTTGCATACCCTACATTACTCATCTCATATGTATATACCATCTACTGCATCTTGCCTATGCCGTTCGGCCATCACTCATTCATATTCTTTTATGTACATTCATTTGCACTTGTGTGTATAAGGTAGTTGTTGTGAAATTGTTAGGTTAGATTACTTGTTAGATATTACCGCATGGTCGGAACTAGAAGCACAAGCATTTTGCTACACTCGCGTTAACATCTGCTAACCATGTGTATGTGACAAATAAAATTTGATTTGATTCTAATTCCCAGTTTATGCTACAGTAGCTACATTGTTTGTTTATATAGCATTTATACAAATCAGAAGCATTTAGAATGCTAGTGTCAGTGAGAAGCATATTAACATCAAGACAACTTTGTAACAGCTGATGTCATTTTCCCAAAACCTTACCTGCAATCAATTGATTACAACATTACCCCAAAAATGGAGGCGGCAGGTGGCAGTGGGAGGATGTAGGGAACTGGTCTGTCTGCCCAATATATAGGATCAAAACTGGCGGAGGAATAAAAATAGCATAAATAGGAAAGTAAACCAGTTTCGTTTGAGGACCAGTATGTTGACAACTGTGCCATACAGATTGCAAAATAGTTGGGAAGAGATTTGTGTACCGATTCCACTGTACAGGGTGTATGAGTTGATATATAAAACAACGCAAGATTCTTTTCAGCAAATTTTACAGCTAATGCCGGTTTGCCTGGGGCTGATGCCGTGCAGGTGTTTGTACACATCCATATACACACACTCTCACTCAAATACACACATACACTGACACACACATATGTAAATAGTGCCAGACATGCACTCAAACATGTACAGTTGGCAATGCTGTTATGATTTTAGTTGTCCTTGATGTCCTTTGTTTTTTTGTATTGTTGTTTTCTGTTTTCTTTTGTCTTATTTTTTCTCATGAGTTGAAAGCTATTGCTTAGTCATCACTTGGCTCATGAAATTCTGTAGCTGCCCCTTTAAACATCCTACGGGCAACATCCCTATAGAGTTCACATTTCTCTCATGTAAATGTTGTAGCTACATAAAAATGTTACAGAAATAATGTATTTAGGAAATACAGTCTTTGCTCTTTTTACCTTAGCACATTGATGATTTCAAGTTATATTAGATTTATTTTTGTCTGTTTAGTATATTTAGTACATTTAGTATGTTTAGTTTTCTTTGTGAGAAGCAAGTTTGTTTAAAGTTAGATGTTTTATTCATGTAGATAAAACATTTCAATGTTGTTAATACACAAAGTAACCAAAAATTGGGTCTAATTTGCATATTCATAATGAGTTTGCAGCAAACAGTAGAATGTTCATCACAAGTTTCCCAGTCGTCGCAAATTTGCGGCGACTTGGGAACTTCTGGTCAAAGATTTGCCACAAGCCTGTTGTTTTGGTAAGACTCAGCTGGGTCTACATTTTAGTCATTTACATTTTAGTCATTTAGCAGACGCTCTTATCCAGAGCAACTTACAGTAGTGAATGCATACATTTCGTAATTTTTTTTCTCCTTACTGGTCCCCCGTGGGAATCGGACCCACAACCCTGGCGTTGCAAACACCATGCTCTACCAACTGAGCTACACGGGACTACATGATTATACTGGGAATGGTCACAATGATGAAAATAATAATAAGAGGATAGAGGTTCAGTTATTTGGTCTTTTATTGGACTCACAAACTTAATTAATGGGACCATCCAACATCCAGTTGGGAATGTCCTGGATAGAAGTTAAAGGTTAAGTCTTATGACCGTGTGACCCTAGTAGCGCCCTTGTAAAAGGAGAGCTCTCTGAAGTCAATCTACGGTATTGACCTAAAAAACTTGACGACATACCACGGAAGTCCCACTGAGCTTATTAAATGGAAAAGATATTCAGCAGAAGACCTAAAATGTCTTAATCCAACCCAATTAGGGCTGCATGTCTGGAAGACCTTTTTCATATTAAATGTCACAATGCTGTTTTTAAATTGGTAATTAAGCTTGAAAAAAATGGCAGTGTGGGAAGTACTTTCCATCCGTCTCCAAAGTGCAAGAGCAAGCATAGGCTTTTATGGCCATGCATGTGAATAGAGTAGTCTTACATTACAGCAATGAGTTTATAACTACCAAACCAAATGAGGCCTTCTTCCTCACAAAGGAAAAAAAAGTAAAGGAGTTCATGCGTGGGTTACAATTACCTTCACTGATAAATAAGGTTTGTAAAAAAAAAAAATTGGACGGGAGAGGTCTGGCCGCCATCAATTTGTCTCACGCAGGCGACAGCGAAGACATCTGGAAAACGTCCATGTCAAGTGATTCGGAGTACATCAAATCAAATTTTATTGGTCACATGCACCAAATACAACAGGTGTAGACATTACAATGAAATGCTTACTTACGAGCCCATTACCAATAAAGCAGAGTTAAAAAGTAAGACAAGTGTTTGCTAAATAAAAAAAGGAAATAGTAACACAATAAAAACAATAACGAAGCTACAGTGTGTATACAGTAACAGTCAAAAGTTTGGACACACCTACTCATTCAAGGGTTTTTCATTATTTTTACTATTTTCAACATTGTAGAATAATAGTGAAGACATCAAAACTATGAAATAACACATATGGAAGTGTAGCAAGAAAGATTTTTTTAATAAATCAAAATATATTTTAGATTCTTCAAAGTAGACACCCTTTGCACAAGGGCTATTTGACCAAGGAGAGTGATGGAGTCCTGAATTAGATGCTCTGGCCTCCACAATCACGTGACCTCAACCCAATTGAGATGGTTTGGGATGAGTTGGACCGCAGAGTGAAATAAAAGCAGCCAACAAGTGCTCAGCATATGTGGGAACTC
Organism: Salmo trutta; assembly: GCF_901001165.1. Lineage (NCBI taxonomy): Eukaryota > Metazoa > Chordata > Actinopteri > Salmoniformes > Salmonidae > Salmo > Salmo trutta. Next base: position 7,890,855 of record NC_042977.1, read on the forward strand.
CTTCAAGACTGTTGGCAAAGCAATCCTCATGAAGCTGGTTGAGAGAATGCCAAGAGTGTGCAAATATGTCATCAAGGCAAAGGGTGGCTACTTTGAAGAATCTGAATTTTAAACAAAGAATTTGTTTCACACTTTTTTGGTTACTAAATTATTTCATATGTGTAATTTCATAGTTTTGATGTCTTCACTATTACTCTCCAATGTAGAAAATATACACCAAAAAAACCTTGAATGAGTAGGTGTGTCAACTTTTGACTGGTACTGTATGTAAAGGAGATTTCTGTATTTAATTTTCAAAAAATTAGCTAATTTTCTAAAAACATGTTTTCACTTTGTCATTATGGGGTATTGTGTGTAGATGGGTAAGAAAACACATATATTTAATCAATTTTGCATTCAGGCTGTTACGCAGCAAAACTTGGAATAAGTCAAGGGGTACGAATACTTTCTGAAGGCACTGTAAAATGAGAAATCATATTGTAATGTCTAATTCAAAGACAGGAAGTTGCATAAATAAGAATCAAATCAAATAACTCAAGTGAGTATGTTTTTTGTACTGTACTGCTGGTCATACTGCAAATTAACTTGCAGCCTTGAATCACTCTCGTATTGTGGTGGTGAATAAAACCGACATTAAAATAGAATTGTTGTTTCCGATCAATGAAAATGTTGTTTTATTGTAGTGGAAAAAATGATGACAAACAATAATTGAATGTGTTGATTAAGAAAAAACGTTCTAAAACAATTCTGATTGGGGTGACAATATCCTACAAGAATGATCAAAAACCTATGGAATCCAATATGATAACTTTTGATTTCCAATAGGAAAAAAGTAGTCCAATAGGATTCCAATATGATTCTGATAGAGGTGACACAAAATCCTATAGGGTTGCAAGAATCCTATAGGATCCAATATAATTACTTTTGATTTCCAATAGGAAAACATTGTCCAATAGGATTCTGATAGGATTGTGAGAAACCAATAGGATTCTTTTAGAGCAATCACAAATTATATAGGAATATTTTTCTTTTTCTAAGGTTTCACCCATCTTTATCCAAAACCCCACTGGCTGCGTTAAGATCAGAGCTCTGTACAGCAGCTAATCTTAACAAAAATTGTATGAAATGTCATATCTTCTCGGTCTGAAATCATCCATCACGTACTGCGACAACAATACACAGCTTGAAAATGAATAGGCTTTATTGGATTTGCAACTTTACCTTTGTTTTAGACAGAAATTATAAATTACCTTAACAACGAAGAAGGATCGATAGCAAGCACAAAACAGGCACAGACTGTCATGTCATGTAACCGATGTACATGTCTTCTTGTCTTTTAAGGAGTGATTAAATGCTACGAATGAAAAGGCGAGTAAAACAAAAGGAACAAAGTATTGCTCCGAAACAGAAGAGTAGCTCCTCTCTCACGGGATGCTGACGTTCATAAAGGGAACTATTTTGTACGAAACTTTTCGCACCGTTGATTGATCGAGATATTTGATGTAGTGATGTAATTCAATTGGCAAAGATTTCAGGACCATGGACCGCGCCTGCATGTGGTGGTTACTAAGGTACAGAATAACAGTTTCAGTGATAGGCTACTATCACAGCACTTAGCCTAAATTTGGTTAGATTTTGGTCAAAAGAAGTTCAGAGTCGGCTGCATATGAGTGGTGTAGCCAACTGTACCCTACTTTTTCTGTAGTGGAAGTGGCAGCAAAATAAAAGGTGGAAGTGGCAGTGAGGTCAGGCGGCCGCAGAATAACTTCTATTCGCTCGCTTTCATCTGCATTGGCCTTTTAACCCTCACTGCATTTTCAGGTCATTTGTACCCCCTGCGAATACAAAATGCTCAGTTCCATGGCGCTCACGTCATCTGTGAAAGTAGTACAATAATATCAACACAGACGGAGAGAGTCTAGTCCAGCGGTGTGTGTGGATTTTAACTACCACATGGTGGAGCACAGCCTCATCAAACTTTGTTCTGGTTTTAAACCCTGAACTGGGAAACAAAGTTCAACATTTGGAAAACATATTATTCAAAGCAAAAAGTTTCTCTGCAATCAACTTTAATGGATTGTAAACTCAGAAGCCCACATGTTTCGTCTCTCCTAAAAATGCCAACCACACGCTTGTGCTGAGAAAACGGATTGCGATGATTGTGCCCAACGTGAGCCTCAGCGGCTGCACAAGGACCAATAGCGCGCTGTGTGCGGTTGCTGGAGACAGGAATCTGGAAGCGTCATACCGCACCAGCCTAAGCCCGACCGGGAACCTGATAGTCGCTGTGTGTTTGGGCTTTATTGGTACCTTCGGATTCCTCAACAACCTCCTGGTTCTTGTCCTCTTCTGCCGTTACAAGGTGCTGCGCTCGCCTATCAACCTGCTACTAATTAACATTTCCTTCAGCGATCTGCTTGTGTGTGTGGTGGGCACTCCGTTCAGTTTCGCGGCAAGTACGCAAGGAAGATGGCTCATAGGAAAAAGTGGATGTGTATGGTACGGCTTTGCCAATTCACTATTTGGTAAGTGTACTATAGAGTTGCTTCATTATTAGCGTTTGGTTATGTTTCAAATGTGGTTGTAAAAGAGGTATAGGCTATCCTCGATGTGGTGTGCGCTTTTGGAATCTGGCCAGCACAATGCGTAGAGGGGATATGCTTGGTATTCTATTTTTATAGTTTACTTTGAATATTACAACTGCATATCAATAGTCATCAGTTCCAACCGTAGCATGCATGATGGGTCCTTTCTATTCAAACTTCCATATATCACCAATTAATATCTTGTTTCGACATCCCCTTCTGAAGTCTCTGACTCATTTGTGATAGATAATAAGATGTAGAAAAAAAGAAGAAAAAAAAAAAAATATATATATATATATATATATATATATCTTGTCATACACATTAAATCAGGCTAGTTAAACATGATCTCTGCTTGATTAAACTGCATTATGGTGTTCACTGTAGGTTGGCTACATGAAAATAACTCTGCATCAAAAACAAACCTTATTTGTTAACTGTTTAGACATTTTGTTTAGTCTTCATTTAAAGTGCACGCCCGACTGTGTTGTGAGTCAAATTGGGTATTTAGTCTGTTAAAATATAGTAGTTTTCACACGATTCATATGCGGTCTTCAAAGGATAATGAAATGCATTTGAGGGCACCAACAGGTCGGATATCAAATCATATCAAATGTATTTATATAGCCCTTCTTACATCAGCTGATATATAAAAATGCTGTACAGAAACCTAGCCTAAAACCCCAAACAGCAAGCAATGCAGGTGTAGAAGCACGGTGGCTAGAAAAAACTCCCTAGAAAGGCCAAAACCTAGGAAGAAACCTAGAGAGGAACCAGGCTATGAGGGGTGGCCAGTCCTCTTCTGGCTGTGCCGGGTGGAGATTATAACAGAACATGGCAAAGATGTTCAAATGTTCATAAATGACCAACATGGTCAAATAATAATAATCACAGTAGTTGTCGAGGGTGCAATAAGTCAGCACCTCAGGAGTAAATGTCAGTTGGCTTTTCATAGCCGATCATTGAGAGTATCTCTACCGCTCCTGCTGTCTCTAGAGAGTTGAAAACAGCAGGTCTGGGACAGGTAGGACGTCAGGTGAACAGGTCAGGGTTCCATAGCCGCAGGCAGAACAGTTGAAACCTGAGCAGCAGCACGGCCAGGTGGACTGGGGACAGCAAGGAGTCATCATGCCAGGTAGTCCTGAGGCATGGTCCTAGGGCTCAGGTCCTCCGAGAGAGAGAAAGAAAGAAAGAGAGAAAGAGAGAATTAGACAGAGCATACTTAAATTCACACAGGACACCGGATAAGACAGGAGAAAAGCTCCAGATATAGCAGACTGACCCTAGCCCCCTGACACATAAACTACTGCAGCATAAATACTGGAGGCTGAGACAAGAGGGGTCAGGAGACACTGTGGCCCCATCCGATGATACCCCCGGACAGGGCCAAACAGGCAGGATATAACCCCACCCACTTTGCCAAAGCACAGCCCCTACACCACTAGAGGGATAACTTCAACCACCATCCTGAGACAAGGCCGAGTATAGCCCACAAAGATTTCTGCCACGGCACAACCCAAGGGGGGCGCCAACCCAGACAGGCAGACCACGACAGTGACTCAACCCACTCAAGTGACACACCCCTCCTAGGGACGGCATAGAAGAGCACCAGTAAGCCAGTGACTCAGCCCCTGTAATAGGGTTAGAGGCAGAGAATCCCAGTGGAGATAGGGGAACCGGCCAGGCAGAGACAGCAAGGGCGGTTCGTTGCTCCAGAGCCTTTCCGTTCACCTTCACACCTTCACCTGGGCCAGACTACACTCAATCATAGGACCTACTGAAGCGATAAGTCTTCAGTAAAGACGTAAAGGTTGAGACCGAGTCTGCGTCTCTCACATGGGTAGGCAGACCATTCCATAAAAATGGAGCTCTATAGGAGAAAGCCCTGCCTCCAGCTGTTTGCTTAGAAATTCTAGGGACAAATAGGAGGCCTGCGTCTTGTGACCGTAGTGTACGTGTAGGTATGTACGGCAGGACCAAATCAGAAAGATAGGTAGGAGCAAGCCCATGTAATGCTTTGTAGGTTAGCAGTAAAACCTTGAAATCAGCCCTTGCCTTAACAGGAAGCCAGTGTAGGGAGGCTAGCACTGGAGTAATATGATCACTTTTTTGGTTCTAGTCAGGATTCTAGCAGCCGTATTTAGCACTAACTGAAGTTTATTTAGTGCTTTATTCGGGTAGCCAGAAAGTAGAGCATTGCAGTAGTCTAACCTAGAAGTAACAAAAGTATGGATTCATTTTTCAGCATCATTTTTGTACAGAAAGTTTCTGATTTATGCAATGTTACGTAGATGGAAAAAAGCTGTCCTTGAAATAGTCTTGATATGTTCGTCAAAAGAGAGATCAGGGTCCAGAGTAACGCTGAGGTTATCATGTCCTTTCAACAACCAGATTGTTTTAACAACAGTGTGCTATCTGTCACATTTTTTGTTGGGAGACTGTAGCAAGAGTGCAAGATTGTAAAGTCAAAGATAGATTCCCCATAGGCTTCCTCGCCAAGAATGAGAGTATAGATACAATTGTATTGCACAGGAGATGCTTCAAGAGCTTTAGTCACAATCAACTGTGGGTGTTATAGCTGTCTATTTACTGCTAAACCATGCAGTGATATGGTTCGATGCCTGTACTGTAAAACCTTGAAATGTGACACGTTTTTAACCAAGACGTCAATGTTTAAAACTTAAACATTAGGCATTTAGGTACATTAAGCATTTTGATTTGTTAGTATTCTCATCTTAAACACAGGCTTTCAGAATACAGAATTAAACATGATAGTCAGCTTTTTCCAGTCAGTTCCAACCAGGAGAACATCTATATCTCCTGAGTGTTTCGATTTTAAACACAAGTGTTTACTTTCCTATCATTCTGTTTTGAGTGCATCTAATCATTAGAAATGTATGTGACCTTCCATGTCTTTTATTCAGTTCAGTGTTAGGAATGTCTGTCACCTTACCTACATTTCAGCGCAACTGAACATGTCATTTAATTTAATAAATATTTGTAATTGCGTGGTGTTATTACTCCACCTTGTTAAATGTATTTCTGTTAACTCAGAGTGAAAAAGATGTAGGAGGGGCCTCATCATTTTTCCCAGTATGCTTTGTTGAAGGTAGATTTTTAGAATAGTTTGTTTTAATATCTATTTAATTTCCTCATGCACATTGATTAATTAATTAATCTATACAAAGATAAATAACTGGCATTTTTCTAAACTAATCCAATCTGTTAGCTAGTCTTGTTTATTAAGTCCTTCACCATAGTAGTCATTCAGGGTACAGGTTGATTGTGATAAAATATTCAAATTCTTGAATATCCTCCCTCACTTCATAAACCAGCGTATTGTGACATACAGGTCTGATGTGGCCCGTGAGCCAGGATTTTCAGACCTCAATGTCGAGGATAACTAGGCCATAACTAAAGGCCTTATGTAATGTATAAGATGTTACCATAAAGGGTTTACTTTTAATTTAAATACATTCACTAAGGCAGTCACTTGGTGAAAGCTTCAGGAATAGAATTTATTTAATGCAGCAACCAGGTCTCTGTCACTAACAAACACAGTCATTCTCATTCACTCAAAAGGCACGCTGGGAAATATGAAAATACGTATTTTACACCCTACAGTGTTAAAACAACACTCTCAGTGTTTAGTGTTTAAAACCTAAACACATTGTGAGAATAAACTTGTTAATGTGTTTAAAAAGTGTTACAGCGAATAAACATGTTCTGGTGTTTACGATCTAAAAACACTATGACGTGTTTTCATTGAAATTCTAAATCCCTTGATGCATTTAAAAAGTGTTACAAAAAAGTGTTTAGTTATGTGTTCAGATCATAAACACTTGGTTTTACACTGTACCAGAGATTCAGGATACCATTGACTTAATTTTCTGTGATTTCAAGCTAACTGAAATAATCACTTCAACAGTGACTCTGAGTAATTTTATCAGTCCTACTCTGTGATGCTGCTTCAGTCCCTCACAGATGTCTGGAGTTTAGAACTGTGCCATATTGGCTTCTCATGAGTTAAGTTGTCTGAGTGTTAGATAATGAAGGTTATGTAAATACTCCACTCGGGCTTATTCAGAGATATCGGTCTGCCTCTTTGTGTGGTTTTTACTGTTGTTTTTGGAGTTGGGCACCCTCCTAATCTCTCCTAATTGTCCAAAGCCCAGCTCATTTGCTGCCTTGCACATTAAACTGTCCAAAGTGCATTAGTCCATCCAACCAGGCCTCAATAGGCTGTAAAGGAAGAATCATCAATGTTCCTGTGATCTGTTTGCTGATATAAACACACATTTATTGAAACTGGCCATATGTGGGCTGCTCGGGTTGTTCTAGGCCAGAACCAGTGCATATCCTCTTTTTATAACATCTCAGGCTCTCTGCTATCTTAATAGAACAGTATTTAGCAGCTATAGCTCCTTTTAATAGTCTCCATAAGCTTGTTTAAAGCCCCACTGGCAAATTGTGTTTTAATGTGTCCAGACCTGCATTAATACTCATTGACAACATTTTAAAATAAAAATGTCATGTTTCAACCCAGTATGGTACATCTAAACCAGTTTTAACTGCCCCAATCACACCCAAACCTAGTCCCTCTCCTTTGACCACACATGATAAAAGATGGAATGTCAGCCCCTAAGACATGTTGTCACGAAGATATATACATGTTGGTTTTCCATCTGCCCCTTGTCATTAAGAGATGCTGGCAGTGCAGAGACATTCAGGGGGCTACAGTCTAAAAATGGCACATCCCAACTTTATATCATGAATCCAGTTTTTTTCTATTGAATTTTGCTAAACAATGCATGTTCCATTAAAAAGCTTTTCCACACTGGTTTGGCTGTGGCGGTGAGCCATGGCGAACAACAGAATACAACCATCACTTAGGCCTATTGAATACAGATGCATTTTTCATAAAAAATTATGTTTAGTGATACTCCAGCATGGTTTAATTCATTCATTGTTTGGGAAATTAAGTGGAAATTTACAGAAAATTGATATTTTCCTGTCTTCAACAGCTTATTTCTAAAACAAAAAAAGGGTGCTTTTCGGTAGAGCTATGGGCAGTATCATAAAATATTTACAACTTAATTTAATACAGGAACATTGTTAGTGCATCCCTTCAGGTTAGATAAGTGATATCCTTGTGACATTGTTAAAACTTTTTTTACTCGCAGAACTATCTTGACCTTTCCTCTTCTTAAATAGTTTTTTGCCTCCAAATTGAAAGGAAGCTCACATAGCATCACACCAGCTCCCAGAGTTTTGGCTGGGACATTTCATTGTGATCATTTCAAGTCTCTTAGTCTTGATTTATTGCTTACTAAGTTACCCACTATATGAGACATTCAGTGGTTCTGCGTTACTTATATTAGCCACTGAAGTGATAACAGTACGCTCCACAAGGAGCCAATTTACTAACCCTTTGACAAGTTTTGGCATCTGAATCTGAGGCATGGTGTGTGGTTGCTAGGCACTGTTGCTCCCAGACATCAACAAGGGTCCATTTTCCATTGGCTGTGGCTGAGGAATTACTCAGAGTCACCTTTTGAAGTGATTATTTCTCAGTTTCAGTGTTATGCACTCAGGCTTGTAGGATCTGTCTTAGACAGGCTTGTAGGATCTGTCTTATACAGGCTTGTCAGAAAAAATACTCAGTGGAAGAACAATATGTATCATAAATCATGAGAATAAGAAATAATGACTTAGAGGGGAACAAAACAGAAAGTATACACATTTATAGTATACACACAATTTAAATGTGTTTGGTATGAAATATTTACCATTGTGTAAAGCAAGAGGCTGCAGTAGTCAGCACCCACACATATACTGTTAAGCATCTTTCCATATACACAAGAGTTCACTAAGCTGAGCTCTGCTGTAACATCAAATCAAAATAAAATAAAATATTATTGGTCACATACACGTGTTTAGCAGATGTTATTGCGGGTGTAGTGAAATGTTTGTGTTTCTAGCGCCAACAGTGCAGTAATATCTAACAATTTCACAACAATACACACAATACACACACATCTAAGTAAAGGAATGGAATTAAGAATATATACATATTTGGACGAGCAATGTCAGAGCGGCATATACTAAGGTACAGTAGAATATAATAAAATCAAATTTTATTTGTCACATGTACCGAATACAACAGGTGTAGGTGTACCTTACAGTGAAATGCTTACTTACAAGCCCTTAACCAACAATGCAGTTTTAAGAAAAAAAGTGTTAAGTTAAAAATAGAAGTAACAAATAATTAAAGAGCAGCAGTAAAATAACAATAGTGAGGCTATATACAGGGGGTACTGGTGCAGAGTTAATGTGCGGGGGCACCGGTTAGTCGAGATAATATGTACATGTAGGTAGAGTTAAAGTGACTATGCATAGACAAACAGAGAGTAGCAGCAGCGTAAAAGAGGGGGGGGGGCAATGCAAATAGTCTGGGTAGCCATTTTATTAGCTCTTCAGGAGTCTTATGGCTTGGGGGTAGAAGCTGTTAAGAAGTCTATTGGACCTAGACTTGGTGATCCGGTACCGCTTGGCGTGCGGTAGCAGAGAGAGCAGTCTATGACTAGGGTGGCTGGAGTCTTTGACACCGTCTGGTATAGAGGTCCTGGATGGCAGGAGGCTTGGCCCAGTGCACACTATCCTCTGTAGTGCCTTGCAGTCGGAGGCCGAGCAGTTGCCATACCAGGCAGTGATGCAACCAGTCAGGATGCTTTCGATGGTGCAGCTGTAGAACTTTTTGAGGATCTGAGGAACCATGCCAAATCTTTTCAGTCTCCTGAGGGGGAATAGGCCTTGCCGTGCCCTCTTCACGACTGTCTTGGTGTATTTGGACCATGATAGGTTGTTGTTGATGTGGACACCAAGGAACTTGAAGCGCTCAACCTGCTCCACTACAGCCCAGTCGATGAGAATGGGGGCGTGCTCGGTCCTCCTTTTCCTTTAGTCCACAATCTTCTCCTTTGTATTGATTACGTTGAGGGAGAGGTTGTTGTCCTGGCGCCAGGTCTCTGACGTCCTCCCTATAGGCTGTCTCATCGTTGTCGGTGATCAGGCCTACCACTGTTGTGTCATTGGCAAACTTAATGATGGTGTTGGAGTCATGCCTGGCCATGCAGTCATGAGTGAACAGGGAGTACAGGAGGGGACTGAGCATGCACCCCTGAGGGCCTCCTGTGTTGAGGGTCTTGGTGGCGGATGTGTTGTTACCTACCCTTACCACCTTGGGGCGGCCCGTCAGGAAGTCCAGGATCCAGTTGTAGAGGGAGGTGTTTAGTCCCAGGGTACTTAGCTTAGTGATGAGCTTTGAGGGCACTATGGTGTTGAACGCTGAGCTGTAGTCAATGAATAGCATTCTCTCATAGGTGTTCCTTTTGTCCAGATGGGAAAGGGCAGTGTGGAGTGCAATAGAGATTGCATCATCTGTGGATGTGTTTGGGCGGTATACAATTTGTAGTGGGTCTAGGGTTTCTGGGATAATGGTGTTGATGTGAGCCATGACCAGCCTTTCAAAGCACTTCATGGCTACAGACGTGAGTACTACGGTCAGTAGTCATTTAGGCAGGTGACCTTAGTGTTCTTGGGTACATGCTTAAAAAACTTTGATGTTACAGACTCAGTCAGGGACAGGTTGAAAATGTCAGTAAAGACACTTGCCAGTTGGTCAGCACATGCTCGGAGTACACATCCTGGTAATCCGTCTGGCCCTGCGGCCTTGTGAATGTTGACCTGTTTAAAGGTCTTACTCACATCGGCAACAGAGAGCGTGATCACACAGTCGTCTGGAACAGCTGATGCTCTCATGCATGTTTCAGTGTTACTTGCCTCAAAGCGAGCATAGAAGTCATTTAGCTCATCTGGTAGGCTCGTGTCACTGGGCAGCTCGCGGCTGTGCTTCCCTTTGTGGTCTGTAATAGTTTGCAAGCCTTGCCACATCCTACGAGCGTCGGAGCCAGTGTAGTATGATTCAATCTTAGTCCTGTATTGACACTTTGCCTGTTTGATGGTTCGTTGGAGAGGATAGCGGGATTTTTTATAGACTTCCGGGTTAGATACCCGCTCCTTGAAAGCGGCAGCTCTAGCCTTTAGCTCAGTGTGGATGTTGCCTGTAATCCATGGCTTCTGGTTGGGATATGTACGTACAGTCACTGTGGGGACGACATAATCAATGCACTTATTGATGAAGCCAGTGATTGATGTGGTGTACTCCTCAATGCCATCGGAAGAATCCCGGAACATATTCCGGAACATATTCCAGTCTGTTGTTAGCAAAACTGTCCTGTAGTTTAGCATCTTCTTCCTCTGACCATTTTTTTATTGCCCGAGTCATTGGTGGTTCCTGCTTTAGTTTTTGCTTGTAAGCAGGAATCAGGAGGATAGAATTATGGTCAGATTTGTCAAATGGAGGGCTAGCTTTGTACGCGTCTCTGTGTGTGGAGTAAAGGGGGTCTAGAGCTGTTTTCCCTCTGGTTGCACATTTAACATGCTGGTACAAATGAGGTAAAACCAATTTAAGTTTCCCTGCATTAAAGTCCCAGCGACTAGGGGCTCTGCTTCTGGATGAATGTTTTCCTGTTTACTTATGACCATATTCAGCTAATTGAGTGTGGTCTTAGTGCCATCATTGGTTTGTGGTGGTAAGTAGACAGCTACAAAGAATATAGATGAAAACTCTCCTGGTAAATAGTGTGGTCTACAGGTTATCATGAGATACTCTACCACAGGCAAGCAAAACCTTGAGACGTCCTTAGATTTCATGCACCAGCTGTTGTTTACAAATATACATAGAGGCTGCTGTTATTTCTTGCCGAAAACGCGTAAAACCTGGTAGCTGTATGTTATGCATGTCGTCGTTCAGCCACGACTCAGTGAAACATAAGATAATACAGTTTTTAAAGTACCGTTGGTAGGATATACGTGCTCGTAGTTCGTCTCTTTCATTATCCAATGATTGTACGTTGGCCAATAGGGACCGATGGTAAAGGCAGATTACCCACTCGCCGCCGGATCATTACAAGGCACCCAGACCTACGTCCCCGATATCTCCGTCTCTTTCTCTTGCGAATGACGGGGATGAGGGCCTTGTCGGGCGTTTGGAGTAAATCCTTTGTGTCCGACTCGTTAAAGAAAAAATCTTCTTCCTAGTACTGGGTGGATAATCGCTGTCCTGATATCTAGAAGCTCTTTTCGGTCATAAGAGATGGTGGCAGAAACATTATGTACAAAATAAGTTACAAATAACGTGAAAAAACACACAATAGCACAATTGGTTAGGGGACCTTAAAACGACAGCCATCTACTCCGGCGCCATTAAGGTAGAATACAGTATATACATATAAGATGAGTAATGCAAAATATGTAAACATTATTAAAGTGACTAGTGTTCCATTATTAAAGTGGCCAGTGATTTCAAGTCTATGTATATAAGGCAGCAGCATCTAATGTGCTAGTGATGGCTATTTAACAGTCTGATGGCCTTGAAATAGAAGCTGTTTTTCAGTCTCTCGGTGCCAGCTTTGATGCACCTGTACTGACCTCGCCTTCTGGATGATAGCGGGGTGAACAGGCAGTGGCTCGGGTGGATGTTTTCCTTGATGATGTTTTTGGCCTTCCTGTGGCATAGGTGCTGTAGGTGTAGGTATCCTGGAGGGCAGGTAGTTTTTCCCCGGTGATGCGTTGGGCAGACTGCACCACCCTCTGGAGAACCCTGCGGTTGTGGGGGGTGAATTTGCCGTACCAGGTGGTACAGCCCGTGACACAGCCCGTGATACAGCCCAACAAGATGCGCTAAATTGTGCATCTGTAAAGGTTTGTGAGTGATTTAGTTACCAAGCCAAATTTCTTCAGCCTCCTGAGGTTGAGGAGGCACTGTTGCGCCTTCTTCACCAAACTGTCTGTGTTGGTGGACCATTTCAGTTTGTCAGTGATGTGAACACCAAGGAACCTGAAGCTTTCCACCTTCTCCACTGCGGTCCCATCGATGTGGATAGTGGGGTGCTCCCTCTGCTGTTTCCTGAAGACCACGATCAGCTCCTTTGTTTTGTTGACGTTGAGTGAAAGGTTATTTTCCTGACACCACACTCCACACTTGTGTCGTCTGCAAACTTGATGATTGAGTTGGAGGCATGCATGGCCACGCAATCAAGGGTGAAGTGTTGTTTCCTACCTTCACCACCACTCAGGGGCAGCCCATCAGGAAGTCCAGGACCCAGTTGCACAGGTTGGGGGTTCAGACCCAGGGCCTCGAACTTAATGATGAGTTAGAAGGGTACTAAGGTTTTGAATGCTGAGTTATAATCAATGAACAGCATTCTTACATAGGTATTCCTCTTGTCCAGATGGGATAGGTCAGTGTGCAGTGAGATGGCGATTGCATGGATCTGTGGATCTATCGTCTGTGGATCTATTGGGGCGGTAAGCAAATTGAAGTGGGTCTAGGGTGTCAGGTCAGGTCAGGTAGTGAGTGCTACAGAAGTGAGTGCGACAGGGCGATAGTCATTTAGTTCAGGTACCTTTGCTTTCTTGGGTACAGGAACAATGGTGGCCATCTTGAAGCATGTGGGGACAGCAGACTGGGATAGGGAGAGATTGAATATGTCCGTGAACACTCCAGCCAGCTGGTCTGCGCATGCTCTGAGGACGCGGCTAGGGATCCCATCTCGGCCGGCAGCCTTGCGAGGGTTAATACGCTTAAATGTCTTACTCAAATCTGCCACGGAGAAGGAGAGCCCACAGTGGTCGGTAGCACTGTGTTATACTCGAAGCAGGCGAAGGTGTTTAGGTTGTCCGGAAGCAAGACGTCAGTGTCCGCGACGTGGCTGGTTTTCCCTTTGTAGTCCGTGATTGTCTGTAGACCCTGTCACATACGTGTAGTGTCTGAGCCATTGAATTACTACTACACTTTGTCTTTGTACTGACGTTTTGCCTGTTTGATTGCCTTACGGAAGGAATAACTACACTGTTTGTATTCGGCCATATTCCCAGTCACCTTGCCATGGTTAAATGCGGTGGTTCCTGCTTTCAGTTTTGCGTGAATGCTGCCATCTATCCACGGTTTCTGGTTAGGATAGGTTTTAATAGTCACAGTGGGTACAACATCTCCTATACACTTCCTGATAAACTCAGTCACCGTATCAGTGTATTCGCCGATGTTATTCTCAGAGGCTACCCGGAACATATCCCAGTCTGCGTGATCAAAACAATCTTAAAGTGTGGATTCCGATTTGTTAGACCAGCGTCCTTAGAACTGGTACTTCCTGTTTGAGTATCTGCCCATAGGAAGGGATGAGAAAAATGGAGTCGTGATCAGATTTGCCAAAGGGAGGGCGGGGGAGGGCTTTGTAGACATCCCGGGAAGTTGGAGTAGCAGTGTTTGAGTGTTTTAGCAGTGCGAGTACTATAGTCAATGTGTTGATAGAACTTCTTTTGCGTCTTCCTCAAATTTGCTTTGCTAAAATCCCCAGCTACAATAAATGCAGCCTCAGGATATGTGGTTTCCAGTTTGCATAAAGTCCAGTGAAGTTCTTTGCGGGCCGTCGTGGTATCGGTTTCAGGGGGAATATACACAGCTGTGACTATAACCAAAGAGATTTCTCTTGGGGGGACTACGGTCTGCATTTGATTGTGAGGTATTCTAGGTCGGGTGAACAAAAGGACTGTATGTTGTCACAATCACACCATGAGTAGTTAATCATGAAACATACACCCCCGCACTTTTTCTTCCCAAAGAGATATTTATTCCTGTCTGCGCAATGAACTGAGTGTTCTTGGGTATATCCCGAGAGAGCCATGTTTCCATGAAACAGGGTATGTTACTATCCCTGATGTCTCTCTGGAAGGAAATCCTCTCCCTGAGCTCGTCAACTTTATTATCCAGAGACTGAACATTAGCGAGTAATATACTCGGAAGTGGTGGGTGGTGTGCGCGCCTCCTGAGTTGGACTAGAAGTCCACTCCGAATCCCTCTTCTCTGCCGGCGGTGTTTTGGATCAGCCTCTGGAATCAGTTCAATTGCCCTGGGGGGGGGGGGGGGGGGGGGGGGTACGAACAAAGGATGTGATTTGGGAAATTCGTATTCCTGATCGTAATGGTGGTAATGCTGGTGAGTTACCGCCGCTCTGATATCCAAAAGATCTTCCTGGCTGTATGTAATAACACCCCAAAAATTCTGGGCTGACAACGTAAGAAATAACACATAAAAAAACAAAATACTGCAAAGTTGCTTAGGGGCTAGATGCACGGCTGCCCGATCTATCTGCGCCGTTTTCTTGGTTGTTTTTCTTGACAGCTGTGTGACAACAACTACTGACAAGGATAACCTCTCACTTCATATTCTCTTTCAGGCCAATTCAGAGGTGAGGTAAGTGTACACAACTCAGACTTTCATGTAAATCATTAATTGATGTCAATGGGTGACTTATGTGGAAATTTGTGTTAAGTGTGCAGATCTCAAGTCGTAATACCGTCTTTATTCTATGTTGTTAGTTGCCCAGCATAGGAACATCATATCGCTGAATAAACAATCTACCTAAAGAAAAGCACATCAACTTATCCTCAAGAGGACCCTCAAGAAGCTGTGCTCATGACATTAGCACAATATCTAGCTTTGGTTTTGAGGCTGTAAAACAGTTGAATGTTGCATACATCAGTCTTGCCATTGGACCTGAATGGCCATTATTGTAGTTAAGTGATGTCTGGAATGACTTTAAAACCTGCTGCCTCAACTTAATGGCCTGAGATGAGAACTCAGCAGGTTTAAGACCGGAAAACATTATTGCAGTCACACATCTTATTTCACATTAAAAGGGCTTGCTTAGTTAGCAGCCCTGGGCAACCATTTAGCCAGTCCAACTGCTCTTTGCATTTGTATCCTTATCTCGCAGTGTGATTGTCCTCTATTGTAATGAAAAATACTTCCTTCCTCTTTTTGAACTTCCTTCCCTCCATCATTGCTTCGTGATCCTGCATACGGTAATGCACTACATGACCAAAAGTATGTGGACACCTGCTCATCGAACATCTCATTCCAAAATCATGGGCATTAATATGGAGTTGGTCCCCCCTTTGCTGCTATAACAGCCTCCACTCTTCCGGGAAGGCTTTCAACTAGATATTGGAACATTGCTGCGGGGACTTGCTTCCATTCAGCCAAAATAACATTAGTGAGGTTGGGCATTGATGTTGGGCGATTAGGCCTGGCTCGCAGTCGGCATTCCAATTCATCCCAAAGGTGTTGGATGGGGTTGAGGTCATGGCTTTGTGCAGGCCAGTCAAGTTCTTCCACACCGGTCTCAACAAACCATTTCTGTATGGACCTCGCATTGTGCACAGGGGAATTGTCATGCTGAAACAGGAAAGGGCCTTCTACAAACTGTTGCCACAAAGTTGGAAGAACAGAATCATCTAGAATGTCATTGTATGCTGTAGCGTTAAGTTTTCCCTTCACTTTAACTAAGGCGGTTAGCCCGAACCATTAAAAAATACCCCAGACGATTATTCCTCCTACACCAAACTTTACAGTTGGCACTATGCATTCGGGCAGGTAGAGTTCTCCTGGAATCTGCCAAACCCAGATTCGTCCCTCGTACTGTCAGATGGTGAAGCGTGATTCATCACTTTAGAGAACACGTTTCCACTGCTCCAGAGTCCAATGGCAGCGAGCTTCACACCACTCCAGCCGACGCTTGGCATTGCTCATGGTGATCTTAGGCTTGTGTTCGGCTACTTGGCCATGGAAACCCATTTCATAAAACTCCAGACGAACCATTCTTGTGCTGACGTTGCTTCCAGAGGCAGTTTGGAACTCGGTAGTGAGTGTTGCAACCGAGGACAAACAATTTTAAGCACTTCAGCACTTGGCGGTCCCGTTCTGTGAGCTTGTGTGGCCTACCACTTTGTGGCTGAGCCGTTGTTGCTCCTAGACATTTCCACTTCACAATAACAGCACTTACAGTTGACCGGGTAAGCTCTAGTAGGGCATAAATTTGACGAACTTACTTGTTGAAAGGTGGAATCTTATGACAGTGCCACGTGAAAGTCACTGAGCTCTTCATTAAGGCCATTCTACTGCCAATGTTTGTCTATTGAGATTGCAATATATATATATACATTTGTCAGCAACGGATGTGGCTGAAATATCCAAATCCACTAATTTGAAGGGGTGTCCGCATACTTTTGTATATATATTGTATCTGCCTCAGGTGTACACAGGCTTTGAATTAACCTAACCTTGTCTGTTCTTGCTGAATGCAGAAGTTGGACTGTATTCTGTATATGGCCCTGATTCGTCTAGTGTTTTTTTGTCAAGGTCGGTGAGAACTCTCAACAGTATAGGGAAGCAAAATCACTCTAACGTAAAGGTCATGATACGATGGTAATGAGCAAGTCCTATAAATAGTGAATAAACACATCTCACAATACTCATTATGTATGATGGGAGGTGGGATTTCAGAGCATTAGTATTCCTATACAGAGTTGCCTTGGGTGCAGATAGCAAAGGCAGTCATTTGTACTTTATCCGTAACCTTTTATTCATACAAAGAAAAAAAGTACACAGCTTATGTTAATTGTGTAAGCCACTTTCAGATCCTGTATCTTGTCAGTGGTGCATTCTTTGACCTTTTGTGCCCGTAATTCCTTTTAAATGTATGCACCTCCTCTGGCCTTATGAAAGATAAAGCAGAGCTTCCCAAACCTTTGCAAAGGCTTCCTTTCTCTAATCTGTATCATTCCCACATTGAAAGTCATTCAGAGTGGTTGTCTTCTTTCGAAATTGAATTTATTCAACCACACAGCCTCTTCTCCATAATAAAACAGTGTATCCACTTGAGTCCAAACTTTTAACAATGGGCCTTCATTCATTTTCTTGCTGATTGTATTTTCCTTATGGTACAAAGGATTCTGAGGCAAGTTTATGTATTCTATATTGATTTTGTGAAAACGTGTTTTTGGAACAATTGGTATGGTTTTTCCATAAGGGTGATTGAACTACAGATAGTGGTATATGGTTGAACTACAGATAGTGTGCATGAAAACCTTTTGCAAAACATTTGTGGTGAGCTCTCAAGTTTATATTTGATAGGGACACTTTTGACACTGATTAAACTTTTCCAGTTGTTGAGTTAATGTCCGAAATGGAAATCAGAAATGACGGCAGTTCAGGATTTTCTCTGGCGTGGACGCCCACTCGTGTGGCTGAAATGTAGAGATCATTTTCTCAAAGTGCTCAATAGAGCTGCAGTTTCCTGTAATTCTACACATTTTGCCATGGCTAATCCTGTTCTTTTGCTCAAACATAAATACAAAATACATACTGCTAAATTCATTGTTATTGCAATTTTTAAATCTCCCTGACTGTGTAGATTATATTATTAAAAAAATATATAGTACCATTATTCTTTCTATATACTTTATCTCTGGTTTAAGTTAACACTGAAAGCGTTTTTCCACACTGAACATTACATTTTTACAGTTTGAATTTAGGTGCCCCAAAAACCGCTTAGACGGCCCACCCAAGGATTTCAAAGGCAGAAAAATCGCTGCAGTCAACTATTGGGCAAATGTAGGTATCATTTCATCCTGTGGTAAGAACTGTACAATACCAAAACATTTACTTGATTAGATTTTCTGTGAAAGACAAATACACGATGCACAAGGAACTAACCCAAAACGGGGGAAATGCTCAAGTGAATTTCATCTTATTTAGGTAATTTCAAAACATTTTGAAAATTTTGAGGATATTAGATTAAGCTGGCCTCTGATGTGAGGTCCATCGAGTTGGTGTCCCACTTCATAAGGCACTACTTTGAATAAGCAGTCCCATGTTGATTTTATGCTAGCGAGCTGGCCCAAACTTGGGCAGAGGCATCTGCTTGGCCAACTAACATAACCTAATTTCGGCGGTTGTTTCCTCCACATAATGATGGGAATATTAGATTTCATATTGCCGTCTTTGAGGAAAGGCTTTAATTATTTTTTAGTAATTCTATTTGATTTTAGTAATTTGTTGGCTGTATACAGCTCTCCATCAGCAGAGCATCGCCTTTATTATACGTTTAGATGCTTGAATATGCTGGGGTCAGTGCACAGAGAAGATACTGGGCACTTTATTAAATGGACTACCTGGATGTCTATGAATTGAAACCATGAGATGCTGTACTATTTTGGTGTCATTTTTGTAACATATTGCAATTTCATAACTTTCATAAAGCTACAAATCTCACCAGCCCAGATAGGTCAAGAGTATCAATAAAAACATCCATTAAGTTCATCAAGCAAGCTCATGTGAATCCAGTAGCCGTGATCGTATGAGGTAAATGTGATTAATATCTCTGAGCTTTGCCTGCGGCTCAGACAGTCAACAGCTGTATATTACACATGTATGCAAACACTGCTGTGAACCGGTGTGCACGCACAAATGCACGTACACTCACACCTAAACAACCTGCACTTTCAGAGCCCATGCAATATCTCCCATTGCCTGTGAGAGCTAAGAACTATACAGCAGCTCAGTGAAAGGTCTGGCCCACACTTTTAAATTAGAGGGCTGGTTGGGTCTGCTTCATTGCTGTTGGAAATCAATGGCCGTGAAGGACAGCCTCATGGATCAAATCAAATGTTTTGTCACATGCATTGTAAACAACAGGTGTAGACTAACAGTGAAATTCTTAGGGGCCCTTCCCAAAAATGCAGAGAAAGAAAATAGAGAAATAATAGAAAAGTAGTAACATGTAATAATTAAAGTAATAATAAATACACAATGAGTAACGATAACTTGGCTATATACACGGGGTACCAGTACCGAGTCGATGTGCAGGGGTACAAGGTAATTGAGGTAGAAACAATGTATTTGGACTCCTTCCTTTTTCCACATTTTGTTACGTTGTAGCCTTATTCTAAAATGGATTAAATAAAAACAAATCCTCATCAATCTACACACAATAATGACAAAGCAAAAACAGGGTTTTGAAAATGTTTGCAAATGTATAGAAAATTGAAAACAAATACCTTATTTACATAAGTATTCAGACCCTTTGCTATGAGACTCGAAATTGACCTCCAGTGCATCCTGTTTCCATTGATCATCCTTGAGATGTTTCTACAACTTGGTTGGAGTCCTCCGGTGGTAAATTCAATTGATTGGACATAATTTGGAAAGGCACACACCTGTCTATAAGGTCCCACAGTTGACAGTGCATGTCAGAGTAAAAACCAAGACATGAGGTCGAAGGAATTGTCCGTAGAGCTCCGAGACAGGATTGTGTTGAGGCACAGATCTGGGGAAGGGTACCAAAGAATTTCTGCAGCATTGAAGGTCCCCAAGAACACAGTGGCCTCCATCATTCTTAAATGGAAGAAGTTTGAAACCACCAAGACTCTTCATAGAGCTGGCTTCCCGGCCAAACTGAGCAATCGGGGGAGAAGGGCCTTGGTCAGGGAGGTGACCAAGAACCCGATGTTCACTCTGACAGAGCTCCAGAGTTCCTCTGTGGAGATGGGAGAACCTTCCAGAAGGACAACTCTCTCTGTAGCACTCCACCAATCAGGTTTTTATGGTAGAGTGGCCAGACATAAGCCACTCCACCATAAAAGAAAAAGGCACGTGACAGCCCACTTTGAGTTTGCCAAAAGGCACCTAAAGGACTCTTAGACCATGAGAAACAAGATTATCTGGTCTGATGAAACCAAGATTGAACTCTTTGGCCTGAATGCCAAGCGTCACATCTGGAGGAAACCTGGCGCCATCCCTACGGTGAAGCATGGTGGTGGCAGCATCATGCTGTGGGGATGTTTTTCAGCGGCAGGGACTGGGTGACTAGTCAGGATCGAGGGAAATATGAACGGAGCAAAGTACAGTGAGATCCTTTATGTAAACCTGCTCCAGAGCACTCAGGAACTCAGACAGGTTCACCTTCCAACAGGACAACGATCCTAAGCGCACAGCCAAGACAACACAGGAGTGGCTTCGGGACAAGTCTCTGAATGTCCTTGAGTGGCCCAGCCAGAGCCTGGACTTGAACCCGATCTAACATCTCTGGAAAGACCTGAAAATAGCTGTGCAGCGATGCTCCCCATCCAACCTGACAGAGCTTGAGAGGATCTGCAGAGAAGAATGGGAGAAACTCCCCAAATACAGGTGTGCCAAGCTTGTAGCGTCATACCCAAGACAACGCAAGGCTGTAATCACTCCCAAAGGTCTGAGCTAAGGGTCTGAATACTTATGTAAATGTAATATTTCCATATTTAAAATGTATACATTTGCAAAAATATTTAAAAAAAACTGTTTTTGCTTTGTCATTATGGGGTATGGTGTGTAGATTGAGGGAAAACATTAAATTTCAAGGGGTCTGAATACATTCCGAATGCACTGTATGTACAGTACATTTAACTAGGAATATAGTTCCTAGACAACAGGATCGATAATAAAGAGTAGCAGCAGTGTATATGCTGAGTCAAAAAGCGAGTGCAAAAACGGTTAATGCAGGTGCTATTTGTTTAACTATTTAACCAACTATTTAGCAATCTTATGGCTTGGGGGTAGAAGCCTTTCAGGGTCCTGTTGGTTCCAGGATCTGAGGCCCATGCCAAATCTTTTCAGCCTCCTGAGGGTGAAGAGGTGTTGTTGTCCCCTCTTCATGATTTTGTTGGTGTGTGTGGACTATGATAGACCCTTAGTGATGTGGACACCGAGGAACTTGAAGCTCTCGACCCGCTCCACTATAGCCCCATTGATGTGAATGAATGGGTGCGTGCTTGGCCCTCTGTTTACTGTAGTCCACAAACAGCTCTTTTATTTTGCTGACTTTGAGGGAGAGGTTGTTGTTTTAGTTACTACATGATTCCATATGTGTTATTTCATTATTCTACAATGTAGAAAATAGTAAAAATAAAGAAAAACCCTCGATTGAGTAGGTTAGTCCAAACTATTGACTGGTACTGTATATTATAATCAAAACAGTAGGACTATAGTACTTTTAAAACTCACCTCACTGTGATGATCAATTTGAAGAAAGAAGTTCAAAAGAAGGTTAAAACTGTCCCAAACATGGTTGTTGTGGATGTTGTTTCAAAACCTAACATAAAGAAATGGACAGCACTTACTAAGGTGATGATTAATTCAAAACACCCATAAGCATAGTAGAGCTTATGCATATGCATAGACTTATGAGTACAACCCCCCCCCCCCCCCCCACAAAAAAAGAAGAAATTGGATTGTGCCGTTATTAAATTCATAGTGTACCGCATAATATGTCTTTGGAACACAATTGGTCTAGCATATACTCAAAAATTAAACAAATTCAAGTAATCACCTTTGAGTGTGAACTGTATTATGTATACTGGATGGACTGGTTACCTTATGCTATGTTCCCAAAAATATCCATGAGTCTGGAAGAGAAAGTATAGCCCTAGGCGATGCTGTTGGTTCATTGATTGTGCAGGGCGGCTCATAGTTAGCCTACAATTACTGCATTTCTATTTTGAACAGCTAAGTAATAGTGCTTTTTTCCCATAGATAATTGGGTGACACATTACCTTTAGATATGCAGAATATATAACCATCACGCTTTCTCCTCCTCTCTCTCCTTTATTACTTTCTCGAGCGTGTAGACGGGCTGTCAAAAGTTTAGTGAAATATGTTTAGTTGCGTACACATGTTACTATCGATTTTCCTGAACAAATTTCACTTGGTTTCCCAAATTAAGCACTGGGTAGCTGCAGGAACAAGGTTGGAAAGCCCAAGGCATACAGAGTTTCAGCGGAATATCATAGTTCGGGGCAGACAGAGCATGCTCCTCAAACAGTGGTTGATGCATGGAGTGAAATAAGTGTTCTTATATGTATTTCTCAGCTGCTCATCAGCTGCACATCTCCGCTATAAAACCGAAGTAGCCTACAAAACGGAGCGGTGGGAAATCTTGCGGGCTCCAATAGCCATTCGAGTGTATACAGATGCCATGTCTTTTATTCGCCCTGCCCCGGTTCCTGCCCATTTCATAATCGGCCATTCTAAATCAAGATTAAAGACTTTAAATGGAGCATAATCTGATGGGTGAAAATATGACCACTTGATGAGAGAACAGCTGCGCAGCCTGAGACAAGGAACATAGCTTTTTTGCTACTTTCTCAAATCATCAATAGCCTATAGTCGCGCCATGCAGCCCATATATGTTTTGATTTCTAAGACATTCTATGGTTTGTATCATTCACAACTAAAGTTGCCAAATAACTCTGAATCTAGCATATAGGACCTTTTTCAAATGATCCCTTTTACGTTCAACATAGCCACTTCATATGCAGAGTCGCTCCTTAATAGGAAAAATATCCTTTCGATTTTCTTCAGCTAAATTGAATTATATTCTTCTTATTAAAAAAATTATATAAAATAATATAATGGCACACGATGTATTAGCATATCTTGTCAGCTAAATAAACAAGCCTATGGCATGGAGCATATCCAGATGTTTTAAGATGGCGCCGAAGAGGATGGCGGACGTTTTACATGCTCCTAACCAACAGTGCTATTTTGTTAGTTTTTTTGCGTTGTTTGTAACTTATTTTTTTTAACTTATTTTGGAAATAATATTGCTGCTACCGTCTATTATGACCGAAAAATTACTTCTGGACATCAGAACAGTGATTGCTCACCTCGAACTAGAAGAAGCTTTTTCCTTTAACGAGTTTGACAAGAAGAATATACTGCTTTCCCAAGAACAGGCCCAAATCCCCATCGTTTGCGTGAAGAAAAGACAGAGGAAAAGGGGGCGCATGTCGGGCTGCCTTCTGAGAATCTGTAGGCGAGCGAGTAAACTCCCATTGCCATCTGTTCTACTGCAATCACTGGAAAATAAAATTGATGAACTACGATTATCATTATCCTACCAACGGGACATTTAAAAACTGTAAAATCTTATGTTTCACCAAGTCGTGGCTGAACGACGACACGGATAATATAGAGCTGGCATGATTTTCCATGCACCGGCAGAACAGAGAAGCTACGTCTGGTAAAATGAGGGGTGAGGGTGTGTGTCTATTTGTCAATAACAGCGGATGCGCGATGTCTAATATTAATGGTCTCGAGGTATTGCTCACCTGTGGTAGAGTACCTTATGATAAGCTGTAGACCACACTATCTACCATGAGAGTTCTCACCTATATTATTCATAGCCGTCTATTTACCACCACAGCCCGCTGCTGGCACTAAGACCGCACTCAACCAACTCTATAAGGCCATAAGCAAACAAGAAAATGCTCATGCAGAAGCAGTGCACCTAGTGGCCGAGGACTTTAATGCAGGCAAACTTAAATCAGGTGTACCAAATTTTGTCACGTGCAACCAGAGGAAAAAAACTCTCGACCACCTTTACTCCACACACAGAGATGCATACAAAGCTCTCCCCCGCCCTCCTTTTGGCAAATCTGACCATAATTCTATCCTCCTGATTCCTGCTTACAAGCAAAAATTAAAGCAGGAAGTACCAGTGACTTGCTCAATACAGAAGGGGTCAGATGACGCGGATGCTATGCTACAGGACTGTATTGCTAGCACAGACTGGAATATGTTTCCTGGGATTCATCCAATGGCATTAAGGAGTTTACCACATTAGTCACCGGCTTCATAAGTGCATCGACGACGCCGTCTCCAAAGTGAACATGCATACATATCCCAACCAGAAGCAATGGATTACAGGCAACATCTGCACTGAGCTAAAGGCTAGAGCTGCCACTCTCAAGGAGCGGGACACTAATCCGGACGCTTATAAGAAGTCTTGTTACGACCACCGACGAGCCATCCAACAGGTAAAGCATCAATACAGGACTAAGATCGAATCCTACTACACAGGCTCTGACGCTCGTTGGATGTGGCAGGGTTTGCAAACTATGCTTTCTTCTATGCTCGCTTCGAAACAAGCAATACGGAACCATGCATGAGAGCACCAGCTGTTCCGGATGACTGTGTGATCACGCACTCCGTAGCCTATGTGAGTAAGAATTTTAAACAGGTTAACATTCACAAGGCTGCAGGGCCAGACGGATCACCAGACGCTAGCGAAACAGTCCTGTAGCTTATCATCCACTTCATCGGACCACTTCCATATTGAACTGGTACTTCCTGTTTGAGTTTTTGCTTGTAAGCAGGAATCAGGAGGATAGAGTTATGGTCAGCTTTGCCAAATGGAGGGTGAGGGAGAGCTTTGTATGCGTTTCAGTGTGTGGAGTAAAGATGATCTAGAGTTTTGATCCTCTATTTGCACAGGTGACAATTAGGTAAGACATATTTCAGTTTCCCTGCTTTATAATCACCGGCCACTAGGAGCACCGCCTCTGGATGAGCATTTTCTTGTTTGCTTATGGCCCTATACATCTCTTTGAGTGCGGTGTTAGTGCCAGCATCAGTTTGTGGTGGTAAATAGACAACTACGATAAATATAGATGAAAACTCTCTTGGTAAATAGTATGGTCTACAACTTATCATGAGGTATTATAACTCAGGCGAGCAGAACCCTCAAGATTTTCTTAATATGACAGCTGTTGTTAACAGAAAGACACTCACCTCCCCCTTGAGCTTACCCAATGCTTCCGTTTGATAATGCCAATGCATAGAAAAACCAGCTAGATGTATATTATCCATGCTCTTGTTCAGCCACGACTCTGAGGAACATAGGATAGTCTTGAACGGAGCTCATCCAGTTTGTTCTCCAGTGATTGTACGTTTGCCAATTGAACGGAGGATAGAGGCGGATAATTTATTTGTAGACTTAGTTTTGTAAGGGTGCCCGCATGCCGGCCTCTCTTACGCCGTCTTTTCCTTTTCCGAGTATCTGGGATACATAGCCCATCTGTAAATAGCCCATCCAACTACCTACCTCATCCCCATATTGTTTTTATTTACTTTTTGCTCTTTTGCACACCAGTATTTCTACTTGCACATCATCATCTGCACATCTATCACTCCAGTGTTAATTTGCTAAATTGTAATTACTTCGCTACTATGGCCTATTTATTGCCTTACCTCCGTATTCCATTTGCACACACTGTATATAGATTTTTCTATAGTCTTATTGACTGTACTTTTGTTTTTCCCATGTGTAACTCTGTGTTGTTGTTTTTTGTCGCACTGCTTTGCTTTATCTTGGCCAGGTCACAGTTGTAAATGAGAACTTGTTCTCAACTGGCCTACCTGGTTGAATAAAGGTTAAATAAAAAACATTTAAAAAAAATTGGGCCTGATCCGGGGTGAGCGGTATATCCTGCGCCCTCGACTCGTTGAAGTAGAACTCTTCATCCAAATCGAGGCTAGTGATCGCTGTTCTGATGTCCTTTTCGGTCATAGGAAACGATGGCGGAAATATTACAAATATTACGTTTCACTTCAATGAAAAAACAAACAAGATAAAGAAGATGAGGGGTCAGGTTTCTGGCTGGAGTGGTGGCTGGATATGAAATGCAGTGGCTGGATATGAAATGCTCCTTTGCAAATGCTACAGAGTAGGAAGTATGTGCATTGAAAGGTGAGAAATTATAGAATGCTCTATGGAAGCTTCTGTGGCATCTATTCATCACTGGTATCATTGGCCATCCTGCAGAATGTCTAAAAGCTAAATTCTGCATGCCCTATGCTACTTTGTGTGAAGCAATCACACTTACATGTTGTATAGTACATTGGAATCTCTTTGCAAAGTAATAACAACCTATATGGATGCATGACTTACCCTTCCAGGGTAAAACAGTAGGAAGCCAGCATACACTCAAGTGTGATATCATTTACTTGTGTCTGTATGAGCACTCCCACTAATGATTCTGCATGCATTTTAGTTAAACACCCCATAGGTAAACGTTTGTTTTAAGGCTGGAGTGTTGTGTCTGTGTTGTCTTTGACCCCCGATGAACTCCTGTATTGGCCCTGTTCTACATAGTCTGAGCAAGTGTCTGGGTTCTCGTTTCCAGGCATCGTGTCCCTCATCTCCCTGGCCGTGCTCTCCTACGAGCGCTACAGCACCATGATGGGCCCAACCAAGGCCGACTCCACCAACTACCGGAAGGTAGCCTTGGGCATCACTTTCTCCTGGTTCTACTCCTTGATGTGGACCCTGCCGCCGCTCTTCGGCTGGAGCCGCTACGGCCCCGAGGGGCCCGGTACCACCTGTTCCGTGGACTGGAAGGCCAAGAGTGCCAACAATGTCTCGTACATCCTCTGCCTCTTTGTTTTCTGCCTCATCATCCCCTTCCTGGTCATAGTCTACTGCTATGGTAAGCTGTTGCATGCAATCAAACAGGTGAGTAGGACAACCACACTTGTTTTCTTGAATTCATACATTTATTCATGTTGACTTTCATTACAGTAGCTATTGCACACAACTCTGTTACAGTGCACACTACTAAATGCATGGACTACTGTTCCTTGGTCTAGGCAGTGCTGAGTTGCAGTTAGAGACATTTGTGGCCCTCTCCGACTTCCCCATCCTTACTAATAACAACACACACTATGGGGTATTTTTGCAGCTACTTTATTGTGGCAGTAAATGTGTTTTTACAACAGCTAGTACATGGAAATGACTAGAGATTCACGCATTAAACTATTTTTCAGCCATTGTCCAAGTTCAGAAGTTAAACACGATACAATATATGGAATAAACCACAATTGTGTCTAGAGTGCAGCAATGATGTATGTTACGGTACTTCCAACTTGTCTCACATTTGTATGTTCTTAAGCGCATTATTACCCCAGTAAATCATCATGAACTATGGCAGCTTTTGTTTTCGCTTCCACTCTCATTTCTGACTATCAGCAGACAAGCTGTAAAGGAAGCGTTGTCTCACACTGAGAGAGAGACCTCCCGGGGATCTCGCCTTGCTCTGATTTCTGAAAACCGGTCTCAGAGCAATCTTTCCAGGATTACAGCTCACTCAACACTTAGTGCATCATGCCTTAAATGATAAACGCTCAGCGGCTCATCAACAACCCTGAGGAACGACATGAATAATAACCAAAGTTTCCATTATTTTAATAAGCAGATCCCTCCTTTCTTAATTTTTTCCTTTTCTTTTTTTTCTTCTGAAGACGCATAGTAATGAAATCAGAGAAGCTGACAGCATTGAATTCCCCAATCTAATAAAGTGCTCGTCTATGGTCCGGGCCACATGAGGATAACAAAATCGATTCATCTATTTTAAGCTGCGACAGGCTCCACCAACTCTACCTTATCAATGATAAATAGCCAATCAACGTAAGGGAGGTGAGGGAGGGAAGTTTTGGATGATGCAGCTTCCCCATTGTGGGTGTTATCGTCTTTTTATTTATGCCGCATTGTATGTAAATTAGGGGTGTTTATTAGTAGAGAGGAGTTGGTCATGGGACAGACTCCCTCTCTCTGTCCTTGCATAGAGAAGACTTAGGGACAGTTTTGCAGGTATAACTACAGCGCCTTGCAAAAGTATTTATCCGCTTGCCGTCCCCCCCCCCCCCAAATTGCATTACAACCTGTAATTTAAATTGATTTTATTTGGATTTCATGTAGTGGACATACACAAAATAGTCCAAATTGGTGAAGTGAAATGAAAAAAATTACTTCTTTCAAAAATGTCTAAAAAAAATTAAAAACGGAAAAGGAGGGCGTGCATGTGTATTCACCCCCTTTGCTATGAAGCCCCTAAATAAGATCTGGTGCAAACAATTACTTTCAGAAGTCACATAATTAGTTAAATAAAGTCCACCTGTGTGCAATCTAAGTGTCACATGATCTCAGTATACATACACCTGTTCTGAAAGACCCCAGAGTCTGCAACACCACTAATCAAGGGGCACCACCAAGCAAGCGGCATCATGAAGACCAAGGAGCTCTCCAAACAGGTGAGGGACAAAGTTTGAGAAGTACAGATCAGGGTTGGGTTATAAAAATATCTGAAACTTTGAACATCCCATTAAATATATGCATTATTAAAAAATTGAAAGAATATGGCATCACAACAAACCTGCCAAGAGAGGGCCGCCCACCAAAACTCACGGACCAGGCAAGGAGGGCATTAAATCAGAGAGGCAACAAAGAGACCAAAGATAACCCTGAAGGAGCTGCAAAGCTCCACAGCGGAGATTGGAGTATCTGTCCATAGGACCACTTTAAGCCGTACACTCCACAGAGCTGGGCTTAACGAAAGAGTGACTAGAAAAAAGCCATTGCTTAAAGAAAAAAATAAGCAAACAAGTTTGGTGTTCGCCAAAAGGCAAGTGGGAGACTCCCCAAACATATGGAAGAAGGTACTCTGGTCAGATGAGACTAAAATTGAGCTTTTTGGCCATCAAGGAAAATGTTATGTCTAGCGCAAACCCAACACCTCTCATCACCCCGAGAACAACATCCCCACAGTGAAGCATGGTGGTGGCAGCATCATGCTGTGGGGTTGTTTTTCATCTGCAGGGACTGGAAAACTGGTCAGAATTGAAGGAATGATGGATGGCGCTAAATACGGGGAAATTCTTGAGGGAAACCTGTTTCAGTCTTCCAGAGATTTGAGACTGGGACAGAGGTTCACCTTCCAGCAGGATAATGACCCTAAGCATATTCCTAAAGCAACACTTGAGTGGTTTAAGGGGAAACATTTAAATGTCTTGGAATGGCCTAGTCAAAGCCCAGACCTCAATACAATTGAGAATCTGTGGTATGACTTAAGGATTGCTGTACACCAGTGGAACCCATCCAACTTGAAGGAGCTGGAGTAGTTTTGCCTTGAAGAATGGGAAAAAATCCCAGTGGCTAGATGTGCCAAGCTTATAGAGATGTACCCAAGAGACTTGTAGCTGTAATTGCTGCAAAAGGTGGCTCTACAAAGTATTGTCTTTGGGGGGTGAATAATTATGCACACTCAAGTTTTATTTTTTTTTGTCTTATTTCTTGTTTGTTTCACCCAAAAATTATTTTGCATCTTCAAAGTGGTAGGCATGTTGTGTAAATCAAATGATACAAACCCCCCCAAAAAATCTATTTTAATTCCAGGTTGTAAGGCAACAAAATAGGAAAAATGCCAAGGGGGTGAATACTTTCGCAAGCCACAGTGTATAATTTATTCCATCCTAGTCAAATTTTCTCATCTGCTTGCATGCAGCTCCCCTATCAAGGTGTTTTGGTACCTCCCATATGCACTATGCTTTTTGGCACGCTAACTATACCACAGGTACTGTAAATATAGCAGCCTAACGGTGTGTCCTGTCCTCTATCTATCAGGTTTCAGGTAAGACCCAAATGCAGACTGTGTTGAAGTACAATGTTTATTACAGCAACAGAGGCAGGCAAACGACAGGTCAATGCAGGCAGGCGTCGATAATCCAGAGTGGTGGGGCAACGGTACAGGACAGCAGGCAGGCTCAGGTTAGGCAGAAGTCGGTAATCCAGAGAAGGGGCAAAGGTACAGGACGACAGGCAGGCTCAAGGTCAGGGGCAGGCGGAGTGGTCAGGCAGACCGGTTCAGAGTCGGACAGGCAAGGGTCAAAACCAGGAGGGTGAGAAAAAGAGAGAATGGGGAAAAGCAGGAGCTGAGACAAACTGCTGGTTCACTTGACAAACAAGACGAACTGGTAACAGACAAACAGAGAACACCTGTATAAATACACAGGGGATAATGGGGAAGATAGGCGACAATCACAAGGACATTTGAAACAGATCAAGGCGTGACACTATCCACCATTAATAGTGACAATAGTGGGAGGTGGATCATTTGTCCAGATCTGCAATAGGCTAACTAGAAATCTTACCACACATTATTGTTGTGTGGTGCATTGACACAGAAAACTGTTGGTGGAAAATTTGTTGCATATATTTCATACCATGTAATATCCTGTAGTACCCTTGCATTTTCTTTTCCATACACATGCTTGTCTGTAAATACACATCTAGAGAGTATACTTGCATTTGACAATACGGAGCTCAGAAACACATGGTTATCTGACTCAAACAGTTTGCATGTTTTTAAAATGCCAATTAGTGGGACCTTTGCAAGTGATCTTGAGGAAGCTCTTGTACAGTTTGTGTGTGGGCCACAAGTGGCAGGTCTCGCTCCTTCACTCTCCGTTTCTCTCCATCTTGGCTAATATCTCTCAATCTCTTAACCACTCTCTCTGTCGCTCTGTGTGTCTCACTCTTTCTCTTTGTCTCTCTGCGCCTTTGCATCCCCATACAGACTTTTCTATCCACATCGTTAACCTGTAGTTACGAGGCCTTGAATCAGATTAATCCACTACTTCTTTGACTCTTGACTTGTGATTAGCAGAGGGAAAACATAGGTGGTTGATGTGCTAGGGGTTCAAATTGAAGTTTTGTAGGAAAGCTTCTGTCATCCGGAAGGAAAAGGAAAAGAAAAGAGCTACGATTTGCTGTGAAAAGCACTTTGTTACATTTACATCTATGTGATTTAGCAGACACTCTTATCAAGAGCGACTTACAGTAGTGAATGCATACATTTCATCTCCATACTGGTCCCCCGTGGGAATCAAACCCACAACCCTGGCGTTGCAAACACCATGCTCTACCAACTGAGCCACACAGGACCTGTTAGTCAACCAGGTAAGTTAATTTTAAACCTGTTCGTGTTGCCAATACCAAAGACCTGGTCAGAGGCAAGTCACACATCGAGAGGCATTATATATATTTATCTATCGTCAGTCACTGAAGAAAGGAACTGCATTTGTCCGAGCCTAAAAAATATGATCAGACAATTTGAGATGAGCAGGTCACGGCTGTCTCATTCGAACATTGCACAGATAACAACAGCACTCTCTACAAACCAGTGCTTTCCAACTCCGAGAGCTACCCTGTGGAAATACAGGATCCTGTGTACAGAAGTTCTCATTTTCATGTTTGTTTCTTCTTACAACAGCGACTATGGTTGCAAAGGGAAGATGTATTCCTGGAAACGTTCAAAATTTACCAGTAAACTACCAGAATTTTGGTAAATCGATTTTTTGTTGTTGTATGTTTAGTCACCTTTTTGGGTACTTCAGATTATCACAGGTATCTGTCATTTTATGTAAAATATATAAAATAATAAAAATAAGATGATTTAAATAAAAAGCTGTAAAACATTATCCTAAATATAAACCATCAACTTTAATATGCTGTTTAATATGAGGGTTTCAGCATTAAATATGTTTTTTTCACACTTTTACCAGATTAGCGCACATTCCATAAATCTGATCTAACAAAGTGGCACAGCGGTCTAAGGCACTGCATCTCAGTGCAAGAAGCGTCACTATAATCCCTGATTCGAATCCAGGCTGTATCACATCCGGCCGTGATTGGGAGTCCCATAGAGTGGCGCACAATTGGCCCAGCATCGTAAGGGTTTGTCCGGGGTAGGCCGTCATTGTAAATAAGAATTTGTTCTTAACTGACTTGCCTAGTTAAATAAAGGTTAAATAAAAAAAATATGGATATTTGTGAAATCTGTAATGATTTATGCGTTGTAACAGGCTCACATATGGTTACTTAAGTCCGATTTGGACATATGTGGCTGTTTTGCTGGCAACATTTAGAAGTTGTCCTTTTTCAGGATTAGAAGAAGTGACTGCTAAATGCTAACTCCCATTCGTTTAAGCTGGTTAGCATAGCTAGCATACAGAAATGGGTAGTGGTAGTCAGAGTCGTTTTTAACTGTAACACAGTTGATTGGTGATGATGACATGAACATGTGTTGGGGTTGACATCCATACAAGCATTATATTCAGATTTTTACCTTAACATAGTGTGAAATACACATATAAACCATAGCCTAAATTTTGGCAAATTTTTCTGGGGGGCAGTGAGGAGATTTGGGATCGTTCCCCCATGCATTTCCATGGCAATTCCATTGTTTTGGTCGAGTTTGATTGACCTCTTTACCGCATCTATATTGGTCAGGAATAAATCAAAACCAGTCAAATTGGAGTGAATGGCAGTTGAGGCATAATTTTACTTATGCAGGAAAATAAAAGTAAGGCATGTGATATCAGTATTTATAAACTGGGTGGTTCGAGCCCTGAATGCTGATTGGCTGACAGTCGTCGTATACCACAGGTATGACAAAACATGTATTTTTACTGCTGTAATTAGCCGTGGTATATTGGCCGTATACCACACCCCCTCGTGCCTTATTGCTTAATTGTAATATAATTATTGTCAACCTAAAATATTGTTATAGTTTATATTGGTTTTATACCAATTGTCTATATAAATAGCCTCTAAAATATATGTCAACAGACCATAAATGTCTCAATTTTTGTTTTTGGGGAAAGCTGTGAGTGCCATTACAGTATATGATACAATATCAGTACTTGTTGCATTTACAACTTGTCTAAGTCCTATTATCAACTGATTTCAGCCAGTGTACGGCTGTGGATCGACTGCATTGTTTGAATGGAATGTTGGCATATTGGCAGTTTAATTTGACACATTTATGGAATCATTCCTCTAGAACGGTCTTGCTAGCTAGCTAGCTAGCTAGCAAACATACAGTGCAGATAAATTCTTCAAATTCATTATTTTACACAAAACCTTATCACAGCACTGGCAAACCAGGGTTGACCAACTGACCAAAATGTCTGACCTTTATCTCATCATAAGACGGTTCATGTCCACTCTAGTATTCTAATTCCTAATTCTATGGGTTCGACCCCCTCCCCCACATTCTCTCCCCTATTGTGTGCAGAGCTTCCACCAGCTTGATAATATGGCTGTTGTAACCAGAACGGGTCCCAGGGTGTGTGTGTGCACACAAGTGTGTACATATATATGTGTGCCTTTGTGTTAAGGCTGGTTTACAGTCTGTCTATCGACATGTCTATAGACAATTAGAATGCGACAAGTGTTGCTGGTCAAAATGCAATTTAATTTATACTCCAGTGAAATGTCTGTAGACCATCGCTGCAACTGTCAGTTTCCTTGTTGCACAGACATGAAAAAAAGTTTAAGTCTCTGTGACTGTCGCAACATCCGTTGTTGTGTTTACCAGACTGCCACAGCATCCAGACTTGTAATTATATTGTTGTTGGTTTATTTTCCTGTAATGATGAATAAAAAGTAGTTAAAGTTAAGATGCTGTCAGCTATACTCTGGTCATTATTTGAACTGGCTATCTCGCCAGCTAGCTGGCCAACAACGAACCAAACCTTTGTTTAGGAAATTGTTTATAGTTGCCTGGCTTGCTAGGTTGACATTTACCGAATTTCTTTTTAAGCGTTTCTTGGTGTTAAAAAAGAGAAAGTATGCTATTTGGAGCACCGGGCTGCTGATGTCATGCAGAGGCTGTCGTTTTGTGTTTATACTTTTACGTAATGGCAATGATGTCGGATAACAACTGAATGTTCATGATGTTGCTACGACAATTGTCTATAGACATGTTGATAGACGGACAGTAAACCAGCCTTTAGTCCCCATCTTAAGAGTGCTAAACGAAAAGCAGTGAAGCAAAGCGCGTCTGTGTTTCTAGTGTGCTTGTGTGCACAAGTGTGTGAAATTGTACCTGGTTGTCGGGATTGAGCGAAGTGAGCACTTTGCAGAGCCGTGTGTTATTGGAAAATCATACCTACTTTTGGACTTTACTATTTTGTATTAGATAAGTAATGGGAAAATTGCCCATGCCCGATGCCATTTGCAAGCTGCGAGTGTGGTTGGAATAACTGTCCTAGTTTCCTGTGAATGTAAATTATTACTGACGTGAAACGACACCCACGGTAGTCATTATACATGCACATACACATGTGATAGTCAGTCTATAGTAATTGTTTCAATTAGAGATCTTGGTTTATTGCTGGCTCTAAAATAACATTATACAGTCTACTGAATACTGTACATGTACAGTATCACTGTAATTGTATAGGATCGACTACTAATTTAATCTTTGCATTACAAAACCACATGACAGCAGTGACCCATTCAATTGCTGTGGAACTGGAGACTGAGGCTTTTCATTATTTTGCACTTTCAAATGAGCAATTAGCAAAATGTCAGTTATTTTTTATTTTTTAACCTCTTGGGTAGGGGGCAGTATTTTGACATCCGGATGAAAAGCGTGCCCAAAGTAAACTGCCTGTTACTCAGGCCCAGAAGCTAGGATATGCATATAATTGGTACATTTGGATAGAAAACTCTGAAGTTTCTAAAACTGTTAAAACTATGTCTGTGAGTATAACAGAACTGATATGGCAGGCGAAACCCCGAGGACAAACCACCCCCTCCCCCAAAAAAATCTGCCTATCCCTATTTGCGATGGCTATCACTTTTATTATAAGGCCAAGTCCTCCCAGATTGCAGTTCCAAAGGCTTCCACTAGATGTCAACAGTCTTTAGAAAGAGTTTCAGGCTGGTTTTTGGAAAAATTTGCCAGAAATTGTAGTTTTTCTAGGTGGCTCCCATTTTGGCTGTAATGTTTCCAAGCGCGTGGAAGAGAGCGCGTTCTTTGGTATTTTTCTCTGGTAAAGACAATAACGATTCTCCATCTTAAATGTTATCATTTATTTACATATTAGGGTACCTAAGGTTTGATTATAAATGTTGTTTGACTTGTTTGGAAAAGTTTATTAGTAACGTTTGGGATTCATTTTGTATACATTTTGATGGAGGGAAACTGAGTGGATTATTGACTGAAGCGCACCAGCTAAACTGAGTTTATGAATATAAAGGACATTATCAAACAAAAAGGACCATTTGTGATGTAACTGTGACCTTTTGGAGTGCCAACAGAAGAAGATCAGAGGTGAGGCATTTTTTATATTGCTATTTCTGACTTTCGTGTCGCACCTACCTGGTTGAAATATGTTTTTCATGCGTTTGTATGCGGTGCACTGTCCTCAGATAATCTTTCACCCTAAAGCCTTTTTCAAATCTGACACAGCGGCTGGATTAACAAGAAGTTAAGCTTTATTTTGATGTATTACACTTGTGATTTTATGAAAGTTAAATATTTATAATACTGTCGTTTGAATTTCACGCTCTGCGATTTCACCGGATGTTGGCGTCCCACCTGCCCATCAGAAGTTAACTTTGAAAAGGGAGGGGGGTTCTACTTTATAACATATGAAATATTGGATACAATATTGAATTTGGCCTTTACTACTATAGCCCATAAAAACGCATTGAATAAGAAATTCATAAATGGCAAAAAGACAGTCAAAACTATAACATATAAGACAGCTGAGAAAATGTTTTATTTAACCCCTTATTTTTGTTGGCACAAAACTACCTTCATACTTCCATTCATTTGACCTTCAGACGAGTTCTGTGACAATTGTAGCTGAAACGGTTCTGGCGCTACAGACAGCAGTTGGCACATCAGCATTACTGACTTCAGACGAGCCCCGTGGGGCTTGAGACGAGCCCCGAGGGTCGTAGAGCAAAACGGAGAACACCATCGTGAGAGTCTTATCTTTTCATTGAGTGGTCCAATTAATTTGCCAAACCATTTTTATGCTATAGACGTTTTTGTAAGACCGATTCGGGATGTCCCATGGTCTGACAAACACCGCTGTAGCTCGGCCACCTTCCACCGTAGATGCGGAAGGCCGACGGTGGATTGAGGCGAATGTGGTGGATTGAGAAGCTGCCCATGCAAAAAATCAGATACGCTATAGATTCAAAAGTATATGGACAACAGTTCAAATTAGTGGGTTCGGCCATTTCAGCCACACCCGTTGCTGACAGGTGAATAAAATCAACCACACAGCCATTCAATCTTCATAGACAAACATTGGCAGTAGAATGGTTTTACTGAAGAGCTCAGTGACTTTCAACGTGGCACTGTCGTAGAATGCCACCTTTCCAACAAGTCAGTTCATCAAGTTTCTGCCCTGCTAGAGTTGCCCCGGTCAACTGTAGGTGCTGTTATTGTGAAGTAGATATGTCTAGGAGCAACAGCGGCTCAGCCGTGAAGTGGAGGCCACACAAGCTCACAGAACGGGACCATAGAGTGCTGAAGTGTCTGTCCTCAGTTGCAACACTCACTACCGAGTTCCAAAATGCCTCTGGAAGTAACGTCAGCACACGAACTGTACGTCCGGAGCTTCATGGACGAGCAGTCGCACACAAGCCTAAGATCACCATGCGCAATGCCAAGCATTGGCTGGAGTGGTGTAAAGCTCGCCTCCATTGGACTCTGGAGCAGTGGAAGCGCGTTCGCTGGAGTGATGAAGCACTCTTCACCATCTGGCAGTCCGATGGACGAATGCCAGGAGAATGGTACATGTGCCAATACATAGTGCCAACTGTAACTGCTAGGCCCGTTAGTTTCAGTGAAGGGAAATCTTAATGCTACAGCATACAATAACATTCGAGACGAGTATGTGCTTCCAACTTTGTGATGACCGTTTGGGGAAGGCTCTTTCTTGTTTCAGCATGACAATGTGTGAGCTCGATGCTCAGTTTCTCGAAATATAAATCAGATCAAGCCTGAACTGTGCGATGTACTAGGGAGTTGTAGTTTCCAACAGACCAATAATCTACATAGTTTACCACAGAAAACGTGGTAATTAACTACAATGACCATAACCCATTGCATGCACGCCTACTTGTCCCGTCTATGTGGAACAGATACGGAGAGAAGAGAGAACGTGTGATCAAGAGGGACAGAAAGCAGTTGCTTCACAAGGTATCTCTACCTGAAAATACATGATCTAAGTGATTGATAGTTGGTATTCAGCAGTCATAAATTAGGACTTATTTACTTTGAAGAACTACTAAAATAATGCTTTTGTCACAGCACAGCATAGGCAGCAGCTCTATAGAGTCATCAAATAAAACGAATACACAACAACTGAAATATTATATTTATATATATATTTTATTAAAGTAAAGTAATGTGACTAAATTATGGTTAATAAGTAATAAGCAAAAATGGGCAGTCACTACCATCATGGGATTTTTATTAATTGTTGTATTCTGTGTTACAGTATTCAGCCCACATAATGCGTAGTGCATTTCATGTAAAAATAATAATAATCGAAACTGAAATCGAAAAACATGGTTATGTTTTAATAATTTACCTAAACCGAACCAACCTCAGAAAGCACTAATCGATTAGTACTACTTTCCATTTAACTTTTTAAAATTGTAGACTAAACTATTGGGAACAAAAAGCAAACAAACGACTACAAACAACTACTTCCATGGCAACATGTCAGGCCATAATCATAGATGTCATTTCCTTCCATTCTGCCGTGGCAGCTTATGACTGACACCAACCACTGAAAAATGAATCGCTCACCTCTTATGGATGTCTTTGTTCCTGATTGTGGAACCGCCTGACATTTAACTGCCTGCGCTGCCGACCTGACATGTTATATTTCAATTTAACAACCCTGCAACTTTGTGACAATTATCATGTTTCCAAAGAGCGTCCGTTTCTAGCATATCACAGTCATGAAATTGGGTGTTCCATACCTGAAATCTAATTTAATTATCCTTTATCTTGGCTCTATATTTGCTCAGAGGAAATTGCCTGCATTCAAATTGACACAGGCCATCGGTTCAGTAACTTTGTCAGTGGTATCTGATTATTTTTGTGAGCACATTTGAAACCTTATATGTGGAATTCTTTGTTATAATTAACTAATTAATTTGTTGATGTATTCATTAGAGACCTTCATGTTCACCATTAATTTCGTTACTCTTATAACCACATAATATATAATCCATTTGATGTTTTGATCAATGGAACTTTGTACCTCCATGATCCCCAATTGAAGAACGTTAGAACCACTCTAAAGCTTATTTTGCCACAAGTTTGACAACAAATAAGCTCGGTTCAATGGATATTCCAAATATTTGGACTGAGATTTCCTATGTCCTGTGAGTTTACAAATTTTGATTTCTGTGAAGTTTCCCTAATATATTGGGAGAAACTTCAGCGGACAATTTGATTTAGAGAATGTGCTGATAATTTACGTTTTTACATTGGATAAACCTTTAGCTGGTGAAACTAAGTGAAACTGCAGGTAAAGAACTTCAAACCTTTTGATTATCACAGTCCATGGCTAGGTTCCAAAGTTAGCATGCATACCCAATACAACTCTTCATTCTGAGTGGTAGTGTACATTTTGGAACTGAGCCAATTTTCCTGATCCATATGTTCATTCTCTGAAACTCCCTTTTGGTATTTTTCTCTTCTATTTTTGATCATCACTCTCTATCTGACTCTTTCACTGTTCTTCATTCGCAATGAAAGCCTTTCTCCTCTCCGTAATTGCCATTCCAACACACACTTCAGACATGTCTCATCTCCTGTCCAATTTTTGATAGTTTGGGCAACCGTTTTCTGTCGATAGGGAGGCATGAAACAGTTTCACAGCTGTCAAGATGATACCACACAGCAGTTGCATTGAAATAGAGGAACATTTGACATAGACACCATACAGTAGTAGTCTTTTTTATTTTAATGATACATTTGGTGTCCAATGTTCTGAGTTGCGACAACTATTGCTATTTATTGGGCATGGCTTTGTAGGGATTAGAAGTCATTTTAACAACGACACCACCTACTTAATTATAC
Source organism: Salmo trutta (assembly GCF_901001165.1). Taxonomy (NCBI): domain Eukaryota; kingdom Metazoa; phylum Chordata; class Actinopteri; order Salmoniformes; family Salmonidae; genus Salmo; species Salmo trutta. The sequence continues at coordinate 7,929,959 of NC_042977.1, forward strand.
TTTTAAAGTGTCAATGTGATGTGTGTGTTTGATACATGTCAGTTTAATTCTTTGTTTTTGTGTTACATGTCCCCTGTGTACTACATTTTGTGATGGTAAAATATTTTGTAATAATCACCTCTTTCCTCCCTCTACATTGGTGATGACACACTCGACAGGCAAAAAACAGCAATTATGTGTTCACTTTATTGAAATACAGTTAGATGTAGAGTGAATAAGAGCACGTTTGCAGCAATAGATTGACAGACATTTATCCCTTAGCGGTGAACACCTGTCGGATTTAGTCATTTTTCCTCAATCCCTTGGTTTTAAGTGATTATCTCTGCTTTGACACATCCAAATTGTCTGTGGCCATGATTTCACTTAGCAAGGTCTGTCAAATAGGGCAGACCCATAGGGAAGGCTGAAATACTTCACACTTATTACCAAGTTTTGCTTGCTGTTAGTTACCAAAGTGTTCTGCTTTCATGCTCAGTGACAGGTTTTTTTCCCAACACCATTGTCTCACATCAGATAGCGTGACGGCCATCTGCACTGATCTGTTTAATAACTCGCAAACGCTCATGGGATAGCTAAAAAGAAGTCTGACTACAATATGCTGTCCTAACTAGTGCTGTTGCGGTGACTGTATCACCGCCACACCGGCAGTCATGAGTCATGACCGCAGTCAAATTCCATGTGACCGTTGACTCAAGGTAATCTCCTTTTATGCATTCTGGACATTCTTTGGTAGTACCCAACTTGCTAACAACCATCAGGTCCTAATGGCCTGGTACCCAGGGCTGTATTGTCGCTCTAACTCTGACATCAATGCAAATGTATTTGAAAATCAGATGAAACAGTTATCATCAAAACAGTATAATGCTTTTAAAATTTACCTCAATGTGATGATCAATTTGAAGAAAGAAGCCTGGTCCTGGGCTGTGTCGCAGCCGGCCACGACAGGGAGACACATGAGGCGACACACAATTGGCCCAGTGTTGTCCGGGTTAGGGGAGGGTTTGGCCGGGGTAGGCCATCATTGTAAATAAGAATTTGCTCATAACTGACTTGCCTAGTTAAATAAAAAATAAATAAATAAAATTGTACCAGTGGTGCCTGGAGAAGTGGGTATACTATAATTTTGCCCCAGAAAATGCAAGCGGCCCGCCCGGCAAAGGAAAGGCGCCCTGTGTAAAAAATTCTATAACAAACAGTGACATACACATTGAATGACTTAAATGATAAATCCCATATTGGTCTTTCAGACAGGCCAAACCAAGCTGCATTGCGCAGTAGGCTAATAGTAGGCCTACTATTGAAACATATAAACTGAGTCCGAAATTCACAGGTTTCAGATATTTCTTCAGGTTTTTGTTCTGTCATACATTTTCGTCATATTTCTGTAAAAAAAAAAAAGTATGTTCTAATTCCATAACAATGCTTAACCCATATCAGGAGACCACTTTTGAGAGTATTTACCCTTTAATTCAAATGTGTAGGCACCTAGCACTATTGTTTGATTGAAGGTGTTTCTGGATTGATGCAAATAATCATGATACCATTCTGACAGGTAGGCATAGTCTACTTTGTATCTACAGTAGTTAACATTTAATAGAGAAGATTTTTGGAAAAGCCTTTCCATCTACCAGAAGACTGTTAGGCCAATCATTAGCATCGCTATATTTTTCCTGTTCCTTAATTGTTTGAAACCTGGATGTTTCGCTTCATTTTATGAGCCATGTGTTAGCTTTCTACAAAGTAGCCTTAAGAAAAAATCCCACTATAGAAGCGTGGAGGCAATTATTTTAATAACGACTTACTCATATGCGTTCTCTTGTTCTTCTTTCAACTTTCTTTATTGTCTAGCAGCCAAATGGCATTATCCTAATCATATTAGCAGCCCTTGATAGTTCTTGCTTCTTTAAATCCCCCCTCTTCCTAACTGATATTTCCATCTCTGTCCATGAAACCGCTTGATTTTAGAAAGGTGTTTTCCCTCAAATTGCATTTTGGAACATTCACGTGTAGGCCTACCTCAGTGTGTACATTTCTGCGCATAAAATGTGAAGAAATAATAGTTTAGCAACATTTTAAGCTAAACATTACGATCTGTTCCATCAGCCATATTAATTATTAACTTTGATACTTATCAGTGAGTATAGGCAATACCCGCTTAAAAATAAGTGGGTAGCCTATATGGCTTACCTACAGTACGTATACCCTCCACTACTCCACTGTTTGTGTCTTATACAATACATAGCCTACCGCATATTGCATATTACGCATGGCAGAAAAACATCCAACAAAACTGATTTAAGATGTCTTTGGTACATAGGCTAATTGGTCTAGCCTATATTCTAAAATCACTTGCTTTCCCAAATTTAGCACTGGGTAGCTGCAGAAACAGGGTTCGAGAGCCCATGTCATACAGAGTTTGGGCGAAATAAGTGTTCTTATATTTATTTTTCAGCTGCTCATATTAAGCACAGCTCTGCTATAAAATCGAAGTAGCCTCCAGGCAAAATTGGAAAAAAAATGGACCATGCGGGAAAGCGTGCAGCCTCCATTCGCTATTCGAGTGCATACAGGTGACGTCTTTTTTCCCCTGCCCCTGTTCCTGCCCATTTGATAATAGAAACTATGTGGACACCTGCTCATCATTCCCACTCTTTGCTGCTATAACAACCTCCACTCTTCTGGGAAGGCTTTCCATTAGATGTTGGAACATTAATGAGGTTGGGCACGGATGTTGGGCGATTAGGCCTGGCTCGCAGTTGGAGTTCCAATTCATCCCAAAGGTGTTAGATGGGGTTGAGGTCAGGGCTCTGTGTAGGCCAGTCAAGTTCTTCCCCACAGATCTCAACAAACCATTTCTATATGGATCTCGCTTCGTGCACATGGGCAATGTTATGCTGAAACAAGAAAGGACCTTCCCCAAACTGTTGCCACAAAGTTGGAAACATAGAATTGTCTAGAATGTTATTGTATGCTGCAGCGTTAAGATTCCCTTCAATGGATCTGAGGGGCCTAGCCCGGACCATGAAAACAGCTTCAGGCCATTATTCCTCCTCCACCAAACTTTACAGTGGTGCGGGTAGCATTCTCCTGGCATCCACCAAACCCAGATTCGTACTTTGGACTGCCAAATGGTGAAGTGTGATTCATTACTCCAGAGAACGCGTTTCCACTACTCCAGAGTCTAATGGCGGCGAGCTGTACACCACTCCAGCCGACACTTGGCGTTGTGCATGGTAATCTTAGGCTTGTGTATGACTGCTCGGCCATGGAAACCCATTTCATGAAGCGCCCAACGAAGAGTTATTGTGCTGACATTGCTTCCAGAGGCAGTTTTGGAACTCGGTAGTGAGTGTTGCAACTGAGGACAGACGATTTTTACGCTCTACCCGTCTCAGCACTCTGTGGTCCTGTTCTGTGAGCTTGTGTGACCTACCACTTTGCGGCTGAGCCGTTATTGCTCCTAGATTTTACACTTCACAATAACAGCACTTACAGTTGATCAGGGCAGCTCTAGCAGGGAAGAAATTTGATGAACTGACTTGTTGGAAAGGTGGCATCCTATGACAGTGCCACGTCGAAAGTCACTGAGCTCTTCAGTGAGGCCATTCTACTGCCAATGTTTGTTTATGGAGATTGCATGGCTGTGTGGTTGATTTTATATACCTGTCAGCAACGGGTGTGGCTGAAATAGCCCAATCCACTAATGTCAAGGATTGTCATACTTTTGTATATATAGTGTATTAGTAAAGACAAGATTTGATTGAGAATAGTCTGATGGGTGAAAATATGATCACTTGATGAGAGAACAACTGTGCAGCCTGAAGCAAGGAACAGAGCACAAGCTTTTTTGTGACTTTCTCAAAATTATCAATAACCTGTAGTCGCATCATGCAACCCATATATGTTTGATTTCTAAGACATTCTAAGGTTTGTATAATTCACAACAAAAGTTGCCAAATAACTCTTAATCTAGTGTATAGGACCTGTTTCAAATAATCACTTTCAGCTCAACATAGCCACTTCATATGCGTACTCGATCCGGAATGTGAAAAATATCCTTTCTATTTTATCAAGCTAAGTTCAATTATATTCTTCTTACTATAAAATCATATAATTTAAAATAATGGCAGCGTATATATACCTATCTTGTCAGCTAAATGAACAAGCAGCCTAGAGCATAGCCGGATAACATATAGTAGGCCAACTCATATTCTGTTCTTCAGTTTCTTTAGACATGACTAAAATAAACAATGGATTTATTGTGATGGTGTATATTAAATTGATTTATTAGACTTTTTTGAATGTAGATGTTCCAAAGGTGCGCCTCAGTGGCTTGTATGCAGCTTGTATGCATGGAGGCCTGGAGATGCTAAACGTGTTTATGTTAATTAACCGTCAACTGCCGAGAGACCGGCAAACTTTTGCATGATAATAGCCGGCTGACAAAATGTAATGTCTGCCACAGCCCTAGTCCTGACATTCAAACATGTTACCAAGGTGACATCATCCATTGAACCCCTTTTCATCCTCAAAAGAGTCAGAGTTAATCTTACCAAAAACTATAAACATGTAGCTAAAATTGATGTATTTTTTTCATGAGCAAACCTTCACTACTTAATTCTACATCTAGTGAATGTGTTTTGTGGTGGTAGAATCAGTATTTATGACATTTGAAATGCGCATGGTCATTTGCTAGTTAAGGAGTAAGTGTCTGCTTGCTGGCTGAACCAGTCTCAAATCAATCCATATTAAATGAAAGGCAGGGATGCTAACAACACCAGTACACACACTCAATGCTGAATACTCCCTCTAGTTAGCTAACTAGCTAGTGTAGTCAAGTTCTAGCTAATGTACAAATTAGTTTTCTTGACATCTGTTCTTCTGTGATTAGTGCGGAGAGTTCTACAGCACAGCTGACTGCTCTCTGCATAGTTATCACGTTGGCCAATTGTTACACAGTAGCCAGCTGGCACCGTGTCAACTTTTCAGATTCAGATACATGCTGATTTCTGAGAACAGTCCCATAACTTTGATGCTTTACCACTTTGGTGCCTTTGGGAGTATGTCCCTACTGGAGAAAGAGGTGAATGAGCTTTGTGGTAAGGTGATAGTTCTGAGGCAGGATAAGGAGGTAAGAGAGATACTGGCAACGGTCGAGAGCATCATGAGGAGAGAGGTAGCTGGCATCAGGGAAGATCTACAAAGGGAGTTGTCATAGAATTGCTACAACACCATCCACACTCTAAGAAAACAACTGGAGCAACCCTCACTACCACACCCTCACATCCCCTCATCAACAGTACCACTGCTTCTCATAGTGAACCTCCGGAACTCACACACTCAGCCCAAGAGGTCAGTAACTAGACCCAGTACAACTCCTCCTCCCTCACCAGCACATTCCCCTCGTCATATAGGTCTGGCCAGACCTCCCCAAGATCATCCCAGCCCCAGAGCACCAGCACTAGCGGAGCCATGCTGGGACCCTCAGGCGAGAGGAAGACAACGAAAGGTAACCTGTGGTCCCCATCCCAGTACATCCAAAGAACATCACTCCAGACACCACAGCCCAGAACAGGAGCACACAGGCAGAGGACCTTGTGGCCTTCATTTTATATGACTCCAATGGGACATTTCTCATAGAGAAACTGCTAGTCCCTGGCATGTCAGTCAGAAAGCTATTTTGCCCAACAACAGCAAGTGTCTTAAAGTCTGTCAAGCAACAAATGAAATTGGGCCAAACATATTATAATTCACACAGGTACTAATGATTTGATGGTAATGATAAGACATGTAGCTCCTGCAATGCAGCAAGTGGCAGCCAGAGGTGTAGAGAGATTTCCTAACACCAAAATCACTGTGTCCACCCTGTTACCATGTGGCGATGTGCCTTTCCACATTATTCAAGGCAAATAACGCTGAGCTGTCTAGAGTTCTGTGCACTCTTGGACAATGTTTACCTAGCGAACCACCATGACATTTACCACCCGCTGATGTGCAACCTAGTACACTTGAACAAATAGGGTTTCAAGATGTTTGCTAGGAAACTGAATGAAAAAAACACAAAAAAACAGGAACTCTGCTATACATCCTCCAAGATAACAACCACCAGCCCCCACCTAGAGAGACCAGCACCACCCTACACCACCAGGCCCTAATCCAGAGAGGCCAGCTCCACCCTGCACCATCAGGCCCCTTCCAGAGTGGACAGCACCCACCCACCCCACCCCACTACCCCCCATGCTAACAGGACAAAACCCCAATCAGAAGAGACCAACAGTCCAGCAACACAGCTATGGAGAAGTGGCACAAAGAATAGAGCACCCTGCTGCAGCTGAGCTAACAGGGCCTGAAATGTACCTTTTGGTCTACCAGCAACTTAGACAAACTTTTCTGCCTGTGCGCAGAGCTTCTAAAAAGTAATCTTTCACCCAGCTCTTCGCGTGTGCACATCCCCCAGCCAGGCAGTGTTACAGCACAAGGTAGGATAGGATTCATAGTTATTTTACTTTGTGTGATTAATTTACCAGCTATGAAAGAAATCGGCAGAAATACTTTGAAAACAGCTACTGCAGCATTTATTTTACTATAAATGTGATCATACTTGGCGACGTTTGTTAATTTTAGGCCCTGCGAGCTAAAATCCATGAATTCCTTATTTTGTATTATAAGAAATAAAATTATTAGAAATACAACCTATTATCATTACGAGTTCAGTTTTATATAAGCTACCCAAGAAAGAGTTAACCTTAGCTCCTATAAATATATGTAGCCTCAGAAACAAAGTTCATGAGATTAGTAATTTGCTAATCTTAGATAATATTTTAATATACACTGCTCAAAAAAATAAAGGGAACACTTAAACAACACATCCTAGATCTGAATGAAAGAAATAATCTTATTAAATACTTTTTTCTTTACATAGTTGAATGTGCTGACAACAAAATCACACAAAAATAATCAATGGAAATCCAATTTATCAACCCATGGAGGTCTGGATTTGGAGTCACACTCAAAATTAAAGTGGAAAACCACACTACAGGCTGATCCAACTTTGATGTAATGTCCTTAAAACAAGTCAAAATGAGGCTCAGTAGTGTGTGTGGCCTCCACGTGCCTGTATGACCTCCCTACAATGCCTGGGCATGCTCCTGATGAGGTGGCGGATGGTCTCCTGAGGGATCTCCTCCCAGACCTGGACTAAAGCATCCGCCAACTCCTGGACAGTCTGTGGTGCAAAGTGGCGTTGGTGGATGGAGCGAGACATGATGTCCCAGATGTGCTCAATTGGATTCAGGTCTGGAGAACGGGCGGGCCAGTCCATAGCATCAATGCCTTCCTCTTGCAGGAACTGCTGACACACTCCAGCCACATGAGGTCTAGCCTTGTCTTGCATTAGGAGGAACCCAGGGCCAACCGCACCAGCATATGGTTTCACAAGGGGTCTGAGGATCTCATCTCGGTACCTAATGACAGTCAAGCTACCGCTGGTGAGCACATGGAGGGCTGTGCGGCCCCCCAAAGAAATGCCAACCCACACCATGACTAACCCACCGCCAAACCGGTCATGCTGGAGGATGTTGCAGGCAGCAGAACGTTCTCCACGGCGTCTCCAGACTCTGTCACGTCTGTCACGTGCTCAGTGTGAACCTGCTTTCATCTGTGAAGAGCACAGGGCGCCAGTGGCGAATTTGCCAATCTTGGTGTTCTCTGGCAAATGCCAAACATCCTGCACGGTGTTGGGCTGTAAGCACAACCCCCACCTGTGGACGTCGGACCCTCATACCACCCTCGTGGAGTCTGTTTCTGACCGTTTGAGCAGACACATGCACATTTGTGGCCTGCTGGAGGTCATTTTGCAGGGCTCTGGCAGTGCTCCTCCTGCTCCTCCTTGCACAAAGGCGGAGGTAGCGGTCCTGCTGCTGGGTTGTTGCCCTCCTACGGCCTCCTCCACGTCTCCTGATGTACTGGCCAGTCTCCTGGTAGCGCCTCCATGCTCTGGACACTACGCTGACAGACACAGCAAACCTTCTTGCCACAGCTCGCATTGATGTGCCATCCTGGATGAGCTGCACTACCTGAGCCACTTGTGTGGGTTGTAGACTCCGTCTCATGCTACCACTAGAGTGAAAGCAACGCCAGCATTCAAAAGTGACCAAAACATCAGCCAGGAAGCATAGGAACTGAGAAGTGGTCTGTGGTCACCCCCTGCAGAACCACTCCTTTATTGGGGGTGTCTTGCTTATTGCCTATAATTTCCACCTGCTGTCTATTCCATTTGCACAACAGCATGTGAAATGTATTGTCAATCAGTGTTGCTTCCTAAGTGGACCGTTTGATTTCACAGAAGTGTGATTGACTTGGAGTTACATTGTGTTGTTTAAGTGTTCCCTTTATTTTTTTGAGCAGTATATTAGCCCTTTCTGAGACTCTTGATGATACAGCAGTAGGAATAAAACGATATAACATCTATATAAAAGAAGGGAATGCTTACGGGGAGGTGTTTCTGTATTATTCTGAACCTTATTCCTGTAAAGCTGAGAGAGGATCTCATGACAAATGAGGTAGAAGTGCTGTAGTTGCAGGTTTACCTGCCTCATCTGAAGCCTCTTCTTTTAGAGTGCTGCTATAGACCACCAAGTGCAAACTGTCAGTATCTGGAGAATATGTGTGTGATGTTAGATAAGGTCTCTGATGCTAACAGAGAAATGTATTTTCTTGGTGACCTGAACATTGACTGGTTATCATCTAGTTGAGAGGAAGCTTCTTACTGTGACTAATGCCTGTAACATGACCCAGGTTATCACTCAACCAACTAGAGTGTATACCAATAGTGTTGGATCTGTGACATCCACTTGCATTGATCATATCTTCACCGATGCTGCAGAGCTTTGCTCTAAAGCAATATCAGTTCCCATTGCCTGTAGTGACCTTAACGTTGTGGCAATAACAATGACAGCCAAAGTACCAATGGCAGGAGCTAAAGTTATTTAAGAGATCATACAAAATGTTTTCTCAAGACTCTTTTGTTGAAGATGTAAACATGTTATGTTGGCCTGATGTGTATAAGGAGGAGAATCCAGATGCAGCACTTGGGAGTATTAGTACAATTATTCTTGCTAATTGTTGACAAACATGCACCTGCTAAGAAACTGTTAGAGCCCATGTATGATGCAAAAAAAGTGGCAAACAAGTCAGGCTGCTCAGCTGATTGGTTGACATACTGTCAATTGAGACATTTGTTTTTTTAAGAAATTGTATTTCCAAACAAGATATTACATAAAAAACTATGGGGAAAAGACTTAAATGCACCTTAAATGATATTATGGGCAGAAAACCCAATTCATCGTTCATTGAAGTTGATGGGTCATTTATAGCAAAACCTTATGATATAGCTAATTATTTCAATTACTTTGAACAGGGACCATTGAACAGTGAACCATCGTATTAGTGTATTGAATATCTAATAATGAAAGAAGGATTGCTGTATTGAATTTGGTCAAGTTTGTGTGGAAGAGGTGGAAAAACAGTTGGTATCCAACCACCAGGTATAGACAACCTAGATGGGAAACTATTGAGAATGGTAGCAGACTGTATTTCTTTATTTGCCATGTCTTTAACCGAAGCCTAAAGGAGTGTGTGTCCCCACAGGCGTGAAAGGAAGCTAAGGTAATTCCACTACCTGAAAATAGTAAAGCACCCTTTGCTGCCTCTAACAGCCTCCCAATCGGTTTACTGCCTGTTCTTAGTAAACTGATCGAGAGAATTGTGTTTGAATAAATACAATGCTATTTTTTAAAGAACACGTTAAATACTGACTTTCAGCATGCATATAGGGAAGGGTATTCAACTTGTACTGCACTGACTCGGATGACTGATGATAGGCTAAAGTAAATAGATAATACAATGATAGTTGGGGCTTTATTGTTAGATTTCAGTGCAGCCTTTGATGTTATTGATCATAATTTCGTATTGAAAAAACTAACTTGTTATGGCTTTCCATCACCTGCCATCACATGGTTGGAGAGTTACTTATCCAATAGAACTCAGAGAGTATGCTTCAATATAAGCTTCTCTAACATCAGATATGTACAGTGCGGGATCCCTCAGGGCATTTGCCTTGGGCCGTTACTCTTCTCTATTTTTACAAATTATTTGCCACTTGTCTTACAAGAAGCTAAAATGACTATGTATGCTGATGTTTGCAGACACATCAGCACATACAGCCAGTGAGTTCACTGAGACTCTTAGCAAGGAGTTGCAGTCAGTGCGGACAAAGTGTTGGCAAAACTGTCATCAAGGCAAAGGGTGGCTACTTTGAAGAATAAAAAATATATTTTGAGTTGTTTAACTCTTTTTTGTTACTACATGATTCCGTATGTGTTATTTCATAGTTATGATGTCTTCACTATTAGAAAATAGTAAAAATAAAGAAAAGCTCTTGAATGAGTAGGTGTGTCCAAACTTTTGATTAGTAGTGTACATAAAAACAGATACAAAAACATATTGTATCACAGCACCTCTCCTCTTTCTGTAGATCTAATTTAACTGTACTGTATATATGAATATGTATATATGAATAGTGTGTAAATAGTATTGTTGTTGTCTCTTGGTGTCTTTCCTATATATAACTCTTATTTAATAAAAAAATGGAATTTAATGTTATATCTTATGTTGTTCTTGTCTAAAACTGTTCTGTACTTTGTCATGTATTTGTATGTTTTATGTGGATCCCAGGAAGAATTGCTGCTGCATGTGCAGTAGCTAATGGGGATCCTAATAAACTAAACAACTTAATCAACAAGCTGGCAATCTAGCTACCTTATCGGCATTCAAACAAGCTTGCACTAGGCTGCTAGCTGGAGCATGGTTTGGTTTGCCGCAGTACAGTGCATTCGAAAAGTATTCAGACCCCTTGACTTTTTTCACATATTGTTACGTTACATTTCTTTCCTCATCAATTTTCACACAATACCCCATAATGAGAAAGTGAAAACAGGTTTTTAGAAATGTTAGCAAATGTATTACAAATAAAAAACAGAAATACATTACTTACATAAGTATTCAGACTTGAAATTGAGCTCAGGTGCATCCTGTTTCCATTGCTCATCCACAGGTGAATTCCAATACAACTTGATTGGAGTCCACCTGTGGTAAATTCAATTGATTGGACATGATTTGGAAAGGCACACACCTGTCTATATAAAGTCCCACAATTGACAGTCAATGTCAGAGCAAAAAACAATCCATTAGGTCCAAAAATGTATTTGAACCAGTGGGCTAGGTGGCTGTACTACAGATACTACGCTAACCAAACAACAGTGATAGGTGGCTGTACTACAGAAACACTATTCATTGTTGTGGGAAAGACGCATTGTTAAAAACTTTTGTAAATAACTGGTTGCAGTAAAGAGCCAACCTGGATACTAACAGATCCTGAGAGAAATTGATGAGTACCAACAGCATTAAGCTATGGAGGAACAACATACTCCATCATGGAAAGATCTGGCTACCTCACAAAAGAACTCTAACCCTACAAAAAAAAAGAAAGACAAATTTATCTACTGACACAGACGATTTCCTTAATGTTGAAGTAGAGGCTAGTGCTCTGGCTGGAATCCATGCAACACTGGAAAAGTTGTGTGAGGAGGTAGCAGGGCTGAGGGGGAGTTTGGAGTTTAGCCAGGGTGAAATTCTCACGTTCCAAGGAGAGAACAAAGCATTCACAGCCAAGGTAAAATCCACAATTCCAACATGGATTGTCTACTCAGGGAAACCAGGGTGATGAGGGAGTTGCTACTAGACAGACAAAGCCGTAGCATGCGTGAAAATGTAATATTTTTGGGGATTCCTAAGAACGCATCCAATAATCCAGATGGTGCGATGAGAGAATTCATGCAATCTGCCTTGAAACCTCCTCTAGAGACTGTAAACAAGGTGGCTTTCCACCGAGTACACAGACTTGGAGCTCGGAGCGACAAGACCAAGGGTCCCCGACCTATCATCGCAAAATTTGAACACTACCAACAAAAGGAGTTGATCAAAAGCAGGGGAAGGGAGCTTAAAGTGACCAAATTCGGTCTCAATGATCAATTTCCACGGGAGATAAAAAAACGTTGCAAGAGGTTGTATCCTGTACAGAGGCAACAGAGGGAGAGGGGTAAGCTATTCCGAGACAGCTCCATAACACCATGGCTGTGCTAAATTCTACAGGGACTTCAGGTTCCGAAAAAAAGAAACTATGGGAACTGTAAAAATATCTGAACACTATGAAGTGGATATGAACACATACGTACTCAATTACATGCTCGCTTACACATACGGACTTATACATACACATACACACTTCATCTCGCCCTCTTCTCTCACTCTCTCTTTTCTCTCCCTCCCTCCCCTCTCTATTGTCGAGAACTGTTCTATAATTTAATATGTTTCTTGTTCGTCTATCTTTTCTATGTCTTTGTCTACATCTTTATACAGTTGAAGTCGGAAGTTTACATACACCTTAGCCAAATACATTTAAACTCAGTTTTTCACAATTCCTGACATTTAATCCAATTAAAAATTCTCTCTTTGGTCAGTTAGGATCACCACTCGGGGACGACCTGGAGGACGAGGCGCAGGGCGATCCGGGTGGAGACGGTGAAATTCCTGCAGTAAGGAAGGGTCCAGAATGTCCTCCACCGGCACCCAGCATCTCTCCTCCGGACCATACCCCTCCCACTCCACGAGGTACTGAAGGCCCCTCGCCCAACGCCTTGAGTCCATGATGGCTCGCACAGTATACGCCGATCTGGCTCTGATGCCACGGTGCCAGGACCGGCTGATAACCTAGTACACACTGAAACGGAGACAGGTTAGTGGAGGAGTGGCGGAGGGAGTTTTGGGCCATCTCTGCCCAGGGGATGAAAGCCGCCCACTCTCCCGGCCGGTCCTGGCAATAGGACCGCAGAAACCTACCCACATCCTGGTTAACTCTCTCCACCTGCCCATTACTCTCGGGGTGAAACCCTGAGGTCAGGCTGACCAAGACCCCCAGACGTTCCATGAACGCCCTCCAGACCCTCGATGTGAACTGGGGACCCCGATCAGACACTATATCCTCAGGCACCCCGTAGTGCCGGAAGACGTGTGTAAACAGAGCCTCCGCAGGCAAAGGAAGGAGACGACAGGACTTAGAAAACCGATCCACAACAACCAGAATTGTGGTGTTTCCTTGTGATGGAGGAAGATCCGTCACGAAATCGATGCCCAACTGGACACTAGGTGGGAGTGGGCTCCGTACGTAACGCCCGCTCAATGTCCGCGTCAACCACCGGTGCCACCAGGCAAGAAGCCGGAAGTATGGGAGTGGGATCCGTGGACCGCTCCTTTGTGTCATATATCCGGGACAGTGCGTCTGCCTTAGCGTTCTGGGAACCTGGTCTGTAGGGTAGGGTGAAAACAAAATGGGTGAAAAACATGGCCCACCTTGCCTGGCGAGGGTTCATTCTCCTCGCCGCTCGGATGTACTCCAGATTGCGGTGGTCAGTCCAAATGAGGAAAGGGTGTTTAGCCCCTTCAAGCAAATGCCTCCACTCCTTCAGAGCCTTGTCAACAGCCAACAGCTCTCGGTCCCCCACATCATAGTTTCGCTCCGCCGGGCTGAGCGTCTTCGAAAAGAAAGCACAGGGGCGGAGCTTTGGTGGCGTGCCCGAGCGCTGAGACATCACAGCTCCTATGCCAGCCTCGGACGCTTCCACCTCTACTATGAATGCCAAGGAGGGATCAGGATGAGCCAGCACGGGAGCCGAGGTAAATAGAGCCTTCAGGTGACCAAAAGCCCTGTCCGCCCCAGCTGACCACTGCAGTCACACCGGTCCCCCCTTCAGCAAGGAGTTAATGTGAGCCGCTACCTGACCAAAGCCCCAGATAAACCTCCGGTAGTAAACCCTAAGAACCGCTGCACCTCCTTTACCGTGGTTGGAGTCGGCCAATTACGCACAGCTGAAATGCGGTCATTCTCCATCTCCACCCCTGACGCGGACAGGCGGTACCCTAGGAAAGAGATGGACTGTTGGAAGAACAGACATTTCTCAGCCAACAGTCGACCAAGCACCTTGCGCACCAGGGACACATGCTCGGCGCGTGTAGCGGAGTATATTGGAATGTCATCTATATACACCACTACACCCTGCCCATGCAGGTCCCTGAAAATCTCGACTACAAAGGATTGGAAGACGGATGGAGCAGTGTGCAGTGTGTAGCGGTTAGGACGGAGTCAGGCGCAGGACACATAACTGAGTAAAAGACAAACTTTACTCGAAAATGAAACAACAATGATTTCCACACAGGGAAAAACACACCAGCTCACAGAAGTCTTGAACACTAACCAAAGAACAAACATGCACAAAACCATGTGGGAACCAGAGGATTAAATAGGGAATAAATTATAACGTAATGGGAACCAGGTGTGTACAATCAAGACAGAACAACATAGAAAAAAAAACGTAGATCGGTGGCAGCTAGAAAGCCGGTGATGTCGACCGCCGAACACCGCCCGAACAAGGAGAGGCACCAACTTCGGCGGAAGACGTGACAGAGAGAATGATTTATTTCAGCTTTTATTTCTTTCATCACATTCCCAGTGGGGCGGAAGTTTACATACACTCAAATAGTATTTGGTAGCATTGCCTTTAAATTGTTGAACTTTGGTAAAATGTTTCGCGTAGACTTCCACAATAAGTTGGGTGAATTTTGGCCCATTTCTCATGAGCTGGTGTAACTGAGTCAGGTTTTTAGGCCTCCTTGCTCGCACATGCTTTTTCAGTTTTGCCCACAAATTTTCTATAGGATTGAGGTCAGGGCTTTGGGATGGCCACTCCAATACCTTGACTTTGTTGTCCTTAAGCCGTTTTGCCACAACTTTGGGAGTATGCTTGGGGTCATTGTCCATTTGGAAGACCCATTTGCAACCAAGCTTTAACTTCCTGACTGATGTCTTGAGATGTTGCTTCAAAATATCCACATAATTTTCCTTCCTCAGGATGCCATCTATTTTTTGAAGTTCACCAGTCTCTCCTGCAGCAAAGCACCCCCGCAACATGATGCTGCCACCCCCATGCTTACATTTACATTTTAGTCATTTATCAGACGCTCTTATCCAGAGTCACTTACAGTAGTGAATGCATATATTTCATTTCATTTCATACATATATATATTTTTTTGTACTGGCCCCCCCGTGGGAATCAAACCCACAACCCTGGCGTTGCACACACCATGCTGGCGTTGCAAACACCATGCTCTACCAACTGAGCCACAGGGAAGGCTGGTTGGGATGGTGTTCTTCGGCTTGCAAGCCTCCCCCTTTTTCCTCCAAACATAACGATGGTCATTATGGCCAAATAGTTATATTTTTGTTTCATCAGACCAGAGGACATTTCTCCAAAAAGTACTATCTTTGTCCCCATGTGCAGTTGCAAACCGTAGTCTGGCTTTTTTAACCTGTTGGGGCTAGGGGGCAGTATTTTCATGGCAGGATTAAAAACGTACCCGATTTAAACTGGTTACTACTCTTGCCCAGAAACGAGAATATGCATATAATTAGTAGATTTGGATAGAAAACACCCTAAAGTTTCTAAAACTGTTTGAATGGTGTCTGTGAGTATAACAGAACTCATATGGCAGGCCAAAACCTGAGAAGATACCATGCAGGAAGTGCCCTGTCTGACAATTTGTTGTCCTTCTGTTGCATCTCTAAGGAAAATACAGCATCTGTGCTGTTACGTGACACTTTCTAAGGCTTCCATTGGCTCTCTAAAGCGTTCAGAAAGCAGAATGACGTGTCTCCTGTCTCTGGGCAAAGTACAGCAGCAGAGTTTGTAAGTGGCCTGCCTGGGGACAGTGAGACTGAGATGCGCATTCACGAGACTTCTCAATTTTTGTCCGGTTGGAATATTATCGCTATTTTACGAGAAAAATAGCATAAAAATTTATTTTAAACAGCGTTTGACATGCTTCTAAGTACAGTAATGGAATATTTTGATTTTTTTTGTCACGAAATGCACTCGCGCGTTACCCTTTGGATAGTGACCTGAACGCACGAACAAAACGGAGGTATTTGGATATAACTATGGATTATTTGGAACCAAAACAACATTTGTTGTTGAAGTAGAAGTCCTGGGAGTGCATTCTGACGAAGAACAGCAAAGGTAATCCAATAATTCTGAGTTTAGGTTGCCCCAAACTTGGTGGGTATCAAATTAGCTAGCCTGTGATGGCCGAGCTATGTACTCAGAATATTGCAAAATGTGCTTTCGCCGAAAAGCTATTTTAAAATCTGACATAGCGTTTGCATAAAGGAGTTCTGTATCTATAATTCTTTAAATAATTGTTATGTATTTTGTCAGCGTTTATGATGAGTAATTTGTGTGTCATCTGATGAAGATCATAAAAGGTTAGTGCTGCATAACAGTTTGCTAAATTACTCACGATAAACGTTCACAAAAAGCATAACAATTATTTTAAGAATTATAGATACAGAACTCCTCTATGCACTCGATATGTCCGATTTTAAAATAGCTTTTCGGATGAAGCACATTTTGCAATATTCTAAGTACATAGCCCGGCATAACGGGCTAGCTATTTAGACACCCACCCAGTTCAGCCTTCACCAAAATCACATTTCCTATAAGAAAAATGTTCTTACCTTTCTTGTTCTTCGTCAGAATGCAGTCCCAGGACTTCTTCTTCAATAACAAATGTTGGTTTGGTCCCAAATAATCCATCGTTATATCCAAACAGCGACGTTTTGTTCGTGAGTTCTAGACACTATCAGAATGCTACATCACGGTCATGAGCATGGCGCATGGCGTGACAAAAAATGTCTAAATATTCCATTACCGTACTTCGAAGCATGTCAACCGCTGTTTAAAACCAATTTTTATGCCATTTATCTCGTAGAAAAGCGATAATATTCCGACCGGGAATCTGCAATGAGCCTAAACAGCCGAATGAAATTTCTCAACGGGGGAGAATCGTGCACGCGCCTCATTCAATGGTCCTCTGATCGGCCACTTACCAAAGACGATAATCTGTTTCAGCCAGAGGCCGCCTCGTCATCCTTCAGGTTTTTCCCCGGGTTCTGAGAGCCTATTGGAGCCCTAGGAATTGTCACGTTACAGCTAAGATCCTTACTTTTCAATAAACAGATGCAAGACGCACGACTCCTTGTCAGACAGGCCACTTCCTGCATGAAACCTTGTCAGGTTTTTGCCTGCCATAGGAGTTCTGTTATACTCACAGACACCATTCAAACAGTTTTAGAAACTTTAGGGTGTTTTCTATCCAAACCTGAACAATAATATGCATATTCTAGCTTCTGAGTTGGTGTAGGAGGCAGTTAAAAATGGGCACATATTTTTTCCAAAATTCTCAATACTGCCCCCTAGCCCAAACAGGTTAATGGAGATTTTGGAGCAGTAGCTTCTTCCTTGCTGGGCGGCCTTTCAGGTTATGTCGATGTAGGACTCGTTTTACTGTGGATATAGATACTTTTGTACCCATTTCCTCCAGCATCTTCACAAGGTCCTTTGCTGTTGTTCTGGGATTGATTTGCACTTTTCGCACCAAAGTACGGTCATCTCTTGGAGACATAACGCGTCTCCTTCCTGAGCGGTATGACGGCTGCGTGTTCCCATGGTGTTTATACTTGCGTACTATTGTTTGTACACATGAACGTGGTACCTTCAGGCATTTGGAAATTGCTCCCAAGGATGAACCAGACTTGTGGAGGTCTGCATTTTTTTTCTGAGGTGGTCTTGGCTGATTTCTTTTGATTTTCCTATGATGTCAAATAAAGAGGCACTGAGTGTGAAGATAGGCCTTGAAATACATCCACAGGTACACCTCCAATTGACTCAAATTATGTCAATCAGCCTATCAGAAGCTTCTAAAGCCATGCCATCATTTTCTGGAATTGTCCAAGCTGTTTAAAGGCACAGTCAACTTAGTGTATGTAAACTTCTGACCCACTGGAATTGCGATAAAGTGAATTATAAGTGAAATAATCTGTCTGTAAACAATTTTTGGAAAAATGACTTGTGTCATGCACAAAGTATATGTCCTAACCGACTTGCCAAAACTATAGTTTGTTAACAAGAAATTTGTGGAGTGGTTGAAAAACGAGTTTTAATGACTCCAACCTAAGTGAATGTAAACTTCTGACTTCAACTCTATTTGTTTACAACAAGCAAAGGGTAAGATATCAGAATAGGGACATAACATATTGTACAGAATAGGGAATAGTAACATATTGTACGGGATACTTTTGTACTGTAGTGAAGTCGTCTCTATAGTAATGGAGGGTCTCTTTCATGATCATGTGAAACGTCAATTGCTATGGAAATGCTGGGGTGTGTTTTTCAATGATGTTAAAAGTAATTATGATGCAACTATGATGGTGATATCCTGAATATTAAGGCTATACACAGTACATGTTCCAAACATAGACACTCAACCATGCAAATTGACAGGGTTATTATTTATTTGGACATCACACATTATAGTCTTACTCCTATACCGTTATTGTACACTCACTAAATCACATCCAATATCATACACATCGACCGACTCAGATTGACTACACACATAATATCTTGTCTCAACTTTCTAACATCTGTGGCAATGGCTCACAGGCAAACAGGCAAGGGAATAAAACAAATATTGCTCGAACGTATTTCTTGAATTCTAAATATCAGACATTTGAAAGCTCTAATTTTGATCGTCATAATAACTCTCAAGGCAGTAACTTTACAAGCATTAATTATCGTCAATTTAGACTGAGAATAGTATCTAGTTATGGTAAGGGGTGAAATAAGTATAGCCAGTTATAATTGTAACGGTTTAGTATATAATAAAAAAAGAAGATCAGTCTTTGAGGGGCTAAAAGAAAAGGAATATAACAGTTGCAGTTAGCAAATGCATGCTTGTCCCAACCCACATTTCGACAACTGAATGGGGACTTCCCTGCCTGCAAAATATATTTGATTGACAACTAAGAGATTTGCTGTGGATAACAGTTGTTCAAAATCAGCATAGCTAGCTAGCTAGCAAAGCAATTCACATTTCTTGCTAGCTAACCAAATGACACCTGCATCTCTAGCTGTAGCCACTGAAAAACAATATGAGGGAAAAAATTTGGTCACTCATCCACTCCTCCAATGACATGACATCCTCCCAGCAGCTAGCTAGCTAGCTAGCTAGCTAACGTTAGTCTCCGTGTTTTTAGCTAACTAAAGAAATAGCTAGCTACATAAATACATAGTCTAGCCCAGGGTTGCCAAACTCAATCAGCTCATGGGCCGTGCTGAAAAAGCACAATGAATTCGCAGGCCAGACATAGCTTATGTGTTTTCACAAAAAAAACATGCAACTGCGACCCAAACTGGCCGTTGTTTTATTAAAAAAAAAATATGTCCCCTTATAATGGGTGCTGTTGTATATAGCATTTTAACATATTAAAACAAAAGAAGAGATAAATCCTATTTGTCCAGCCTTTTCTGCTATGCTTGCAGATGTGCATAATATAGTATTTAATAACTCCAAATAACAAAAATGTAGCTATAGGTTGTTGTAAAATTTTAACTTAAATGGTTTTCCTTTTTTTTGCACTGCATGGATCACTGGTGCGGTTGAAAGTAGAATTGCTGTATGCTGCACTCGAAATGTCTTGTAATTGAGTAGCCAGACTACTGCTCAAATGTTGCTATAATAGGCCTACAAGTTTCTCCTTTGCATGGTGTTTTTTTGCAGGTTTTGTTTTTTGGATATTCATTGTCAAGCTTTAAAACCAAAACCAGACTGCAACATTTTAGGAGCCTAGTTAGGACTGTGGCATGTGTCTGTACACATGCATCAGGCGCATCAGGCTATTATTTCTTAAAGATGATGAAAAAGTAGATGACTCAACTGTTGACTCATTTACACTCGCTTGTTTGTCCTATTCGGCTTGCGGGCCTTGTGTTTGACGCATGTGCTATCCTATTAGCCCCGTTATGACTGACGTGTGATCATTGCCCTTGCTAGTTTGATTGTATTGACATTCCCAGCCTTATTTACAGTCGTCCATTTTCATTCAAAATATTGAGAATTGAAACTGAAACAGTGCATCCCAACTGGGTGGAGGCAGCAAACAATGTACCAGACCAGCTGTGATTTACAACTTTGGACTCCCAAGAAATGTATCGGTGAATTATATTAATCATACATGGATATGCATCCATCTGACATGCTCAAAGTAAACTGCCTGTTACTCAGGCCCAGATAGAAAACACGCTTGAATTATTTATTTTGTTGAGAGCCCGTGCTCTTCCAATGGAAAGCTATGGGGCATATGCAAGTCCTATGGCTTCCACTAGATGTCAACAGTCTTTGTTCAAGGTTTCAGGCTTGTTTCTTCCCAAATGAGGAAGAATTTTGAGTTTTGGTACTGGGAGTCAGAGTTGGAAATCAAATCAAAGTTTATTTGTCACGTGCGCAGAATACAACAGGTAGACCTTACAGTGAAATGCTTACTTACAGGCTCTAACCAATAGTGCAAGAAAGGTATTAGGTGAACAACAGGTAAGTAAAGAAACAAAACAACAGTAAAAAGACAGGCTATATACAGTAGCTAGGCTATACAAGTAGCAAGGCTACATACAGACACAGGTTAGTCAGGCTGATTGAGGTAGTATGTACATGTAGCTATGGTTAAAGTGACTATGCATATATGATGAACAGAGAGTAGCGGTAGTGTAAAAGAAGGGTTGGCGGGTGGTGGGTGGCGGGACACAATGCAGATAGCCCGGTTAGCCAATGTGCAGGAGCACTGGTGGGTCGGCCCAATTGAGGTAGTATGTACATGAATGTATAGTTAAAGTGAATATGCATATATGATAAACAGAGAGTAGCAGCAGCGTAAAAGAGGGGTTGGGGGGGCACACAATGCAAATAGTCCGGGTAGCCATTTGATTACCCGTTCAGGAGTCTTATGGCTTGGGGGTAAAAACCTTTTCATCCTAGACCTGGCACTCCGGTACCGCTTGCCATGCGGTAGTAGAGGGAGAACAGTCTATGACTGGGGGGGCTGGGGTCTTTGACAATTTTTAGGGCCTTCCTCTGACACCACCTGGTGTAGAGGTCTTGGATGGCAGCCAGCTTAGCCCTAGTTAGTGATGTACTGGGCCGAACGCACTACCCTCTGTAGTGCCTTGCGGTCAGAGGCCGAGCAGTTGCCGTATCAGGCAGTGATGCAACCAGTCAGGATGCTCTCGATGTTGCAGCTGTAGAACCTTTTGAGGATCTCAGGACCCATGCCAAATCTTTTTAGTTTCCTGAGGGGGAATAGGCTTTGTCGTGCCCTCTTCACGACTGTCTTGGTGTGTTTGGACCATTCTAGTTTGTTGTTGATGTGGACACCAAGGAACTTGAAGCTCTCAACCTGCTCCACTACAGCCCCGTCGATGAGAATGGGGGCGTGCTCGGTCCTCCTTTTCCTGTAGTCCACAATAATCTCCTTAGTCTTGGTTACGTTGAGGGAGAGGTTGTTATTCTGACAGCACCCGGCCCGGTCTCTGAACTCCTCCCTATAGGCTGTCTCGTCGTTGTCTGTGATCAGGCCTACCACT
The DNA here is from genome assembly GCF_901001165.1 of Salmo trutta. NCBI lineage: Eukaryota > Metazoa > Chordata > Actinopteri > Salmoniformes > Salmonidae > Salmo > Salmo trutta. Next base: position 7,951,604 of record NC_042977.1, read on the forward strand.
GTTGTGCCGTCTGCAAACTTAATGATGGTGTTGAAGTCGTGCCTGGCCATGCAGTCGTGGGTGAACAGGGAGTACAGGAGGGGACTGAGCACGCACCCCTCCAGTGTTGAGGATCTGCGTGGCAGATGTGTTGCTACCTACCCTCAACACCTGGGGGCGGCCCGTCAGGAAGTCCAGGATCCAGTTGCAGAGGGAGGTGTTTAGTCCCAGGATCCTTAGCTTAGTGATGAGCTTTGAGGGTACTATGGTGTTAAACGCTGAGCTGTAGTCAATGAATAGCATTCTCACATAAGTGTTCCTTTTGTCCAGGTGGGAAAGGGCAGTGTGGAGTGCAATAGAGATTGCATCATCTGTGGGTCTGTTTGGGCAGTATGGAAATTGGAGTGGTTCTAGTGTTTCTGGGATAATAGTGTTGATGTGAGCCATTACCAACCTTTCAAAGCACTTCATGGCTACGGACGTGAGTGCTACGGGTCTGTAGTCATTTAGGCAGGTTGCCTTTGTGTTCTTGTGCGCAGGGACTATGGTGGTCTGCTTGAAACATGTTGGTATTACAGACTCAATCAGGGACATGTTGAAAATGTCAGTGAAGGCACCAGCCAGTTGGTCAGCACATGCCTGGAGCACACGTCCTGGTAATCCGTCTGGCCCCGCAGCCTTGTGTATGTTGACCTGTTTAAAGGTCTTACTCATGTCGGCTACGAAGAGCGTGATCACACAGTCGTCAGGAACAGCTGATGCTCTCATGCATGCCTCAGTGTTGCTTGCCTCAAAGCGAGCATAGAAGTGATTTAGCTCGTCTGGTAGGCTCGTGTCACTGGGCAGCTCGTGGCTGTGCTTCCCTTTGTAGTCTGTAATAGTTTGCAAGCCCTGCCACATAAGGCGAGCGTCAGAGCCGGTGTAGTATGATTCAATCTTAGCCCTGTATTGATGCTTTGTCTGTTTGATGGTTCGTCGCAGGGCATAGCGGGATTTCTTGTAAGCTTCCGGGTTAGAGTCCTGCACCTTGAAAGTGGCAGCTCTACCCTATAATCCATGGCTTCTGGTTGGGGAATGTACGTACAGAGAGCTGCAGAACCCCCTGAAAAATCAGAATTATTATTGTTTTTTACAAAAGTAGTGCACTGGGCCTTTACTAGACCTGTATTAGCGGACCGATATAGCTGTCACACTCATGTTTACTGCAGCTCAAAAACACATGAGTAATTTGGGTGACAGGCTTTTTGGTCCTTGAGTACAACAGCACAGCTAAATCCTGTAGACACTGAGGTTCATCAGCACCATTGTACCCTGCATTATCACACTACATATATCTCCTTAACAAGACAAGTATTACTTAATTAATTGGCCTTTACCATGAGTTCTTGTTTTTCAACAAATAATTTTGTTCCTGTTTGGCCATCATTATAAATAAGAATTTGTTCTTAACTGACATGCCTAGTTAAATAAAGGTTTGAGGTTTCAAGGCAGTACATGAAAACATTGGCGAAATCTGTGGAACGTCAGCATCCCAGATTTTCCTCTCCCTTCTTGTTTTTATTCTGGTGTTTGCTGGAGCCGGAGCCATTTGTTGATGATCTCAGATGCTCCGTGTGTCAAATATAACTTCTGCTTTTTCATTATATTTATTTTTATTTGCCAGAGCTGGCGTTCATGGTGCCCAAATATATCTAAGCTCTCTTCCAAGCAGGAGCAGGATATCATTCAGTTTGTCATTCCTGTTTTGGACTCAACAAAGCGACTTCGAAATCAATCCCTTCCAAGGGCTCGATTTGATCCATATTGTTCAAGTTCAGCACAATATCGCAAATTTACATTTAAAATTTATTTCAGATTTAGCCGACATACAGTGCATTCGGAAAGTATTCAGACCCCTTTACTTTTTCCACATTTTGATACCTTACAGACTTATTCTAAAATGGATTAAATAAATATTTTTCCTCTTCAATCTACACACAATACTTCACAATGACAGAGTGAAAACAGGTTTTTAGAAATGTTTGCAAATGTATCAAAAATAAAAAGCTGAAATACCTTACTTACATAACCCTTTGCTATGAGACTCGAAATTGAACAGACTCGAAGTACATCCTGTTTCCATTGATCATCCTTGAGATACTTCTACAACTTGATTGGAGTCCACCTGTGTTAAAGTCAATTGGTTGGACATGATTTGGAAAGGCACACACCTGTCTATATAAGGTCCCACAGTTGACAGAGCAAACACCAAGCCATGAGGTCGGAGGAATTGTCCGTAGAGCTCCGAGACAGGATTGTGTCGAGGCACAGATCTGGGGAAGGGTACCAAAGAATTTCTGCAGCATTGAAGGTCCCCAAGAACACAGTAGCCTCCATCATTCTTAAATGGAAGAAGTTTGGAACCACCAAGGCTCTTTTTAGAGCTGGCCGCCCGGCCAAACTGAGCAATCGGGGGAGAAGGGCCTTGGTCAAGGAGGTGACCAAGAACCCAATGGTCACTCTGACTACCATCTCTGCAGCAATCCACCAATCAGGCCTTTGTGGTAGAGTGGCCAGACAGAAGCCTCTCCTCAGTAAAAGGTACATGACAGGAGTTTGCCAAAAGGCACCTAAAGACTTTCATATCATGAGAAACAAGATTATCTGGTCTGAAGATTTTTTGTAACCCCTAGCCTTTTAAACAAAATATCACAGATGAGACACAAATGTTCAGCTGCCCCTTGAAGGGTGGTAGGTTAATGTGGTAACAGGCCTGGAGTTTGTTGCTTTCATTGTGCAGGTGATAACTGATGCATAGTCATCTTCATACAGTAGTCACTTCACCCTTACCTACATGTTCAAAATACCTCGACTAACCTGTACCCCCGCTCATTGACTCGGTACCGGTACCCCCTGTATATCGCCTCATTATTGTTATTTTATTGTGTGACTTTTTATTATTTTTTACTTTAGTTTATTTGGTAACTCTTTCTTGAACTGCACTGTTGATTAAGGGCTTGTAAGTAAGCATTTCACAGTAACCTTACTGTGAAATGCTTATTACATGTTGTAATTCGGCGCATGTGACAAAGTTTGATTTGTCCTGGCCAAACTAACAAAAATTCAGAGAAACTGGACATTATTGTGAATGCTGCTGAAGGATTATTTGATCTGCAAGACCTCATTGCAGGGAATTTTGTCGCAAGATGTGCCCCCCTCAGGCTCCTGAGCTTGAAGGGATTTGAGTAAACATTTCACTTTGAATGTAGGAATATATAGATTTTTGTTTATTATACATTTTTGTTGATTATGGGATTTATTTTTCACGCTTTCTCCAATTTCCCTTTTCTATGTTAAAATTCGAACTATTCACCCCACCCAATAGGTGGCGGCAATACACAATTTTGGGATGTAGTCCGCCCTAAAATCCTGAAGAAGAAGGAGAAGCGGTAAGTGCCAACACACTCAAGTCAAGTGCCTGTGAGATTGAGAGAATTCTGACTAGTAGCCGACGACCGTTGAAGCAAACTCAAACATTGAAAAACAACCTAGTTTGTGAGCAAAACAATGTAATTAACCAAGAACATGAGGACAAAGTCTCACTTTAGTAGACTTCTGAGTAAATTAGACCATATTTTATGCATGTGCACAGCGCTTCTAAAAATGAATATTTCAGCACTCCTTGCGCACAGTCCCTCAGCCAGGCAGTGGTGCTGCGCGACGTGGGATATAGGATTCGTAGTTCTTTGTGCGATTACCAGCTATGAAACAAAACAGCAGAAATAATTTATACATGTGCTCATACTTTTAACAATATTTTTTATTTGCACATGCGAATGAAATGCTCACACTGTGGAGCCCTGACCACCCACCAACGTGGCTGGTGAAATATACAGAAGACTGAAATATAACAAAATCATTTGACGTAGAAAAACTGCATTCTTTGGCTGTTTAAAAAATATATTTTAATTATGAAAAATATGAATAACATTCCACCCATGAGGCCACTAGAGGGTCATTTGGTCATTTGACTGCAGGAAAGTGCTTCTGTTACTGGACGGTATCTGTTTATTTAGTACATCACTTCCTCATAGCTTTGATAAAGAGAGGGGTGGGGTGGTTGGTGTATCTGTTACATCTGCTATCCAACACATCAACAGATTACACATCAATTTGAATCTAAAACATTGAACATTAATGAAGCCTAAGCTAAAAACTGATAATACTTTTATTTCCCTTTTGACACACATTTTAATCGCATAGACCAGTGGTTCCCAAACTTTTTACAGTCCCGTAACCGTTCAAACTTTCAACCTCCAGCTGCGTACCCCCTCTAGCACCAGGGTCAGCACACTCTCAAATATTGTTTTTTGCCATCATTGTAAGCCTGCCACACACCCACTATGCGATACATTTATTAAACATAAGAATGAGTGTGAGTTTTTGTCACAACCCTGCTTGTGGGAAGTGACAAAGAGCTCTTATAGGACCAGGGCACAAATAATAACATAATAATAATCAATCATTTTGCTCTATATTTAACCACCTTACATATAAAACCTTATTTGTTAATCGAAAATTGTGAATAACTCACCACAGGTTAATGAGAAAGATGTGCTTGAAAGGATGCACATAACGCTGCAATATTTGGTTATATTGGAGAGAGTATCAGTCTTAAATCATTTTCTAGTGAGGGCCGAAAATCCACTCTTACATAGTTACGTGGTTGCAAAGGGCATCAGTGTCTTAACAGTGCGATTTGCCAAGGCAGGATACTCTGAGCGCAGCCCAATCCAGAAATCTGGCAGTGGCTTCTGATTAAATTAAATTTTCACAGAACCGCTTGTTGCAATTTCAATGAGGCTCTCTTGATCAGATATCGGTAAGTGGACTGGAGGCAGGGCATGAAAGGGTTAACAAATGCAGTTGTTTGTGTCATCCATTTCTGGAAAGTACCTGCGTAATTGCGCACCCAACTCACTCAGGTGCTTCGCTATATCACATTTGACATTGTTCGTAAGCTTGAGTTAATTTGCACACAAAAAAATCATGCAATGATGGAAAGACCTCTGTGTTGACCTTGTTAATGCAGACAAAGAAGAGCTCCAACTTCTTAATCATAGTCTCAATTTAGTTCCGCAAATTGAATATAGTTGCGGAGAGTCCCTGTAATCCTAGATTCAGATCATTCAGGTGAGAAAAAACATCACCCAGATAGGACAGTCATGTGAGAAACTCATCATCATGCAAGCGGTCAGATAAGTGAAAATTATGGTCAGTAAAGAAAACTTTTAGTTCGTTTCTCAATTTAAAAAAAACGTGTCAATACTTTGCCCCTTGATAACCAGCGCACTTCTGTATGTTGTAAAAGTGTTACATGGTCGCTGTCCCTATCATTGCATAGTGCAGAAAATACACAAGAGTTAAGGGGCCTTGCTTTAACAAAGTTAACCATTTTCACTGTAGTGTCCAAAACATCTTTCAAGCTGTCAGGCATTCCCTTGGCAGTAAGAGCCTCTCGGTGGACGCTGCAGTGTACCCAAGTGGTGTCGGGAGCAACTGCTTGCACACGCATTACCTGTCCACTATGTCTCCCTGTCATGGCTTTTGCGCCATCAGTACAGATACCAACATGAGCAGCAGCTACATTTGGCTACATACGGACTGTTAGTGGAATTCCTGCGAGAGAGTAACGGTTAATCTGATTGGATGTTAATTATTTGACTAGGCTACCTGAATTTGTCATTGTGTTGTTATTTTGCTGAACACTAGATAGTTTAATTTCGTTTTTGGCAGTGAAACGAGGCTACTCAGGCAAGAAAAAAACAACACCCAAATGTATAGCCCCGATGGAAAATATAAATGGACCGTTTGAAAATGTGAAGAAAATACACATGAATCACATTGCGCATACCTTCGGCATTGCGCGTACCCCTGGGTGTAAGCATACCCCAGTTTGGGAATACCTGGCCTAGACAATCATGAGAAATCCAGAATTTTAAAAGTGCCACTTGAACACTTGCATGAAGATGCCCACATGCAGGAACCAATGGGATGCTCGAGGGGGGGCGTTCCTGGAACGCCTTGATTTGTGGGCTGCAATCACACACTATTGCCCACAATCGCCTCTAGACTTCCAACCTTGCAAGCCTTGCCTTGCCTTAACATAATGCTTTAATAACAGCTGGCAATTTTTACCCCCAGCCTTACTTTTTTCTCTTTCTTTCAGTAAAAGCAACAATCATTCCCTGTGTCTGACCTCGCAGAGGGGAAACACCTTGATGGTGTGACAGAGAGGGAAGGAGGGATTGTTAGAGCCAAAGCACAGAAGGAGAATCTGGCTGCATATTTTAATTCACGGGCAATAAAGAAAAAACACCAGGTAAAAAACCTATAGTGCCTTCAGAAAGTATTCACACCACTTGATTTTTTCCACATTTTGTTGTGTTACAGTCTACATTTAGAAAGTATTGCATTTAGATTTGTTGTCACTGGCCTACACACAATACCCCATAATGTCAAAGTGGAATTATGTTTTGGGGAATTTTTACAAATTCATAAAAAATGAAAAGCTGAAATGTATTCAACCCCTCTCTTATGGCAAGCTTAAATACGTTAAGGGGTAAAAATGTGCTTAACAAGTCACATAATAAGTTGCATGGACTCACTCTGAGTGAAATAATAGTGTTTAACATGATGTTTTGAATGACTACTACTCTGTACCCCACACATACAATTATCTGTAAGGTCCCTCAGTCGAGCATTGAATTTCAAACACAGATTCAACCACAAAGACCAGGGATTTGGTTTTAATGCCTCCCAAATAATTGCACCTATTGGTAGAAAAACAGACATTGAATATCCCTTTGAGCATGGCGAAGTTATTAATTACACTTTGGATGGCGTATTAGTACAGCCAGTCACTACAAAGATACAGGTGTCCATCCTAACTCACTTAACACAGAGGAAAGAAAAGCTCAGGGATTTCACCATGAGTTTTTCACGATAAAAAATAAATGGAATGGAGCTAAGCACAGGCAAAATCCAAGAGGAAAACCTGGCTCAGTCTGCTTTCAACCAGAATGAATTCACTTTTCAGCAGGAGTATAACCTAAAACACAAGGCTAAATCTACACTGGAGTTGCTTACCAAGAATGTTGCACAATCCAGGTGTGGAAAGCTCTTAGAGACTTACGCAGGTGCTTCTACAAAGTATTGACTCAGGGGGTGTGAATACTTATGTAAATTAGATATTTAGATATTTGATTTTCAATACATTTGCAAGAATGTATTTGTCATTATGGACAAAATTTTGTCTGTAACAGACCCAAAACGTGGAATAAGTCAAGGGGTATGAATACTTTCTGAAGGCACTGTAGGTGTCATTTTAGATTCTGAACTCAATTTCAAATCACACATTAGGAATGTGACCAGCTTTTTACCACCTGAGGAATATTGCCAAGGAGCGGCGTTTCTCTCTCAGGCTGATATAGAGAGACTCGCCCATGCTTTTATTACAAGCAGGCTTGACTACTGTAATGTGCTCCTGCCTGGTCTCCCCAAGAAAGTCATTGGTCAACTACAAAACATACAGAATGCTGCAGCTGAATGCTGACCAAGACCAGACGGAGAACACACATTACACCGGTTTTAAGTTCTCTGCACTGGCTGCCTGTAAATTCTAGAATACATTTTAAGATTATTCTATTGGTATTTAAATCAATCCATGATTGTGCACCCCAATACATGTTAGACATGCTTTTTAATTATGTACCCGGTAGGTCCCTCAGGTCCTCTGGTACTGGCCTTTTAACTAACCCAAATCCTAGGACCAAGAGGCATGGAGAGGCAGCCTTTAGTTGCTATGGCCCTAGCCTAAGAACCTGAGGGGTCTGAAACTGTGGTAATTTTGAAAGAGATCTTAAAACACACCTTTTTAGCTCTATTTTTCCTTAGGGTGATTTTTAGTCTTTGAGATTTTATTTTTATTGTAAAAATGTTTTATCCTCTGATGTTTGTTGTGTAGTAAATATTTCTGTTTTTATTTTCATCGTTTTTTATTAGTTATTTTTCCTGTGAAGCACATTGCGTTGCATCCATGTCTGAAATGTGCTATATAAATAAAGCTTGATTTGATTTGATTTGGAAAGGATTGTGAGCGTTTGTGGCAAGGCGCAGTCGAGCGTTCAGGCTTCTTGCTGAGAAAGCCCTTTACCGGCGACAAGTGAATCTTGGCAGGCCACAGGAGCCTCATGTAGGGTAATGCGAGAGACACAAAGAGTGTGATCAATCACATTTAACGGCTCGAGCAGGACTGGCAGGAAGTCCTTGTGGATTCAGGAATTGGAATGCTGAAGCGAAACAGGCAGTCAAAAGTGCTGTGTGTGTGTCTTTGTGGGGTATGTGTGTGTCTCTGGTGTGTATGGGCATACAAATGTACTATCTTAATTTGATCACTCTGTTTCCTGCTCAGCAGGGAATGCAGACGGTAGTGTATTCAAGGTTTAAAAAGGCTTCTAAAGTTTACATTTTCCACTTTAAAATGTCAGACTTGATTTATCCTACCAAAGAAATTATCAACCTCTACAAAAATGTCCATTCATTATAATCCACACAATAATTCACAGTTTCTGTTGTTGCAGGATTAAGATAGCACATTTGTATAAGTGAGTGTGGCTGTTTGATTTGGAATACCAAAGTGTGTGAATGTGCGTGTGTGTGTGTTTATTTGTTTTTTGGGAGGTGTGGGTAAAGTCTTATGTGTGATAAGCTTAAAGAGTGTGTGTGTGTGTGTGTGTGTCTCCCGTTGCCTCTAATACTTCACAACATACTGTAGAAAGACACTTTGGGTAAATACAAAAATACATCTTCACAACTCAAAATGTATGACACGGCATTAGTGGAATTAGTTATTTCTCAGACTTTTAGCTTTTCCCTGGGGTATGGAGAGAAGATGAGGAGAATAATGTTAGATCTGATTGGTGAGGATGTAGCTTTCTGAGGCATTTATGTCCTAGTGGGAGATATCGACTTGACTTTGTTATCGTACACAGCTGCAGCTGTCAAACCCTGCTAAGAAGAAATCACCAAAATACTTATCCAAGTGAAAGCTACAAGGCACTACTTCCTTTATTCTCTGAAATGTATTTTCCTTAATGATAGCTGCACACAATCATTCATGTCAGAGTTAATGTCAGAATAGTAAATCGATACATTTACCTCTGTGTTTTCAATAAGTAACACTAGTCTATCTTTCAGGTTTTGATTTTACTCTGTAGTTTTACAGAAGTGTGACCATTGACTCTGAAATCGAGCTGACATAGTCATATATAATAAATGAACATATAAAGTTGATTGTTAATCATTTGAACTTCAAGATGGCCCAATTGATTCCCTTACGATTCCCTTGCGAAACATCCACAGATTCTTCCTCATTATATAGAGTTTTAGGGAAGAAAACCTATCCTGAGGTGGGAACAGACATCGCTGTAACACTTGATTGAGCTCTTGCCACTGTTTTGGGCCTTGCCTTGATTCAAAAGCCCCTGAGATGAACCAGTGCAGTTTTGTTCTCGGGATTAAGTTGGACGCAACTGGAAATAAAAAAAGCAATAGGAGATTCAGTCTTCACTCAGAAAGATGATTTAATTTTTCGCAAACCATTCCATTCTTGCTCATCTCTCCCAAGAGTTTGAGGCATAGATGATACTTTCTGGAAATTTCCCCATCCAGAACTAATTTGTTTGGCAGATGCTTTCTAAGAGTCTCTGAGGGAAGCCATGTTGTGGTGCGGGTGGCAGGTTTGTGTTGTTTAGCGGGGCATGCAACCACGTCCCTAAAGGTGGAAGAGGCCTGTTTGTCTTTCCTCTGCAAACAGTACAGGGTCATTTTGCTTTCGCTTCACTGCCCAGGCGACACAGAGGCTCACCTGTTCCAAGGCTGGCAAGCCACCGATGCTAATCACCTCATTCTGCAAGATGGAGAAGGTGGGAGTCGTAGGAACACGTGCCATTTATCACCCCAATTCTCCGCTGATGGGACACGCACTGGACATAGATTGGACATCAAATGGTCATAAAAGGCCACACATTTCTTGTTCTCCCAGCCGCTCCCGCACTTCCAGCAATAGGTGATGTTCACTGACCGGGCCAGAGTCGGTTGCAGTCGGTTAATCCATTTAGGTTGCCTACTACTTTAAATTGACTGATTATGTGGATTAATTAAGCACATTAAGGTGCTCTAATATATGGCCTGGTGCCGGTGCTCTGTCTGAAAGAAAGTGTCTTCTCGCAGAGTTGTTGGTTCGCTTTAAGGAGACACTCCAAGGGGAGGGAGGGGGGGTTGATCATTGGGCCATGTTGTAAGGCCGTCTCCTGGATGTAGTGTAAACATGCCACCTTGAGTTATCCTGTGCCCTGTAGAGCCAATGGCGCCTCAAAGGAGATGGGTACATTTCACTTTGCTAATGTACAATATATTTCAGGCAAAACATTATACAGGGGATTCTCCCTCGCCTTTCACTGACGTCACGTTATTTGATGTATGAATGCCATTTCAATTTAACATCCTTAACAACCCGCCATGTTTTGTTTACAGCGCTATAGTGTAAATGGTTAGCCAGACACATTACGTTACCAGCTTCACAGGGTGGCGAAGCCGGGCATGGACCCCCCCCAGACCTCCCCCCTCCAGTTTTGTTTCCCCATAAACATAACAAATGGTATATGAATTACCTGCCAGGCCGGGCCTTCCACTTGCGCAGACCGGGACAGAGCCTATATGCCGGCTGTTAACTCTTGATCTGAAGAGGGGTGAGGGAGGGGGAATGTAATGATGTAATATTTAGTAATAAAAATCCCCAAAATTCATTCTGATTAGGATGCTAGCCATGCAATGTCATAAGGTACCGCCTTCATTACGTTGTTTAGGAAGCTCATTGGCTCCCAGGGCATTTTTTTCTCAAAGTTGTTCACATTTGCAGATAGCCACAGTTAGTTATAGCTAGTAGCTACTAGCTTCATTAAGTTTTGGTAGCGGCGCGCTGAATAATTATAGCTAGTTGACTATGCTTTGATCAGCATGAATATCTGAAAATGGCACCATGTCGATAGTGATGCCAAGCTCACCGACCAGCATGCAGACCCGACCACCGAGGCTGAGGAGCCTAGCAGCAAATGTAATAGCCATCCCTCACGTGCCCTGCTGACCAACAAGATCGAGAAAAGCAATGGCCTAGCACCAGCAGCACGAGCGTAACGTCACAACAAGCACCTGCACCTCCGTTACCACAGCCACATGCACCTGACAACCTATTAAATCTAGCCAAAACTGACACAGTGGAAGCAGAGTTTATTGTGGCTCGCACATTCTTGCAAAGTGAAATCGCAACCACAGCCAGCAACAACAAATGGACCCCACTCAGTGTTTGTTCTACAAAGACACGGAAGGTCTTTGTCAGCAATGCCGACTGTGCTGTTCACACTGAAACATGGTAAAAACATTTTGGGCATCTACAGCAATGTGCAAAAATTTGTTCTCCACCCTGAAGAATGTATTCAGTGAACGCAGACTCTGAACACAGAGCATGTTACATCAACGAAAAGCCCAGCTTGTCCAGCTGGCATTTCAGAGGGACCTGACAGGTAAATTTCACCAGGAAGGAGAGTTGAATCAGAAACTTCTCATGAGGTTGAACACAGCATCGAGGAGGCTGCAACTCTTCTAAATGGTAAGCTACAAATCAAATCAATTTGTATTAGTCACATGCGCTGAATACAACAGGTAGACCTTACAGTGAAATGCTTACTTACGAGCCCCTAACCAACAATGCAGTTTTAAAAAATATGGATAAGAATAAGAAATAAAAGTAACAAGTCATTAAAGAGCAGCAAGTTCTTTTTGGTCATAAGAGACGGTAGCGGCAACATTATGTACAAAATATGTAACAAAAATAAGTTGCAAAGACACGTAAAACGTCTGCCTTCTTCTCCAGCGTCATTTTTACAACCTTTTCCCTCAGTAAGTTTAGACCTTTGCTTTTTACTTAAATGCAGCTTTTAGATTTATCTGTGATTCTTAATGTCCTTGCTTGTGGGTCAAATTGCTATTGATAGATATAAAGCTTTGCGTTATTTGATGGGTATAGGGACAATGACCCATGTAGCCTCATTGGTTGTGCTCTGAGGTGAGCCCTGGTGCAGTGCTCCTGTTGTCCTGGCTGTCCACTCCAGTGGTGCTGAAATTGGCAGCTCACGTTATCCTTTCATCGGCTGACTGGCGTAGCTTTCTGTCCATGGTTCTGAATCGATGTTACGGTGTGTGGTGTTTAAATGAGCACATCTTGGGCTACCAGTCTTTGTGGGGCTTTACTTCAACATCGCGTGCTTTCTTGTGTGCAAAGTTACAGTTGTTGTGTATATGGCTGCATTTCAGATAGGCCTACATTTCTTTTTACATGTTGTATGTTGCAGTAGTAGGACCAATACCGTGTGTAGCCTACTAAAAGAAGTAGGCAAACGTTCACTGTTATCATTCATTTGTATTACACACTGTCATTGTGTGATAGGCTACGGTAAAGGGGATGTCAATACTATGAAAATGACACAGTCTGCTTTTTCGCCCCCTACCTGCTCTCTCACTATAGTGTTTGTGTGTGTGAAACTCTCCCACACATAAAATATTGCGCACCTGGAGAAGTTGCGACTTGGTTACGCTCATTGCGTAGTGTCACACATTTGACAGCAATGTAGCCTATAGCTCTAATTATTGACGTTTAAGTTATGATGCCTGTAAGGAACTTTGATAGCTTAGTGTTGCGCATTCTGTCGAGCTGATCTGTGTGTGTTGGTAGGCTCTTACAGTACTGGGCATTGGCAGCCCACAGTTACATACAATTCAACACTTAAAGAAGTGCATTTGTGAGGTGGTGTCCCCATGTTTCTCCTTGCCTATTTTTTTTTTTTTTTACACCAAGTCCTCATAAACACTGTTTTGTATTTAGCTTGTGAGGGCAATGGAGGTAAAACATAAGCCTGTATGTAGACCGCAATCACATTCAGACCTGCTGAGCGTCCATCACAGACATGGAAATTCTGTGCCAATGTGACACAGAAGACATCTTTCAGAGGTTTTTGTTCCCAGGAAGGGACACTCGTTTGGCACATACTATTTATTCTACTTTATTGACATTTCAGTCTCAGCCAGAGTGAAAAGGACCCCCTATACTTGGCATGCATGTACACAGCACTCACAGACACTGCATCTGGATTAAAGTTAACACCACAATCTGTTGGCATAGATTTGTATTAATTTTTTAATTGCACTGCACAACATTAAATGGCTTCAGTGCCTGCCAAGGGAATTCAAAAGATAATGCATTTATTAATGTCTACACATTTTTGCCACATTTAAATTATATTACAGACAGAGTAATGTATACTTTTAAATTATATTATGTGAGCTAAACTATATACATACATATATATATATATATATATATATAAACATTTTCCTTCAAGTATAATTTTTTGAGATTACTAATGTTACTACAACAACCAAAAAATACTTAAATACATGTAATTTTGTTCTTGAAACTTTTAATTGAAATACTGTAGAATTCCATTCATTCCTATGGAGGACTGCTCCTACTGGGGAGTGCCAATATGCCAACCGGTGGCTTCAAAGCCTGTTCGATGCGACATCATCTCGCTGAGTCTACCTTTAAAGGTACAAACTTTAGTAAGAGAACTAGTTCCCACATTTTCACTAACATTTCACCCTTTAGTTTTGTGGGATAATGGAATTGCTGACCATTGGTAACTATACCTAACGAATACTGCTCGCTGCCACAGATTTTTTTTTTTCAGAGCAGTAGATGATATGAAGACAGTGAGTCAGACAGACAGATAAAGTGAGACAACACCTCTTATTGGCTACACCACACTGATCCTTGAAGGACATTTGGTCTACCTTTGTATCTCCCGTATTTCTGTCTTTCCAAGTCACTGAGCAGTCTTGATTTACCCAATCAGTCTTTAGATTGAACCCATTAACTGTCCTTTGCTCAGTGCTGATTCAGTGAAAGAGTCATGGAGACAGAAAGGAAAAACGTTATCTTCTGGATCAAAGCCCTGTTGGAGCCAAATCGAGAGTGTATCAAACATCCGAAGCCCTGCATTAAAAAAAGGATCTTAAAAAATATGGACAGAAGTCTTATGTCCAATGTCAATTTGGCATTACCTCTCTAACTCTGACCTTTTCTCACATGCTTTAAATATAATGGTCCATAACTTCTGTCTTAAAGAGTAGTGGAGTCTGCTGTTCAATCAGTGATGATAATCGATTAACTAAGTAGCATCGGGACAAAACAGTGGGCAAAGTGGCCCTTTGGGCCTTGTGTTGTGCATGGAGAGTGAATAGTTAGCTTTTTTAGGGAAGCGCAAAGATGCTATGAGGTAGATGGGTGCAATCCTTATGAAGACACTGGTTTAAGGCAGTTAGCTCTTAGCCTTTTGGCCAAATCGGTCTCTGCCCTTAGGCAAAGCTGGAAAATATTTCTTATAATGCAGAAGGGTCAAGAACAGAATGAATAGGCCCAAGCAGTCATTACTTTAACCGATAGGACAAATTACTGGAAATTCCCACTGCAAACAGAATAATTATGGTCATGTTTAGGAACAATTTATATAAAAAATACTTTGAAATGGGATAGTACTCCCCTGCTCGCTAGTTCTCCCACACACATAACCCATAATACAAAGGGGAGCTGGAAGAGGCCTCCAACATTTATCAAATCATCACAGTGTTGTCTTTAGAGAGACAGTGGGAGAGATCGACTGAGCAACCTGGTCTCAGAGCATTACGTATTATTCTGTATGTAAATCCGAGACACCTCATTTAGTAAGATATGTTACTTTTCGTATGGTATTTATTAATTTGTGGATGACCATAACCCATTTCGTATTTATGTTTAATTTTTAAATGTAACCTTTATTTAACAAGCCAAGTCAGTTAAGAACAAATTCTTATTTACAATGACGGCCTACACCGGCCAAACCCGGACGACTCTGGGCCAATTGTGCGCCGCCCTATTGGACTCTCAATCACGGCCGGTTGTGATACAGCCTAGATTCGAACCAGGGTGTCTATAGTGATGCCTCTAGCACTGAGATACAGTGCCTTAGACCACTGCGCCACTCGGGAGCCCCCTGAGTAAACCCCTTCAAATTAGTGGATACTGCTATTTCAGCCATACCTGTTGCTGACAGGTTTATAATATCAAGCACACATCTATGCAATCTCCATAGACAAACATTGGCAGTAGAATGGCCTTAATGAAGAGCTCAGTTACTTTCAACATGACACCATCATAGGATGCCACCTTTCCAACAAGTCAGTTTGTCAAGTTTCTGCCCTGTTAGAGCTCCCGCGCTCAACTGTAAGTGCTGTTATTGTGAAGTGGAAACGTCTAGAAGCATCAACGACTCAGCCGCAAAGCGGTCGGCCACACAAGTGCACAGAATGGGACTGCCAATAGTGCATAAAAATCGTCTGTCCTCAGTTGCAACACTCACTGCCGATTTCCAAACTGCCTCTGGAAGCAACGTCAGCACAATCAATATTCGTTGGGAGCTTCATGAAATGGGTTTCCATGGCCAAGCAGCCTAAGATCACCATGCGCAATGCCATGCGTCGGCTGGGGTGGTGTAAAGCTCGCCGCCATTGGACTGAAGCAGTGGAAACGCGTCCTCTGGAGTGATGAATCACGCTTCACCATCTGGCAGTAAGATGAACGAATCTGGGTTTGGCGGATGCCAGGATAACGCTACCTGCCCCCAATGCATAGTGCCAACTGTAAAGTTTGGTGGAGGAGGAATAATGGTCTGGGGCTGTTTTTCATGGTTTGGGCTAGGCCCCTTAGTTCCAGTGAAGGGAAATCTTAAACGCTACAGCATACAATGACATTCTAGACAATTTTGGAATGAGGTGTTCGACGAGCAGGTGGCCACATACTTTTGGTCAGGTAGTGTATGTTATGAATTACAATTCATATTATATGTTACGAATTTGCAAAACATGCAATATGTTATGACATTTCAAAACGTATGATATGTTATGAATTCTAGCTAGGTGCCTAACGTTACCTAGCTTGCTAATGTTAGCTAGGCTGGGGCTTAGGGGTTAGGTTTAAGTTTAGGAGTTAGGTTAAATGGTTAGGTAAAGGGTTAGCTAAAAAGATGAAGATCAGGGGAAGGGTTAGCTAACATACTAAAAAAGCTAAAAAGTAGTAAGTAGTGGAAAGTTGCTAAATAGCTAAAATTCTAAAGTTGTTCCTGATGAGATTCGAACACGCAACCCTCCGTTCATTTTTGCCTTAAGAAACCATCTGTCTTATGTGACCATACCAAACGTAACATATACTATATGTAGCTCACGGATTTCAGTACTGCAGCCTTTTGAAACCTGGTTCCTGCCGAAGTGTCTGTCTCCGTGGCAACTTGAGTGACAGGGGATGATGGACGGTCATCGGGGAAACAGTGCAGATAGTCAAATATAAACAGCTCATGTTTGTGCTGAGCAAGAGGCCCAGCGGGCTTTGTGTGTGTGTTTCTATGCCCACGACAAGATGGGTGACATTTAGCCCTGATGTCTCAGTGTGCCTCCCAATGGAGATGCCAAGATTCGAACCCTGTTTACATTTGGGGGGAAATGTTAAGAAATGAGGATTCCTGTCGCACACCAGTACCTAAATAGACAATGCACTCCGTCAGAACATGCATGTCTGGGAAAAGTGGTCGATGGTGGGCTACTCGATCTCATTTCTTTCGCTTTGTTTCTCTGATTCCACTGTCAGTGCATTCCCTGTGTCTGATGAGCAAGAGTGACATTCCAGACGTTGCTCTCTCTCACTCGTTGTCTTTCTCTTCCTCTGTTACCCCTTTTCCTCTGGTCTCTTTCATCGACTGCACATTCCTTCCTCTAATCTCCTTCCTTGCATCTTCTCTACTTCCCTGCTTATTGCCTCCCCAGGTTAGCGGCATCAACACAGCTATGAGCAGGAAGAGGGAGCACCGTGTTCTTGTCATGGTAGCCGCCATGGTGCTAGTGTACCTGATGTGCTGGATGCCCTACGGGGTCATGGCCTTGCTGGCCACCTTCGGACCTCCCAGCCTGATCACCCCTGAGGCCAGCATTGTGCCCTCAGTCTTAGCCAAAACCAGCACGTTCATCAACCCCATTATCTATATCTTCATGAACAAGCAGGTAAGATATATAATCATGGTCACAATGTAATAGTCATACTTACAAAATTCCTAGGTTTTCCAGAAAAGGGTGGCTAATTTGAACACTTTTTTGGTTACTACATGATTCCATATGTGTTATTTCATACTTTTGATGTTTTCACTATTATTCTACATTATTCTATGTAGAAAATAGCAAAAATAAAGAAAAACTCTTGAATGAGTAGGTGTGTCCAAACTTTTGACTGGCACTGTACATTACCTGACTGTCATAATGTAACATTTGCCGAGGTCAACTACATCTTCACAAACAAGTGAGAGAAACTTCGTAATCATCCACACGAATTATGCAGATAAGTTACAAAATAATTATCTAAAGTGGGTGAATCCTCACTACAGAAACAATGAGAAAGAAAAGAAAAGTGAGAGAAATAGGGTTCACTGGTAAACAGCTGTGAGCTGTGGGCATAACATTGTGTTGGATACAGGGTCAAAATCCACAAAGAAATGGTTAATTGACCACATAATCAACATTTTACAATAGCCATCTGTCTCCGGACTGGAACCCCATTGAAAATGTGTGGTTTGAATTAAAGAGGGCAGTCCATAAGCGCAGACGAAGGATATCAAGGATTTGGAAAGATTATGTTTGGAGGAATGGTCAAGATCCCTACCAATGCTTTCTCCCATGTCATAAAACCTTTTATACATGGCACAGTTTTGTTATCCTCGCAAGGGGAGGGTGCTGGAGTATTGAAAACGGGAGGCAATCATTTTGAGATGTTACTGACTTGTTCAACAAAATCTCTTTGTCAGAGTGTGCGCAACTGGTCGAAGGAAGTCAGGTGCAGGAGAGCAGAGATAAGTGAACAGGCACACTTTATTCAGGCAGAGGAAAACAGCCTGATGCAACTGCTCCACAACACTCCGGCCCAAGGAAAAAAGCGAAGCGCACAAATTACACAAATAGGTATAAATAACAAAACCACGGCTTACAACAATACCCGGCGTAAAACCAGCCTGAAGCGTCACACACGTAACGAACGAACAATACCACACACAGACACGGGGAGAACAGAGGATAATATACACGTAGAGTAATGAGGGGATGTAAACCAGGTGTGCAGGAAAACAAGACAAAACAAATGGAAAATGAAAGTTGGAGCGGCGATGGCTAGAAGACCGGTGACGTTGACCGCCGAACGCCGCCCAAACAAGGAGAGGGACCGACTTCGGTGGGAGTCGTGACACTCTTTCTCTGGGCAATTGTATTAGTATAAAATACACTGAACAAAAATATAAACGCAACATGCAAAAATTTCAAAGATTTTACTGAATCAGTATATTGAAATAAATTCATTAGGCTTTAAGCTATGGATTTCACATGACTGGGAATACAGATATGCCTCTGTTGGTCACAGATACCTCAAAAACAAAGGTATGGGCGTGGATCAGAAAAACAGTCAGTATCTGGTGTGACCCCATTTTCCTCATGCAGCGCGACACAACTTCACGTAGAGTTTATCAGGCTGTTGATTGTGGCCTGTGGAACCTTGTCCCACTCCTCCTCAATGGCTGTGTGAAGTTCCTGGATATTGGAGGGAACTGGAACACGTACACATCGTACACATCTATCCAGTGCATCCCAAACATGCTCAATGGGTGACATGTCTGGTGAGCACACAGGCCATGGAATAACTGGGACATTTTCAGCTTCCAGGAATTGTGTACAGATCCTTGCGACACGAGGCAGTGCACTATCATTCGAGTTTCTACTGTTACAAATCCACCTTTCCAGAAATAAGTCTCTCACTGTTGCCGCTTGTCATAGACCCCCCTCAGCCCCCAGCTGTGCCCTGGAAACTATATGTGAATTTATTGCCCCTCATCTATCTTCAGATTTCGTACTGTTAGGTGACCTAAACTGAGATATGTTTAGCACCCTGGCCATCCTACAATCTAAGCTAGATGCCTTCAATCTCACACAAATTATCAAGGAACCTACCAGGTACAACCCTAAATCCGTAAACATAGGCACCCTCAAAGATACCATCCTGACCAACTTGCCCTCTAAATACACCTCTGCTGTCTTCAACCAGGATCTCAGCGATTACTGCCTCATTGCCTGCATCCGTAATGGGCCCGAGGTTAAACGACCACCCCTCATCACTGTCAAACGCTCTCTAAAATACTTCAGCGGGCAGGCCTTTCTAGTCGGCCTGGCCCGGCTATCCTGGAAGGATATTGATCTCATCCCATCATCCCATCATGCCTGGTTATTCTTTAAAAGCGCTTTACTCACCATCTTAACCTCTATCGTCCCACCTACTCAACAGCCAGTGTAATCCCGTGGCGCGATATTCAAATACCTTAGAAATGCTATTACTTCAATTTCTCAAACATATGACTATTTTACACCATTTTAAAGACAAGACTCTCGTTAATCTAACCACACTGTCCGATTTCAAAAAGGCTTTACAACGAAAGCAAAACATTAGATTATGTCAGCAGAGTACCCAGCCAGAAATAATCAGACACCCATTTTTCAAGCTAGCATATAATGTCACATAAACCCAAACCACAGCTAAATGCAGCACTAACCTTTGATGATCTTCATCAGATGACAATCCTAGGACATTATGTTATACAATACATGCATGTTTTGTTCAATCAAGTTCATATTTATATCAAAAACCAGCTTTTTACATTAGCATGTGACTAGCATGTGACTAGCATTCCCACCGAACACTTCCGGTGAATTTACTAAATTACTCACGATAAACGTTCACAAAAAACATAACAATTATTTTAAGAATTATAGATACAGAACTCCTTTATGCACTCGCTATGTCCGATTTTAAAATTGCTTTTCGGTGAAAGCACATTTTGCAATATTCTGAGTAGATAGCCCGGCCATCACAGGCTAGCTATTTTGACACCCACCAAGTGTGGTACTCACCAAACTCCGATTTACTATTAGAAAAGTTTGATTACCTTTGCTGTTCTTCGTCAGAATGCACTCCCAGGACTTCTACTTCAATAACAAATGTTGGTTTGGTTCCAAATAATCCATAGTTATATCCAAATAGCGGCGTTTTGTTCGTGCGTTCAAGACACTTTCCGAAGGGTAAAGAAGGGTGACGCACCCGACGCGTTTCGTGACAAAAAATTTCAAAATATTCCATTACCGTACTTCGAAGCATGTCAAACGCTGTTTAAAATCAATTTTTATGCGTTTTTTCTCGTAAAAAAGCGATAATATTCAGACCGGGAGTCGTTGTTTTTGTTCAAAGAGAGAGAAAGTAAACATGGTGTCGGCTCGTGCACGCGCCTCCAGTCTCATTGTCCTCAGATCGACCACTATTAAAATGCGCAAATGTTTTTCAGCCATGGCCTGCAAAGCCACCATTCATCGTTCTGGCGCCTTCTGAGAGCCTATGGGAGCGTTAGAAAACGTCACGTTATGCCAGAGATCCCCTGTTTTGGTTAGAGATGATCAAGAAGGCCAAGAAATAGTCAGAGAGAGCGCTTCCTGTTTGGAATCTTCTCAGGTTTTGGCCTGCCAAATAAGTTCTGTTATACTCACAGACACCATTCAAACAGTTTTAGAAACTTTAGGGTGTTTTCTATCCAAATCAAACAATTATATGCATATTCTAGTTACTGGGCAGGAGTAGTAACCAGATTAAATCGGGTAAGTCTTTTATCCGGCCGTGCAAATACTGCCCCCTATCCCCAACAGGTTAAATGAGCATGCCCCATTCAAAAAATGCAGAACTAAGAACAGCTGTAGCCCTTAGTTCACTCCAGACTTGACTGCCCTTGACCAGCACAAAAACATCCTGTGGCATACTGCATTAGCATCGAATAGCCCCCGTGATATGCAACTTTTCAGGAAAGTCAGGAACCAATATACACTGTCAGTTAGGAAAGCTAAGGCTAGCTTTTTCAAACAGAAATTTGAATCCTGTAGCACAAATTCCAAAAAGTTTGGGACACTGTAAAGTCCATGGAAAATAAGATTACCTCCTCCCAGCTGCCCACCGCACTGAGGCTAGGAAATACCGTCACCACCGATAAATCTACGACAATCAAGAATTTCAATAAGCATTTTTCTATGGCTGGCCATGCTTTCCACCTGGCTACCCCCTACACCGCCCAACAGTTCTGCACCCCCAGCAGCAACTTGCCCAAGCCCCCCCCCCTCCCCCCGCTTCTCATTCACCCAAATCTAGATATCTGATGTTCTGAAAGAGTTGCAAAATCTGGATCCCTACAAATCAGCTGGGCTAGACAATCTGGACCCTGTCTTTCTAAAATTATCCGCCAAAACTGTTGCCACCCCTATTACTATACTAGCCTGTTCAACTTCTCTTTCATATCGTTTGAGATCCCTAAAGATTGGAAAGCTGCCGCGGTTATCCCCCTCTTCAAAGGGGGAGACATTCTAGATCCAAACTGTTACAGACCTATATCCACCCTACCCTGCCTTTCTAAGGTCTTCGAAAGCCAAGTTAACAAACAGATTACCGACCATTTTGAATCGCACTGTACCTTCTCCACTATACAATCTGGTTTCACAACTGGTCATGGGGGTACCTCAGCCACGCTCAAGGTCCTAAACGATAGCATAACCGCCATAGATAAAAGACAGTCCTGTGCGGCCGTTTTCATTGACCTGGCCAAGGCTTTCAACTCTGTCAATCACCGCATTCTTATCGGCAGACTCAATAGCCTTGGTTTCTCAAATGACTGCCTCGCCTGGTTCACCACCTACTTCTCAGATTGAGTTCAGTGTGTCAAATCGGAGGGCCTGTTGTCCAGACCTCTGGCAGTCTTTATGGGTGTGCCAAAGGGTTAAATTCTTGGGCCTACTCTTTTCTCTGTATATATCAGTGATGTCGCTCTTGCTGATGGTGATTCTCTGATCCACCTCTACGCAGACGACACCATTCTGTATACATCTGACCCTTCCTTGGACACTGTGCTAACAAACCTCCAAACGAGCCTCAATGCCATACAACACTCTTTCTGTGGCCTCCAACAACTTAAATGCTAGTAAAACTAAATGCATGCTCTTCAACCGATTACTGCCCGCCCGACTAGCATCACTCTCTGGACGGTTCTGACTTAGAATATGTGGACAACCACAAATACCTAGGTGTCTGGTTAGACTGTAAACTCTCCTTCCAGACTTACATTAAGCGTCTCCAATCCAAAATGACATCTAGAATCAGCTTCCTATTTCGCAACAAAGCCTCCTTCACTCATGCTGCCAAACATACCCTCGTAAAACTGACTATCCTACCGATCCTTGACTTCGGCGATGTCATTTACAAAATAGCCTCCAACACTCTACTCAGCAAATTGGATGTAGTCTATCACAGTGCCATCCGTTTTGTCACCAAAGCCCCATATACTACACACCACTGCGACCTGTATGCTCTCGTTGCCTGGCCCTCGATACATATTCGTCACCAAACCCACTGGCTCCAGGTCATCTATAAGTCTTTGCTAAAGCCCTGTTTTATCTCAGCTCACTGGTCACGATACACCCACCCGTAGCACACGCTCCAGCAAGTATATTTCACTCGTCATCCCCAAAGCCAACACCTCTTTGGCCACCTTTCCTTTCAGTTCTCTGCTGCCAGTGACTGGAACGAATTGCAAAAATCACTGAAGCTGGAGTCTTATATCTCCCTCTCTAATTTTAAGCATCAGCTGTCAGAGCAGCTTACCGATCACGGTACCTGTACACACCCCATCTGTAAATAGCACACCCAATTACCTCATCCCCATATTGTTATTTTTCCCCCCATCTTTTGCACCCCAGTATCTCTACTTGCACATCATCAACTATCACTCCAGTGTTAATGCTAAATTGTCATTATTTCGCCACTATGGCCTTTTTATTGCCTTACCTCCCTAACCTTACTACATTTGCACACACTGTACATAGATTCTTCTTTTGTGTTTTGACTGTACGTTTGTTTATCCCATGTGTAACTTTGTTGTTTTTGTCTCACAGCTTTGCTTTATCTTGGCCAGGTGCAGTTGTAAATGAGAACTTGTTCTCAACTGGCTTACCTGGTTAAATAAAGGTGAAAGATATTTTTTTTAAATCATGCTGAAAGATTGTGTTCGGTGTCCATACTTTATGCCACCATGGGGCACAACATTGACATCAGCAAACCGCTCGTCCACACGACGCCATACACGTCTACCATTTCCCGGTACAGTTGAAACCGGGATTCGTCCGTAAAGAGCACACCTCTCCAGCATGCGAGAGGCCATCGAAGGTCGAAGTCGGTTACGACACCGAACTGCAGTCAGGTCAAGACCCCGGTGAGGATGACAAGCACACAGATGAGCTTCCCTGAGATGGTTTCTGACAGTTTGTGCAGAAATTCTTCAGTTGTGCAAACCCACAATTTCATCAGCTGTCTGGGTGGCTGGTCTCAGACAATCCTGCAGGTGAAGATGCAGGATGTGGAGGTCCTGGGCTGGCATGGTTACATGGTTGTGAGGCCGGTTGGACATATTGACAAATTCTCTAAAACGACATTGGAGGCGGATTATGGAGTAGAAATGAACATTACATTTTATGGCAACAGCTCTGTTGGACATTCTTGCATTCAGCATGCCAATTTCACGGTCCCTCAAAACTTGAGTCATCTGTGGCATTGTGTTGTGTGACAAAACTGAACATTTTAGAGTGGCCTTTTATTGTCTGTCCCCAACACAAGGTGCACCTGTGTAATGATCATGCTGTTTAATCAGCTTCTTGATATGCCACACCTGTCAGGTGGATGGATTATCTTGACAAAGGAGAAATGCTCACTAACAGGGATGTAAACACATTTGTGTTCAAAATTTGAGAGAAATAAACTGTATGGGATATTTCTGGGATTTTTTATTTTAGCTCATGAAACATGGAACCAACACTTTACATGTTGCTTTTATATTTTTCTTCAGTATAATATATATATTTTTAAATTGAGCATACAATATAGCTCAGTATTTGTATTATCCATGCCCCTTCATCTTCCCCAAATAAATGAACTGCTACTATTGTTACACAAAAATATGGTATACGAATAACAGAGATTTACTAAATCAATTAGATTTTTACTTATCAAGAAATAGTACATACTAACACCAGTACCTGGTTTCCCTTCCATATTGAAATCAAGAAGAAATAAATAATAAATGAGAAATAAACCAGCTTACTGCTCTGCAATGTCACATGAAATGTACAGTAGCTAGGGTGGACCAATTTCTTTTGCAGATTCTCAAATGAAAATGAAAACAAAAGTTGGTTCTGGAAGTATTGTGATTATTTGGTTGCATAAACATGATGTGTGCTTTCCCCCCACAATTTTGGCCTAAATAAAGAGGATAGGTTGCTGCTATTGGTCAGTGGTCAGAGTCTGGGAAACAAGCAGGCTGCCTCTGACTGGGAGAGAAACAGGCTCGCTTGAGCCTACAGCCTGAGATTCGTAGAAACAACCCTCGTCTAAATCTGTAGCCTAATTGAAACTAGATGTTTTAAGGTTTATAATACTACCAAAGTGCCCAATATAACCGTTACCAATTACCACTCTTTTGAAAAATGCGCATTCTCACTTTCTCCATTTAAAAATACATAATTTGTGCTTATGAATTTACCATGTTACATTTGACTGTACTATTTTAAATGTTCCAAGTTAGCCTTCCCTCCACAAACCAAGGCTTCGGAGGACCACACCAAACCAAAAGCATAATTAGCGGCGGGGGGGGGGGGGGGGGTCCAATCAAAAAATTAGGAAATGAGTACCACTGTGTGGTGTAAAAGACACAGAAAGCCAGTAGCTGTCTGACGCTTTACGGTGGGAAAATAATTTCCTATCAATCAAATCAATCATGGTATATTACTGAGGACGTCAAATTGACCTGTCTCTAATATTGGATGGGGCATTACCCCCGTCCTCCCGCAAGTTAAGCGCTTGACTGTGAGACATGGTCATTGACATTTTAGCATGGTACTCCTCACATCTGACACCTAGTCAATGCTCCTAATTTCTATGTGAAGACGTCTCCATTCCATCTTAGGCCATGTCTGCTGATGAATTTCGTCTATGATGTTGAACCTTCATCAGAGCGTTGACGGTCCGTTACTGTATATCCTTATAAGCAAACAGCCAATCAATCGGAGACAATCAACATATTTAGAGGAGGTCATCTACTAAAATTATTAATAGGAGACATGGCATCCTCCTCACCAACGACTCAACCCAGAAATGCAGTAACGACCAACTCTCTGCCTTGACAGGGGATTTCACCTTCACAGTCCTCTCTAGAAATTGGTCATACACCCGGTTCAACCATTTATTTTGACCAGCTTACCCTATGTTTGCTATGATAAAGTTATGATGTACTGCATATAGCTAAATTAATTACTGATCTGTTTCACCTGTCTTGTGCTTGTCTCCACCCCCCACCAGGTGTCTCCCATTTGTCCCCATTATCTCCTGTGTGTTAACATCTGCATTTTCTGTTTGTCTGTTGCCAGTTCGTCTTGTCCCGTCAAGTCCTACCAGCATGTTCCCGTGTTTCCTGTGCTCTAGTTTTTCCCCAGTTCTGCCCTTTCTGCCTGTCCTGTACCTGCCTGACTCTGATTTAGATTACGACTCTTTGCCTGCCTTGACATTCCGATTGCCTGCCGTCCTGTACCTGGCTGAATCTGATTTGGATTACGACCCTTTGCCTGCCTTTTGCCTGCCCCTTGTACTGTGATAAACTCTGAGACTCGTACTATCCACCTCCTGTGTTTGCATCTGGGTCCTAGCCTGAGTGCTGATAAGAAGCACCAATTGACTTTGTTTTCTCTTTGTCAATGAGACAGCATTTCTTTCTCAACAAGACCAACGGTCAAAAATAAATGGTTGATCTTCTATCTTTACCAACTTCTGAAACTTCCTGCACCTTCAGCATCTGGTGTGGGACAGAATATTTAACAACCCACCTAGTGCTTGTCCACTATTTCTGATAAGATCGCTCTAATCAAATGTATTGGCTACACTTTCATGTGATGTTATCCGATTGGTAGTGTTCCATTATCAACTTGTCAAATTAACTCAAATTATCTATCAGCTGGTCTTACTGTGGGCATAGTGGATGAAGAAGGTAAAAAATAGGGTATTTCTCTGAATGCAGCTATCGTTAGGGACTTTATTATACCCAGAAACACCTAGGCAGTGCCAACTTAGAGGAGGGAAACTTCTGTAACTCAATCACAAGTACTGCCACATTGTAGATTGTGTGTGCATGTATACAAAGCACATTTGAGAACAAGGCTACCTAAATTCTATCAGCATATTGATTGCATTGCGCGCAGGGGTAATTCACTCAATCACTGCTACTCTAACTTCGGCGATGCATAAAAAACACCTCCTCCGCCCTCCATTCGGCAAATTTGACCCCGATGCCATTTTGCTCCTACCATCTTATAGGCAGAAAGTCAAACAAGATGTACCAGTGACTAGAACCATTCAATGGTAGTCTGACCAATCGGAATCCACGCTTCAAGATTGTTTTGATCACGCGGACTGGAATATGTTCCGGTCAGCCTTAGAGAACAACATCGACCTATACGCTGACTGTGAGTGAGTTTATAAAGAAGTGCATTGGAGATGTTGTACCCACTGTGACTATTAAAACCTACCCTAACCAGAAACCATGGATGGATGGCGGCATTTGCGCGAAACTGAAAGCGCTAACCATCGCATTTAACCATGGAAAGAGGTCTGGGAATATGGCTGAATATAAACAGTGTAGTTATTCCCTCCACAAGGCAATGAAACAAGCGAAATGCTGATACAGGGACAAAGTGGAGTCACAATTCAACGACTCAGACATGAGACGTATGTGGCAGGGTCTACAGGAAATCACGGACTACGTGAGTAAAACATTTAAACGTGTCAACACCTCGCAAGGCTGCTGGCCCAGACGGCATACTTAGCTGCGTCCTCAGAGCATGCGCAGACCAGCTGGCTGGTGTGTTTACGGACATATTCAATCGCTCCCTATCCCAGTCTGTTGTCCCCACATGCTTCAAGATGGCCACCATTGTTCCTGTTCCCAAGAAGGCAAAGATAACTGAACTAAATGACTACCGCCCCGTAGCACTCACTTCTGTCATCACGAAGTGCTTTGAGAGACGAGTCAAGGATCATATCACCTCCACCTTACTGGCCACCCTAGACCCACTTCAGTTTGTATACCACCCCAACAGGTCCACAGACGACGCAATCGCCATCACACTGCACACTGTCCTATCCTATATCCTGTTGGGGCTAGGGGGCAGTATTGAGAATTTAAAAAAAAATATGTGCCCATTTTTAACCTCTCTAGGGTCGGCGGTACGAAATCGTCCCACCTACTCAACAGCCAGTTGAATCCCGTGGCACGTTTATTCAAATACCTTAGAAATGCTATTACTTCAATTTCTCAAACATATGACTATTTTACACCATTTTAAAGACAAGACTCTCGTTAATCTAACCACACTGTCCGATTTCAAAAAGGCTTTACAACGAAAGCAAAACATTAGATTATGTCAGCAGAGTTCCCAGCCAGAAATAATCAGACACCCATTTTTCAAGCTAGCATATAATGTCACATAAACCCAGAAGACAGCTAATGCAGCACTAACCTTTGATGATCTTCATCAGATGACAACCCTAGGACATTATGTTATACAATACATGCATGTTTTGTTCAATCAAGTTCATATTTATATCAAAAACCAGCTTTTTACATTAGCATGTGACGTTCAGAACTAGCATACCCCCCGCAAACTTCCGGTGAATTTACTAAATTACTCACGATAAACGTTCACAAAAAACATAACAATTATTTTAAGAATTATAGATACAGAACTCCTCTATGCACTCGATATGTCCGATTTTAAAATAGCTTTTTGGTGAAAGCACATTTTGCAATATTCTCAGTAGATAGCCCGGCATCCCAGGGCTAGCCATTTAGACACCGACCAAGTTTAGCCCTGACCAAAGTCAGATTTACTATAAGAAAAATGTTATTACCTTTGCTGTCTTCGTCAGAATGCACTCCCAGGACTTCTACTTCAATAACAAATGTTGGTTTGGTCCCAAAAAATCCATAGTTATATCCAAAGAGCGGCGTTTTGTTCGTGCGTTCAAGACACTATCCGAAAGGGTAAATAAGGGTTACGCGCACGACGCATTTCTTGACAAACATTTTCTAAATATTCCATTACCGTACTTCGAAGCATGTCAACCGCTGTTTAAAATCAATTTTTATGCCATTTTTCTCGTAAAAAAGCGATAATATTCCGACCCGGGAAAGCGTGTTTAGGTTCACAGACGAAAGAAAATAAAACATGGGGTCGACTCGTGCACGCGCCTCAGCCCATTGTCCTCTGATAGAGCACTTGCCAAAAGCGCTAATGTGTTTCAGCCTGGGGCTGGAATTACATCCTTCAGCTTTTTCCCGCCTTCTGAGAGCCTATGGGAGCCGTAGGAAGTGTCACGTTCCAGCAAAGATCCTCAGTCTTCAATAAACAGAGTCAAGAAGCTCAAGGAATGGTCAGACAGGCCACTTCCTGTAAGGAATCTTCTCATTTTTGCCTGCCATATGAGTTCTGTTATACTCACAGACACCATTCAAACAGTTTTAGAAACTTTAGGGTATTTTCTATCCAAAGCCAATAATTATATGCATATTCTACTGGGCAGGAGTAGTAACCAGATTAAATCGGGTACGTTTTTTATCCGGCCGTGCAAATACTGCCCCCTATCCCCAACAGGTTAACTGCCTCCTACACCAACTCAGAAGCTAGGATATGCATATTATTAACAGATTTGGATAGAAAACACTCTGAATTTTCTAAAACTGTTTGAATGGTGTCTGTAAGTATAACAAAACTCATATGGCAGGCAAAAACCTGAGAACAATACAAGCAGGAAATGAGAATTTTGTAGCTGTACTATTTTTGAGTCATTGCTAATAGATCACACAGTGACAAAGGATTCATTTTGCACTTCCTACGGCTTCCACTAGATGTCAACGATCTTTATAAAGTTGTTTGAAGCGTCTATGATGAACAGAGACCGGATGACAAGGAAGGGAAGTTGACGTCCCTGGGATGTCGTCACTTCATTATCGTGCGCACATGCGCGTTCATGTGAGGCGAGACATTTTTCAAAACGTTTTTCAAGACACAGGAAAAGTCGGGTTGAAATATTACTGATGTTTCACGTTAAAAATGGCCCTAAAGATTGATGCTAAACAACGTTTGACATGTTTGAACGAACGTAAATAGATTTTCTTTTTTTACTTTTCGTCGTGACTTCCCCCCCCCCCCCGCCCTACATTTTGAGGAGCCTACTGAACGCGCTAACAACATGGAACAACTTGGAGTTATTTTGACATAAATTATGAACTTTGTCGAAAGAAACCACATTTGTTGTGGACCTGGGATTCCTGGAAGTGCCTTCTGATGAAGATACTCAAAGGTAAGGGATTATTTACAATGGTATTATTGATATTAGATGGTTCCAAGATGGTGCTAACCTGTATATCCTAGCCTATTGTTCTTAGCATAGCACCCCGTTTATTGCAAAGTGTGATTTCCCAGTAAAGTTATTTTGAAATCTGGCAATGCGGTAGCATTTACGAGATGTTAATCTATAATTGTTTGAATGACAATATTATAATTTACCAATGTTTTCGAATAGTAATTTTGTAAATTGTAACGCTGATTCACCGAAAGCATTTGAGGGAAAGAAAATTCTGAATTTCACCGTCACTGTAAAATGCTGTTTTTGGATATAAATATGAACTTGATGGAACAAAAAATGCATGTATTGTACAACATAATGTCCTAGGAGTGTCATCTGACGAAGATTGTCAAAGGTTAGTGCATAATTTTAGCTGGTTTTCTGCTTTTGGTGACGCCTGTCTTTGAATTGACAAAACATTACTCACAGCTATTTTCAATGTACTCTCCTAACATAACCTAACTTTATGCTTTCGCCGTAAAGCCTCTTTGAAATCGGACAATGTGGTTGGATTTAGGAGATGTTTATCTTTCAAATGGTGAAAAATAGTTGATTGTTTGAGAAATTGAAATTATTCGATTCTTGCAGTATTGAATTTCCCGCCATGGTATCTTGTCAATAAATTCCGTTAGCGGGATCAGAGCGGGAAGGGGTCCTCTAGAGGATATGGACAAGTGGAATACCTATGTAAGAATGCTGTTCATTTGACTACAGCTCAGCATTCAACAACATAGTACCCTCCAAGCTCATCATCAAGCTGGAGACCCTGGGTCTCAACCCCGCCCCGTGTAATTGAATCCTGGACTTTCTGACCGGCTGCCCCCAGGTGGTGAAGGTAGGAAACAACATTTCAACTTTGCTGACCCTTAACAATGGGGCCCCACAAGGGTGCATGCTCAGCTCCCTCCTGTACTCCCTGTTCACCCACGACTGCGTGGCCATGCACGCCTCCAACTCAATCATCAAGTTTTTAGACGACACAACAGTAGTGGGCTTGATTACCAACAACAACGAGACAGCCTACATGGAGGAGGTGAGGGCACTCGGAGTGTGGTGTCAGGAAAACAACCTCTCACTCAACATCAACAAAACAAAGGAAATGATCGTGGACTTCAGGAAACAGCAGTGGGAGCACCCCCCTATCCACATCGAAGGTACAGCAGTGGAGAAGGTGAAAAGTTTTAAATTCCTGGGCGTACACATCACAGACAAACTAAAATGGTCCACCCACATAGACAGTGTGGTGAAGAAGGTGCAACAGCGCCTCTTCAACCTCAGGAGGCTGAAGAAATTTGGCTTGTCACCAAAACCCTGACATACTTTTACAGATAAACAATCAAGAGCATCCTGTTGGGCTGTATCACAGCCTGGTACGGCAACTGCTCCGCCCACAACCGCAAGGCTCTCCAGAGGGTGGTGCGGTCTACACAACGCATCACCGGGGGCAAACTACCTGCCCTCCATGACACCTAGAGCAACTGATGTCACAGGAAGGCCAAAAAGATAATCAAGAACAACAACTACCCGAGCCACTGCCTGTTCACACCATTACCATCTAGAAGGCGAGGTCAGTACAGACATTACCCAAATAATTGATCAGGTATACACCCTGGTATATATTGTGATATAGAGTGAGGGAAAAAAGTATTCGATCGCCTGCTGATTTTGTACGTTTGCCCACTGACAAAGAAATGATCAGTCTATAATTGTAATGGTAGGTGTATTTCAATAGTGAGAGACAAAATAACAAAAAAAAAATCCAGAAAAACGCATGTCAAAAATGTTATAAATTGATTTGCATTTTAATGAGGGAAATAAGTATTTAACCCCCTCTCAATCAGAAACATTTCTGGCTGCCAGGTGTCTTTTATACAGGTAACGAGCTGAGATTAGGAGCACACTCTTAAAGGGAATGTTCCGAATCTCTGTTTTTTACCTGTATAAAAGACACCTGTCCACAGAAGCAATCGATCAATCAGATTCCAAAGTCTCCACCATGGCCAAGACCAAAGAGCTCTCCAAGGATGTCAGGGACAAGATTGTAGACCTACACAAGACTGGAATGGGCTACAAGACCATCGCCAAGCAGCTTGGTGAGAAGGTGACAACAGTTGGTGCGATTATTCACAAATGGAAGAAACACAAAATAACTGTCAATCTCCCTCGGCCTGGGGCTCCATGCAAGGACTCACCTCGTGGAGTTGCAATGATCATGAGAATGGTGAGGAATCAGCCCAGAACTACACGGGAGGATCTGGTCAATGATCTCAAGGCAGCTGGGACCATAGTCACCAAGAAAACAATTGGTAACACACTACGCCGCAAAGGACTGAAATCCTGCAGCGCCCGCAAGGTCCCCCTGCTCAAGAAAGCACATATACATGCCCGTCTGAAGTTTGCCAATGAACATCTGAATGATTCAGAGGACAACTGGGTGAAAGTGTTGTGGTCAGATGAGACCAAAATGGAGCTATTTGGCATCAACTCAACTCGCCGTGTTTGGAGGAGGAGGAATGCTGCCTATGACCCCAAGAATACCATCCCCACTCTCTAACATGGAGGTGGAAACATTATGCTTTGGGGATGTTTTTCTGCTAATGGGACAGGACAACTTCACCGCATCAAAGGGACGATGGACGGGGCCATGTACCGTCAAATCTTGGGTGAGAACCTCCTTCCCTCAGCCAGGGCATTGAAAATGGGTCGTGGATGGGTATTCCAGCATGACACTGACCCAAAACACACGGCCAAGGCAACAAAGGAGTGGCTCAAGAAGAAGCACATTAAGGTCCTGGAGTGGCCTAGCCAGTCTCCAGACCTTAATCCCATAGAAAATCTGTGGAGGGAGCTGAAGGTTCGAGTTGCCAAACGTCAGCCTCGAAACCTTAATGACTTGGAGAAGATCTGCAAAGAGGAGTGGGACAAAATCCCTCCTGAGATGTGTGCAAACCTGGTGGCCAACTACAAGAAACGTTTGACCTCTGTGATTGCCACCAAGTACTAAGTCATGTTTTGCAGAGGTGTCAAATACTTATTTCCCTCATTAAAATGC
Source organism: Salmo trutta (assembly GCF_901001165.1). NCBI lineage: Eukaryota > Metazoa > Chordata > Actinopteri > Salmoniformes > Salmonidae > Salmo > Salmo trutta. The sequence continues at coordinate 7,984,435 of NC_042977.1, forward strand.
AAATTAATGTATAACATTTTTTACATGTGTTTTTCTGGATTTTTTTGTTGTTATTCTGTCTCTCACTGTTCAAATAAACCTACCATTAAAATTATAGACCGATCATTTCTTTGTCAGTGGGCAAACGTACAAAATCAGCAGGGGATCAAATACTTTTTTCCCTGTAACGCCCTGGCCATAGAGAGGAGTTTTTGTTCTCTATTTTGGTTAGGCCAGGGTGTTACATGGGTGGGCATTCTATGTTTATTTTTCTACGTTGGTTTGTTTCTTTGATTTGGCCGTGTGTCGCTCTCAATTAGGAACAGATGTAGATCGTTGTTGCTGATTGAGAGTCATACATAGGCAGCCTGTTTTTCCTTTGGGGTTTGTGGGTGATTGTTTTCTGTGTAGAGTTAATCCTGACTGGACTGTTTCGCTGTCGTTTCTTTTCGTGTTTCGTTTGTAGTGTTCTTTCATTTATTAAAATTCCTAATGATGAACACATCCTCCGCTGCACCTTGGTCTCTTTCTGACGACGGCCGTTACATTCCCTCACTGTATCTTCCTCTGCTCCCTTGTTTGTGTTATTGTTACCAAATGTATTCCCCTCACGGACAGATAAAACAGAGTGTATTTTTGTTGAATTATTCAGAAGTTTTATTTGTGTTAGTGGGAGATTGGCCGTGAGCTCCAGAAAAAAGTGTGATGAAAGGTTTGACTGTTCGGAAATAAAAGTTCAGACATGAATGCCTTTTTGTGTTTGTTGGACAGCAAAGAACAAAGTTTCCGAAGTTAAGATTATTTAAAAGAGTATTGTTTTGCAGGTGGAAAATTATTGAATCCCCTTAAGGGATGTAAAACTTTGCCATTCTGTCTTATTAATGGCCTTGGCGCATCTTGGTGTCCCTTTCAGAGTTATTAATTGCGGTAAAGCCTCGTTTACATGCATTTGCTTTCCTTCTGTCTTAATGATGAAGGGCTGGATCGTGGCTGCATTAATTCTTAGTATGATTAATCACATCGCTTTTTACTGATGTGTTCTGATTCACACTGTTTCACGCAGTCATCTCTTTTCATCAAAGGGGTCAGAATAAGTGGTAAGTAAAGCACTGTCAGCTTGTTTCAGTGTGTGTATAACACTAAGACAGTGGCTGTTTATCGTGTAGCGCTGGAGATGGAAGAATCCCAGGGCGGGATGACGTTGTCTAGTGGACACAGGCATGTCATGAGTTTTGACTGGAAATACAATACATTGTTTAAACTTTGTTTAGTGAACTGGAGCATGTCATCTTGTATGAGACTTGTATGAGACTCATAAATAAAAGAAAACCTCAATATAACTTGAAGTATTCAGTAAAATAATATGGCTAACACAATCGTCATCCTTATATCCACAGCTCAAAGGCAAATGGATGTTCAGGTGACAATCTAAAATAGGTGTATGATATCAGTAATATGTAGGCGGAAGGTAGCCCAGAGGTTAGAGAGCCGAGCCAGCAACAAGATAATTGCCCATTCGAATCCCAGGTCAGATGAGAAAAATCTGGTGGGAAATGAGCCGACCACCAGAGGGTTGGCATCAGTATCCTAGCTGCCATCTTCAGCTTTTGTGCCCTTGAGTAAGGCACTTAACTGCTCACTGGGCGCAGTGTGTGTGTGTTTGCAATAGGCATTCCAGACTTGATTTGGCTCCATTCATGTAAAAGAGACGGCTCATTTGGCTCCCAAAGTCATGCCCCCCTTTCATCATGGGGGAACATGGCTCCCAAACGGTTCTTCGTTCAAAATGCTTAAAAATTCACCTAGAACCATGAAAAAAATGCAAATCTCCAATGTAAAGCCCCAAAGGTAAGCTACCATTATGTCAGATCGTGAAATGCGTGTTCAAATACATTTTTAACTGGCCAAATTATTAGATGGCCTGCAAAGATTGTTTTTACACAGACGAGCTCTCCCCACTATTTATTGTTTCTGTAGTGAGGATGCACCCACTTTAGATAACTATTTTGTAACTTATCTGCAGAAAAACGTTGTGTGGAGCTCAAATAGCAGTAGTAGCAGTATGCAAATCAGGGAGCCACCGATGCGATTCGTTTCCTGACATTCACCAAAATGATTCATTCAAAAAGAGCCGTTCGTTTGCGAACGACAATCAAATCAAATCAAATGTATTTATATAGCCCTTCTTACATCAGCTGATATCACAAAGTGCTGTACAGAAACCCAGCCTAAAACCCCAAACAGCAAGCAATGCAGGTGTAGAACCACGGTGGCTAGGAAAAACTCCCAAAACCTAGGAAGAAACCTAGAGAGGAACCAGGCTATGAGGGGTGGCCAGTCCTCTTCTGGCTGTGCCGGGGTGGAGATTTTATAACAGAACATGGCCAAGATGTTCAAATGTTCATAAATGACCAGCATGGTCAAATAATAATAATCATAGTAGTTGTCGAGGGTGCAACAAGTCAGCAACTCAAGAGTAAGTGTCAGTTGGCTTTTTTATAGCCGATCTTTGAGAGTATCTCTACCGCTCCTGCTGTCTCTTTAGAGAGTTGAAAACAGCAGGTCTGGGACAGGTAGCACGTCCGGTGAACTGGTCAGGGTTCCAGCAGGTCGGGGACAGCAGGTCTGGGACAGGTAGCACGTCCGGTGAACAGGTCAGGGTTCCATAGCCGCAGGCAGAACAGTTGAAACTGGAGCAGCAGCACGGCCAGGTGGATTGGGGACAGCAAGGAGTCATCATGCCAGGTAGTCCTGAGGCATGGTCCTAGGGCTCAGGTCCTCCGAGAGAGAGAGAGAGAAAGAAAGAAAGAGAGAAAGAAAGAGAGAATTAGAGAGAGCATATTTAAATTCATACAGGACACCGGATAAGACGAGAAATACTCCAGATGTAACAGACTGATCCTAGCCCCCCGACACAAACTACTGCAGCATAAATACTGGAGGCTGAGACAGGAAGGGTCAGGAGACACTGTGGCCCCATCTGATGAAACCCCCGGACAGGGCCAAACAGGCAGGATATAACCCCACCCACTTTGCCAAAGCACAGCCCCCACACCACTGGAGGGATATCTCCAACCACCAACTTACCATCCTGAGACAAGGCCGAGTATAGCCCACAAAGATCTCCGCCACGGCACAACCCAAGGGGGGGCGCCAACCCAGACAGGAAGACCACGTCAGTGACTCAACCCACTCAAGTGACGCACCCCTCCTAGGGACAGCATGGAAGAACACCAATAAGCCAGTGACTCAGCCCCTGTAATAGGGTTAGCGGCAGAGAATCCCAGTGGAGAGAGGGGAACCGGCCAGCCAGAGACAGCAAGGGCGGTTCGTTGCTCCAGCCTTTCCGTTCACCTTCACACCCCTGGGCCAGACTACACTTAATCATAGGACCTACTGAAGAGATGGGTCTTCAGTAAAGACTTAAAGGTTGAGACCGAGTCTGCATCTCTCACATGGGTAGGCAGACCATTCCATAAAAATGGAGCTCTATAGGAGAAAGACCTGCCTCCAGCTGTTTGCTTAGAAATTCTAGGGACAATTAGGAGGCCCACGTCTTGTGACTGTAGCGTACGTGTAGGTATGTACGGCAGGACCAAATCGGAAAGAAAGGTAGGAGCAAGCCCATGTAATGCTTTGTAGGTTAGCAGTAAAACCTTGAAATCAGCCCTTGCCTTAACAGGAAGCCAGTGTAGGGAGGCTAGCACTGGAGTAATATGATCAAATTTTTGGGTTCTAGTCAGGATTCTAGCAGCCGTATTTAGCACTAACTGAAGTTTATTTAGTGCTTTATCCGGGTAGCCGGAAAGTAGAGCATTGCAGTAGTCCAACCTAGAAGTAACAAAAGCATGGATACATTTTTCTGCATCATTTTTGGACAGAAAGCTTCAGACACACACACACAATCACTAGTGTGTGTGTGTGTGTGTGTGTGTGTGTGTGTGTGTGTGTGTGTGTGTGTGTGTCTGTGTTGGGTGGAAAACAATGAAAAACAAATGTCTTCTTGTAAAACCAATAGTGGTTATACTTGTATGGTATTATCCCCAGGACCAAGTTTGGGAAACGCTGCCATAAGATATGAGAGAGAGAGAAACATTGACTTCTTGTAAACTATTTCCTACACCAGTCCAACATTACGTGTATCAAGTGCAACATTTACTCAACAGTAAAACACTGGTGTTCCGAGTTGAATACCCTCTATGTCTTCACTGAAGGTGTATTGCTCACAAGTTTAATATTAATGCAAGATATATTTAGATATAATGGTATGTAATGACAGTACGAATGCTCCACTGTCCCTTCCTGGCACTTTCAATTATGCATTCTCCTCCCCGTGTATCCCACCAATGGCTGACCTTTCAGGAAGATTTGAGCCCACTCATCCACTCAACGGAGACACGAATGTCCTGTATGTCATTTTCAGTCTTCAATTCCTCCCAGCCCGTTACTATGGAAACTGTGAGTTGAGGCGAGTTGAAGACTAAAAATGCTGTACAGATACAAGTGGCGGCATGTGTTTGTCCCATGAAGATCTATGGTAACAATTATCAGAGAAGACAGATCATTGCCCTCTTGACGGGGGTATGGCACTTTGCTTATGGTGAGTACAATTTTCTACTTCTCTTCCTCTCAGTACAGTGGAGGTGGCCATGGATGTTGCAGATGGGTATGGTTAAAATTGCAAGAAAAACAAGCATAGACTGAGAGGAAAAGATTGGAAGAAATAAACAATCAACTACACCATAATGTTGAGTTTGGTTTCGCCCCCCAGAACTTTACAGTTTCTACGTTTCTAGCTACCACTGGAGGTATAAAGTGTATTGGAGTTTGGACCTTGAACTATAAAGTCTATGGTTCAGAAATATCCCCAATTTAACTTGCCTTAACTTGTTTAATTACATTTGAAAAATGAGGGTGCCTTAAAGAACTACTCATTCCCCAATTGAGTCCAGGTGACTCAAGTTAACCAGATAATAAAGGATGTGTATTGTGTCCTAATCAAAGTTCAGTAGTGAGAACCTAGAGGGCTACAAACTGTCAGCAGTCCCTTGAGAGCAACAAGCGTTCATTATTGAATGTAGAGAGCAATGTGCAATGTTGCACCTACTAAGGACCCCCCCCCCGCTTGTCTCACCTTGTGTATTCAGACCTTTTATCCAAATTATGACTTTAATTAAACACGCATTGAAAAGAAAAGCAGCCGACTCTGCATCTCTGCCTCCCCTGAGGAGCATTGAAAGGCATTACATTAAAGGCCTAATGAACTGTCACGTCCTGACCATAGAAAGCTGTTATTGTCTATGGTAGAGTAGGTCAGGGCGTGACGGGGGGTTTTCTGGTTTAGTCTTTCTATGTTGTCATGTTCTAGTTTTGTATTTCCATGTTGGGTTTTGTTTGGGATGATCTCCAATTAGAGGCAGCTGGTCATCGTTGTCTTTAATTGGAGATCATACTTAAGTAGGTGTTTTTTCCACCTGGGTTTGTGGGAGATTGTTTTTTGTACAGCTCAGTTTAGCCTGCAGTACATGACAGTCGGTTTTTTCTTTGTTTATTGTTTTGTTAAATTAAATTTATCATGAGCACTGACCACGCTGCACCTTGGTCTCCTCATTGCGACGATCGTCACATGAACGTGTAGATGGGTACATGTAATGTAAAATATGTGCTCACAAAATATGTGCTCACTGGCTTAGAGCTTGCGTTTGCGACTGCAAACGTATGACCCCATCCAGAAACAACCCTTTGATTGTACCCCCATTACCCCATAGGCACATGTGTAGACCTGAGACAACTGATGTTAAAATTATGGCAAACAGTCCAGAAAGTTTATCAGAGAAAAAGATGGCGCTACTTACAGTGCCTTCAGAAAGTATTCACACCCCTTAACTTTTTCCAAATGTTGCTGTATTACAGCCTGAATTTAAAATTGACTAAATATAGATGTTATTTTACTGGCCTACACACAATACTCCACATCATGTTAAAGTGTAATAATGTACATTTTTTATTTGTGAAATTACTAAAAATGAAAAGCTGAAATGTTTTGAGTCAATAAGTATTCAACCACTTTGTTATGGCAAGTCTAAGTAAGTTCAGTTGTAAAAATCTGTTTAACAAGTCACATAAGTTGCATGGACTCACTCTATTGTTTAACATGATTTTTAATGACTACCTCATCTCTGTACCCCACACATACAGTTATCTGTATGGTCCCTCAGTCAAGCAGTGCATTTCAAACACAGATTCAACAACAAAGACTAGGGAGGTTTTCCAATGCCTCGCTCATAAGGGCACCTATTGGTAGATTTTTTTTTTAAAGTGGAATATACCTTTGAGCATGGTGAAGTGATTACTTACACTTTGGATGGTGTATCAATACACCCAGTCACTACAAAGATACCTGATACAACCACTCAGGGATTTCACCATGAGCCCAGTGGTGACTTTAAAACCGTTACAGAGTTTAATGGCTGTGATAAGAGAAAATTGAGGATGGATCAACAACACTGTAGTTACTCCACAATACTAACATAAATGACAGAGTGAAAAGAAGGAAGCTTCTACAGAAAAAAAATATTCCAAAACATGCATCTTGTTTGCAATAAGGACTAAAGTAAAACTGAAATGTGGCAAAGAAATTAACTTTATGTCCTGAATACAAAGTGTTATGTTTGGTGGAAATCCTACACAACACATCACTGAGTACCACACTTAATATTTTCAAGTATGGTGGTAGCTGCATCATGTTATGGGTATGCTTGTCATCGGCAAGGAGTAAGAAGCTTTTCAGGATAAAAGAAACAGAATAGAGCTAAGCACAGGCAAAATCCTAGAGGAAAATCTGGTTCAGACTGCTTTCCAACAGACACTGGGAGACAAATTCACCTTTAAGCAGGACAATAACCTGAAACACAATACCAAGATGACATTGAATGTTCCTGATTGGCCTAGTTACAGTTTTGACTTAAATCGGCACGAAAATCTATGGCAAGACATGAAAATGTATGTCTTGCAATTATCAACAACCGTCTTGACAGAGCTTGAATTAAAAACAAGCTACTAAAAATAGGGAGTCTTCACACATTGTTCAAGCTATATTTCTAATCAGCGTTAGATTATTTGTATATTGTATTTTTTTCAGTTGGTTTCACCTTGCCAAATTTCAAACAAACTAAAATGCCTAAACAAAACCATGTGTTAATGCAAGTCATTTGTTTAAATCCATCTATGATTATCAAGAAGCATAACTCAAGAAGCATAACTTCATATTACTTTTGCTTTGGTCTTCCAACAACATGCGGGAGAAATTTGCTCAATAGCTGCTCTAATTGCGACGTGAATAGCCTTTATTCAATAGCCTATTGTAACGAGTGCACTGAGTCGAGAAGCAAGTACAGGGAGTGAGTGTTTTAATAAATAAACAAAACAATAAACACAAAACACAAACAACACACTGACATGAAACAGTCAATAACACCTGAGGAAAGAACCAAGGGGAGTGACAGATATAGGGAAGATAATCAAGGAGGTGATGGAGTCCAGTTGAGTGTCATGAGGCGCTGGTGCGCTTGACGATGGTGAAAGGTGTGCGGGATAATCAGCAGCCTGATGACCTAGAGGCCGGAGAGGGAGTATACCTGACACCTATATCCCCGTATAGCCCCCATCTCCTTTAATCTGCATCCAATGCGCTCATGAATGCGTTGCTACTCATAATGTTTCAGATATATCAAGTTATGGTACTGAGTGCATTTTATAAAATGCTTGCAGTCAAACAACCAATAATACTGGGCCTCCGGTTCTTTTCCTGTGTTTGGTCCAGACTGCTTTCTCACTGCCTTCTCACCTGCAGCGAACAGCACTATGGTAGGAATGGAAACGCACTGAGACCATCCTTTTTGAGCGAACCATGGTGCATTGTTTAGTGCGCTTCAGAGTGCGGATAGAGTGCTCCCACCAGTCCAAACTAACCGAACTAAGGGGAAAACACACGCCAGAGTTTGGGAAATATGCTATAGCGCACTTGACATTTAAAGGTGATTTTCAATTGAGCCGACAGCTTTTACCTTAAATGCCATCTCTGCGAATGCGGTAGCATTGCCTTTAAACGCTGCATTGTCGACTAGAGCACACAGATTGAATCCTGGCCTTATATAAACCCTTGTGTTTGCTGAGCTAGCCTCGGAGCACACTAACTCCTCTACCCCTCTTCGTGACATCTAGGTTGTATGTTTTCATCTAGATCCAGCCTCACTGTCATGAACATGACCAGAACAGTCAAAATCCATGAGAAACTCAAACTTCCTGGTCATAGACCCGCTTTTGAAGTTTCCATATTTCACCCATATATGACCTTATGCTGTGTCTCCTGCTCTGCTTTCCATAACTCACTCATCTATCCAATCCTCTCAGTGCCTCAGTAGGGTTTGTGTTTTGACAGCTGACAAAATCAGGGTATGCTCAACAAGATCATAGAGTTTCTATGCTTTATACACCCCATGCCAGTCTTCAGTCTCTCCAATTTGACATTATGAAATGGGGATTGTGTTTACTTTGCCAATGCATGTACTGTGGGTCAACACAAGGTGGATCTGTGTTACTGTATCTTTGTTTTGTCTGGATGATCTTTTCTGTGTGTGTGTCTATTGTCTTTGTGTATTCCCTCTGAAGAGGCAGCGGTGCCGTAGGACACTCTCCTTTTTTACGTCTCTTGAGAAAATGTAGTAGACTATAAGTATACATGAAACTCGCAGAGTATACTAAGTACACTACGTTTTCTCAAGGGAGGTGACGTCAGAGCCCTTAAGATGACGGTATGGAACGGGAGGGTTGTTAAAGTTCAGCCTGGGACGTAGGCCTTTTCTACCAAGGTCTCTGTCTCCATCTGTATGTGTGTATGCCTGGAATAAAAATGAACCAAATACCCTCATTGCATTGTTTTGCTTTCAAAACTGGATATGAAGTTTTTTAATAATACACTCTGTCTGTCTGCCTCCAACAAGTGCTAAATTAAATATCTGCGTTTTGAGCTCGTCTTTGAGCTTTGTTGACTTTGTAGCGAAAAGTGATATCAGTGTGAAACACGGCACCTGTGGTTTCCTGATCAGTTTGTAGATTTTAAATATGGATGGCATGTTCATGCAGATTTCCTTCTATAACTTCCCCCCCAAACAATGAATTTCCATGCTCATCTGCTGCAGGCAGCTCCTGATGCTTCTTTTCCGAAATGTTTTCCGATATGTTTATATAATGTTGTCGTATAACTTTTACAAACACTTTATAAAATGATATAAGTATATACAAGTTACTTTGTTGGTGGATTAAGGGGATAGTGGAGTCACTGCGAATGTGAGTTGCTTTTCAAGTTATGATATGAGTTATAACAGCTATTAGGACCTCACTCCTTCCTTTACCATGCAGAGTGTCTTGAGACCAGCTATCTAGTCCATTTTGTAATCATTACTCATCTGTATGGGACGGGAGTATGATGTAGTGGTTAGGGTACGTATGAGAAAAATCAGTCTCTGTTGTCCTCTTATTTTATCAGGCTTTTTATGTAGCCAGTCAAGGTTTCCTGCGCCTCACATTATCAAATACTCATTCTTGATTTGAGAACCTAATTAGTTCAGCATTTAATACCATTTTGGAAATGTACAAATAATGAGTGTCTCTCAGCATTGTTCTGTGTGAAAAGGCAAGGTGAGACAACATGCTCGACGAACGATAGGGAGAAAAGAGGAGGTATCCGACCAGACGGTTCTGGATTAGTCATAATTATTCACCATGGCACTTCTCAGAGATAGAGGGAACAAGAGAAAGGGAGAATTAATTTCCCTGGTGAGAAACGTGCAACTTGAATGGACCCTTTGTCAGCAGGAAGTAGGAGAGTTTAGGAGGTTGTGCCTGCGAAGGTGGGATGGGGAAACAACCCTAAGTAGGTACATAAGCATCTATAAGTGGTCTTTGTGGGGTTGGGGTAGGAAACAACTTGAAGTCGGTACATCGGTATAATGGTCCTTAAACCTTAATCCTGCTGTTTGTGACGGATAAAGAGTAACAGCAGCACATACATTATTTGTTTCCCCCATTTTAAGGAAGGCAATGACTGGTTGGGTTGGAGTTTTGTAGCCTCACCATTCTTTATACACTGCTCAAAAAAATAAAGGGAACACTAAAATAACACATCCTAGATCTGAATGAATGAAATAATCTTATTAAATACTTTTTTCTTTACATAGTTGAATGTGCTGACAACAAAATCACACAAAAATAATCAATGGAAATCCAATTTATCAACCCATGGAGGTCTGGATTTGGAGTCACACTCAAAATTAAAGTGGAAAACCACACTACAGGCTGATCCAACTTTGATGTAATGTCCTTAAAACAAGTCAAAATGAGGCTCAGTAGTGTGTGTGGCCTCCACGTGCCTGTATGACCTCCCTACAACGCCTGGGCATGCTCCTGATGAGGTGGCGGATGGTCTCCTGAGGGATCTCCTCCCAGACCTGGACTAAAGCATCCGCCAACTCCTGGACAGTCTGCGGTGCAACGTGGCATTGGTGGATGGAGCGAGACATGATGTCCCAGATGTGCTCAATTGGATTCAGGTCTGGGGAACGGGCGGGCCAGTCCATAGCATCAATGCCTTCCTCTTGCAGGAACTGCTGACACACTCCAGCCACATGAGGTCTAGCATTGTCTTGCATTAGGAGGAACCCAGGGCCAACCGCACCAGCATATGGTCTCACAAGGGGTCTGAGGATCTCATCTCAGTACCTAATGGCAGTCAGGCTACCTCTGGCGAGCACATGGAGGGCTGTGCGGCCCCCCAAAGAAATGCCACCCCACACCATGACTGATCCACCGCAAAACCGGTCATGCTGGAGGATGTTGCAGGCAGCAGAACGTTCTCCACGGCGTCTCCAGACTCTGTCACGTCTGTCACATGTGCTCAGTGTGAACCTGCTTTCATCTGTGAAGAGCACAGGGCGCCAGTGGCAAATTTGCCAATCTTGGTGTTCTCTGGCAAATGCCAAACGTCCTGCACGGTGTTGGGCTGTAAGCACAACCCCCACCTGTGGACGTCGGGCCCTCATACCACCCTCATGGAGTCTGTTTCTGACCGTTTGAGCAGACACATGCACATTTGTGGCCTGCTGGAGGTCATTTTGCAGGGCTCTGGCAGTGCTCCTCCTGCTCCTCCTTGCACAAAGGCGGAGGTAGTGGTCCTGCTGCTGGGTTGTTGCCCTCCTACGGCCTCCTCCACGTCTCCTGATGTACTGGCCTGTCTCCTGGTAGCGCCTCCATGCTCTGGACACTACGCTGACAGACACAGCAAACTTTCTTGCCACAGCTCGCATTGATGTGCCATCCTGGATGAGCTGCACTACCTGAGCCACTTGTGTGGGTTGTCGACTCCGTCTCATGCTACCACTAAAGTGAAAGCACCGCCAGCATTCAAAAGTGACCAAAACATCAGCCAGGAAGCATAGGAACTGAGAAGTGGTCTGTGGTCACCACCTGCAGAACCACTCCTTTATTGGGGGTGTCTTGCTATTTGCCTATAATTTCCACCTGTTGTCTATTCCATTTGCACAACAGCATGTGAAATGTATTGTCAATCAGTGTTGCTTCCTAAGTGGACAGTTTGATTTCACAGAAGTGTGATTGACTTGGAGTTGCATTGTGTTGTTTAAGTGTTCCCTTTATTTTTGTGAGCAGTGTAGTTCATTTTTCTGATAATTCAGCATTCGAGCAAACAGATGCTGTACAGTTAGTCCAACAAGTCTTTCTGTCTCCCCATCTTTTTTTCTGTTTGTCCGTCTGTATGTTGGGGATGTGTTGGAACGTGGGCATGTGTGTATGTGTTTGTTCACTGGTATGCCAGTTCTACAGGTGCTTCCGAGCCCTGCTGAGGTGCCAAGAGCCCCAGAGGGGTTCCAGCGTCAGGAGCTCCTCCAAGGCGCCGACCAAAGCTGTCCGTGGTGGCACCAACAAAACCAACGACAACAACTTCACCTTCGAGGTGGCCTCCCTCGGGCAGCCCACCAGCGTAGTCCCCCAGCTGGGGAACGCAACTGTGTACGCAGCCGTCCCCGCTTCCTCTGACATGGTCAAGCCCAACATGGTGTCGCTAGTGGCCCACTACAACGGCGAAGGTCTGGGGCCGTCAGGAGTTACGACCTCTAGGAACCAATTACAGGGAGGGGAGGTGGATCCAGAGGGTCCGTCAAAGTGGATTTAGTGAAGTTACGAAACTTGCCTCTTGCCAGTATGATGGATAGGAGGCATAGAGGGAAATCTTTGAAAGCCTCCTGACTCTTCGGAAGTGGAGCCACAGGAGCTACTAGTCCGTCTTGAGGAAGGACATCAATCTGTCTGGCTCTGCACAATGTTATACATTCTTTCGCCATTTACTTTCTCAAATACACCTATGGACTGAGAGTGGGGAGAAAAGGGTGTGAAGAAACCCTGTTATTTTTTTACAATTTCTAATGTTTTGTCGAATATATTAGTTCTATGAAATGTCATGATGTGATTTCACCGTCTGTACCTTTTACAGTACAAAGATAAAGAGCGATAAAGAGTGCATTTTTGTATTGATCTGAGAAGGAATCACAGATTGAGGAAACTCAATTATTGTATTCAAGTATTTTCAGGAGACAGTTTTCAAAGGTGTCAAGATGACAAAGTGCTAATGACAAAAAAACAACAAACACTAAAGGTAATGATGGGATTGTACTGTTAATGATTTTTTAGCATTGATCTACTGCTGAACTCAGCAGTTCCATCACTCAAACATATTGAATTGTAGCTAGTCACGTATATAATTTGTCATAAACATAGGTAGCATGTGTCTGGCATGTATATTTCTTTTGAAAAACATTTTATGTAAATATGAAAAAAAAGTACAAAAAGTTGCATATGTGGGGCATGGATCTGGAGGTCCAGGGTACTGTTGGTTTTCTTTTCTCCCAGGTGGTTAATTGATTGATTAATGTAACTTATTGGCCAGAGATTCCACTCACTGTGTTAGGTCGCAAACAGTCCCTGATTCTTTCTGGCCTTGCGGTCTGGATCTGAGAAAAGGGGATCTAATCTGTTCTGACAAAAATGTTGTAATTTTTTTTACAATATGTTGGGTCTGTAGGCATTGCAATCCTCAAGTGACTTGAATAGAGCCCTGCTATGTAATATAAACTAGTTTTAACAACTTTACAGCATAATGTACAATAGTTTGTTCCTTTTCATGTGAAATATGATGGCCCGTGTTGTGATTAAGGGCCTACTACTAGATAGGTTGTTTACTTTGGCTAATTTCCTATTTGAATATCAATGAAGTACTTTGGGACATAAAACCATGTCAGACCCAATTTGCATCATACCCAATTGGGTCTGACTGCATGACTTGTTATGACATGATACTAAAGTGAAAGTAGAGGACTGGTAGAGCATGTCCTCTTGAGATATTGTATTATAACCTTAAGTCTTACAAAATGTACTGTATACATTGGTCCTCAACCTTTGAGGCTATGCTCGGTGCTTCAGGTGGAATACAAAATGTGTATTGGTGCACCAGTGAGTAGGCCTAATGGCCCACTTCATGTACAGTGTGTGCAGTATGAACAAAGGGCACTTTCTGTTTTTGTTTTTTTAAGTGGAACACATTTTTGTTCAAATCTGAAAAATGTGTTAATGCGACTGTTAAAGTGGCAATCAGCAGCTGAAACAATAACAAAGCATCACTGTTTCGCTAAAAAGCTGAGGTATGGGGCTGGAGAAATGTAGCACTCTCAAATTCATAGACAGAGCTATGGATGTAAGAACAAAATTATCGTTTTTACCATTTACATCATTTACAAACACTGGAGTAAAACAAGCTTATATTTTGGTTCTGACGGGGTACGACAGTTGAACTAAGGTCGTGAGGCATTTATAAGTTGTTCTTCAAGAATCAATGGGTACATACACATTTATATGTTCAAAAATATGTGTAGCAACTGCAGATTGCCACTTCAACTATGGACAAACCAGTTACTGTATGTAAATAATATTATACCAAAGCAATAGAAATTTCATACTGTATTGAGTGTTGCAGTTTATTAAAGACTTTGAAAACAACGTATAAAGTCTTCTGTTGATGATGTATTCTGTAAAGAGCTGCTGTACACACTAGGCCCATTGAAAGTGGAAACAAGAATCTGGTAACTGTGAAGTGATGTTGTAGTGTTACACAATATGCAGATGTATGATCATTTAGTAGCCTTATCCGAGCCGGAACGTACCTGTTTCTGTTACGTGAGGCAACTTAATATAAAGTACACCACCTTGACAGGTCTAGTCTATCGCAGGGCCTCACCCCCAATCCATCTCCTCAATGCTGAGTAGTGTCAACCTACTTTTGAATGAGACATATCTGTTGCAGTAGGAGAGGATGTATACAACATTCAGACACCTGTTTTCACTTCACCTCCCTTTCATGTATGATTGCCTGACAACCAAGAAGGCCATTTTATAAGATGTATTTAGTAAAGTGTAACCCCGCCCCCCTTTCGTCACTTTTGCAACCTCAGACAACATTTTCCCAGGACACCCAATTCCCCCTTCTGACCACTGGCGAAATCCCCTCACAATGATCTAAAACTGTGTTTTAATACACAATGAAATTGAACACAGACTACCCCTTGCTAATCAGGAGACTCTCGGGTATGTTGTGGTGGACTGTTATTACAATTGCTTCACAGGAACCTGGTAAAATAAAGGTTGTAGTGAGGCTATCCACTGGATGGCTCTGAATGCACTGTCAGCATGCATCCAAAGTTACTAAACACTTTTGGACCTATCTACTGCTCTCTCAAATTGTATCCTGATGCCGATGAGAGTTGTATTCATAACATGGCTAACTAAGCTAAATAACATTCATTTGAAAAAAAATAGTTATATTAACTAGCTAGCTAGCGATAACAACGTTGGGTGGTCAATAAGACTGAGAACTAGTTAGCTAGCTAACTGCTGAGCTAGCAAATGATGTAACAAATGTAATTTTGCATTTAAAAAGTACTCCAACAGGCTCTGCATTTCAGGAATCACAGTAGCAAGTACCCTTGGTTCACTATTCAATTATTTAGCCATTTAAACAGTTTGTCTTTGTAGGAAAACACAGGTTTTGTAAAACCCTCAATGGCTTTCATGTAGTGGTGGGGAGTCACCTCCAAAATAATCAATTCCTCGACACCTTGCCCCTCGACTCACGGTGTCAGCTCTCATTTCTGGGTGTCAAGCTTCGATTCCGCTAGGAATAGACTCCTAACATTCAGGATTTTTGCAACGGAGGAAACTATTTTACGTAGTGTACTTCGAGAACACAAAATCTTGCATCTTTAACAGCAAATAAAGAGTGAGCTAGTGAGGGAGAGAGGGATGGGAGGGGGGACAGCCAGACATAGGTAAGCGTGTTGGCAACGAGGTAGATAGTCGGAAACTTGCATCGGTAATCAAAGGATGCAAAATATGTCTCGCACAAGAAGACCAAATACACACTAGCGTTTTTCATGGTGAAGAGAAAGAGGAGCAGGTGATCCAGCAAGGGAAAGAGAGGATTGGGGAGGCAGACAGACAGTCAGAACCGTGAGCATACAATGAGGGAAAAAAGTATTTGATCCCCTGTTGATTTTGTACGTTTGCCCACTGACAAAGAAATGATCAGTCTATAATTTTAATGGTAGGTTTATTTGAACAGTGAGAGACAGAATAACAACAAAAACATCCAGAAAAACGCATGTCAAAAATGTTATAAATTGATTTTGCTAAGAGCCTTGGCGTGACCCTGGACAACACCCTGTCGTTCTCCGCTAACATCAAGGCGGTGACCCGATCCTGTAGGTTCATGCTCTACAACATTCGCAGAGTACGACCCTGCCTTACACAGGAAGCGGCACAGGTCCTAATCCAGGCACTTCTCATCTCCCATCTGGATTACTGCAACTCGCTGTTGGCTGGGCTCCCTGCCTGTGCCATTAAACCCCTACAACTCATCCAGAATGCCGCAGCCCGTCTGGTGTTCAACCTTCCCAAGTTCTCCCACATCACCCCGCTCCTCCGCACACTCCACTGGCTTCCAGTTGAAGCTCGCATCTGCTACAAGACCATGGTGCTTGCCTACGGAGCTGTGAGGGGAATGGCACCTCCGTACCTTCAGGCTCTGATCAGTCCCTTCTCCCAAAGAAGGGCACTGCGTTCATCCACCTCTGGCCTGCTCGCCTCCCTACCTCTGCGGAAGCACAGTTCCCACTCAGCCCAGTCAAAACTGTTCACGGCTCTGGCACCCCAATGGTGGAACAAGCTCCCTCACGACGCCAGGACAGCGGAGTCAATCACCACCTTCCGGAGACACCTGAAACCCCACCTCTTTAAGGAATACCTGGGATAGGATAAAGTAATCCTTCTAAGCCCCCCGCCCCCCCCCCCAAAAAAAAATATATAGATGTACTATTGTAAAGTGGTTGTTCCACTGGATATCATAAGGTGAATGCAGAAATTTGCTAAATGACGTAAATGTAAATGAAATATCTTCATGCCTACAATAAAACCCTACAGGCTTCCGTCATAAGAGTCAATTCAATTACTAATAATTTACAGGGGGCAATTTGGTAAAAATAAGCCTGTGTAAATCGTCCTCTGGAATAACGCACATGCTTTGATAATAATTACAAAACCAACATCTCTAGTAATAACCATCCGAATATGACATGGTAAAGAATAGGTTTATAAGCATAGTGCGCGCCACATCATCCCATGAGATCCGTCAAGGTTGCGCAAAGTAGAAATACTGTATTACTGAAATATTCTAGTTCCTACACATCACCTTCTATATTCAAACAACAGGCCTTTTATAGGCTAAGTTGATGAGCAAATGGTTCACCATCATGCTCATGCCAGTCCTCTAGAACGCAAATGTTGTCTTACTAGTAGGACTTTGCAATAATGAGGTAGTGTGTACATGTGTGCGCATCTGTTTCAGATGTGTTTTGGGAGTCGACTCCAAAAATCCTGGAGTCGTGCACCGCTACTTCATGTGTTTCAAATGTGAGCATGTCCGAGGTGTTGGACTAGATGACAGTTGCTATCCATTGGAGCGCTCTGATTGGTTGCCCAAAATTCTGGGGTGGGGCTTAGTGAAGGGTCAATTGGGTCCCAGCAACAAATTATCATTGTCTAGGAGCATTATCCCTTAAAGCTTTAACAGGGAAAAGCTTGCACAAGTTAGCAAGAACAGGAAACAACAAGAGATTACCCAGCAATGTGATGCTGTGCCGGTATAGATTGTACTTCTTGTAATAGACCTTTGAATTGATGGAATCAGGACCCAAACTGATGCTATCAGCCTGGAGTGAAGCAGACATTTGGAGTTTGCGGTGCAGGGCTGGGATTTGGACACTAGTGTTCATAGGGAGTGGAGATCTGAACCGCTTCAATTATCAACACGGCTGGCCCACATTATCGTGGATCATTCCGATTTCCCCCAGAAGGCTGCAGCCAGGTAATGGCTGATTAACCTTGTGGATAGCCTGATGACATCCCCACCTCTTAGGATAGGAGCCTGAATGAAATAAAAATGACCCTTTTTGTCATGGATCAGTTCACCTTCGGGCGAAAATTGTTCTGATAAATAGCCGCCATGTAATGACAAAGGTCCTGCGTCACAATTGAATATTTTTCTTCCCACCGCCGTAGAACAGCAAGGACTCCTCAATGTGGACATAGGAGAGGAAAACAAACAAAAGGAAGAAATGAAAAGCTGCTCTTCAGCTTTGACCTGACAGAAAGTTTACTTCTTTATTATATATTTTTTTTAAGTACAATTATATTACTCTAGTGTTAGTAAAAATTATTGATAACTTATTTAGAATTATTCATAATTTTTTTCTTGATTGTATTTTTTTTAATTTTTGGGCAATTATATATCCAACGTGTGTGTTCTAACCATACACGTATTAATTATGCAGCTATTTAACCCTCAACTCCTATTTTGTTCTTATCCTTAACCACAGGTTAGACGCTGATAAATATCCTGTGAGATTTGAACTTGCATTAAAATTAAAGACATAGGCTGTGTCTTCTGTATTCTGCTCCTGTAAATGAATAGTGTCTGTGACACCAAAGTGCTCCAAATCTGTCTTATATTCTATTGACATGCCCCGGAACAGGTGGAATTTGTCTTCAGCTCATGCCAAATAACACTCACTGCCATGGCGCTTGGCTGTGTGCCCAGCTATCACTGGATGGCCAGCATTAAAATTATAAACCACAAGATAAATACAGAGAGATGGGGAAGGAAATTGAATAGCTAATTGGTTAATTGTATGTATCCCTACAAGACCTTTCCTCGTATGGATTTTTTAATGACGATTGTTCCATCTGACCTCTCAGGATTAGTGTGTGCAGGAACCTTCATGTTCCCACTTCGCCACTTGATTGCTCTTCAATCGAGTTCTAGAACCTTACTTGTTGGATAAATACTCCACCCATAATGTGGTATTGTATTATGTTTCACATGGCATAGTAGCAGACTTGATGTAATATTAAACTGAATGGCCATAGGGCAATTTGGGCAAATGCTGATTTTATCTTTAGTTCAGTGGGTAGTGATAGCACTGCAAATTGCAGTCACAGCTCCACAAACCTTAATTCTTTACTTTAGATATAAATGCAATGGTAATGTTAGCTAGATAGCATGAAGAGCACCGGAGTTTAGCACAGCTAGGTTTAATGACGATAGTCGATAGATAATGGCAACAGAAAGTAGCCACCTAAATTAAACCTAACGACTTCATAATGATGACAAAGGGATTATTTGTCTACTTCAGAAATGTCATTGTAGTTCCAACCCACGCACGTTCTGGATTCAGTCAGTTATCATAACAAACATAAAAATGGACTGACACGCTGTGAAACCAGTGAATAGAAAGCTCTCCCGGGGGAGTGACAGGACAAACAGGGTCAGGAATATAATTACAGGTGACTGGATAAGTTTCGCCTTTTAGATCATAGCGAATGAGGTTAAATGGACACGGGAGACCTGATCCAAGATCAGAACTCCAACAGTACTCTGAGGCAGTTTGTGAAAACGGGCCCAGGTGTCCTCACATTGAAGTGACCTGGACCCACAAGGACTTCGGCCTGACTACTGGAGCTCTGCATAAAAGAGTAAGGCTACCTCTCTTTCTCTCTCTCTCTCTGGCACACACAGACACACATTCACACACCACATCCGTATAACTATCCTAATCTTCTTCCAAGTGAAAAAGGAAATGGTATTTTTTTTATGCATACGGGTGTGGATGTACATCTCACAAATTAAAAAGAAAGAAGATGGTCACGTCAGTGACAGATAGTTAGTTGGCAAAAGTTGAAAGCGCTTGACATACTTACTGTATGCTGAATTCTACAGTGACATTAATGGCAAGCATTTCAGTAAGGATGCCAACTGGACACTATTGGGTCAGTCTCTGTCTTGTGGTCAAGCCAGACCATCTGCAATTAGATACAATACCAGTACAGTCCTCAAGTGAGGGCCCTTCGAGAGTAAGGATGAGAAACTCTCTAGTTAGTTATTGACTTAAAGAGACTTCTTTAAGGTCAAAGTTTTGTAAAGATCTCAGAATAGTGGAGAATAAAGCATGTATTAGTTTCTAATTATCCATTAACGAATATGTCATCCAATTCAACAACACAGACATTAGTAAGCACTTTATGACTGACATGATCACATGAGGCGGCAGGTAACCTAGTGGTTAGAGCGTTGGGCCAGTAACCGAAAGGTTGCTAGATCGAATCCCCAAGCTGACAAGGTAAAAATCTGTCGTTCTGCCCCTAAACAAGGCAGTTACCCACTGTTCCTAGGCCCTCATTGTAAATAAGAATGGGTTCTTAACTGACTTGCCTGGTTAAATAAATAATAATGGCCTCCAATTCTGAACTACTTTTTTTCATTTCTACCCACACTACGTGTCTTTTCACCACAGAAGAATGAGGATATGTCCCAAATGTTACCCTATTCCCTTTATGGTGGACTTTTCTTTTTACCAGAACCCTTTTAAAAGTAGTGCACTATAAAGTGAATAGTGTGCCATTTGTGACACATCCTAAGTCGCGATTAGAAGACAGAAGCCATGGTGAAACAAAAGCTTGTAAAATAAAACAAAGCAGCCATCATTGTGCCTATGCCAAAGTGATTTATGTTAAGGTCACGCTTTGTCTTGGTAACATTCCACAGTGCAGAGTGGATTGATTGACCAATTTGGTTCTGCTTTAAATGAAGTGCAGCTTATAAAGGCTACATAAAGCCTTCATAAGCACCACAAATGTGCTACAAAGCATCTATAACCGTATGTCATGGTTCATAAATTTGGCATAACTGTGTGACATAACCACCAATGTCAAATGTGAGATAACCTACTATGTAGAATATGACATGAACCTGTGCTTCTAAAAGGGTGACATAAGCATGACTTTATAAAAGCTTTATAAATCATATTCATTTGAGGCTTCACAAAGCATCTATAACCTTATCATGTCAAACTCAAAACAATGTATAGAATGGCCCAACCTTTTTCCCTCTTTGGTGCATAGCCAATTAGACCTGACCCCAACCGTCATGTCATTCAAGTCATAGTAGTCACATAACACCAGGAATCACTTACCTTGATTAAAGCCCCCAAGATAAGGAAATGGAAAGTGGCTTTCTTCTGGAACCAAGTTACATCTTCCTCCGTACACAAACACGCACACAACAACATAGCGAGCCAGATCGTGCGGTACTGGACACAGTTAGGTCTTTGACACATTCAACCTCTACCAGCTGAGAGATCAGCCACAGAATGTTGACGAGAAGAATTCTCTAACACATGCACAAAAACAAGCCTTGCTGGTCTATCAACCCATTTAAATACCCCTCACACTCTACAGTAACCTGAGGATCTTGAGAATCTTCATAAATGGGCAGAACGTTTATAACCTATTTATTGACACTTTATTTAGTGTCCTGTGATACTTCGTATTAAGTGAGACTCCTTCGGTCATTCATAGCACATACAGTTGAAGTCGGGAAGTTTACATACACCTTAGCCAAATACATTTAAACTCAGTTTTTCACAATTCCTGACATTTAATCCCTGTCTTAGGTCAGTTAGGATCATCACTTTATTTTAAGAATGTGAAATGTCAGAATAATAGTAGAGAGAATTTTTTATTTCAGCTTTTATTTCTTTCATCACATTCCCAGTGGGTCGGAAGTTTACATACACTCAATTAGTATTTGGTAGCATTGCCTTTAAATTGTTGACCTTGGGACAAATGTTTCGGGTAGCCTTCCACAAGCTTCCCAGAATAAGTTGGGTGAATTTTGGCCCATTCCTCCTGACAGAGCTGGTGTAACTGAGACAGGTTTGTATGCCTCCTGGCTCTCACACACCTTTTCAGTTCTGCCCACAAATTTTCTATAGGATTGAGGTCAGGGCTTTGTGATGGCCGCTCTAGTACCTTAACTTTGTTGTCCTTAAGCCATTTTGCCACAACTTTGGAAGTATGCTTGGAGTCATTGTCCATTTGGAAGAACCATTTGCGACCAAGCTTTAACTTCCTGACTGATATCTTGAGATGTTGCTTCAATATATCCACATAATTTTCCTACCTCATGATGACATCTATTTTGTTAACTGCACAAGTCCCTCCTGCAGCAATGCACCCCCATAACATGATGCTGCCACCCCCGTGCTTCACGGTTGGGATGGTGTTTTCGGCTTGCAGGCCTCCACCTTTTCCCTCCAAACATAACGATGGTCATTATGGCCAAACAGTTCTATTTTTGCTTCATCAGACCAGAGGACATTTCTCCAAAACGTACGATCTTTGTCCCCATATGCAGTTGCAAACCATAGTCTGGCTTTTTTATGGTGGTTTTGGAGCAGTGGCTTCTTCCTTGTTGAGCGGCCTTTCAGGTTATGTCAATATAGGACTCGTTTTACTGTGGATAAAGATACTTTGTACCTGTTTCCTCCAGCATCTTCACAAGGTCCTTTTCTGTTGTTCTGGGATTGATTTGCCCTTTTCGCACCATAGTACGTTCATCTCTAGGAGACAGAACGCGTCTCCTTTCTGAGTGGTATGACAGCTGCGTGGTCCCATGGTGTTTATACTTGCGTACTATTGTTTGTACAGATGAACGTAGTACCTTCAGGGGTTTGGAAATTGCTCCCAAGGATGAACCAGACTTGTGGAGGTCTGCAATGTTTTTTCTGTGGTCTTGGCTGATTTCTTTTGATTTTCCCATGATGCCAAGCAAAGAGTCACTGAGTTTGAAGGTAGGCCTTGAAATACATCCATAGGTACACCACCAATTGACTCAAATGATGTCAATTAGCCTATCAGAAGCTTCTAAAGGCATGACATAATTTTCTGGAAATTTCCAAGCTGTTTAAAGGCACAGTCAACTTTGTGTATGTAAACTTCTGACCCACTGGAATTGTGATACAGTGAATTATAAGTCTGTAAACAATTGTTGGAAAAATTACTTGTCTCATGCACAAAGTAGATGTCCTAATCGACTTGCCAACACAATAGTTTGTTAACAAGACAATTGTGGAGTAGTTGAAAAATGAGTTTTAATGACTCCAACCTAAGTGTATGTAAACTTCTGACTTCAACTGTACATCAATGCCTTATAGCATATGCTGCTGTACTTACTTTAAAGTCAGACACCTTTGGTCATTAGTAAGACATACAGTATCATTCAAAAGTTTGGACACACCTACTCATTCAAGGGTTTTTCTTTATTTTTGCTCTTTTCTACATTGTAGAACAATAGTGAAGACATCAAAACAATGAAATAACCCATATGGAATCATGTAGTAACCATTTTTTTAACAAATCAAAATAAATGATATATTTGAGATTCT
Organism: Salmo trutta; assembly: GCF_901001165.1. Lineage (NCBI taxonomy): Eukaryota > Metazoa > Chordata > Actinopteri > Salmoniformes > Salmonidae > Salmo > Salmo trutta. Next base: position 8,007,372 of record NC_042977.1, read on the forward strand.
TCCCTTTGCCTTGATGACAGCTTTGCACACTCTTGGCATTCTCTCAACTACCTTCATTAGGTAGTTACCTGGAATGTATTTCAATTAACACATGTGCCTTGTTAAAAGTTAATTTGTGGAATATATTTCCTTCTTAATACGTTTAATTCCATATGTGTTATTTCATAGATTTGATGTCTTCCCTTTTATTCTACAATATAGAAAATTGTAAAAATAAAGAAAAACCCTTGAATGAGTAGGTGTGGCCAAACATTTGACTGGTACTGTGCATAAAGGCTTAATGATGTAAACACACGAATGTGTTAACACATAAGGAATTATCATTAACAGCTAAAACACATTTAAAAAAGTTTTAAAAACATACCTTTCCTTTTATTTTGTTTGTACTGTATTTTAAATTAGTTAGAACTGTATATAAACAAAGCGTGATAGAATAGCAGAATATGTACTGCACATTTTTACCATGAGGCTAGATGCTCCTCTCCTCCAGTTCTACAAAACAAAAACAATATCAAATGCACTGGGGGGCAAACAGTGGCGGCCACTGTTTCTTTCAGCTTTAAGCTGGTGTACAAAACCGAAAGTAAAAACAGTCAAAAGCTAAAGGACGGGAAGCATTGAAATTGTGCCAATACAACGGATGTACATATAACTAAATATTTCGGTCACCCATACTGCTACAGTGCTTTTAAAAAGTATTCATCCCTCTAGGCATTTTTCCTATTTTGATGCATTACTACCTATAATTTAATAGATTTTTATTTGGATTTCATGTAATGGACATACACAAAATAGTCCAAATTGGTAAAGTGAAATATAAAAATGACTTGTTTAAAAAAATTCGAAAGAATTACAAATGGAATAGTGGTGCATGCATATGTATTCACCCCCTTTGCTATGAAGCCCCTAAATAAGAACTGATGCAACCAATTTCCTTCAGAAGTCACATAATGTCCACCTGTGTGCAATCTAAGTGTCACATGATCTGTCACATGATCTCAGTATATATACACCTGTTCTGAAAGGCCCCAGAGTCTGCAACACCACTAAGCAAGCGGCACCACCAAGCAAGCGGCACCACCAAGCAAGCGGCACCATGAAGACCAAGGAGTTCTCCAACAAGATCAGGGACAAAGTTGTGGAGAAATATAGAACAGGATTGGGTATAAAAAAATATCCAAAACTTTGAACATCCCACGGAGCGCCATTAAATCCATTATTAAAAAATGGAAAGAATATGGCACCACAACAAACCTGGCAAGAGAGGGCTGCCCACCAAAACTCACGGACCAGGCAAAGAGGGCATTAATCAGAGAGGCAACAAAGAGACCAAAGATAACCCTGAAGGAGCTGCAAAGCTCCACAGCGGAGATTGGAGTATCTGTCCATAGGACCACTTTAAGCCGTGCACTCCACAGAGCTGGGCTTAACGAAAGAGTGACTAGAAAAAAGCCATTGCTTAAAGAAAAAAATAAGCAAACATGTTTGGTGTTTGCCAAAAGGCAAGTGGGAGACTCCACAAACATATGGAAGAAGGTACTCTCGTCAGATGAGACAAATTGAGCTTTTTGGCCATCAAGGAAAACGTTATGTCTGGCGCAAAACCAATAGCTCTCATCATTGTGGTGCCATATTCTTTCCCAGAGAATACCATCCCCAGTGAAGCATGGTGGTGGCAGCATCATACTGTGGTGAAGTTTTTCATCGGCAGGGACTGGGAAACTGGTCAGAATTGAAGGAATGATAGGTGGCGCTAAATACAGGGAAATTCTTGAGGGAAATCTGTTTCAGTCTTCCAAAGATTTGAGACTGGGATGGAGGCTCACCTTCCAACAGGATAATGACCCTAAGCATAACGCTAAAGCAACACTCGAGTGGTTTAAGGGGAAACATGTAAATGTCTTGGAATGGCCTAGTCAAAGCCCAGACCTCAATCCATTTGAAAATCTGTGTTATGACTTAAAGATTGCTGTATACCAGCGGAACCCATCCAACTTGAAGGAGCTGGAGCAGTTTTGCCTTAAAGAATGTGCAAAAATCCCAGTGGCTAGATGTGCCAAGCTTATAGAGACATACCCCAAGAGACTTGCAGCTGTAATTGCTGCAAAAGGTGTCTCTACAAAGTATTGACTTTCGGGGGTGAATAGTTATGCACGCTGAAGTTTTCAGTTTTTTTGTGTAATTTCTTGTTTGTTTCACAATAAAATAATATTTTGCATCTTCAAAGTGGTAGGCATGTTGTGTAAATCAAATGATACAACACCCCCCAAAAATCATTTTTAATTCCAGGTTGTAAGGCAACAAAATAGAAAAAATGCCAAGGGGGTGAATACTTTCGCAAGCCACTGTACTTACTGGACTTTATTTTTATGATTAACAAACAGATCTGCTTATCTGATGTACAGCTTAATGTCTTTCAGTAAACGGCCCAACGCACCATCTCTGTGTTTTTCAGCCAGCCAGTAACTCCATTTCACGCAACAGAGATGCTGCTTTAACAACTTCTCAGTGTAGTTGCCACGTTGCCTCTTCACTTATATCTTTATGGTGCCCCATGCTCTCTCAATGTGTTGTGTGTGCCAGTGACGGGGTTAACAAATGATCTTCTATGACAGACGGTAACCATTTTCCTCCAGAGCATTTCTATATGCTCTCCACTCATCAGACAGAATTAAGTATCACCTCCATGTCCCTCTGAATCTTACTGCCATTTCATTGGTATTTAGCTTGGTATGTGACACAAGGTCAAAATAAATGTAACTACTGTATAATGATGAGTAATGTATCCTAACCATGTTAAAAAAATCAATCATTGAATTCCTTTTTTTTTGTAGATACAATACATGACCAAAAGTATCTGGACACCTGCTCGTCGAACATCTAATTCCAAAATCATGGGCAATAATATGGAGTTGGTCCCCCCGTTGCTGCTATAACAGCCTCCACTCTTCTGGGAAGGTTTTCCACTAGATGGTGGAACATTGCTGCGGGGACTTGCTTCCATTCAGCCACAAGAGCATTAGTGAGGTCGGGCACTGATGTTGGGCGATTAGGCTCACAGTCGGTGTTCGAATTCATCCCAAAGGTTTTCAATGGAGTTGAAGTCAGGGCTCTGTGCAGGCCAGTCAAGTTCTTCCGCACCGATCTCGACCAGTGATTTTCTGTATGGACCTCACTTTGTGCACGGGGGCATTGTCATGCTGAAACAGGAAAGGACCTTCCCCAAACTGTCTCCACAAAGTCGGAAGCATCTAGAATGTCATTGTATGCTGTAGCGTTAAGATTTCCCTTCACTGGAACTAAGGGGCCTAGTCCGAACCATGAAAAACAGCCCTCAGACCATTATTCCTCCACCAAACTTTACAGTTGGCACTATGCATTTCGGGCAGGTGGCATTCTCCTGGCTTCCACCAATCCCAGATTCATCCGTTGGACTGCCAGAATGTGAAGCGTGATTCAGCACTCCAGAGAATGCATTTCCACAGCTCCAGAGTCCAATGGCAGTGAGCTTTACACCACTCAAGCCAACAGTTGGCATTGCACATGGTGATCTTAGACTTGTGTGTGGCTGCTCGGCCATGGAAACCCTGGCCAATCGTTCTTGTGCTGACATTGCTTCCAGAGGCAGTTTGGAACTCAGTAGTAAGTGTTGCAACCGAGGACAGCACTCAACAGTCCTGTTCTGTGAGCTTGTGTGGCCTACCACTTCACGGCTGAGCTGTTGTTGCTCCTTGACGTTTCCAATTCACAATAACAGCACTTAGAGTTGAGTAGGGCAGCTCTAGCAGGGCAGAAATTTGACAAACTGACTTGTTGGAACGGTGGCATCCTATGACGGTGACACGTCACTGAGCTCTTCAGTAAGGCCATTCTACTGCCAATATTTCCCATGGAGATTGCATGGCTGTGTACTCGATTTTAAACACCTGTCAGCAATGGGTGTGGCTGAAATAGTTGAATCCACTAATTTGAAGGGGTATCCACATACCTTTGTATATACACTGTATAGTGTATTTCAATCATACCTTTCTTTTTGGGAGGGGCATTTTTGTCAGTGTTGCTGAGCTGCTTGCTACTGTAGGGCAGCACAGACCTGAAGTGACTCTTCTTAACAACTGTATGCAAGAATTTGCTGTGTGTTGTCTTAGGAATTCATCATTCTCTGTGTTGGTCTTGCCAACCCCCATTGTCACACCTCTGAGAAGCAGAGGTTACATCATGTAGGTCTGATATCTGATTGGAGGTTAACTTTACAGAAATACTATTGGTCAACAACTCAGGTTGTGAATCCAAACAACTCAGATGCTTAAAAAAGGGTCTAAGATGAATTGTTCATTCTCATATTTGTTCCTGACCTGCTGTGCTGAGATACTCTTTCTTTCTCTTTTTTTTCTTTCTTTCTCTCTCCACCCCATGGACTTTTGGGGCATGGCCTTTCAGGCTATGTTTTTTTCTCTCCCTCTCTCTGACCATGCTTAGAATAATGCCTTGGAATGCTTGTTGATGCTTTGAAACTTACGTTTATGCCTTGTATGGGAATCCAATCATTTTACAAAGTAATTAAATACACTTGTATTTAGAATTCCATTCTCAGACGTTTCTATTACTATAACGCAACCATAGTCTCCTTGCATATTCCAATTTATCCTATGGAGTCAGATAAAGATAATTCATTTAATGGGCTAATTGATTTGTCTCATTACGAGTCGCATGTGAGGTATTTATAATACACACATATCAAAAAATGACTGCCCACTACAGTTAATGATGACCCCCGACATGATATATCTTGCAGATAATTTGGAATTTATTCCATTAGATTCCCCGATATATAACGAACACATGCATTATGGAAAATATGCAAGCAATAGATGTTTTTGATTTATGGCAATCATCTTGAATTAATGATGTGATAAAATTAGGCAAGAATGGGCTTACATTTGATTTGACTAGGGATGAAATTGTTAATTACTTGCAATATGTTGGCATAGGAAAACATCTAAGAACATGTTCATTCTGGAGCTTGTTGTGTTTTTACTTGGGAAAAATGAATTGCGACACAGCAAACTAGCATGGAACATGCTTGATACGACTGAAGTCCCAGAGAACCGCAGAGCGGAAAAATAGAGTTGTTGCAAGCAGAGCTTCAAGCATGCGAAAAAGAGCATAATTTGACTGGGTAATTTCTACATGACGTGCAGAGAGATTTGTTAGAACAGAGCACTAATTGGCTCCAAAGTGACTTGCCTGTCTTGGATACAGATAGCGGGATGGACACACAGTCAGTCCAACCTATGTGTGTGGTGTGCGAGTCCACGCTGCTCTCTAGTATGCAAGCAGGCCAAGCTGCCAAAATATCTCCCAGTGCAGCTATTGGGACAGGTACAGAGGCTAATCCCAAACAGCCCACAAAGCGTTGTTGTGTATTCTGCTAAAGGGAAAGGCATATGGTCAGGCGTTGTTGGAACCGAGGCAGAGGAAATCCTCCTGCACATTTTAGGCAGCCTGCAGGCCCACAGAGTAGAACCAACTATTCAGTTAGGTTTTGTAACTCTTGTCACAGAAGTGGTCATAAAATGCAGAAATTATGGGATTTAGATAGAGGCAGACTGTCTCGATTCTACTTGCAGCATAGGGTAGATTTTGAGCTTTCTCCTAAAACTTGGGATATAGATTATTTGTGTGTTAATCATTTCTTCCTTTGCAACTCAATAGTTTCTATATCCATTTGTGATGGTTATATACTGTAAGCAGTGGCGATTTCAGCATGTAAATCTTGGTGTGGCCCCCAAACATTTATTTTGTGGGATGCATGCCAGCAAAGCCACTACACAACACACATCACTAAACAATACATGAATTGCACTATAACGGTGACAAACGGTGCCCACAAACTGTTAGTCCCAACAGCAGTCCCAACACCTTACCATTGCTACACCTGGCTATCAGCGGAGCCTTGTCTGTCAGCGAAACAGTTCATTCAGCCTCATTTACTGCCTTTCAAAAACAAATATTATATGGCTGACTTCAAATCAAATCAAGCCCTTAACCAACGATGCAGTTAACAAAAAAAGAGTTAAGAAAGTATTTACCAAAATAAACTGAAGTAATAAAAACTAAGAAAAATAGAAAAATAACAAATAATTAGGAGCAACAATATGTGTGGGGGCACTGGTTAGACGAGGTAAGTGAGGTTAATGTACATGTAGGTAGAGGTAAAGTGACTATGCATGGATAATAAACCAGAGAGTAGCAGCAGCGTAAAAATGCTGTTGGGGGGGGCCAATGCAAATAGTCCGGGTAGCCATTTGATTAGCTGTTCAGGAGTCTTATGGCTTGTGGGTAGAAGCTGTTAAGAAGCCTCTTGGACCTAGACTTTGCGCTCCGGTACCGCTTGCCGTGCGGTAGCAGAGAGAACAGTCTATGACTAGGGTGCCAGGAGTCTTTGGCAATTTTCGGGACTTTCCTCTGACACCGCCTGGAATAGAGGTCCTGGATGGCAGTACCCTCTGTAATGCCTTACGGTCAGAGGCCGAGCAGTTGTCATACCAGGCGGTGATGTAACCAGTCAGGATGCTCTCGATCGTGCAGCTGTAGAACTTATTGAGGATCTGAGGTCCCATGCAAAATCTTTTCAGTCTCCTGAAGGGGAAAAGGTGTTGTCGTGCCCTCTTCATGACTGTCTTGGTGTGCTTGGACCATGATAGTTTGTTGGTGATGTGGACACCAAGGAACTTGAAGCTCTCAACCTGCTCCACTACAGCCCCGTCGATGAGAATGGGGGCGTGCTCGGTACATTTTCCTGTGGTCCACAATCATCTCCTTTGTCTTGATCACATTGAGGGAGAGGTTGTTATCCTGGCACCACACTAACAGGTCTCTGACCTCCTCCCTATAGGCTGTCTCATCAAGAGCGTCGGAGCCGGTGTAGTACAATTCAATCTTAGTCCTGTATTGACGCTTTGCCTGTTTGATGGTTTGTCGGAGGGCATAGTGGGATTTCTTATAAGCGTCTGGGTTAGAGTCCCACTCCTTGAAAGCAGCAGCTCTACCCTTTGGCTCAGTGCGGATGTTGCCTGTAATCAATGGCTTCTGGTTAGGGTATGTATGTACCGTCACTGTGGGGACGATGCACTAATTGATGAAGCCAGTGACTGATGTGATGTACTCCTTAATGCCATCGGAAGAATCCCGGAACATATTCCAGTCTGTGCTAGCAAAACAGTCCTGTAGCTTAGCATCTGTGTCATCTGACCACTTCCTTATTGAGCAAGTCACTGGTACTTCCTGCTTTAGTTTTTGCTTGTAAGCAGGAATCAGGAGGATAGAGTTATGGTCAGATTTTCCAAATGGAGGGTGTGGGAGAGTTTTGTACGTGTCTCTGTGTGTGGAGTAAAGGCGGTCTAGAGTTTTTTTCCCCTCTGGTTACACATTTAACATGCTTGGTTAAACAAATGTGTTTTTACTGACAATTGAGATGTACAAACTATGGCATAAGGGGACGACAAGCAGATATGAGGCAATCCGTAATTTAGATGAAGACATTATTGAGCGAGCTAGCACGGACTTAATCAATATAACTATTTGTTAAGCACTTTTGAAATGTACAGCAACAGAATTCATAGCATGGTTTATTCTTACAGTGTTCTCCCTGTATACCAAGTCAGAAACATAGAATAAATAAAGGGGACATATAAGCAGACAATGAAAGCTCTTACAATATCTGATGATTACATTTCTCAAAAACAGGTTATAGGCTACATATGCATCACCAAGTCAGAACAGTAGGCGAAATTAAGAGGTGAAAATAGATACAATTATTAGGGTGAGGCACATGGGCTACTAACAGCTTACTACACAACATACACTTAGTATTACTTTCTAAGCTACAGTATACATATCTCCCTATATTAATACATGATTTCTGCAGCAGCATACAATACATTTTTGTACTCACCTTGTTGTGCTGTGCTCACTTGAACAGGAAGGTGGCGCGGCGGTCCTTCGTGGGCAAACTTTGTCATCAAAGTCTGGCATTCTCTGGATTTATGGTGCTTTCAAGACAACTGGAAACTCTAACAAAAAAGGTTGAATCATGATGACGTCAGTGATCTTCAGGTCGTAGCTCTAGAAAGAGGCTTAAGTTCCGAACTCGCAATTCCGAGTTGGATGAAAGTTCAAAACGTATTTTCCCGGTCGTAGCTTGTTTTTCCAGAGTTCCCAGTTGTCTTGAACTCACTAAAGTCAGATTTTGCAGTTCCAAGTTTTAACAGTTGTTTTGAGCGTGGCACAAATCATGCTTCATTGACAGCATGGTCAATGTTGAATGTTTATCATTTTAAACTATGAAAAGAGACCCTTAATCTTAGACCACACAACTTCACTGAATAGCAGGCTAGTGATTGCTTTGCAATGCTTGCAGTCAGCCATTGATTCCTTCCAAACCAGTCATTGTTGAATTTGCGATTTCCAACTTGTTGTGTAATGTCCAATGTGTCACAACGTCCACAGAAGGTGGCGCCTCTCCCCGGTCGGGCGGTGCTCGGCGGTCGTCGTCGCCGGCCTACTAACTGCCACCGATCTGTGTTTCAGTGTCTGTTAGTTATGTCTGTTTTAGGTTGCACCTGTTTCGTGTTTGTCATTAGTGGGGGGGTATTTAGTTTGTCTGTGTTTAGTTAGGATTGATGCGGGATTATTTTATGTTACGTGTGATAGGGGTCAGAATTTATGTACGTAGTTGTTTGTGCTACGTGTTGGATAGGCATTAGGGTTGCCGGGCTGCGCCCCGTTTAACTTTGAGAGTGGAGTCGTTCTCTTAGCTTATCTTTTGTGCACCCTGCCTTGTATTTTGGATTTTTGCCCCTTGGCAGTATTAAATAAGTTTTTGTCCAACGGACCTCAGTCTCCTGCGCCTGACTCATCCCTCCTGTTATTTACTGCCCGTGACCCAATGGCCGATGAGCACCGATAGGTTTTATCTATAATTTCTCTTCAGATTATATGGATTTAAAAGGATTTGCCAGTAGATTTGACTTGATTCATGATGACTGCTAGCTAAGATTTTTAAAGTATGATGTCAGTCCAATCAAAGCTACTGTAGATATAATGTGATATGACGTCATGTTATCTGTGGCCAATGACCTTGAGCCTTCTTGGATGGGCACTTCTAATGTAACTCTATGGCAGCACCCAAGGGGCTTGAATTTTCTAGCTCTACCCTTAGACTTAGTGGTGACATAGCGTCCCCATGAGTGACAGAACACTGAGCCAATCACGGCGGAACGCTCCGTATTGTCTGCTGGCTTGCCCCACCGCCACAGAAAGCACTGAGCTAGGCTGAAACACCTGCATTACAGCTGCCTTACTCAAGAAAACAAAATAGAGAATGTTTGTACAGTGCCTTGCAAAAGTATTCATACCCCTTGCCATTTTTCCTATTTTGTTTGTGTTACAACCTGTAATTTAAATGGATTTTTATCTGGATTTCATGTAATGGACAAACACAAAATAGTCCAAATTGGTGGAGTGAAATTTAAAAAATGTATTGTTTAAAAAAAAGTGGTGTGTGCATATGTATTCAGCCCCTTTGCTATGAATCCCCTAAATAAGATCTGATGCAACCGATTACTTTCAGAAGTCACATAATGAGTTAGATTGCACACAGGTGGACTTTATTTAAGTGTCACATGATCTGTCACATGATACACCTGTTCTGAAAGACCCCAGAGTCTGCAACACCACTAATCAAAGGGCACCACCAAGCAAGCGGCACCATGAAGACCAAGGAGCTCTCCAAACAGGTCAGGGACAAAGTTGTGGAGAAGGACAGATCAGGGTTGGGTTATAAAAAAATCTCCAAAACTTTGAACATCCCACGGAGCGCCATCAAATCCATTATAAAACAATGGAAAGAATATGGCACCACAACAAACCTGCCAAGAGAGTGCTACCCACCAAAACTCATGGACCAGGCAAGGAGGGCATTAATCAGTGAGGCAACAAAGAGACCAAAGATAACCCTGAAGGAGCTGCAAAGCTCCACAGCGGAGATTGGAGTATCTGTCCATAGGACCACTTTAAGCCGTGCAGTCCACAGAGCTGGGCTTTACGGAAGAGTGGACAGAAAAAAGCCATTGCTTAAAGAAAAAAATAAGCAAACGCATTTGGTGTTCTCAAAAGACATGTGGGAGACTCCCCAAACATATGGAAGAAGGTACTCTCGTCAGATGAGACTAAAATTGAGCTTTTTGGCCAGCAAGGAAAATGTTATGTCTGGTGCAAACCCAACACCTCTCATCATTGTGGTGCCATATTCTTTCCCCGAGAACACCATCCCCACAGTGAAGCATGGTGGTGGCAGAATCATGCTGTGGGGATGTTTTTCATCGGCAGGGACTGGGAAACTGGACAGAATTGAAGGAATGATGGATGGTGCTAAATACAGGGAAATTCTTGAGGGAAACCTGTTTCAGTCTTCCAGAGATTTGAGACTGGGACGGAGGTTCATTTTCCAGCAGGATAATGACCCTAAGCATACTGCTAAAGCAACGCTCGAGTGGTTTAAGGGGAAACATGTAAATGTCTTGGAATGGCCTAGTCAAAGCCCAGACCTCAATCCAATTGAAAATCTGTGTTATGACTTAAAGATTGCTGTACACCAGCGGAACCCATCCAACTTGAAGGAGCTGTAGTAGTTTTGCCTTGAAGAATGTGCAAAAATCCCAGTGGCTAGATGTGCCAAGCTTATAGAGACGTACCCCAAGAGACTTGAAGCTGTAATTGCTGTAAAGTATTGACTTTGGGGGGGTGAATAGTTATTCACGCTCAAGTTTTCAGTTTTTTTGTCTTATTTCTTGTTTATTTCACAATAAAAAAATATTTTGCATCTTCAAAGTGGTAGGCATGTTGTGTAAATCAAATGATACAACACCCCCCAAAATCTATTTTAATTCCAGGTTGTAAGGCAACAAAATAGGAAAAATGCCAAGGTGGTGAATACTTTCACAAGCCACTGTAAATGTTTTTACAATTATTACTGCACAATCACACTACATTTGTACATAATTAAGGAATGCTCTTTTCATGTCCACGCACCCACCCACCCCTATCAAATTTCCAATCTACACTCTCCCACACAACCCTACCCCCAACACCCATCTCTTCCCTATGGCTGGGAGAAGAGCAGACAAATCATAGCAGTCCTAAACATAATAATATTTTGTTGAAAATGTATTCTAGCCTGATATTCAAGATCTAACTATAACCAGCTAAAATAATCTTACCATGTGTATGCATCACATTTGCACTTTCTTTATGAACATTCCATGTTGGCATCTGTCACATCGCATTTTCTTCTTTAGTACAACTTTCATTTCCATCCATTTCACTACTTTACGCAAATTTTTCCTTGAGTCGTGCATGTGAATTAACTTACACAATTCTACACGGACATGTCTGTCTATTTCGCCAAATATCTCACAATGTGTATATATACATGAGTTGTTCTTTTTCTGATATCGTCCTAAGAACAGATTTATTTATTTCACCTTTCTTTAACCAGGTAGGCCAGTTGAGAACCAGTTCTCATTTACAACTGTGACCTGGCCAATGTAAAGCCAAGCAGTGCGACAAAAACAACAACACAGAGTTACACATGAGATAAACAAACGTACAGTCAATAGCACAATAGAAAAATATATATACAGTGTGCGCAAATGTAGTAAGATTAGGGAGGTAAGGCAATAAAAAGGCCATAGTGGCGAAATAATTACAATTTAGCATTAACACTGGAGTAATAGATGAGCAGATGATGATGTGCAAGTAGAGATACTGGGGTGCAAAAGAGCAAAAATAAATAATAATATGGGGATGAGGTAGTTGGGTGGGCTATTTACAGATGGGCTGTGTATAGGTGCAGTGATCGGTAAGCTGCTCTGACAGCTGATGCTTAAAGTTAGTGAGAGAGATATAAGTCTCCAGCTTCAGTGATTTTTGCAATTCGTTCCAGTCATTGGCAGCAGAGAACTGGAAGGAAAGGCGGCCAAAGTAGGTGTTGGCTTACGGGATGACGAGTGAAATATACCTGCTGGAGCGCGTGCTACGGGTGGGTGTTGCTATGGTGACCAGTGAGCTGAGATAATGCGGGGTTTTACCTAGCAAAGACTTATAGAAGACCTGGAGCCAGTGGGTTTGGCGACAAATATGAAGCGAGGGCCAGCCAACGAGATCATACAGGTCGCAGTGGTGGGTAGTATATGGGGCTTTGGTGACAAAACAGATGGCACTGTGATAGATTACATCTAGTTTGCTGAGTAGAGTGTTGGAGGCTATTTTGAAAATGACATCGCCGAAGTCAAGGATCTGTAGGATAGTCAGTTTTATGAGGGTATATTTAGCAGCATGAGTGAAGGAGGCTTTTTTGCAAAATAGGAAGCCAATTCTAGATTTAATTTTGGATTGGAGATGCTTAATGTGAGTCTGGAAGGAGAGTTTACAGTCTAACTAGACACCTAGGTATTTGTAATTGTCTACATATTCTAAGTCATAACCATCCAGAGTAGTGATGCAAGTCGGGCGGGTGGGTGCGGGCAGCAATCGGTTGAAGAGCATGCATTTAGTTTTAATAGCATTTAAAATGTCTTTGGGCTAGGCGTGCTGCTAGCACCCCACCTCGACAACATCCGGTGAAATTGCAGAGGACCAATTTCAAAATACAGAAATAGTCATAATAAACATTCATAAAAAAATACAAGTGTTATACATCGGCTTAACCTCTCTGGGCCAGTGGGACGTTTGCGTCCCATCCTAGTCAACAGCCAGTGGAATCGCGTGGCACGAAATACAAATACCTCAAAAATGCTATAACTTCAATTTCTCAAACATCTGACTAATTTACACCATTTGAAAGATAAGACTCTCGTTAATCCAACCACGTTGTCCGATTTCAAAAAGGCTTTACAGCGAAAGCAAAACATTAGATTATGTCAGGAGAGTACCCTGCCAAAAATAATCACACAGCCATTTTCAAAGCAAGCATATATGTCACAAAAACCAAAACCACAGCTAAATGCAGCACTACCCTTTGATGATCTTCATCAGATGACACTCCTAGGACATTATGTTATACAATACATGCATGTTTTGTTCAATCAAGTTCATATTTATATCAAAAACCAGCTTTTTCCATTAGCATGTGATGTTCAGAACTAGCATACCCACCGAAAACTTCCGGTGAATTTACTAAATTACTCATGATAAACGTTGACAAAATACATAACAATTATTTTTAAAATTATAGATACAGCACTCCTTTATGCAAACTCTATGTCAGATTTTAAAATAGCTTTTCGGCGAAAGCACATTTTGCAATATTCTGAGTACATAGCTCGGCCATCACAGGCTAGCTAATTTGACACCCACCAAGTTTGGGGCAACCTAAACTCAGAATTACTATTAGAAAAATTGGATTACCTTTGCTGTTCTTCGTCAGAATGCACTCCCAGGACTTCTACTTCAACAACAAATGTTGTTTTGGTTCCAAATAATCCATAGTTATATCCAAATACCTCCGTTTTGTTCGTGCGTTCAGGTCACTATCCGAAGGGTAACGCGCGAGTGCATTTCGTGACAAAAAAAATCTAAATATTCCATTACCGTACTTAGAAGTATGTCAAACGCTGTTTAAAATGGAGAAGTCTTGTGAACGCGCATCTCAGTCTCATTGTCCCCAGGCAGGCCACTTACAAACTCTGCTGCTGTACTTTGCCCAGAGACAGGAGACACGTCATTCCGCTTTCTGAATGCTTTAGAGAGCCAATGGAAGCCTTAGAAAGTGTCACATAACAGCACAGATGCTGTAATGTTGATAGAGATGCAACAGAAGGACAACAAATTGTCAGACAGGGCACTTCCTGCATGGAATCTTCTCAGGTTTTGGCCTGCCATATGAGTTCTGTTATACTCACAGACACCATTCAAACAGTTTTAGAAACTTTAGAGTGTTTTCTATCCAAATGTACTAATTATATGCATATCCTCGTTTCTGGGCAAGAGTAGTAACCAGTTTAAATCGGGTACGTTTTTTATCCGGCCGTGAAAATACTGCCCCCTAGCCCCAACAGGTTTTAAAGATGAACTTCTTGTTAATCCAGCCGCTTTGTCATATTTCAAAAGGCTTTACGGCGAAAGCATACCATGCAATTATCTGAGGACAGCGCCCCGCTTACAAAAGCATGCAAATATTTTACAACCAAGTAAAGGAAACCAGCTCTGCGTTCTTCCTCAGTCCACCGAGAGAAAGGTCTCATTCTTCTTCATTTTTTAGAAAACAAGCCTGAAACAATATCTAAAGACTGTTGACATCTAGTGGAAGCCATAGGAACTGCAATCTGGGTCCTAAGCCATTAGAAACTCTATAGGCATTCAATTGAAAAGTACCCACATCAAAAGAAATCTCACTTCCTGGATGGATTTTCTTCAGGTTTTCGCCTGCCATATCAGTCTGTTATACTCACAGACATTATTTTAACAGTTTTGGAAACTTTAGAGTGTTTTCTATCCAAATCTACTGTATGCATATTCAAGCTTCTGGGCCTGAGTAACAGGCAGTTTACTTTGGGGATGCTTCTCATCCAGATGTCAAAATACTGCCCCCAAGCTTAACTTGGCTTTCGAAGACTTTAAAAAGGCAGGGAAGGATGGATATAGGTCTGTAACAGTTTGGGTCTAGAGTGTCTCCCCCTTTGAAGAGGGGGATGACCGCGGCAGCTTTCCAATCTTTAGGGATCTCAGACGATACGAAAGAGGTTGAACAGGCTAGTAATAGGGGTTGCAATAATTGCGGCTGATAATTTTTGAAAGAGAGGGTCCAGATTGTCTGGCCCAGCTGATTTGAAGGGGTCCAGATTTGCAGCTCTTTCAGAAAATCAGCTATCTGGATTTGGGTGAAGGAGAAGTAGGTGGGGGCTTGGCAAGTTGCTGAAGGGGTGCAGAGCTGTTGGCCGGGGTAGGGGTAGGGGTAGCCAGATGGAAAGTATGGCCAGCCGTAGAAGAATGTTTATTGAAGTTATCGTAGATTTATCAGTGGTGACAGTGTTTCCTAGCCTCAGTGCAGTGGGCAGCTGGGAGGAGGTGCTCTTATTCTCCGTGGACATTACAGTGTCCCAAAACGTTTTGGAATTTGTACTACAGGATTCAAATTTCTGTTTCAACAAGCTAGCCTTTGCTTTCCTAACTGACTGTGTATATTGGTTCCTAACTTCCCTGAAAAGTTGCATATCGCGGGGGCTATTCGATGCTAATGCAGATGTTTTTGTGCTGGTCAAGGGCAGTCAAGTCTGGAGTGAACCACAGGCTATATCTGTTCTTAGTTCTACATTTTTTGAATGGGGCATGCTTATTTAAGATGGTGAGGAAAGCACTTTTAAAGAATAACCAGGCATCCTCTACTGACGGGATGAGGTCAATATCCTTCCAGGATGATTACAAAGTTCTGCTCGCTGAAGTGTTTTAGGGAGAGTTTAACAGTAATGAGGGGTGACCGCGGACCCATTACGGACACAGGCAATGAGGCAGTGATCGCTGAGATCCTGGTTGGAAACTGCAGAGGTGTATTTAGAGGGCATGTTGGTCAGGATGATATCTATGAGGGTGCCCGTGTTTACGGATTTAGGGTTGTACCTGGTAGATTCCTTGATAATTTGTGTGATATTGAGCTTAGTTTGTAGGACGGCCGGGGTGTTAAGCATATCCCAGTTTAGGTCACCTAACAGTACGAACTCTGAAGATAAATGTGGGGCAATCAATTCACATATGGAGTGCTGAGGAGGCAACCTTGAGACTTATTTCTGGAAAGGGGGATTTTTAAAAGTAGAAGCTCAAACTGTTTGGGCACAGACCTGGATAGCATGACAGAACTCTGCAGACTATCTCTGCAGAAGATTGTGACTCCGCCCCCTTTGGCAGTTGGAGTGATAAAATAAAAAGTTTGACATTTTTTGGTGCCATTTAGGGAAAATGGAATTCTAAGCATCACTCCAATCATAAGAGTCTCAGCGAAGTTTTGTTTCAATTCATTTGCTATGGCCTTGCACTAGTGTTCCAGCTCAGCCAACGTTCTGTCTTTTTTTCAGCCTTGGGTGAATTTTGACTCGTTCTGTAGTCCAGCCTCATCCTAGCTAGTAACATTATCAGCATAACATTATTTGCGTGGTGCATTCTAACGTTAACATCAATGTTTGTTCAGTTGTCCGACACTTGTTATTTTTAATTTAGCTAACTAGCTAGTTAACGTTAGATAGCTAGCTAGAACCAAAGATACTGTGGTTAACTTAGTGAGCCATGTATCCAAGAGGCGGTTCAATATATTTTAGTCTGTCTAACATTAGCAAGTCCTCTTACAGAATACATTGTCCATATTTGTGTAGCTAGGTGTTTGCATGATATGGATAGCCTTTTAATTTAGCTGTAAAACAACAGTAGCCTCTGAGTTTACCATGCAAAAGACAGACACGAAATTGGCATATTCAATGTATAAATATCTGATTTCTCATTATTTTGCCTGAAATCATACTGCCTCAAGTTCATTATCTTTAATTTGGGAGCAAATTCAGAAAAAGTCTGTTTGGCCTGTCAGTTGATGTCATTGCAGTCTCAGAACACAAAATCAAATCTCCAAATGTCATTTGTTTAATCTGTTACAATGGACACAGATGCAAGCAGAAAAACAAGGCAACGCAAAGGAGACCAGCCCCTACCTCCAGTAGCATCCCCATTAGAGCCCCCTTGGCGACCTCGAAGAAAGACGGGCTGAGCACTTAACCTAGTAGTGTTAGAGAATTTCCAGTCATCTGGTGATTTTCAGTACCTATACTGTTCTCTTTGAAGTAGAAAGAAGAATCGATATAAGTTTAAATATTAGACATGTAAAAACTGAACGTAAGCAGAATCCGTGTGGATGAGGCAAGGTAGACCAACAAGACATGACTGGTCTGGGCCATATCTGATCTTGTGAAGGCTACTGGACACGCACATGGGTTAATCATACATAGACAACATCGGCCTAAACTTGTGAAGACCTTTGGAAAGGAACATTAGCTAAATCAGTTATAGGCACCAGTAGGAGAGTGCACGTTACACCACCAATAGAATCTATGCCCCAATGTCTCAGCCAATAAGAGAATGGAAACTAAGCAAGATAACAAGATTCAAAAAGTGGAGAGATGATGCTATGTAAGGGTAAGACTGTATAAAAGCCAAGTACTAAGAATGGAGAGTCATTTCTTCCATGGAATTGCTCAGCTTTGTTACTGTTTGTAATAAAGTCTATTTGAATTCACAAGCTTCGGTATCTGAGAAATATTTGATTCAATATTTCCACGACAATAGTTACCACCACATTGCTATATCTTTATCTATTTTCAACAGGCCCTACTGTAGCAGTCAACTGTCAAGCAGCTCCCGGGGAAGTCCCACCAGAGCAGCAAAACTTACAGCGAGTCAGATGACAGTGACTTTTCTAGGGACTCCTTATCGGAGGAGGAATCCAGGAAGATAAAGAAGACCAAAAAAGAACAGCGCTCAAAGAAATCCCAAAAAGACAAGATTATCAGGGCACAAGGCTAGACCCAGATGCAAACACGGGAGGCAGATGGTTTGAGTGTCTAATATTTATTATAATCCAAGGGGCACGCAAGAGAATGGTCGTGGACAGGGAAAATATCATAACAAGGTCAGAGTCCAGGAGGTACTGAGTGGCAAACAGGCTCGAGGTCAGGGCGGGCAGTATGGTCAGGCAGGCGGGTACAGAGTCAAGGCAGGCAAGGGTCAAAGCTGGGAGGACTAGCAAAAAACAGAGAAAAGGCGTACAGACACCCAGCTGGACACTGAGGGGGAACGGGCTCTGCACGTGACGCCCACTCAATGTCCGCGTCCAGCTCCCACACTACCGGTGCCACCAAACAAGAGGCTGGGATTATGGGAGTAGGATCTATGGACCGCTCCTCTGTGTCATACAGCAGGGACAGTGCATCTGCCTTAACGTTCTGGGAGCCTGGTCTGTAAGAGAGGGTAAACACAAAACGGGTGAAAAACATGGCCCACCTTGCCTGGCGAGGATTCAGTCTCCTCGCCTCCCGGATGTACTCCAGATTGCGGTGGTCAGTCCAGATGAGAAAAGGGTGTTTAGCCCCCTCAAGCCAATGTCTCCACACCTTCAAGGCCTTGACGACAGCCAACAGCTCCCGGTCCCCCACATCATAGTTTCGCTCCGCCGGGCTGAGTTTCTTAGAGAAGAAGGCACAGGGGCGGAGCTTAGGTGGCATACCCGAGCGCTGAGAGAGAGCACAGCGCCTATCCCAGCCTCAGACGCATTCACCTCCACTATGAATTGCAAAGAGGGATCCGCATGAGCCAAAACAGGAACCGAGGTAAACAGAGCCTTCAGTTGCCTAAAATCCCTGTCCGCCCCAGCCGACCACTACAAGCGCACCGGACGCTCCTCGTCTCCTGCCGCAGATGGTAGAGGCGCTCACCCAACGCTTTGCCCTCAGGTGGGTGGTCGAAGACTGCCCGAAAACGGCGGGTGAACTCCTCATAACGGTCCAACGCCGCATCTCCACCTCCACACACAGCGCTGGCCCATTCCAGGGCTCTCCCGGTGAGGCACGAGACAAGGGCAAAACTCTTCTCGTGGTCTGATGGAACTGGGTGGACCGTGGCCAGATAAAGGTCTAATTGGAGGAGGAAACCCTGGCAGTTGGCAGTACTTCTGTCGTACCCCTGAGGCATGGATAGACGGATTCCACCAGGTTCAGGTTGAAAAGGGGCGCTCAGTATAGACCCCGGTTGGGCTGGTGGAGGCGCTGGAAGAACTCCCTGTCTCTCCCAGGGGTCCATATTCTGGACAACGCGATCCATGGCGGCGCACAGATGGTGAAGCTTCTTCGCATGCTCCTGGGCGCGCTCCTCCACCTCCATGTCCAGGGTATCTTCTCCTGCTGACTTCATCATTTTGGTCAGAGATTCTGTCATTGTCGTGTGTGTAGGTGGCAGGGAAGTCAAGAGCAGGAGAAACCAACTTGGTGTAACTGGAGTAGTTTAAATAAAACAAACTCCAAAAATCAACGTACATAAAAAATAACATGGGTAAAATAACCCGTCGCGCACCAATACAAATACACGAGCACATAACCACAAACAATCTCTGACAAGGACATGAGGGGCAACAGAGGGTTAAATACACAACATGTAATGAATGGGATTGGAACCAGGTGTGTAGGAAGACAAGACAAAACCAATGGAAAATGACAAATGGATCAATGATGGCTAGAAGACCGGTGACGTCGACCGCCGAGCACCACCCAAACAAGGGGCATCGACTTCGGCAGAAGTCGTGACACTCTTTTCATAGCCACAAACATTGATGGAGTACTGAGAAGGTACGACAAGGACCTCCACATACAGTGCATTCGGAAATTATTCAGACCCCTTGTATTTTTCCACATTTTATTATGTTACAGCTTTATTCTAAAATGAATTCATTTTCCCCCCTCATCAATCTACACACAATACCCCATAATGACAAAGCAAAAACAGATTTTTGACATTTTTGCAAATGTATATAAAAAAAAAATTGAAATACCTTATTTACTTATGGTTATAGATGATTTGCGACACATTTATGTGGTGCTTATGAAGGCTTTATGTAGCCTTTATAAGCTGCACTTCATTTAAAGCCAAACCTATAAGGGTCATTACATAGACAGTGGTTGATGGAGATTAGCCAAATAATAGACAGAAATGTGAGATGATTATGCTCAGACATGCTAATTGCCCCATCTAATATTATGGAGTCCTCTCTCTAAACTCTAAATCTGAGGAAGAGACAAAATTAAAACTGTCTGTCAGAGAAAATGTATTTTTTTTTGTCCCTGCCTGATATTGACACCAGAGCTTTTTCAAGAAGTGTGTGCATTTTCAGTGGTATCACACTTTCAAGTAATGATTGATACAGAGGGAAGATAGGGATGAAGTAGCTGTATGTGTTTTAGGTTGGAGTCTTTCTGGTGCTGAAATGAGAGTCTGGGTGAAGAGTATCAGAGTGGTTGCGATAGAGAGTGGACAGAGGGTAAAGATGGGACATTATAACTTCTATTTGGCTACACTTTAAGGTAAAGTTAAATGAAAGGTACTTCTATATTATTGAAAACGTAATACTAATATATTTCATTAAATTTCCAAATTCCTTTGACAGTGGCTGGATATCCTCTGTAGATACAGTTTGTCAATCATCTCACGCACCTGGGTTAACACTGAGAGCTAACAAACAGTGTTAGACATTGCCTGAAGAGGTCATGCCCCAAGCTAAATATGTAAATATTTACTGCTGGATATGTTATGGATATTTGCAAATGTTTTCAACCATTTTTTTTTATTGTGTTAAAAAGTCATTTTTAAATACAGTTGAAGTCAGAAGTTTACATAAACCTTAGCCAAATACATTTAAACTCAGTTTTTCACAATTCCTGACATTTAATCAGAGGAGAAATTCCATGGACAGGTCAGTTAGGATCATCACTTTATTTTAAGAATGTGAAATGTCAGAATAATAGTAGGTAGAATGATATATTTCAGCTTTTATTTCTTTCATCACATTCCCAGTGGGTCAGAAGTCTACATACACTCAATTAGTATTTGGTAGCATTGCCTTTAAATTGTTGAGCTTGGGTCAAACATTTCGGGTAGCCTTCCACAAGCTTCCCACAATAAGTCGGCCCAAATGTTTGGCCCATTCATCCTGACAGAGCTGGTGTAACTGAATAAGGTTTGTAGGTCTCCTTGCTCCCACACGCTTTTTCAGTTCTGCCAACACATTTTCTATGGGATTGAGGTCAGGGCTTTGTGATGGCCACTCCAATACCTTGACTTTGTTGTCCTTAAGCCAATTTGCCACAACTTTGGAAGTATGTTTGGGGTCATTGTCCATTTGGAAGACCCATTTCGACCAACCTCCCCCTGCAAGCCTCCCCCTTTTTCCTCCAAACATAAAGATGGTCATTACGGCCAAACAGTTCCATTTTTGTTTCATCAGACCAGAGGACATTTCTCCAAAAAGTACGATCTTTGTGCAGTTGCAAACCATAGTCTGGCTTTTTTATGGCGGTTTTGGAGCAGTGGCTTCTTCCTTGCTGAGCGGCCTTTCAGGTTACTTTGATATAGGACTCGTTTTACTGTGGATATAGATACTTTTGGACATGTTTCCTCCAGCATCTTCACAGGGTCCTTTGCTGTTGTTCTGGGATTGATTTGCACTTTTCGCACCAAAGTACGTTCATCTGTAGGAGACAGAACGCGTCTCCTTCCTGAGCGGTATGACGGCTGCGTGGTCCCATGGTGTTTATACTTGCGTACTATTGTTTGTACAGATGAAAATGGTACCTTCAGGCGTTTGGAAATTGCTCCCAAGAATGAATCAGATTTGTGGAGGTCTACAATTTTCTTCTGAGGTCTTGGCTGATTTCTTTTGATTTTCCCATGATGTCAAGCAAAGAGGCACTGAGTTTGAAGGTAGGCCTTGAAATACATCCACAAGTACACCTCCAATTGACTCAAATTATGTCAATTAGCCTATCAGAAGCTTCTAAAGGCATAACATCATTTTCTGGAATTTTCCAAGCTGTTTAAAGGCACAGTCAACTTAGTGTATGTAAACTTCTGACCCACTGGAATTATGACACAGTGAATTATAAGTGAAATATTCTGTCTGTAAACAATTGTTGGAAAAATTACTTGTGTCATGCACAAAGTAGATGTCCTAACCGACTTGCCAAAACTATAGTTTGTTAAAACCTGTTGGGGCTAGGGGGCAGTATTTTTCATGCCCAGATGAAAAACGTACCCAATTTAAACAGGTTACTACTCTGGCCCAGAAAATTGAATATGCATAGTATTAGTAGATTTGGATAGGAAACACTCTGAAGTTTCTAAAACTGTTTGGATGGTGTCTGTGAGTATAACAGAACTCATATGGCAGGCAAAAAACCTGAGAAACATTGAATCAGGAAGTGGGAGAAATTAGAAATGTAGTTTTTCTTTTGAATCCCTTGAAAAACTACAGTGACATAGGATTTACGTTGCACCTCCTAACTCTTCCATTGGCTGTCAACAATCTTTAGGAACTAGTTTCATCTGTCACCTGTTTACCGGGCAGAATTGTGGCGTGACTTCGTTGCACGTGACTTCGTTGTTTTTTATTTTTCTTCTGGGATGAATACCTATTGCCCGGTTGTAAAATGATCGCAATTTTACGTTAAAAAATACCCTAAAGGATTGATTGTAAACATCGTTTGACGTGTTTCTACAAATGGTAATGGAACTTTTGACCATTTCGTCTATGGATTTGCGTCCACGCCACATGGCATTGTAAAGTGTTCTGGATGGGTCAACAAAACGGACGTATTTGGACATAAATGATGGACTTTGCAGAACGAATGAAAATTTATTGTGGAAGTGGGTGCCCTTCCGAGTGCATTCCGCCGAAGATCAGTAAAGGTAAGAAAATATTTCGAACATATTTTTAGAGATTTGTCGACGCCGTGGTTGTAGGCTAACTGTATAGCTTAGCATTGAAGGCTAAGTTCTGTACTGAGAATATTGAACAATGTGCTTTTTCCGTAAAGTTATCTTGAAATCTGACAAACTGGTTGCATAAAGGAGTAGATTATCTCTAATTCTTTAAATAATTGTTATAAATTTTGTCAATGTTTATGAGTTCTTTTGTAAATGTATGTGCCTATTCACCGGGAGTTATGGGGAGAAAACATTTACTGAACGTCACGCGCCAATGTAAAAATTGGGTTTTTGGATATAAATATGAACTTGATCGAACAAAAAATGCATGTATTGTCTAACATAATGTCTTAGGAGTGTCATCTGATGAAGATTGTCAAAGGTTAGTGCTTAATTTTAGCTGTATATCTGGTTTTGTGACGGCTATCTGTGCTTGGAAAATTGCTTTTTTTTTGCTAATGTGCTATCCGAAAATAATCTAATGTTTTGCTTTCACCGTAAAGCCTTTTTGAAATCGGACAATGTGATTGGATTAACGAGTAGAGTCTCTTTAAAATGCCGTATAATACTTTAATTTTAATTTTGAGAGAATTTTTGGGGGAATTTCGCGCAGTGCTATCACACTGGGTTTTGTCCAACCAATCCCGTTAACAGGATTTTATCTCGAAGGGGTCCTCTAGAAGAAATTTGTGGAGTGGTTGAAAAACAAGTTAAGGACTCCAACCTAAGTGTATGTTAACTTCTGACTTCAACTGTACATTATGTATGTAAATTGTATGAAAAAAAAATATAGAGAGATGAATGTAAATGTTGGATATGAGTGTTTAGCCGAAATCTGCATAGCTGATGTTTTAACGGTGTCGAAGGTGGGACTGCGTTAGATCTGTCAAATCCAAAAGCCACTCCCAGCAATATACCTAAAGCGGACATTGCCATTGGCTGCACGGAGTAACATTAACCTGTTGGGGCTAGGGGGCAGTATTTGCACGGCCGGATCAAAAACGTACCCGATTTAATCTGGTTACTACTCCTGCCCAGAAACTAGAAAATCCATATAATTAGTAGATTTGGATAGAAAACACTCTAAAGTTTCTAAAACTGTTTGAATGGTGTCTGTGAGTACAACAAAACTCATATGGCAGGCCAAAACCTGAGAAGATTCCATACAGGAAGTTACAGCATCTGTGCTGTAACGTGACACTTTCTAAGGCTCTCATTGGCTCTCTAAAGCCGCCAGAAAGTGGAATGGGGTGTCTGCTGTCTCTGTCGTTGCCCAGTTGGAATATTACCGCTATTTTACGAGAAAAATGGCATAAAAATTGATTTTAAACAGCGGTTGACATGCTTCGAAGTACGGTAATGGAATATTTAGAATTTTTTTGTCACGAAACGCGTCGGGCGCGTAACCCTTATTTACCCTTTCGGATAGTGTCTTGAATGCACGAACAAAACGCCGCTATTTGGATATAACAATGGATTATTTGGGACCAAACCAACATTTGTTATTGAAGTAGAAGTCCTGGGAGTGCATTCTGACGAAGAACAGCAAAGGTAATAACATTTTTCTTATAGTAAATCTGACTTTGGTGAGTGCTAAACTTGCTGGGTGTCTAAATACCTAGCCCTGTGATGCCGGGCTATCTACTTAGAATATTGCAAAATGTGCTTTCACCGACATAGCGAGTGCATAGAGGAGTTCTGTATCTATAATTCTTAAAATAATGATGTTTTTTGTGAACGTTTATCGTGAGTAATTTAGTAAATTTAGCGGAAGTGTTCGGTGGGAATGCTAGTCACATGCTAATGTAAAAAGCTGTTTTTTGATATAAATATGAACTTGATTGAACAGACATGCATGTATTGTATAACATAATGTCCTAAGATTGTCATCTGATGAAGATCATCAAAGGTTAGTGCTGCATTTAGCTGTGGTTTGGGTTTATGTGACATTATATGCTAGCTTGAAAAATGGGTGTCTGATTATTTATGGCTGGGTACTCTGCTGACATAATCTAATGTTTTGCTTTCGCTGTAAAGCCTTTTTGAAATTGGACAGTGTGGTTAGATTAACGAGAGTCTTTTAAAATGGTGTAAAATAGTCATATGTTTGAGAAATTGAAGTTATAGCACCGATTTGACAGCTCCAAAGCAGTTCCTCCTCCAACACCAAACATTAGCTACGCAGGCCAAAACAGCAGCTATGCAGGTGTCAGCTATCGCCAGTTCTCGCTTGATCTGATTGTATCCAGGCCCAAGTTGTTTTAGGTCAGAAATTGCTCCCTAATTAAAATTCTATAAAGTAATTTGTAAGCGTGCTCACATTTGATTAATTCTTGATCACAACAATATAATTTGAACTGTAAGCACAGGCAGGTAGCTGGGAAATGGACACCTGCATTGCAAACCCACTTTAGCTAAAAAAAGGTTTCCACTTTAGCTGACCATTTTTAGCAGCATTTGATCTTAAACTTTTATTCTCTCAAGGTTAAAAGTACACAATTGCATGTTAATTATTCACAAGAGTGTGTACTTTCCTCGAACTATCACTGGCAAGGCAGTGCAGAAGTTTTAATGAAATGCACTTTCCTATTCAACTCATAGACAAAGTCCTTGACTCAAAGCATTCCAGTTGTCATACTATTACATTCACTTCCCAAAACATTACAGCGAATCATCACACACACAAAAATGATCAAAAACAAAACAATTTCATGGTTCAGGAAATTCAATTTAAGTTCATGGCAGTTCAACAAAAATAATTTCTGTTTTCCCTAGTTTCCTTGGGGTTCTTAAAAATATCAGAGTGGTAGGAAACTTTAAAGGGGGACAATGTTGAAGTTTCCACTGTAATAAATAAAAATGCATTAGTTCACAGTTCAATGCCAGTGTGTTAGTACTGGAATTACGTAAAAGAGTATGCATTTTGCTACAAGACAGAGAGTACCAGAAAAATAATGATGAAATGTCAAAGGGTCGGTAAACTTTGGCACTATCATGTCAAACTCAGCCAAAAAAAAAATGTCCTCTCACTGTCAACTGAGTTTATTTTCAGCAAACGTAACATTTGGAAATATTTGTATGGACATAACAAGACTCAACAACTGAGACATAAACTGAACAAGTTCCACAGACCTGTGACTAACAGCAATTGAATAATGTGTCCCTGAACAAAGGGGGGGGGGGGGGGGGGGGGGTCAAAATCAAAAGTAAGTCAGTATCTGGTGTGGCCACCAGCTGCATTAAGTACTGCAGTGCAGCTCCTCCTCATGGACTGCACCAGATTTGCCAGTTCTTGCTGTGAGATGTTACCCCACTCTTCCACCAAGGCACCTGCAAGTTCCCTGACATTTCTGGGGGGGAATAGCCCTAGCCCTCACCCTCCGATCCAACAGGTCCCAGACATGCTCAATGGGATTGAGATCCGGGCTCTTCGCTGGCCATGGCAGAACACTGACATTCCTGTACTGCAGGAAATCATGCACAGAATGAGCAGTATGGCTGGTGGCATTGTCATGCTGGAGGGTCATGTCAGGATGAGCCTGCAGGAAGAGTACCACATGAGGCAGTGTACTGATCCTTACACGTGGTCTGCCACTGCGGGGACGATCAGCTGTCCATCCTGTCTCCCTGTACCGCTGTCTTAGGTGTCTCACAGTACGGACATTGCAATTTATTGCCCTGGCCACATCTGCAGTCCTCATGCCTTCTTGCAGCATGCCTAAGGCACGTTCACGCAGATGAGGAGGGACCCTGGGCATCTTTCTTTTGGTGTTTTTCAGAGTCAGTAGAAAGGTCTCTTTAGTGTCCTAGGTTTTCATAACTGTCACCTTAATTGCCTACCGTCTGTAAGCTGTTAGTGTTTAACGACTTGTCCACAGGTGCATTAATTGTTTATGGTTCATTGAACAAGCATGGGAAACAGTGTTAAAACCCTTTACAATGAAGTTCTGTGAAGTTATTTGGATTTTTACGAATCATCTTTGATTCATTCTTTTTTTGCTGAGTTTAGATGTAGAGCTGTAAATAGGTTAATGCAATGTGCTTTGACATAGAACAGAGTAAGCATATCTCTGAATTCTGTGATTCCACGTAACATCATTACAAAGACATTCTTCCTTTTTCTTCCATCCCCCATCTGTCAATTTTTCCTACTTATTCTTCCCCTCCTGCCTTTCTGTCCCTCACCCTTTTACGAGTCTCTCTAGAGTAAGTGGATTTCATGAAAGCATTGTTATGGTGGTTTTGTCCATGACATTCATTTTGTGTCCTTTTACCTTGTTTTGCAAAGGCAGCACATCACATTTAACTGATAGTTGTCTTTATCGTGTCAATTTAACATTTTGGGGGGAATTTCAGGTTTCAAAAGATTCACTCAGTATATTTTAATTTTGTGTTTTCTTTTTGTTTTAGTGAACTGTTGGATTCAATGTTTAAAATGGGTATTTTTGTACAAATGGTTTTAATTTCTTCCTACATGGGTTATGGCTCATTGCATAGTCTAAATCATCAAAAACAAACTCATCTCCCTAACCCAGAGATACCGCTAAACCCTACTTTTACTGATGGTATGTTAGCTTTTATCGTTCAGGGGATCCGATTGTGCTACCATTTGACTTCTACTGTGACATGCAAATAAAACTCTCATCTACAGGGTTTGGTCTGGCTAAAAACTGTGTTTGCTGTATCAGATGACTGTAGTTTGGATTATTTGAAATAATCTAAGTGCAGAGAGATTTTATCAAGGTATTTTATTATTCTTCCGCTTTTGGTGTCAGGAAACATTCACCCAAACCCAGGCCCATTGGCTATGGATGAACTTCCCACTCCAAAAGATTTTAAAACTAAATCAGGGTTGGGACTGATGCATATTAATGTGAGGAGTTTGATGCCGAAATTGGACATGATTAAAGTCTGGGTTCACACTGCTGACCCAGATGTCTTAGTACTTGTTTAAGGGAACACTTAAACAACACAATGTAACTCCAAGTCAATCACACTTCTGTGAAATCAAACTGTCCACTTAGGAAGCAACACTGATTGACAATACATTTCACATGCTGTTGTGCAAATGGAATAGACAACAGGTGGAAATTATAGGCAATTAGCAAGACACCCCCAATAAAGGAGTGGTTCTGCAGGTGGTGACCACAGACCACTTCTCAGTTCCTATGCTTCCTGGCTGATGTTTTGGTCACTTTTGAATGCTGGCGGTGCTTTCACTCTAGTGGTAGCATGAGACGGAGTCTACAAACCACACAAGTGGCTCAGGTAGTGCAGCTCATCCAGGATGGCACATCAATGAGAGCTGTGGCAAGAAGGTTTGCTGTGTCTGTCAGCGTAGTGTCCAGAGCATGGATGCGCTCCCAGGAGACTGGCCAGTACATCAGGAGACGTGGAGGAGGCCGTAGGAGGGCAACAACCCAGCAGCAGGACCGCTACCTCCGCCTTTGTGCAAGGAGGAGCAGGAGAAGAACTGCCAGAGCCCTGCAAAATGACCTCCAGCAGGCCACAAATGTGCATGTGTCTGCTCAAACGGTCAGAAACAGACTCCATGAGGGTGGTATGAGGGCCGACGTCCACAGGTGGGAGTTGTGCTTACAGCCCAACACCGTGCAGGACGTTTGGCATTTGCCAGAGAACACCAAGATTGGCAAATTCGCCACTGGCGCCCTGTGCTCTTCACAGATGAAAGCAGGTTCACACTGAGCACGTGACAGATGTTACAGAGTCTGGAGATGCTGTGGAGAACGTTCTGCTGCCTGCAACATCCTCCAGCATGACCGGTTTGGCGGTGGGTCAGTCATGGTGTGGGGTGGCATTTTTTGGGGGGGCCGCACATCCCTCCATGTGCTCGCCAGAGGTAGCCTGACTGCCATTAGGTACCGAGATGAGATCCTCAGACCCCTTGTGAGACCATATGCTGGTGCGGTTGGCCCTGGGTTCCTCCTAATGCAAGACAATGCTAGACCTCATGTGGCTGGAGTGTGTCAGCAGTTCCTGCAAGAGGAAGGCATTGATGCTATGGACTGGCCCGCCCTTTCCCCAGACCTGAATCCAATTGAGCACATCTGGGACATCATGTCTCGCTCCATCCACCAACGCCACGTTGGACCACAGACTGTCCAGGAGTTGGCGGATGCTTTAGTCCAGGTCTGGGAGGAGATCCCTCAGGAGACCATCCGCCACCTCATCAGGAGCATGCCCAGGCGTTGTAGGGAGGTCATACAGGCACGTGGAGGCCACACACACTACCGAGCCTCATTTTGACTTGTTTTAAGGACATTACATCAAAGTTGGATCAGCCTGTAGTGTGGTTTTCCACTTTAATTTTGAGTGTGACTCCAAATCCAGACCTCCATGGGTTGATAAATTGGATTTCCATTGATTATTTTTGTGTGATTTTGTTGTCAGCACATTCAACTATGTAAAGAAGAAAGTATTTAATAAGATTATTTCTTTCATTCAGATCTAGGATGTGTTGTTTAAAACCTGTTGAGGCCAGGGGGCAGGATCTAATCCCGGTATTGGGATTCATTGTCATGTGACCATGGCGGGGAATTCAAAACTGCAAGAGTAATCATTTCAAATAATCAAATAATCAACTATTTTCCTCCATTTGAAAGATATATCTCCTAAATCTAACCACGCTGTCCGATTTTCAGAGGCATTACGGAGAATGCATAAAGTTAGGTTATGTGAGGAGAGTACATTGACAATAGCTGCGTGTAATGTTTAGCCAATTCAAAGAAGGGCATCAACAGACAGAAAACTAGCTAGAATTATGCACTTACCTTTGACAATCTGCATCAGATGACACTCATAGGACATTATGTTATACAATACATGCATTTTTAGTTCCATCAAGTTCATATTTATATCCAAAAACAGCATTTACAGTCGCGGTGAAATTCAGAATTTTTTTCGGCTCGAATGCACCCAGTGAATCCAGCATTACAAATCACGGAATTACTATTCGAAAACATTGCTAAATTATAATATTGTCATTCAAAGAATAATATATTATCATCTCGTAATTGCTACCGAATGGCCAGATCTCAAAATAACTTTACTGGGAAATCACATTTTGCATAAACTGGGTACTATGCTAACAACAATAAGCTATATGCTAAGCTAAGCTATACCGTTAGCATTAGCATCATCTAATATCGATAATAACATTCTAAATATCCCCTTACCTTTGATTATCTCCATCAGAAGGCGCTGCCAGAGATCCCAGGTCCAGAACAAATGTGGTTTCTTTTGACAAAGTTCATAATTTATGTCCAAATAGTTAGCGTTCAGTAGGCTCCCACAAAATGAGGTGGGCAGTGTAAAGTCACGTCGAAAAGCTAAAGAAAACCTAGTAAATAATCTATTTACGTTTGTTTAAACATGTCAAACGTTGTTTAGCATTAATCTTTTGGTCCATTTTTAACGTGAAACATCAGTAAACATCGGTAATATTTTCACACAACCTATCAAGTGTCTAGAATAAACGATAATGACAAAGACACTCTTCTCAGATTCATGCGCAGGCGCAAAAAATGAAGTGATGACGTGTCAACTTGTAAGCTTTCTAATTCGGTCTGTATTCATGACAGATGCTTCCAACAACTTTCTAAAGATCGTTGACATCTAGTGGAAGCCGTAGGAGTTGCGAACTGAATCCTTTCTCACTGTGGTATCTTTAAAACAATGACACTAAATAGTACAGTCACAAAATTCTCATTTTTTTTAAATCTATTTTTCACAGGTTTTTGCCTGCAATATGAGTTTTGTTATACTTACAGACACCATTCAAACTGTTTTAGAAAATTCAGAGTGTTTTCTATCCAAACCTAAACAATAATATGCATATTCTAGCTTCTGAGTTGGTGTAGGAGGCAGTTAAAAATGCGCACATATTTTTTTCCAAAATTCTCAATACTGCCCCCTAGCCCGTAGAGGTTAAGTGTTCCCTTTATTTTTTTGAGCAGTGTCCATAAGAGATGAGTAATGTACAGTATGTAAACATTATATAAAGTGGCATTGTTAAAAGTGACTAGTGATACATTTATTACATTCCATTTTTAATTATTAAAGTGGCTAGAGATTTGAGTCAGTATGTCGGCAGCAGCCACTCAATGTTAGTGATGGCTGTTTAACAGTCTGATGGCCTTGAGATAGAAGCTGTTTTTCAGTCTCTCGGTCCCAGCTTTGATGCACTTGTACTGACCTCGCCTTCTGGATGATAACGGGGTGAACAGGCAGTGGCTCGGGTGGTTGTTGTCCTTGTTGATCCTTTTGGCCTTCCTGTGACATCGGGTGATGTAGGTGTCCTGGAGGGCAGGTAGTTTTCCCCCGGTGATGTGTTGTGCAGACCGCACTACCCTCTGGAGAGCCTTACGGTTGTGGGCGGAGCAGTTGCCGTACCAGGCGGTGATACAGCCCGACAGGATGCTCTCGATTGTGCATCTGTAAAAGTTTGTGAGTGTTTTCGGTGACAAGCCAAATTTCCTCAGCCTCCTGAGGTTGAAGAGGCACTGTTGCGCCTTCTTCACCACGCTGTTTGTGTGGGTGGACAATTTCAGTTTGTCTGTGATGTGTACACCGAGGAACTTAAAACGTTTTACCTTTTCCACTACTGCCCTGTCAATGTGGATGGGGGTGCTCCCTCTGCTGTTACCTGAAGTCCACGATCATCTCCTTTGTTTTTTTGAGTGTGAGGTTATTTTCCTGACACCACACTCTGAGGGCCCTCACCTCCTCCCTGTAGGCAGTCTCGTCGTTGTTGGTAATCAAGCCTACCACTGTAGTGTCATCTACAAACTTGATGATTGAGTTGGAGGCGTGCATGGCCACACAGTCATTGGTGAACAGGGAGTACAGGAGAGTGCTGAGAACGCAGCCTTGTGGGGACCCAGTGTTGAGGATCAATGGGGTGGAGATGTTGTTTCCTACCCTCACCACCTGGGGGCGGCCCGTCAGAAAGTCCAGGACCCAGTTGCACAGTGTGGGGTTGAGACCCGGGGTCTCGAGCTTAATGACGAATTTGGAGGGTACTATGGTGTTAAATGCTGAGCTGTAGTCGATGAACAGCATTCTTACATAGGTATTCCTCTTGTCCAGATGGTTAGGGCAGTGTGATTGCGATTGTGTTGTCTGTGGACCTATTGGGGCGGTAAGCAAATTGGAGTAGGTCTAGGGTATTAGGTGGGGTGGAGGTGATATGATCCTTGACTAGTCTCTCAAAGCACTTCATGATGACCGAAGTGAGTGCTACGGGGCGATAGTCATTTAGTTCAGGTACCTTAGCTTTCTTGGGAAGAGGAACAATGGTGGCCCTCTTGAAGCATGTGGCACAGCAGACTGGGATAGGGATTGATTGAATATGTCCGTAAACACACCAGCCAGCTGGTCTGCGCATGTTTGAGGACGCGGCTAGGCCGGCAGCCTTGCGAGGGTTAACACGTTTAAATGTTTTACTCACATTGGCCACGGAAGGAGAGCCCACAGGTTTTGGTAGCGGGCCATGTCAGTGACACTGTATTGTCCTCAAAGCGAGCAAACATGTTGTTTAATTTGTCTGGGAGCAAGACGTTGGTGTACTTATTTCCCTCATTAAAATGCACATCAATTTATAAAAAAATTTACATGCGTTTTTCTGGATTTCTTTTTTGTTATTCTGTCTCTCACTGTTCAAATAAACCTACCATTAAAATTATAGACTGATAATTTCTTTGTCAGTGGGCAAACTTACAAAATCAGCAGGGGATCAAATACTTTTTTCCCCTCACTGTATACTCGGGAGCGGTGAGCGATGTGCCAGTCTACGGAGCCTGACCAGAAGACCGCTCCATCTGTCCTTCTGCGGCGCCGTTGTTTTGGGTCGCCTACTGGGATCAGATCAATTTTCCTGGGTGGTGGTCCGAACAGAGGATCCGCTTCAGGAAAATTGTATTCCTGGTTGTAATGTTGGTAAGTTGACATTGCTCTTATATCCAATAGTTCTTCCCAGCTGTATGTAATAAGACTTAAGATTTCCTGGGGTAACAATGTAAGAAATAATACATTAAAAAAACTAAATACTGCATAGTTTCCTAAGAACGCGAAGCGAGGCGGCCATCTCTGTCGGCGCCATCTTGATGATCTACCAAGGCAAACCTCAATAACCCGACGAAATTATGGAAAACCATTAAATCCATGAATGCTAACACAAACTACTTTTGTGTTGACCTCAAATTCAATGGATGTGACTGACAAGAATAAACTGCTTGACATGTTTAATGAGCATTTTGCTAAAGCTGGGAATTTATTTGATAATGAACACCTTCCAAACATCTCAAATGATGCAGTGAATGAAACTGCCACATGCCGGCCTACGGTTCATTTATTTCATTTTACAGAGATTGAGCTTTCAGAAGTTGTAAAGTAACTCAAATCTATTGATATTAAGAAAGCAGCTGGCTCGGATGAATGAAACCCATATTTAAAAAAAATGTGTGCAGAGATCATTGCTGCCCCTCTCACTCATATATTAAATATTTCATTGGCGAGTAATACCATTCCAAAAGTCTGGAAAGCAGTCTATATCACGCCTTTACATAAAGGTGGAGATCCGTCCTAGTTGGATAACTTTCGTCCCATATCTAAACTGTCTACACTTGCAAAAGTTTTGGAAAACCTGGTGAATTCACAGAACTCACAGACTTTCTTTATAACAACTTAGTTTTATCTCAATTCCAGTCGGGTTTTAGAGCCAAGCATAGTACAATTACTGTTGTAAGTAAGGTTGTATGTGATATTCTAGATGCTCAGGACAAGAAAAATCACTGTGTTTCACTTTTTATTGACTTATCGAAGGCCTTCGACACTGTTGACCATGCCCTGCTGTTGTAGAGATTAAAAAAGGTTGGTTAAGGTGTTGATGCATTGGATTGGTTCCAAAACTACCTTTGACAGAACACAGTGTGTGGATCAGGAGGGTATAAAATCTGAGTTTCGAAAGCTTATAAAAGGAGTTCCCCAGGGCTCAATTTTAGGTCCAATCCTTTTTACACTGTACAGTGGCAAGTAAAAGTATGTGAACCCTTTGGAATTTCCTGGATTTCTGCAGAAATTGGTCATCAAATTTGATCTGGTCTTCATCTAAGTCACAACAATAGACACACATACAGTGGTTTGCGAAAGTATTCACCCCCTTGGCATTTTTCCTATTTTGTTGCCTTACAACCTGGAATTAAAATAGATTTTTGTGGGGGGTTGCATCATTTGATTCACACAACATGCCTACCGCTTTGAAGATGCAAAATATTTTTGGGGTGAAACAAACAAGAAATAAGCCAAAAAAAACAGAAACCTTTAGCGTGCATAAATATTACTAACAAAGCCAATACTTTGTAGAGCCACCTTTTGCAGCAATTACAGCTGCAAGTCTCTTGAGGTATGTCTTTATAAGCTTGGCACATCTACCCACTGGGACTTTTGCCCATTCAACAAGGCAAAACTGCTCCAGCTCCTTAAAGTTGGATGGGTTCCGCAGGTGTACAGCAAAATTGAAGTCATACCACAGATTCTCAATTGGATTGAGGTCTGGGCTTTGACTAGGCCATTCCAAGAGATTTAAATGTTTCCCCTTAAACCACTCAAGTGTTGCTTTAACAGTATGCTTAGGGTGTCACAACCTGACCTTTCTCCCTTGAGTGTACTACCTGAGGTTGCCACTGGAGAGCACCCTTGGGTTACTTCTAGTATCCAGGTGACCCTGATTGGGCTTATTGGGATCACCTGCTGGATGACTTGTTCAGTGTTCTCGTGTGCCCTTGCTTTGCTATGAAGACCTGATGTAAATATTCTGGATTTACCCTTACCTCTGCCTGCTGTGTTTCTCTGCCCCTGGGTCTGAGTTCGACCTAGCATTATTGTCACAAAGGGTCATTGTCCTGCTGGAAGGTGAACCTCTGTCCCAGTCTCAAATCTCTGGAAGACTGAAACAGGTTTCCCTCAAGAATTTCCTTGTATTTAGCGCCATCCATCATTCCTTCCATTCTGACTGGTTTCCCAGTGCCTGCCGATGAAAAACATCCCCACAGCATGATGCTGCCACCACCATGCTTCACTGTGGGGATGGTGTTCTCAGGTGATGAGATGTGTTGGGTTTGCGCCAGACATAGCGTTTTCCTTGATTGCCAAAAAGCTCAATTTTAGTCTCATCTGACGAGAGTACCTTCTTCCATATGTTTGGGGAGTCTCCCACTTGCCTTTTGGCGAACACCAAACGTCTTTGCTTATTTTGTTCTTTAAGCAATGGCTTTTTTCTAGCCACTCTTTCGTTAAGCCCAGCTCTGTGGAGTGCACGGCTTAAAGTGGTCCTATGGACAGATACTCCAATCTCCGCTGTGGAGCTTTGCAGCTCCTTCAGGGTTATCTTTGGTCTCTTTGTTGCCTCTCTGATTAATGTCCTCCTTGCCTGGGGTTTTGGTGGGTGGCCCTCTTTTGGCAGGTTTGTTGTGGTGCCATATTCTTTCAATTTTTTAATAATGGATTTAATGGTGCTCCGTGGGATGTTCAAAATTGTGGATATTTTTTTATAAACCAACCCTGATCTATACTTCTCCACAACTTTGTCCCTGACCTGTTTGGAGAGCTCCTTGGTCTTCATGGTGCCGCTTGCTTGGTGGTGACCCTTGGTTAGTGGTGTTGCAGACTCTGCGGCCTTTCAGAACAGGTGTGTATATATACTGAGATCATGTGACACTTAGATTGCACACAGGTGGACTTTATTTAACTAATTATGTGACTTCTGGAGGAAATTGGTTGCAGCATATCTTATTTAGGGGCTTCATAGCAAAGGGGGTGAATACATATTTACGCACCACTATTCCGTTTTTTTTTTTTTACAAGTACATTTTTTCATTTCACTTCACCAATTTTGGACTATTTTGTGTATGTGCGTTACATGAAATCCCAAAATAAATCAATTTAAATTACAGGTTACAATGAAACAAAATAGGAAAAAACGCCAAGAGGGATGAATAATTTTGCAAGGCACTGTGCTTAAACTAATAACAAACAAATTATTGTATTTTTCTTGTCTATATTGAATACATCATTTAAACATTCACAGTGTATGTAGGAAAAAATTATTTGAACCCCTAGGCTAATGACTTCTCCTGTCACATCCTGATCTTTTTCACCTGTCCTTGTTATTGTCTCCACCCCCTCCAGGTGTCGTTTGTTTTCCCCAGTGTATTTATCCCTGTGTTTCCTGTCTCTCTGTTCCAGTTCGTCTTGTATGTCCAAGTCAACCAGCAGTTTTTCCTGTTCTCCTGCTTTTGCTAATTCTCATTTTTGTAGTCCTCCCAGTTTTGACCCTTAACTGTTTCTGGACTCTGTACCCGCCTGCCTGACCATTCTGCCTGCCATGACCTTGAGCCTGCCTGCCACTCTGTACCTCCTGGACTCTGATCTGGTTTTGACCTTTTGCCTGTCCACGACCATTCTCTTGCCTACTTCTTTTTAGATTATTAAACATCTAAGACTCCAACCATCTGCCTCCTGTGTCTGCATCTGGGTCTCGCCTTGTGCCCTTATAGTTTTGCCTTCTTGCCTGGTCAACCTCGCAAAATAGGTTTTTAACCTCAATGGGTTTTACCTGGTTATATAAAAATGTTGTTTCCCTCCCGCTTGCGGAGGAGGTTACGAGCTCTGCTGCTGATTCAGGCTTTGCTGTCTGGCCAAAACAAACGCCTGGAGAAATTTCAGCTCTCCAAGGGCTGCAACTGCCAAACTCCCTAGGTGAACCTCCCTAATCCTTGTCAATAATAAACTACTGTAGTGAAATACCGGCACTTTTTCGCCATCCACCCCAAGTGGTTAAATATAAGGTTCAGGTCACAAGAACATTATAGAGGTAAGGCCATTAAACGCTCTCTTGATTTTCATTGTTCGGCCTGCCAACATGGACATGCTTTCCAAAATCCTTGATCGATTCCATGTCCCCTTTCTTTCTGTAATAACAAATGATTGTACTGTCAATCAATAGAGTAGGATAATCTTCTTGGACTGGAAAGCTCCTTAGTGTAAATAAGAGAAGAATGTTATACAAAGGCAAACTACAGTTGAGTTGTTCAAATGGTGCTTTATTTGTTTTGTTACCAACTATGTTTTCTAGCTACACTCCATTGGTTTCCCCAACTTAAATTGGATTCTTATTTCAGAGCTGAGTGACACCCCCTTTCGCCCCAGTCCCAGGCTCAGTCACTGAACTCTCCTTCAAAATGTCCCTTTTGATTCTACCAGTGATGTCTACTGATTACGAATTTCTGCTTATTCTCCCTTGTGCCCCTTGACCACGACCCTGACAAC
Organism: Salmo trutta; assembly: GCF_901001165.1. Lineage (NCBI taxonomy): Eukaryota > Metazoa > Chordata > Actinopteri > Salmoniformes > Salmonidae > Salmo > Salmo trutta. Next base: position 8,044,284 of record NC_042977.1, read on the forward strand.
TAGGATTGTTGAAACCCTTTTAACTTTAAAAAAAATTTTTTTTACATCTAATACATATAAAAAATAAAGGAACCTTTTTAACTAGGCAAGTCTGTTAAGAACAAATTCTTATTTACAATGACGGCAATGACGCTGGGCCAATTGTGAGCTGCCCTATGGGACTCCCAATCACGGCTGGCTGTGACACAACCTGGAATCAAACCAGGAACCAGGGACTTTCTCAAGGCTTCTGGAAAGAAATGCGGGCGAGATGCTCAACCAGTTCTCCCCATTAAACAACGAGTCGGAGATAGAAGCCTTCTCAGGTCTCTCCTCCGTCTGTTACAGGGTCTGAGCCGCTGAAGCCTCCCAACATTTAGCTCTGACAAATTGAAAACCCTAATCATTGGCAACTCGGTTACCTGCAATATTAGACTTAAAAATAATCATCCAGTGATCATACACTGTTTACCAGGGGGCAGGGCTACCGACATAAAGGCTAATCTGAAGATGGCGCTGGCTAAGGCTAAAACTGGTGAGTGTAGAGAGTATAGAGATATTGTTATCCACGTTGCCACCAACAATGTTAGGATGAAACAGTCAGAGGTCACCAAGCGCAATATAGCTTCAGCGTGTAAATCAGCTATAAATACGTGTCGGCATTGAGTAATTGTGTCTGTGATGAGCTCTACAGCAGTCTCAACTCAATCGCTGGTTGAAAACTGTTTTCTGCCCCTCCCAAAATGTTGAATTTGTAGATAAATGGCCCTCTTTCTGGGACTCACCCGCAAACCGGACCAAGCCTGGCCTGCTGAGGAGTGACCGACCCCATCCTAGCTGGAGGGGTGCTCTCATCTTATCTATGAACATAGAAAGGGCTCTAATTCTTCTAGCTCCACAATGAGATTGGGTGCAGGCCAGGGAGAAGGCTGTTAGCCAGCCTGCCAGCTTAGTGGAGTCTGCCACTAGTACAATCAGTGTAGTCCGCTAGGCTATCCCCATTGAGAACGTGTTTGTGCCTCGATCTAGGTTGACAAAACAAAACATGGTGGTGTTCGCATTAACAATCTCACTGGAATAAAGACCTCCTCCATTCCTGTCATTATTGAAAGAGATTGTGATATCTTAGATCTCAAAATAGGGTAACTTAATGTTAGATCATTCACTTCCAAGGCATTCAAAGTCAATAAACTAACCACTGATCCTAATCTTGATGTGATTGGCCTGACTGAAACATGGCTCAAGACTGGTGAATTTACTGTGTTAATTGAGGCCTCTCCTCCTGGTTACACTAGTGACAATATCCCAGCCATTTCAGTCATTTCAAGCCCTAGTTTTGTTGAATAGGAAAAAATGTATATATGATGAACCAGCCCATCTGGCATTTCCCCGAACTGCCCTATAGACAGTCCATCTTTGTGCTGACTCACGTCCTAAGGTGGAGAAATTCAAATTCCCTCTGCCCCCCTTGACTTGACTAATTAGAACGTAATCTTTACAGTCTCTCAATTGTCAGCAGTTGATTGGAACACCAAAGCGTAAAATGCCAGTGAATGCAGACATGGAGTCGGTAGTCTTATAATGCATTCATTAAACCAGGAACATGTTCTCACCATCAGGAGCCATGCATGAATGAAGCCTGGGATGTCATATCACTCAAAGGTCTTGAAGATCATCCGTAGTTAAATAGGAAGTAAACAATGAATTAAATGCTTAATTTACTCTTAACTGAGCATTTTTAATGAACAAGCGTTAGCTTGATTAATTCAGTTGAATTGACATTGATGACAATAGAGGAAGAGATAAAATAATCAACCACAACATTGTTTGAAGTTGTTCCTAGAATTACCATAATATTTTTCTGTAGTTTGAAACTTCACATTCAGCTTTTAAAGTCAAGTTTTGTATTCTGAATGAGTATTGACTAGAGTATTGAATGTACTCAGTGGGATGCATTGAACTTTACCTACAGGTTACTGTTAAAATATTGGAAACACTTGAGTAAATGAGAGATACAAAAAAATTGAATTAAATCCAATTGCATTTAACACACTCTTGCTCTGTAAACAACAGGTATAGACTAACAACTTACTTACGGGTCATTTTCCAACAATACAGCGTTAAGATAAAGACTATTTTAAATAAAAACTAGAAAAAGTGACAAGGAATAAATATACAGTGAATAACGAATAACAATAACGAGTAAAAGTAATATGGCTATATACGGGGGTACGAGGTAATTGAGGTAACTATGTACATATGGGTATACGAAAGTATACTGAAAGCAAAGTACATTGAAAGCAGGTGCTTCCACACAGGTGTAGTTCCTGGGTTAATTAAGCAATTAACATCCCATCATGCTTAGGGTCATGTATAAACATGCTGGGCAGGACATTATTTTGGCCACCATGGCTAAGCCCCCATAGGACAATAATGGTCCATCCAAAGGGCACGAGTGGTCACTGAATGGTTTGATGAGCATGAAACTGATGTAAGCCATGTCCGTGTCAGTCAACAGATCTCAACCCAATTGAACACTTATGGGAGATTTTGGAGCTGTGTCTGAGACAGTGTTTCCCACCACTATCAACAAAACACCAAATTATGGGATTTCTCACGACAGAATGGTGCCGCATCCCTCCAATAGAGTTCCACAGCCTTATTCTAATGGATGAAAACAAAATAGACACACAATACCCCATAACAACAAAGTGAAAACAGGTTAAAAAAAAATTGCGTTCAAAAATAAATAAAACTGAAATACCTCATTTACATAAGTATTTAGACCCTTTGCTATGAGACTTGAAATTGAGCTCAGGTGCATCCTGTTTCCGTTGGTCATCCTTGAGCTGTTTTTACAACTTGATTGGAGTCCGCCTGTGGTAAATTCAATTGGTTGAAGATGATTTGGTGAGGCACACACCTGTCTATGTAAGGTTCCACAGTTGACAGTGCACGTCAGAGAAAAAAACCAAACCATGAGATCGAAGGGGTTGTCCGTAGAGCTCCGAGACAGGATTGTGTCGAGGCACAGATCTGGGGAAGGGTACCAAAAAAAATGTCTGCAGCATTGAAGGTCCCCAAGAACACAGTGGCCAAACTGTGTTCCTCTGTGGAGATTGGAGAAACTTCTAGAAGGACAACCATCTCTGCAGCACTCCACCAATCATGCCTTTATGGTAGAGTGTCCAGACGGAAGCCACTCCTCAGTAAAAGCCATATGACAGCCCGCTAGATGTGCTTTTACTTTCAGTTTTGTACACCAGCTTCAAACAGCTGAAAATATAATATTGTTTGTTATTTAAAATATATGTCATAGTGGTTTAGATATTACAATGATTCTCTACATCCTCTATGTGTAAACATGTGTTTTTAATTGACTTACCTGTATAAATAAAACATTCGTTTTTTTTATTCACTCAAGGAGAAAGAAACCTATTTCTATTATTCTACCTAATGCTGGCTGTTAGACTGATGTCCTTTTTTTGTTCAAATGCAGACAATGACCCAAAACGCCCTGCTGCCTGGATTATCATTGCAAATGAGGGCATAAACTGGGTCAAGACGCCAGCAGAGTAAGTAGACCACTTTTCCACAGCACAACTCAACGTTTTTACAATAGTGAGACTCACCACGCTTACTGTAGGCCTACAGTATATCTAACACATTTTTATCAACGCTACATGTAGGTCTCCTGATTTGAACACGATCAAATTTGTTTGACATCAACTGAAAACGATCATCCATAGCTCTGCCAATCCTACAAGCAAAGATGAACTTGTGAAGGCCATCAAGACGTTTTGGCTCGAGAAACTGACGATACAACAATGAAATAAATACATTGATTATCTCAGCAATGTTTTACCCATGGTTGTGATAGGGGGAAGTGCAAGTAAAATGTAGTTGAAATAAACATCTGCATTTTGAAACAGTCATTTTTGTATCATTCTTTTATTAACGAAAGCACAAATGTTTATAAACAAATACTGTATATTCTTTCTATTGGATATATATCATTACCTATTATAAATGTTGATTTGTTTCATTTTATAAATAAAAAAACTATAGGCCCTTAACCAATGTTCTCTGTAGACACACAGAGGCACAACGTGCTGCAATTGTAGGGGATTTTTCACACATAGGCCAGGCTAATGCGGCTAATTGATTCGTGTGAGAAATGATAATACTGTTTGTTTGCCTGGCTGAGTCAATGAGCTTAACTCTTCGGAAACCAAAGTTACTATTGAAGGCATTTAATTTATTCGTTATGGAAGGCTTGGCCTATTCAGAATGCTATTTTGCAAAATCAAGCTATATTTGTGATTTGAAAACCAAGAGAACAGAGAACAGCTGGTTTCAATGGCATATGAGGAAGTATAAATTCATTCTCTCAATGTTTGTATGGTCGGATTTTGGCTTGGCTACTGAAGCAAGATTATAAATGCCTCATTAGGACTATATGAAGTAAAATGTACAGATGATGTTCTCTCTAGGGATGTGACAAATCAAAAAAAAATCTTAACATTTAAACTGCCATTTTTAAAATCAGTTTTCCATTAAAACGATAAGACCATAAAAATCATAATTCCATGTGAATTCACAATCCAGCTGTGCTTTTCAGATGGTTAAGCATTTCCCCCGGAATACCATTACTGTACCTCGATTCCACATCTCAAAGCTTGCATCTCCTTCTCATTTCACGTCTCAAAGTATTGTCATACAGGACTTTGCTGCTGTTGCTCTGCCATTTTTCCAACTGTTAACGACGATGATGTGGTTAGTGGTGGAGATTGAAATCAAATAATTGATTCCTCGACTCCCGGTGTCGACTCCCATTTCTGAGTGTCAAGGTTTGACTCCCAAGATTCAGTATTTATTGGATGGAGGAGACTGATTAGTTGCCTTTGGAAACAACTGAGCAGGGGGAGTGCAGTAGTTGGAGGGCGCGAGAGGGAGGAGGGCGGTCGCCGGCGGAAATGGAGTCCCTAGAGAAAGCAAGAACAAGATGGTTGTCAGGAGTAGTGCAGTATTATCATAAGGAGACATATACTTGGAGGTCTAAGAGAGAGAGGGAAGAAGAGGGTGAGCTTGAGTCAGATAAAAATGGTGGAAAAAGGGAGATGTTTGTTAAAGAAGAATGGTAGAAAGTGTAAGTAGAGAGAGCTGAAGACATGGAAGTGAATGAGGGTGAAGTATCGGAGGTGGTAGGTGTGGTGAAGTTATCGGAGACCAAGGTATGCACCAAGGATCAGGAAAAAGATGAGTCTGTGACAGTTTATTTTTATTTATTTATTTATTTCACCTTTATTTAACCAGGTAGGCCAGTTGAGAACATGTTCTCATTTACAACTGCATCCTGGCCAAGATAAAGCAAAACAGTGCGACAAAAACAACAACACAGAGTTACACATAAACAAGCGTACAGTCAATAACACAATAGAAAAATCTATGTACAGTGTGTGCAAATGTAGAAGAATAGGGAGGTAAGGCAATAAATAGGCCATAGAGGTGAAATAATTACAATTTAGCATTAATACTGGAGTGATAGATGTGCAGATGATGATGTGCAAGTAGAGATACTGGGGTGCAAAAGAGCAAGAAGATGAATAACAATATGGGGAAGAGGTAGTTGGGTGGGCTATTTACAGATTTGCTGTGTACAGGTACCGTGATCGGTAAGCTGCTCTGACAGCTGATGCTTAAAATTAGAGAGGGACATATAAGACTCCAGCCAGCTTCAGTGATTTTTGCAATTCATTCCAGTCATTGGCAAGAGAGAACTGGAAGGAAAGGTGGCCAAAGGAAGTGTTAGCTTTGGGGATGACCAGTGAAATATACGTGCTGGAGCGCGTGCTACGGGTGGGTGTTGCTATGGTGACCAGTGAGCTGAGATAAGGCAGGGCTTTACCTAGCAAAGACTTATAGATGACCTGGAGTAAGTGGGTTTGGCGACGAATATGTAGCGAGGGCCAGCCAACGAGAGCATACAGGTCACAGTGGTGGGTAGTATTTGGGGCTTTGGTGACAAAACGGATGGCACTGTGATAGACTACATCCAATTTGCTGAGTAGAGTGTTGGAGGCTATTTTGAAAATGACATCGCCGAAGTCAAGGATCGGCAGGATAGTCAGTTTTAAGAGGGTATGTTTGGCAGCATGAGTGAAGGAGGCTTTGCTGCGAAATAGGAAGCCGATTCTAGATTTAATTTTGGATTGGAGATGCTTAATGTGAGTCTGGAAGGAGAGTTTACAGTCTAACCAGACACCTAGGTATTTGTAGTTGTCCACATATTCTAAGTCAGAACCATCCAGAGCAGTGATGCTAGTCGGGCGGGTGCGGGCAGCAATCGGTTGAAGAGTATGCATTTAGTTTCACTAGCATTTAAAAGCAGTTGGAGGCCACGGAAGGAGTGTTGTATGGCATTGAAGCTCATTTGGAGGTTTGTTAATTAACACAGTGTCCAAAGAAGGGCCAGATGTATACAGAATGGTGTCTTCTGCGTAGAGGTGGATCAGAGAATCGCCAGCAGCAAGAGCGACATCATTGATATATGCAGAGAAAAGAGTCGGCCCGAGAATCGATCCCTGTGGCACCCCCATAGAGACTGACAGAGATCCGGACAACAGGCACACTGAACTCTATCTGAGAAGTAGTTGGTGAACCAGGAGAGGCAGTCATCTGAGAAACCAAGACTATTGAGTCTGCCAATAAGAATGCGGTGATGGACAGAGTCTGAAGCCTTGGCCAGGTCGATGAAGACGGCTGCACAGTACTGTCTTTTATCGTTGGCGGTTATGATATCATTTAGGACCTTGAGCGTGGCTGAGGTGCACCCATGACCAGCTCGGAAACCAGATTGCATAGTGGAGAAGGTACGGTGGGATTCGAAATGGTCGATGATCTGTTTGTTAACTTGGCTTTTCAAGATTTTAGAAAGGCAGGGCAGGATGGATATAGGTCTATAACAGTTTGGGTCTAGAGTGTCTCCCCTTTGAAGAGGGGGATGACCGTGGAAGCTTTCCAATCTTTGTGTATCTCAGACAATACGAAAGAGAGGTTGAACAGGCTAGTAATAGGGGTTGCAACAATTATTTTAAAAAGAGAGGGTCCAGATTGTCTAGCCCAGCTGATTTGTAGGGATCCAGATTTTGCAGCTCTTTCAGAACATCAGCTGTCTGGATTTGGGTGAAGGAGAAGCGAGGGAGACTTTGGGAAGTTGCTGCAGGGGGTGCAGAGCTGTTGGCCGGGGTAGGGGTAGTCAGGTGGAAAGCATGGCCAGACGTAGAAAAATGTTTATTGAAGTTATCGTAGATTTATCAGTGGTGACAGTGTTTCCTAGCCTCAGTGCAGTGGGCAGCTGGGAGGAGGTGCTCTTATTCTCCATGGATTTTTAAGTGTCCCAAAACTTTTTGGAACAATGCTACAGGATGAAAATTTCTATTTGAAAAAGCTAGCCTTAGCTTTCCTAACTGACTGTGTATAGTACACTGCTCAAAAAAATAAAGGGAACACTTAAACAACACAATGTAACCCCAAGTCAATCACACTTCTGTGAAATCAAACTGTCCACTTAGGAAGCAACACTGATTGACAATAAATTTCACATGCTGTTGTGCAAATGGAATAGACAACAGGTGGAAATTATAGGCAATAAGCAAGACACCCCCAATAAAGGAGTGGTTCAGCAGGTGGTGACCACAGACCACCTCTCAGTTCCTATGCTTCCTGGCTGATGTTTTGGTCACTTTTGAATGCTGCCGGTGCTTTCACTCTAGTGGTAGCATGAGACGGAGTCTACAACCCACACAAGTGGCTCAGGTAGTGCAGCTCATCCAGGATGGCACATCAATGCGAGCTGTGGCAAGAAGGTTTGCTGTGTCTGTCAGCGTAGTGTCCAGAGCATGGAGGCGCTACCAGGAGACAGGCCAGTACATCAGGAGACGTGGAGGAGGCCGTAGGAGGGCAACAACCCAGCAGCAGGACCGCTACCTCCGCCTTTGTGCAAGGAGGAGCACTGCCAGAGCCCTGCAAAATGACCTCCAGCAGGCCACAAATGTGCATGTGTCTGCTCAAACGGTCAGAAACAGACTCCATGAGGGTGGTATGAGGGCCCGACGTCCACAGGTGGGGGTTGTGCTTACAGCCCAACACCCTGCAGGACGTTTGGCATTTGCCAGAGAACACCAAGATTGGCAAATTCGCCACTGGCGCCCTGTGCTCTTCACAGATGAAAGCAGATTCACACTGAGCACGTGACAGACGTGACAGAGTCTGGAGACGCCGCGGAGAACGTTCTGCTGCCTGCAACATCCTCCAGCATGACCGGTTTGGCGGTGGGTCAGCCATGGTGTGGGGTGGCATTTCTTTGGGGGGCCGCGCAGCCCTCCATGTGCTCGCCAGAGGTAGCCTGACTGCCATTAGGTACCGAGATGAGATCCTCAGACCCCTTGTGAGACCATATGCTGGTGCGGTTGGCCCTGGGTTCCTCCTAATGCAAGACAATGCTAGACCTCATGTGGCTGGAGTGTGTCAGTAGTTCCTGCAAGAGGAAGGCATTGATGCTATGGACTGGCCCGCCCGTTCCCCAGACCTGAATCCAATTGAGCACATCTGGGACATCATGTCTCACTGCATCCACCAACACCACGTTACACCACAGACTGTCCAGGAGTTGGCGGATGCTTTAGTCCAGGTCTGGGAGGAGATCCCTCAGGAGACCATCCGCCACCTCATCAGGAGCATGCCCAGGCGTTGTAGGGAGGTCATACAGGCACGTGGAGGCCACACACACTACTGAGCCTCATTTTGACTTCTTTTAAGGACATTACATCAAAGTTGGATCAGCCTGTAGTGTGGTTTTCCACTTTCATTTTGAGTGTGACTCCAAATCCAGACCTCCATGGGTTGATAAATTGGATTTCCATTGATTATTTTTGTGTGATTTTGTTGTCAGCACATTCAACTATGTAAAGAAAAAAGTATTTAATAAGATTATTTATTTAATTCAGATCTAGGATGTGTTGTTTAAGTGTTCCCTTTATTTTTTTGAGCAGTGTAGTTCCTGACTTCCCTGAAAGTTGCATATCACGGGAGCTATTCGATGCTAATGCAGAATGCCACAGGATGTTTTTGTGCTGGTCAAGGGCAGTGACCGAGGACCCATTACGGACGCAGGCGATGAGGCAGTGATTGCTGAGATCCTGGTTGAAGACAGCACAGGTATATTTAGATGGCTAGTTGGTCAGGATGATATTTAAGAGTGTGCCCATGGTTACGGATTTAGGGTTGTACCTGATAGGTTCCTTGATAATTTGTGTGAGACTGAGGGCATCTATCTTAGACTGGATGGCCGGGGTGTCAAGCATATCCCTGTTTAGGTCACCTAACAGTACAAACTCTGAAGATAGATTGGGGGCAATCCATTCACATATGGTGTCCAGGGCACAGCTGGGGGCTGAGGGGAGTCTATAACAAGCGGAAACGGTGAGAGAATTGTTTCTGGAAAGGTGGATTTCAAAAAGTAGAAGCTTGAATTGTTTGGGCACAGACCTGGATAGTATGACAGAACTCTGCAGGCTATCTCTGCAGTAGACTGCAACTCCACCCCCAGCCAATATCTTGTCAGAAAATGTAAGATTGGATTTTTAGCAATGGTTATCAACTGTACTGTAGGGATGGAGCGGAAGTCAGAAAATTGAGGTATTTGGGTGTGCAAGACATGACATCAGAAGAGTTACAGGGTGTTAAGTGGTGATGTCCCATCCTTTCAGGATGATAGCATGAGGTAGGAATAAATACATTTAATTAGTGGAGCAGGGTGGTGTTAATTTTATTTTATATCATTTTGAAATTAGTGAGTGTAGTGTTAGATGGTAGGGTATTTATTTAGTACCTTTTTATTTTTCAAGAAAAGTATAAGGGAGTTGTGCTCCAGTCTAGTAGGTGGAGGTAATGCAACAAATTGGATGCCAACCGCCATTTAAACCACATAGAAGAAGAAGATCAGTTGCTGTACTTCCAAGAACACAAACATTCACATCTGTCATACAGAGCTAGCGAGGGACTGAGAGAGAGGGGAGGGGCACAGTGTAGTTAGGTCAGCCACCAGGCAGACAGTCAGAACCGTGCACTAGCGATTGCAGATTACGCCGGCTATGGTAGATGGGGCATGCCCGCAAACTTGGACGATGGCATTGTGCACTTCGAACGAACAATACACAGCAATCTCAGAATCTCTGTAGGCATAATCATGCCTGTGTGGTGTTCTGTGCCTGGCTGTGATAATTACAAACAAGCATGTAAATGAGTTACCGTTCACCGTTCTACCTACCAGAGATTTACCCCGGTGCTGCCAGTGGCTTGCGTCTATCAAGAATGATGCGCCTTACGGTTACAGGAGGGATTTTCATGCTGAACTGATAGGGAATCAATTTCAATGAAATCTGAGAAGTGATGCGATTCCATAGATTTTTTCCTTCACAACAAAGTGTAAGATTCTTGATTAGAGGTAACCTACCATTATCTAGCTTGATAGCTGTGGCTGGACAAGCTAAGTTAGCTAGCTAACGTTACAGTCCTGTATTGATCTCTGAAAGCCATCAGCTAAATCATATAGCTATCTTTTATGGTATACACGCAGTCAATCAATTTAGCCTATGCCATGGTATTCACTGCTAGACTGGTAACTACCTTCAGCAGAGTAAATATGTTTATTTATTCGTTTTGTCTTTGACTGACTTTAGCTATCTAATGTTAGCCACCAGATTGAGCTACTCTTATTTGCTATCTATTCCACCTTTGTATGCAAAACTCTCTGTTACTTAAAATAGAAGTGTTGATATAGCTAACTCACTCTTTTTGTGTGTTGGTACAGTTAGCAGTGATGAATGTGTATTAATAGTCTATGGCTGGTTAGTTGTTTCTCAGCCAGTCTCAGCTGGCTGTCAATTTTCGCTGCCAATTTAGTGACACTAGTTAGCTAACAGCAAGCAGACAATATTGAAATGTCTATGTTAGGTATGGTACGCTAGACAGTCTAATAGAAATCAATACAATTAGTGGGGTGGTTAAACTGTGTATTGTTCTGTATTTTGTTGTAGGTGGTACAGAATCTGATTCCACCAACATACACTTCCAACCCCAAAAATATTTACAAGCTGATGGCTAAGATAACTCAATTTACAGTAAGCATGGTATAAACATGAATTAGGTAGTTTTTATATGGTTTGTGTTATGGGGTTATAGGTGGTTAGAAGTAGCCTGAGGACCATATAGTACCTTCCAGAGCATGTAATCAATTTAGTCTACTCCTCTTCTCTTTTTACCTTTTCTTTTTGAAAAGCTCAGGTCCCTTGTACGCATGGTGCTTGGTCGACTGTTGGAGCATGACCTTTACGTCAAGGCGGAGAAATGTCTGTTCTTTCAACAGTTCGTGTCCTTCCTAGGGTACCGTTTGTCCGCGTCAGGGGTGGAGATGGAGACTGACCGCATTCCAGCCGTGCGTAATTGGCCGACTCCAACCACGGTAAAGGAGGTGCAGCGGTTTTTAGGGTTTGCCAACTACTACCGGAGGTTTATCCGGGGTTCTGGGCAGGTGGCGGCTCCCATTACCTCCTTGCTGAAGGGGGGACCGGTGCGACGGCGGTGGTCGGCTGAGGCGGACAGAGCTTTTGGTCACCTGAAGGCTCTGTTTACCACGGCTCCAGTGCTAGCGCATCCTGATCCCTCCTTAGCGTTCATAGTTGAGGTGGACGCGTCCGAGGCTGGAATAGGGGCTGTGCTATCTCAGCGCTCGGGTAAGCCACCAAAACTCCGCCCCTGTGCTTTCTTTTCGAAGAAGCTCAGCCCGGCAGAGCGAAACTATGATGTGGGGGACAGATAGTTGTTGGCTGTTGTCGGGGCTCTGAAGGCGTGGAGACATTGGCTTGAGGGGGCTAGACACCCTTTCCTCATTTGGACTGACCACCGAAATCTGGAGTACATTCGGGCAGCGAGGAGACTGAACCCTCGCCAGGCAAGGTGGGCCATGTTTTTCACATGCTTTGTTTTCACCCTTTCCTACAAACCAGGTTCCCAGAACATGAAGGCAGACGCACTGTCCCAGCTGTATGATACAGAGGAGCGGTCCACGGAGCCCACTCCCATAATTCCAGCTTCTTGCCTGGTGGCACCGGTGGTATGGGAGGTGGACGCGGACATCGGACGGGCGTCACGTGCAGAACCCACTCCCCCCAGTGTCCCGTTGGGCGCATGTACGTTCCGTTTGATGTCTGCGATCGTTTGATCTGTTGGGCCCACACATCACCCTCCTCTGGTCATCCTGGTATCGGTCGGACAGTGCGCTGCCTTGCGGGGAAGTACTGGTGGCCCACGTTAGCTAAGGACGTGAGGGTTTATGTCTCCTCCTGTTCGGTATGCGCACAGTGCAAGGCACCTAGACATCTGCCCAGAGGGAAATTACAACCCCTTCCCGTTCCGCAACGACCGTGGTCACACCTATCGGTGGATTTCGTGATGGATCTTCCCCCGTCACAGGGTAACACCACGATCCTGGTCGTTGTGGATTGGTTTTCTAAGTCCTGCTGTCTCCTTCCTTTGCCCGGTCTCCCTACGGCTCTACAAACTGCGGAGGCCCTGTTCACCCATGTATTCCGGCACTATGGGGTGCCTGAGGACATAGTGTCTGATCGGGGTCCCCAATTTACGTCTAGAGTCTGGAGGGCGTTTATGGAATGCCTGGGGGTCTCGGTCAGCCTTACCTCAGGTTTCCACCCCGAGAGTAACGGGCAGGTGGAAAGAGTCAACCAAGAGGTGGGTAGGTTTCTGCGGTCTTATTGCCAGGACCGGCCGGGGGAGTGGGCGTCATTTATCGCCTGGGCGGAGATGGCCCAAAACTCACTACGCCACTCTTCTACTAATCTTACCCCTTTTCAGTGTGTGCTAGGTTATCAGCTGTTCCTGGCACCATGGCATCAGAGCCAGATCGAGGCTCCTGCGGTGGATGAATGGTTTCGGCATTCGGAGGAGACATGGAACGCTGCCCATGTACGACTACAACGAGCCATCAGGCGGCAAAAGGCGAGTGCCGACAGCCACCGCAGTGTAGCCCCGGTTTATGCACCGGGGAATCGGGTCTGGCTCTCGACCCGAAACCTGCCCTGCCGGAAGCTGGATCTGCGGTTTGTGGGGCCATTCAAAGTCCTGAGGAGACTGAACGAGGTTTGTTATAGGTTACAACTCCCCCCTGATTATCATATTAACCCCTCATTCCATGTGTCTCTCCTCAGGCCGGTGGTGGCTGGTCCGCTCTAGCAGTCTGAGGTGCAGGAGGTTCCTCCGCCCCCTCTGGACATCGAGGGGGCCCCGGCGTACACAGTACGAGCCATTATGGACTCCAGACGTCGGGCGAGGGGCCTTCAGTACCTCGTGGAGTGGGAGGGGTATGGCCCGGAGGAGCGAAGCTGGGTACCGGCGGAGGACATCCTGGACCCATCGTTAATCCAGGAGTTTCATCGCTTCCGCCCGGATCGCCCTGCTCCCCGTCCTCCGGGTCGTCCCCGAGGCCGGTGTCGGCGGCGTTTGGCGGTCGACGTCACAGGCTTACTAGACACCACCGATCTATGTTTCCCTGTTCGTTTTGTTTTGTCTTAATTATACACACCAGTTTATGATTCCCTGATTAGGTTCATTATTTAACCCTCTAGCTTCCCTGTTTGTCTTGTCCATGATTGTTTCCTGTTTGTGGTTGTTGGTGTTTCTCCCAACCCTGTTATTTTGCTGTGGGAGAAGTTTTATTGTGGTTTTTGAGTAAACACGTTTGTTTGCACTCATCCCTGTGTCCTGTGCCTGACTCCGCTACTTCTCCAAACGAAAGCGTTACACAGCTGTCTATCGTTGTCTCTGATAGGGGATCATACTTAGGCAGCCTTTTTCCACCTTTAGTTTGTGGGATCTTGGTTTTGGTACTGTGCTGTATGCCCTACTGAACGTTACGTTTTCGTTTTGTATTTATTTTGGTTTTGTTTCGGTGTTCATCTAATAAAGAAAGATGTACGCTTACCACACTGCACCTTGGTCTAATTCTTCCATCAACGAACGTAACAATAACATGTAGTCGTCTGCTGCAATATCCCATTTCTGACAATGATTGACGAGTTGTGCATTCCGAGATGCCGTTCTGCGCACCACTTTTGTACTGCACTATTATTTGTCTGTCGCCTGCCTGTTAGCTTGCACGATTCTTGCCATTCTCCTTCAATCTCTCTAATCAATGAACTGTTTAAGCCCACAGGACTGCCGCTGACTGGATGTTTTTTGTTTGTCACACCTTTCTTGGTAAACACTAGACACTGTTGTGCGTGAAAAGCCCAGCTGGGCGGCTGTTTCTGAGATATTGGATCCGGCGCGCCTGGCACTGAAGTTCATACCATGCTCAAAGTTGCTTAGGTCACCCGTTTTGCCCATTCTAACGTTTAATCAAACAGTAACTGAATGCCTCGCAGCCTGTCTGCCTGCTTTATATAGCAAGCCATGGCTATATATAGCAAGCCATGTGACTCACTGTCTATAGGTGCGATCCATTTTCGTGAATGAGCTAATAAATTGGCCAGTGAGTGTATTTCTATTTGTCGTTGTGGTTTGCACATCAGATGAACCCATAAGAAGTATGCAGCCTATTACAAGTAAGCTAGGCAACAAGATAGCATCCTAATTGTGGCGACAGGGGTCCTTCCTCTGTTGAGTGACCTTCCTCGATGAGCCAGGAAAAAAACATCAGAAAAGGGAGGGGATGCCTAGGAAATGGCGCTGTGGGTTATGGTTATAAATAGACAAATCCTATGGTACAACCCAGTTAGGGTTGTACCATAGGATTTGTCTATTTATTCTGTATCCGTTGGTACCAACCATTCGTCTGTGTGATTAATGGGGGCTGAGCTAGAGCGATACTTGTCAGACAAGGGCGGATGCCGAAGGGGCCCGGGTCTGGGTCTTTTTGACAAAAACGTCTGTAGAGTCAGAATGGTTTCGGGTACAAACTATAAGCTCACATAGTTGCTGTCACAAACTCCACACAGTTGTCACTGACTAGTTGGATATTAATTTCCCACTTACAGCATTCATATAGATTCATTTATCAGCTTTTTGCATTGGCTGACTTTTGTCATTAAAACTCAAGAATGGAACTGTTTATGTCTGTGTTTTGTGTTCTACTTGTAGCCCTAGTTGTCCTGCAAAGAAAATCGTAAAACACTTCATCGTGAGGCTAAATATAAGGGCTGGCCATGCAGATAAACAAAAGTCAGATAAATGGAAAGTCGACTTTTGCTGGGGTCTCAGGACTGATAGGGTTAAAGGGCCTTCACTGACAGTGACTGTTGGTGCCCCTTATCCGCCCGCTCATTCTTTCCCCTCTCTTGCGCTCCCTCAAGCTAAAAAACTTCCCCTGGAAGACATGACTCGAGGAAATTAGACAGCTGAGAAATCAATGTGTCGTCCCTGGGGTGTGGGGGGAAAGATCCAACGCTGTGGCAACTTGGGAGAGAGAACCTGTCATTTTCAGTCGTTTAATTTCCCAGGTCCCTGAGGCTGAAGGGAGGGAGGGGTAGGGCCGAAAACAGAATGAGTTACCCATTAAACTCGTGGAAATTTACCTATATGGATAGGGCTAAATAGGTAGCTGGTTCCAGGGGCAGGCAGAAGGTCATTCACAGGGACTCCAAGAAGGTAACAGTACAGGCAGCGAAAAGGCTAATAACGTAGTCCAGGAGATCAGGCAAGAGGTTGATGACAGGAAATCTGAGACAAAAGTACAGGCAGGGAATAGGCAAAAAGGCATCATTAGTGAGGATGGCCAAAAAAACTACGATACACGGGAAGACTAATACCGAAATAACCAGCGCTCCGAATAGAATGTGTATCAATACAAACAATACCTCACAATGATGGGGTGCAAAGAATTTGTGATGGTCGTCGAAAGGAGTAGACCAAGGTGCAGTGTGGTAAGTGCTCATATTCCTTTATTGTAAATCAGAACACTAAATCAAAATAATAAACAAGGAAAAACCGAACATCACGTTCTGCATGCTTACTGAGCTGTACAAAAACAAAATCCCACACAGGATGGCAAAAGGGCTGCCTAAGTATGATTCCTAATCAGAGACAACGATAGACAGCTGCCTCTGATTAGGAACCACACTCGGCTTAACACAAAGATAGAAAACATAGAATGGAACATAGAAATACCACAACCTAGATTGCCCACCCCATATCACACCCTGACCTAACCAAACTAGAGGAAATAAAACGTCTCTCTAAGGTCAGGGCGTGACAGAATTGAACTAAGTAGTGTGTGTAAATGACATACAGGTGTGTGAACAGGTGATCAGAATTCAGGTGATTGGGATCTGGAAAGTGAGCTGCGTTCAGGGGATCTATGTAGACGTTACATTATTACCCTGGAATGTCCGTTATTCCAAAGGACGATTTGGACAGGTTTAGTTTTTTCCAAACTGCCCCCTGGCATTATCTTTTTATGTATATATAAAAATTGACAGTTATGACAGAAGCCTGGAGTTTTTTTTCTAGGCATGAAGATATTTCAAGAAGTCCGGGCAATAACAGGCTACACTGATAACTCGAGCTTGGTTCCCAAGTTTCTAAACCTGTCACGTTCTGACCAGTAAAGGGGTCACTTGTTATTGTAGTTTGGTCAGGACGTGGCAGGGGGGTATTTGTTTTATGTGGTTCGGGGTGTGTGTTTATGTAGAGGGGTATTTGGTTAGAGTATTCCGGGGGTTTTGGGTTATGTTCTATGTGTCGTATTCTAGGTTCTATCTATGTTGTGTATTTCTTTGTGTTGGCCTGGTATGGCTCTCAATCAGGAACAGCTGTACATCATTGTTGCTGATTGAGAGTCATACTTAGGTAGCCTGTTTTCACCTGTCCCTTTGTGGGAAGTTGTATTCGTGCACTGCTATGTTTAGCCTGCAGAACTGTTAGCTGTCGTTCGTTTTTTTGTTTTGTTGTTTTTGTGTGGTGTTCGTAATAAAATAAATATGAGCATTAACGTACCCGCTGCATTTTGGTCCACTTCCTATGACGACCGTTACAAAACCATACCAAACCATTTTTGGTATAGTGTAGCCATAATATTTGAATTGAGGAAGTGGGATCATAATCATTAGGATATTTTAACGATCCGCTATAGAAGACGTCCTAAATGCTCCCCAGCCTTCAGATGTGAGCTAAACAGTGCACTTGCACTTGAGATGCATTTTAGGCTATGAATGAGAGTGAACTTGTCATTTCCAAACGTTTAGCTCAGTTGTATGATGCTTTGCGATCTATTAACAGCAAGGGTTGCAATAAATAGCCGCAATATTTTTTTGATGCTTTTACCGAAGGTTCAATTAATTCACACGTAACATATAAACAAAAGCTTTCACTATGAAAGTCAATACATGTAGTCCCTTCATATATAGACTATGTGCAGCGCTTCGTTAAATTTTATTTTAGTTTTCTTGCTCAAACTGCAAGCAACACCTGTCAAACTCAGACATTGCTCTCAAAACACAGGGATGTCGATCCGCACGGGACTAGTATCATCAGAGGACTTTGCCAAAAAATAGTAGGTTATTCTGGCTACAATTGTTACTGACATGGCAGATTCAGACGGGACTAAAATTACATATGTGTATTGTGCTCGTGCACTTAATTACAATACCCAACCAGTGTTGCCAACTAATTTTCAGGGTAAGTTGCTAAATGACATTGTGATGTCATTGCGTGATAACGTAAAACTGCGTCATTACGTAGAATTCACAATAATCTTACTCAAATTGACTGGCCAGCTCAGCAAAAAATATGATTTGACATTTGTTATGGTACAAACTCCCACTCTTTTCTGTACTTCTGGCTGTACAATTTCGATTGAGACATGTTGATTGATGTTGTAAGTTCTGTTCAAGATCAAACATTCGTTTGCAGTCAGCCAACAATGATTTGCAATTTGCTGAAATTGCTGCTGGCCGGCTGCTGCCTGTGCATGAGCTGAGCGCCTGCTGCTGACGTCACTCACAATGCACTTTTGCAGCCAGGCACATGTGTTGTGACTGAGTGTGTGACAGAGAAAATCATTTTTGTGTCATTTAGAGGGAAAATGCGTGCATTTTAGCATTTGAGTCACTTTCCAAAAGTTGCTAATATTGTTGCTAGGTGCTGTTTGAAAAAAGAGTTGCCAGGGTAGTCTGAAAAGTTGCTAAATCTAGCAACAACATTGCTAAATTGGCATCACTGTACCCAACCTCCCCAGTAAAACGAATCCTGTCCGAATAGGGCTAAAGAAGAGTCTTCGACTATAATGTGCTTTTTTGAGAATCCTAGCTGTGCCGTTGAGGAACTAGAACAAGTACACTTGTAGTTGTTTTGTTTGGAACACAACCCTGCATCCCCGCCATCACACAATTACTGTTGTTATTTAGGCAATCCAAAAACGTTCCATTATAAATCGCAATCTGGGTTAAGAGGGCATAATTTGAAAGCTTGTTCTATTGCCAACATGACTATCTAAATGATAAAATATGATATTACAGTGTTAGGCTTTCAATGTAATCCAGGAAAACAGATTATAATTTTGGTGTGCATAGAAAGAATTCATGAGTACATTCAGGTGAGTGTGCCGTGGCGAATTTTCTTCACAATAGACAAACAGGTTAATTCTGTTCAGAACAACCAAGGGTATGACGCCATGTCATCTTGTAACTGTACATCAAACATAGTGATCATACACATTGACATTGTATTTAGCTTTATGATATGGAAACGTAAAGTGCGGATGTTTGGCTTGATTGTAATGACATCAAAGCAGTATTTATTATAATCCTCAACGTCTGATCTTTCAAAAATACATTGAGTCCTCTTCATTTATAGCATTTGCCCCCATCCCTCCAATGGGGGAAACTTCTTGCCGTGTGTGATTGTCATGTTCAGAACCGCTGTCAGTCAAAACCCATACAGTGCTGTGAAGCACAGAGCCTCAGGTCTGACGTCATGTACAGTATCTAGCATGTTACTGTCCAGCCACCGTGTTCCAATTTAGGCATTTATCAGTGCCCAAATCTGCAATTGTTAACCCGCATATGGTTACGAGTGTAAAGGGCTACAGTACCCAGGTGAAGTGAGTTTTTCATATAGTGGTTTATATGGTTTGCTGCTTGTTGCTGTAGTATATATTATCACAAATATGATATACGCAACAGCAAATAAAAATATCCTAAATACTTTTTCCCAGCTGAGAAACTCTGCATATCTGCATAACTGTCTGTATTTCAAACTGAAAGCTGGCTTATATAACCGCAAATTATTCTGTGTCGAACACTATGAAAGGACAGGAAATTCTGCCTCTGGACACTTTATGGTTTAGACGGAAGCCGGCTAATGATGTTGTACAGATCAACTGAAAGTATTATAACATGTTATACCAATCCAGAAATAAATCGATGACAAAAATCAATGAAGCTCAATAAAGATATCAATAACAATACATATACCACCAAATCATCCCCCCTCTCTTGGGCCGGTGTGCAACCCTAGTACAGCTTCTCTCCTCTTTGGGAAGTTTTGGGAAACAGAAGACCAAGTGTTATGAATGGACTGAGGAATTGGAAGTAAGGGAGTATACGTTATTTATAATGAGGGATACCTGGAGAAAATCAGTCCTCTCTAAAATTAAAATGGATGGCCCTCCCTTCAGTAACATATACTGCATATTCGTCCCGACCCTCCCTGAAAACTTGAAAAAAAGTGACCTTCCCCTATACCCAAAATAACAATTAAAAGATAAAGTGTATAGCAGAGAACATGCCTACCATTTACCCTCACTCCTAGGACAGACCAGAGTCTCAGATATGCCGGTTTAGAAACTGTTCTTAGTTTTGTAAACGTTACATGGCACAGTAGCACGAAGGTTGTGGATTTGGAGACCACCGCAGACAAGGGTAGGGGTGAAAAGATCTCCATTATAAAAAAAGCAATGCATGAATCTATCATCTTATTTGCGGTCTGATAAAAAAATGGCTTTTATAAACACATTTATAAAAGACACCGGTCCGCAGAAGCAATCAATCAGATTCCAAACTCTCCACCATGGCCAAGACCAAAGAGCTCTCTAAAGATGTCAGGGACAAGATTGTAGACCTACACAAGGCTGGAATGGGCTACAAGACCATCGGCAAGCAACTTGGTGAGAAGGTGACAACAGTTGGTGCGATTATTCGCAAATGGAAGAAACACAAAAGAACTGTCAATCTCCTTCGGCCTGGGGCTCACTTTTGCTACAATGTAAAGTAATAAGTGTACAGCTTGTATAACAGTTTAAATTTGCTGTCCCCTCAAAATAACACAACACACAGCCATTAATGTCTAAACCGCTGGCAACAAAAGTGAGTACACTCCTAAGTGAAAATATCCAAATTGGGCCCAAAGTGTCAATATTTTGTGTGGCCACCATCATTTTTCAGCACTGCCCTTAACCCTCTTGGGCATGTTCACCAGAGCTTCACAGGTTGCCACTGGAGTCCTCTTCCACTCCTCCATGACAACATCACGGAGCTGGTGGATGTTAGAGATCTTGGACTTCTCCACCTTCCGTTTGAGGATGCCCCACAGATGCTCAATAGGGTTTAGGTCTGGAGACATGCTTGGCCAGTCCATCACCTTTACCCTCAGCTTCTTTAGCAAGGCAGTGGTCGTCTTGGAGGTGTGTTTGGGGTTGTTATGTTGGAATACTGCCCTGTGGCCCAGTCTCTGAAGGGAGGGGATCATGCTCTGCTTCAGTATGTCACAGTACATGTTGGCATTCATGGTTCCCTCAATGAACTGTAGTTCCCCAGTGCCGGCAGCACGCATGCAGCCCCAGACCATGACACTCCCACCACCATGCTTGACTGTAGGCAAGACACACTTGTCTTTGTACTCCTCACCTGGTTGCCGCCACACACGCTTGACACCATCTGAACCAAATAAGTTTCTTGGTCTCATCAGACCATAGGACACGGTTCCAGTAATCCATGTCCTTAGTCTGCTTGTCTTCAGCAAACTGTTTGCGGGCTTTCTTGTGCATCATCTTTAGAAGAGGCTTCCTTCTGGGACGACAGCCATGCAGACCAATTTGATGCAGTGTGCGGCGTATGGTCTGAGCACTGACAGGCTGACCCCCCCTCCCCTTCAACCTCTGCAGCAATGCTGGCAGCACTCATACATCTATTTCCCAAAGACAACCTCTGGATATGACGCTGAGCACGTCCACTCAACTTCTTTGGTCGACCATGGCAAGGCCTGTTCTGAGTGGAACCTGTCCTGTTAAACTGCTGTATGGTCTTGGCCACCGTGCTGCAGCTCAGTTTCAGGGTCTTGGCAATCTTCTTATAGCCCAGGCCATCTTTATTTAGAGCAACAATTCTTTTTTTCAGATCCTCAGAGAGTTCTTTGCCATGAGCTGCCATGTTGAACTTCCAGTGACCAGTCAGTACGAGGGAGTGTGAGAGCGATGACACCAAATTTTACACACCTGCTCCCCATTCACACCTGAGACCTTGTAACACTAACGAGTCACATGACACCGGGGAGGGTAAATGGCTAATTGGGCCCAATTTGGACATTTTCACTTAGGGGTGCTCACTTTTGTTGCCAGCGGTTTAGACATTAATGGCTGTGTGTTGAGTTATTTTGAGTTATTTATGTCATGCAATAAAATGCAAATTAATTACTTAAAGATCATACAATGTGATTTTCTGGATTTTTGTTTTAGATTCCGTCTCTCACAGTTGAAGTGTACCTATGATAAAAATTACAGACCTCTACATGCTTTGTAAGTAGGAAAACCTGCAAAATCGGCAGTGTATCAAATACTTGTTCTCCCCACTGTAGGTCCTGGATGTCAGAAAGCTTGGCCCCAGTGATGTACTGGGCCGTACGCACTACCCTCTGTAGCGCCTTACGGTCAGATGCCGAGCAGTTGCCATACCAGGCAGTGATACAACCGGTCAGGATGCTCTCGATGGTGCAGCTGTAGACCTTTTTGAGGATCTTTTCAGTCTCCTGAGGGGGAAAAGGTGTCGTCTTGCCCTCTTCACAACTGTCTTGGTGTGTTTGGACCATGATAGTTTATTGGTAATGTGGACACCAAGGAACTTGAAAATTTCGACCTGCTCCACTCACTGCAGCATGACAAAATTAAATGTGTAAAATTGCAGGAAATTAGGTCCAGACCGTCCGTAGGGACAGGAGCACATCTCCTGATTCTGTAGCGTGAGGCAGCTTGATGTACAAGTACACCTCTTGGACAGGACGCTAGTCTCTCGTAAGGCCTCTCCCCAATCTATCTTCTTAATGCTACGTGCCAAGCAGAGAGGCATCGGTCAAAGGGATCGAACCCCCAACTTTCCAATTTCAGGGTGGACACTACCACAGGGTTTTGCTGCTACAGTTATAGTGACTGTAATAGTAGTAGTAGTGTAGAATAGTCACTACTGTAGTAAGAGGATGCTGTTTAAGCCAATCAGTATCCAGGATCCAAACTACCCTATACATAACACTGGTAATGTCACTAATGTAATTCTATTGACAACATTGTTGGCTTGGGGTGCCTTGGTCCACCAAAGAGCACCTTCAATATACAAAGTTATCCTAACTCTTTGCTTATTTGAGCTGTTATTGCCAAAATATGGACTTGGTCTTATACCACCCCTTCCTTGTCACAACACAACTAATTAAGAAGGAATGAAATTCCACAAATTATCAAGGCACACCTGTTAATTGAAATGCATTCCAAGTGACTACCTCATGAAGCTGGTTGAGAGAATGCCAAGAGTGTGCAAAGCTGTCATCAAGGCAAAGGATGGCTACTTTGAAGAATCTAAAATGAAAAAAATTTGTTGAACACTTTTTTGGTTACTACATGATTCCATATGTGTTATTTCATAGTTTTGATGCCTTCACTATTATTTTACAATGTATAAAATAGTAAAATAAAGAAAATCCCTGGAATGAGTAGGTGTGTCCAAACTTTTGACTTTTACTGTATGTGATTACAAGCATATGGTCATACTGTGCTCACACTGTATGTGATAGCTGATAAAGATGTAGACATGAATAGAAGAGGCGAGGGAGTGTGGGGACTCGTAACCATGATGAATAACACTGTCTAGCACGTAATAACACATTACCGTCAGGAAGAGGTTTTTTGACTTGAGTGGACCAGCTTTTATTTTTCATCCCTGTAAAGAGGGATGGATGGGATTGAGGATGAGGGGATGAATGGATGGAGGTGTAGAAAAGGTTTAAAAAAGCAGCTTACAACTGGGTCTTAATGTAGTGCGCTGGAAATGTCACATCAACAAAGTGTGATAGCATACAGCAACAGTTGTCATCTCATTTCTTACACTTTAACATCTGATTTACTTGAAAATATATATTTTTAAGTCTTTGTATGTTTATTGGATAGAGAGAGATAGAGGAACGATTGCTGAAATAGCAGTGGGCCGGATTCAAACCCATGCTGCAGTGGTATACTATATGTGCACCAGAGGCAGCATCATAGACTGCTAGACCACCCGAGGCCACACTTTATTTTCTTAACAAAAGGCACATCTCAATAGGTAGTCCAGGTATGTCATGACAGGTGCCTTTCCTCTTTTCTTCTCTATTGCGCCTCTATTGTTCCTCAAGCAAGGGGGAGGCCGACTACATCACGAATTCCATTCAGACCAACTCCTTCAATGCCCTACTCCTTGAAGTTTACGGTTGTGTAAAAAAAAAAAACTACTTTGTGCAAAACCGATTTTTTTTTACCCTTTAGTGTGTGCACTTTACTGTATTTATACTTGGGATATCACTTTTCAACATTAAAAGTAAAAAAAAATCACTGGAGGAGGTCTAAGTATTCGCTGTTTATGCAAACGGCGGGAGGTTTCTATGAATTAGCATGATGCTATCATGCATTGTGTGCCAGAGTGGGGCTTGTGAGGGGGTGGTTTTAGCAATGAACTAGGAATGGATAGAATAAGCTGTGAAGAGAGCGGCTATGAGAGACACAACTGTTGTAGTTATCCTAACTCTGTTGCCACTTCCAGGGCAACAACGAACTTTGAGGGAATAAGATAAAGAAGTTCAGTAAGTGATAAAAGACCATACAAGAGAAGTATACCAGTAAATCCTGTAGAAGTAGGGATTATATTATAATCTAATGTCATGTATAACTTTGTATGAGGTTAAAAAAAAGGCACCTAAACTAGGGCACCTGAACTAGTTTGGTAATATTGTAATGAAACAGGCAGGGAGCAGGTCTCGAACCCTCGACCTTCTAGCCCGAAGTCCAGCGCGCTATCGACTGTGCCGCAAAAGCATGCTCGAGCGGCAGAGTCGATATCCGCGCTTATAAAACCAGGGTAGTTACACTAGTCCCTCCTTTCAAAGAACGCGCCCTCGCGAATCTACATCTTACAGGAATGTGTTCACCAGCCAAGCACACGCACTGTCGTGGATGCAAGGTCCGATCACTTCTGACACCAATGTAATGAAACAGGCAGGGAGCAGGTCTCGAACCCTCGACCTTCTATCCTGAAGTCTAGCGCGCTATCGACTGTGCCGCAAAAGCATGCTCGAGCGGCAGAGTCGATATCCGCGCTTATAAACCCAGGGTCGTTACAATATTTTAATACTTATATTTACCTCATTTGCTTTTGAAAAAAATATTATTATGACAAAACAATGCCACTATAAACAACTTTGATTACCCAAGACGTGTCATTTCTATTCAATCAGGGATATTATCGGGTAGAAGGGGTGCTTAGTGGAGTTTTTTAAGAGTGCTTAGTGGTTACCCTTTAACCCTGATGGCCAGTTTGAACTCGACAATGGACTTGGGATTGCTGAAATCCATCAGGAAAGAGTTTGACTGGTTCATCATTGACCTCTCTCCTATTGATTTCTGTAACTTGTCACTAGTTTGGTAGATTGATGGGTCGAGAAAAAAGTAGTGCTCCTCACCCTCGGTTCTGTTCTTTCTCCTCCGTTGTTCTTCTTCACCTTCTCCATCACCATTCAGTCAACTCAGTAAAAATTATTCACGCCTCGCAGTTTCTGCTGGATCATCCATCATCCAACGACTGCCCTTCGCTGGTTCGTCTTTCTCATGAGGAAGGGCTTTCGCAAAATCCGCAAAATCCTCCAGCAGTCTGTGAGGGTAGGCAACGGTGAGGACCAGTGGAAGCTGCTGAGGGGAGGACGGCTCATAATAATGGCTGGAACAGAGCCAATGGAATGGAATCAAACACATGGAAACCATGTGTATGATGTATTTGATACCTTTCCACTCATTCAGCTCCAGCTATTACCACGAGCCCATCCTCCCCAATAAAGCTGCCACCAACCTCCTGTGGTGAGGACAGACTCTGGATAATAAGAAACTGTTTAGGTCAGTGTTGTGTCGGGGTAGGTTCCTTGTTCCTTGTCAATCATTGGCTTATTGGTGAAATCAGCAGTCAGACAATATCTTCTTTAAGTAAATCAATCAAACCTTTATTAATGCGATTGCAGACAGAAGTTGGCAATGGTAACACAGCATGTATGTTTCAGAGTAAGTTCTACCCGGTGGTATGATCACCTACGTCAATGTATGTGTGCAGCAATAAACTGAGGTTACCTTATAAGGTAACCTAGTACAGTAGCTTCTCTGAATTCATTCAAATTGTCCACTGTCACACAAGATCAAAATGTCAAAACCAGACAGTGGTTACTTCTCTTTATCTAGTTTCGGTTTGACTCAGACCCAGCCTGCAAGCACACTCTTGCAACAGCCAGGGTTTAACCACAAAGACTATATAGATGGCTTGTGCAACATATAGTGGCAATGTTTTAGACACATAGCAACAGTATCTATTATAAGGCCTGCAGCAAAACATATGAATCTTAAAGTCCCCTTAATCAATAATGGGGAGGGTCTTTGGGACCCTAACCCTTACAGTTGCTGTGAAGAGAGCCTTTCAAACAAGATCTTGCTGATGAATATGTTGAGGTCCCAAATGGGAGCTATACTGGATAATCCATTGTGCTTTTTGGTGAGGACGCTTGAAAGCTCCCTCCAGGTTGGTTGCAACCTAGGTGCCCAGCCTAGGTGGAAGCAGTATCTAGGCACACAGGCACAGCTTTCGCTATAACTCAGTCGAGACTTTAAGTAGAACTCCTGCTGTCTTTCTTTTATGTGGCCCATCTCTCATTCTCTCTCTGTTTCTCAATCCATCTCTCTATCCATAAAGGTGTTTCAAGAGAGACTTTTTTCTATCAATCTCTCCCTCTCCTAATGAAACATTCGTCAGAGTCCGCAGCTGAGGTGTCCTAGTGTGATATCTGTACGACCGTCCAAAGAATAGACAAGGCCATCTGCTGTCTTAACCAGAAGAAACAAACAAACAACATCAATGTTTCAGGTCATGCTACAATGCCAACCAAATGGGCATCTATCTGGGGGTTTCAGAACACAATGAACAACTGACACAAAGACTTCCATTAACTTAACATACAATGTACTACAATATCCTCGACCTTGATGAGGTATCATGGGCAGGGGATTGCCTCCACTAGGTGTTCACTTCACACAACTTCCAACCCAAACAAGTTCATCAATAAACATTAAGTCAACAATAAATAACGTCTGGCCAACATTGGAGAACACCATTTTTAATTGGGTCCAAGGATTTTATCTCTTTGACTTTGGTTAGGGGATATTTTCTCTGTTCTGTGGTTCTGAGAGAACAATTATCTTTTTCTGGTGTATATCAGTGTGGTCCTAGAGGATGTCCAACCTAATCAATATGCTCTTGGCATCCTGTTATCTCCCTTCTACCTGATCTTGGGGGAAAAAACAACCAAGGCCAACCTCTGAACATTCTAAATATTTAAAAGTTTACCTTCTTGTTTAAACTTTTATTAGTTCCTAAACCTGTCTTTTTCTTTTCGGGGCCAAAGTATAAGAAAGGAGAAAGCTTACATCCATCAAGCCCCCCCAAAAATTGAAAGGGTCAGAGGCAAGGTGGGGGAAAAAGTCCAACATTAATATGAAAGCCGGAGCTCTAATGTTTGTAGACAGCCCGATACTTTACTAGTAACAATGTATGTCCTTGGAGAGGAGAGTGAGTATGTATTTTGGACCTGGGTGGCACCTGGCCACATAGACCTCATCACGCACTCCCCCTGACGAAGTTGACTGATGAGCTGTGTGGTTAATGGTGTCTTTATTCTCTAAAAGAAAGTCACAGGGCCAGAAGCAACTGTCAGAGAAAAAAAGGTTGTAAAGGTTTAGGGGACTAGGGAATCAAAGGTGAGGCTGAGCATGGATGTCAAGTGTCAATGTGCAGCAGGTGGGATGGAGTCAGGCACAGGACACCGAGAATGAGTAATAAAGGTCTTTACTCAACAAAACAACTAAATATTCCACGTAGGGAAACAAACTCAGCTCACAAACATACACGACAGCTTAACACGGAACAAACACGCACAAAACCAATGAGGAAACCAGAGGGTTAAATAGGGAACAATAATTAAGAAATGGAAATCAGGTGTGAACAATGAAGACAAAACAAATGGAAAAAGAAAATGTGGATCGGTGGCAACTAGAAAACCGGTGACGATGACCGCCGACAAGGAGAGGGACCAACTTCGGCGGAAGTCGTGACAATGGAACTGTAGCCTCAAGTTTCATTAGACAGCTACTCAACATCTCTGGAGGAGAAAAACGTGTTGTTGCTTCTAAGAAGTGACATAGAACTATATGAACAATGGTGTGATAGGGGTACTTTGTCATAACCTGCAATTAGCAGCACCACCACATATAACCACAGAGATGATTGTGAATTACAGGAAATGGAGGACCGAGCACACCCCCATTCTCATTGAAGGGGCTGTAGTGGAGCAGGTTGAGAGCTTCAAGTTCCTTGGCGCTCTGGTACCGCTTGCAGTGCGGTAGCAGAGAAAACAGTCTATGACTTGGGTGACAGGAGTCTGACAATTTTTTGGGCATTCCTCTGACACCGCCTAGTATATAGGTCATGGATGGCAGAAAGCTTGACCCCAGTGATGTACTGGGCTGTACGCACTACCCTCTGTAGCGCCTTATGGTCAGATGCCGAGCAGTTGCCATACCAGGCAATGAAGAAGTGATACCTCCTAGCCGTTGAGTTAGCAGCAGCTGCTGTAAATGTGGGTTGGGAAAGGATGGACAAAGTATATGTCTACCACACGATGACGGTACTACAATGTATCCACTCTACCACCAGACATTCTTCAGAGGACAAGAGATACCTGCTGGGCAACTCGGCCTTCCATCTATGACCAACCTATTGAATAGCAGCTCAGAGTAAATATTTCTTGCATTTTCCTTTTCCAAATGGGCGGTTATTTAGAATGCATAAGATTCTGTATTTACGATAGCATAGCTTCACAAGGTCCGATCAGAGACCCTCATCCTTTTGTTCTTCAGTCTTCCCGCGCTTTCATTCAACCCTTTTCTTTGTGTAACCAGCCGTCATATCGGTTCCGTCCGCTAGGGACGTTTTCTTCTATGACATAATTAGTAATCAGTGTATGATCCATCCTGTGTATATGTAATTCTGTGTGATTATTTAGTAAATAAATAATTAAACCAAATGTTGTATTGCTGATTCAACTTGTTAGCCAGGGTTCCTGAAGATAACCAACCAAGAATTCTACGATGTTCAGATGAGACTGAATAAGGTGACGATTAAGAATTGACTGCTATTGATGTAAAAGATTACCAGCTCTTTAAGAGTTTATTCGGAAGATAACAGCTCTATAAACTTTATTTCGTGATACCCAGACTTTCTAGTTAATTACATTTACATGATTAGTTCAATCAGGTAATATTAATTACAGAGAAATTATTTTATAGAATAGCATGTCATATCACTTAATCCGGCATAGCAAAGACACAACATAGTGTCCCGCTCCT
The DNA here is from genome assembly GCF_901001165.1 of Salmo trutta. Classification (NCBI taxonomy): domain Eukaryota; kingdom Metazoa; phylum Chordata; class Actinopteri; order Salmoniformes; family Salmonidae; genus Salmo; species Salmo trutta. The sequence continues at coordinate 8,073,283 of NC_042977.1, forward strand.
TGAAAGCCGCAGCTCTAACCTTTAGCTCGATGCGGATGTTGGCTGTAATCCATGGCTTCTGTTTGAGATATGTACATACAGTCACTGTGGGGACGACGTCGTCGATGCACTTATTGATGAAGCCGATGACTGAGGTGGTATATTCCTCAATGCCATTGGATGAATCCCAGAACATATTCCAGTCTGTGCTTGCAAAACAGTCCTATAGCTTAGCATCCGCGTCATCTGACTACTTCCGTATTGAGCGAGTCACTGGTACTTCCTGCTTTATTTTTTGCTTGTAAGCAGGAATCAGGAGGATAGAATTATGGTCAGATTTGCCAAATGGAGGGCGAGGGAGAGCTTTGTACGCATCTCTGTGTGTGGAGTAAAGGTGGTCTAGAGTTTTTTTCCCTCTGGTTGCACATGTGACATGCAGGTAGAAATTAGGTAAAACAGATTTAAGTTTGCCTTTGCCGCTTCTGGATGAGCATTTTCTTCTTTGCTTATGCTTTTAGAGTGCGGTCTTAGTGCCAGCATCAGTTTGTGGTGGTAAATAGACGGCTATGAATAATATAGATGAGAACACTCTTGGTAGATAGTGTGATCTACAGCTTAACATAAAGGTACTCTCAGGCGAGCAATACCTTGAGACTTCGTTAATATTAGACATCGTGCACCAGCTGCTATTGACAAATAGACACATACCCCCACCCCTCATCTTACCAGACGTAGCTTCTCTGTTCTGCCGGTGCATGGAAAATCCTGCCAGCTCTATATTATCTGTGTCGTTGCTCAGCCACAACTCGGTGAAACATAAGATAGTATGGTATATTACATGTACAGCTGGTAGGATAATCTTGATCGTAGGTCATCGATTTTATTGTCCAATGATTGCACGTTGGCCAATAGAACGGATGGCAGTGGGAGTTTACTCGCTCGCCACGAATTTTTAGAAGGTAACACGACCTCTGCCCCCTTTTTCTCCGTCTTTTCTTCATGCAATTGACAGGGATTTGGGCCCGTTCCCAGGAAAGCAGTATATCCTTCGCGTCGGACTCGTCAGACTCGTTAAAGGAAAAAGCTTCTTCCAGTTTGAGGTGAGTAATCACTGTTCTGATGACAAGTTTCTTTTCGGTCATAAGAGACATTAGCAGCAGCATTAGGTAAAAAAGAATTTAAGAAATAAGTTAGCATCCTCTCTGGTGTCATTTTTCTTGATAAAGTTTGCAGACGACACAACAGTGGTGGGCCTGATTACCAACAATGACGAGACAGCCTACAGGAAGGAGGAGTGGGCCCTGGTGGAGTGGTGCCAGGAAAATAACCTCTCCCTCAATGTCAACAAAATGAAGGAGATGATCGTGGACTTCAGGAAACAGCAGAGGGAGCACGACTCCATCCACATCGAAGGGACCGCAGTGGAGAAGGTGAAAAGCTTAAAGTTCCTTGGCGTACACATCACTGACAATCTGAAATGGTCCATCCACACAAACAGTGTTGGGAAGAAGGCACAACAGCACCTCTTCAACCTCAGGAGGCTGAATAAATTTCTCTTGGCCCCTAAGATCCTCACAAACTTTTACAGATGCACAATTTAGAGCTTCTGATCAACGCATCACCGGGAGCACACTGCCTGCCCTTCAGGACATCTACAGCACCCGGTGTCACAGGAAGGCCAAGAAGATCATCAAGGACCTCAGCCACCAGAGCCACGGCCGGTTCACCTCGTTATCATCCAGAAGGCGAGGTCAGTACAGGTGCATCAAAGCTGGGACTGAGAGATTGAAAAACAGCTTCTATCTCAAGGCCATCAGACTGTTAAATAGCCATCACTAGCCGGCCTACACCCAGTACCCTGCCCTGAACTGTCACTAGCCGGCTACCACTCGGTTAGTTACTTAGCCCTGCACCTTAGAGGCTGCTGGCCTATGTACATAAACATGGAACACTGGTCACTTAAATAATGGAAAACTGGTCACTTTAATAATGTTTACATACTGTTTTATCCATTTCATATGTATATACTGTATTCTAGTCAAGTCCATCCTATTCAACTATTGCTGTACATATACTATTATATCCACCTATTCTTCAGATATACTATATATTCTATCCACATACTATCCATAATGTCTATACATCACATCATATATATATTTATACTGCGGACTCCAACATCCGTCAACCTAATATTTCTTAATATATTTGTGTGTGTTGTTAGATATTACCGCACAGTTGGCGATAGGAATATAAGCATTTCGCTACACCCGCAATAACATCTGCTAAACATGTTTATGCGACCAATAAAATTTGATTTGACATACACTGATTGTAGAAAACATTATGAACACTGCTCTTTTCATGACATAGACTGACCAGGTGAAAGCTATGATCCCTTATTGATGTCAGTTGTTATATCCACTTCAATCAGTGTAGATAAAAGGGAGGACACAAGTTAAATAAGGATTTTTAAGTCTTGAGACAATTAAGATATGGATTGTGTGCATGCCATTCAGAGGGTGAATGGGCAAGACAAAAGATTGAAGTGCCTTTGGCGGGGTATGGTACTAGGTGCCAGGCGCAACGGTTTGGGTCAAGAACTGCACCGCTGCTGGGTTTTTCACACTCAACAGTTTCCAGTGTGTATCAAAGGACTTCCAGCCAACTTGACACAACTGTGGGAAGCATTGGAGTCCCTGTGGAATGTTTTCGACACCTTGTAGAGTCCATGCCCTGACCAATTGAGGCTATTCTGAGGGCAAAATGGGGAGGGTACAACTCAATGTTTTCTACACTCAGTGTAGGTACTGTCTGGCAGACCTGGGTTCAAATAGTTTGGGCCAGTAACCAGTTAGGCCTACACCTCTTTCATCATCTATTTATGGGACAGCCTTTCCACATTAGTGGAACATTGCTAGGGACAGTATTTCCAAAATTGTACATTAGCAGACGACATCGAACAACCTACTGTATATAAATACCCCATCTGTGTGTACACTTGGCACTATCACAGAGCAGCTGAACCGGACTGACCCTGCAATCAAACTTGGAGACAATGGACACCTGTGTCTGGTACCCCCGTGTCTGTGTGTGTCATTCGTTCGAAGTGGAGCCGCTGCACTCGGTTTGACGGGTGGCCAAGAGCCGTTAGATTTGTGAAGATCGTAGAGCGTGTGGCTGACACGCACAAGTGTCAGGAGGAGGCCGTTTTCTGAGATTTATGTGTTTGTTGCCTTGGAAGCAACGGTTTGCCGAAACCCCGGAAGATGTCAGTGTTGTTGCAGAAGACACAGCTGTTTGTTTAGAGCAGTAGCGAGACCATTGAATCACACACCTTTCTACTTAGATAGACCTGGCTGTCTGAGAAGAGACACCAGCACATAGGGCCCTGGGCTATCGCAATGACAGGTCTACTGATGTCAACTGTCTAAAGAGGTCAATGAATAACATTTCAATGGCTAAATCAAGCATGAAGCCTATACAACAGGCACACAAACGTAATGTCCTCTTATGTTGTGATATTTACAAGTCTTTCATATTCATTTGTTCTTGGCAGGAACTGCTTTCATAAAGTTTTACACTGACATTTGTTGTTTGTCTTATTTTGCTCTGCTAATAATGGTATGAGTATTGAATGAAACATGACTGAAACATACTGAACATATCAGTTTTTTACAATCGCTTACACACTAAAAGTCGTACTTGAGGCACACTCAGTGAAACCATTAACCTGTCTGGGCTAGGGGTCAGTATTTTCACAGCCGGATGAAAAACGTACCCAATTTAAACAGGTTACTACTCTGGCCAAGAAACTAGGATATGCATATTATTAGTAGATTTGGATAGAAAACACTCTGAAGTTTCTAAAACTGTTTGAATGGTGTCTGTGAGTATAACAGAACTCATATGGCAGGCAAAAACCTGAGAAAAAGTCAACCAGGAAGTGGAGGATCTGAGAATTGTAGTTCTTCTTTCTAGTCCCTTTCGAAACTACAGTATCTGTGGGGTTATGTTGCACTTCCTAAGGCTTCCATTGGCTGTCAAAAGCCTTCAGAAAGTGGTTTGAGCATTCTCCTGTTTCTGAGTGGACTGCCTGGCAACAAAGGGATTGAATATGCTCGATCCCGCGAGCGCACCCCTCCTTCTTTTTCTCCTTGAATGAATACGCTATTGTCCGGTTAGAATATTATCGCAATTTTACGTTAAAAATACCATAAAGATTGATTTTAAACAGCGTTTGACATGCTTCTAAGTACGGTAATGGAACATTTTGACTTTTCGTCTCTGGTACCGCGCTCACGCATTATACCTTTGGTTAGTGCTCTGAGCGCATGAACAAAACAGAGGTATTTGGACATAAATATGGAGTATTTTGCACAAAAACTAAATTTCTTGTGGAAGTAGCAGTCCTGTGAGTGCATTCTGACGAAGATCAGCAAAGCTAAGAGAATATTTCTAATACTAATTCTGAGTTTAGGTTGCCCCGAACTTGGCGGGTGTCTGTATAGCTCTCTGCGATGGCTGAGCTATGTACTCAGAATATTGAAAAATGTGCTTTCTCCGTAAAGCTATTTTGAAATCTGACAAAGCGGTTGCATCCAGGAGTAGTCTATCTATAATTCTTTAAATAATTGTTATATATTTTGTCAACATTTATGATGAGTATTTTTGTAAATTGATGTGCACATTCACCGGACATTTTGGTGGGAATACATTTTCTGAACATCACGCTGTTTTTGGATATAAATATGAACTTTATCGAACAAAACATACATGTATTGTGTAACATAATGTCCTAGGAGTGTCATCTGATGAAGATCGTCAAAGGTTAGTGCTTCATTTAGCTGTGTTTTGGGTTTTATTGACACATGTCCTTGATTGGAAAATGGCTGTGTGATTATTTTTGTCTATGTACTCTCCTAACATAATCTAATGTTTTGCTTTCGCTGTAAAGCCTTTTTGAAATCGGACAATGTGGTTACATCAAGGAGAAGTGTATCTTTAAAATGGTGTAAAATAGTTGTATGTTTGAGGAAGTTGAATTATGACATTTTGTTGTTTTTGAATTTGCCGCCCTGATATTTCACTGGCTGTGTCCCGCAGGCCCACGTAGCCCATAGAAGTTAACTCATGTACTTAAATTCAGACCAAGTCTGCAAAACTGCAAGCACATTATCTACTTTACACTCAGTTTGCAATTGCAAAACACACTTTTTGCAAAACACTAAACACAGTTCTCTACATTAGACACATCATTCAAAACTAACAGATCTTGTGTTTCATTTGGAAAACACTGCCATTCCAAATGACACACTAATTTACCGATTACCTACACCCACTGCTCACGTGTGAAAATACTTATAGCTAATTTCTTCACTTTAGAAATCAGATCTTGAGCACTATAAATAGGCTTCAGGTTGTCTTTCTTGGTTTGGACAACAAAGGAGGCCAATTTTGGAGAGAGAGAGGAAGAGGAGTGAGAGTAAGAGGGGGACGAGGACAAGGAGGACGAGGAGGAGGCCTGTGGTGACATAGATGAGGGGGCATGCCAGGGCTGTATACGCCAGTCCAGACGCTACTTGTTTAGCCAGAGAGAACATCGCTTGTGATGTTGATGATATGCTGTGGCCAGACGCAAATAGGAGACGGGATGCACCCTAATTGTTTTTTTCTTTATAGTAACAAGCTTATTTGTTTATCTTCTACTGTATTTGTTTTGTCTGTTACTGTTCATCCTGAAATGTGGATGAAAATACAATGTTTTGAGAAAGAAATACGTCACAGGCGTTGAAAGGGACAGACCAAGGCGCAGCGGTTATAGTGCTCATCTTCGTGTATTTATTTAGAGAGAGTGAACACTTAAACAAAAATAACAAATGACAATCAACAGTTCTGTAAGGCACATAGGCTATACAGAAAATAACCACCCACAAAAACACAGGAAAAACAGGCTGCCTAAGTATGGCTTCCAATCAGAGACAACGAAAGACACTTGCCTCTGATTGGAAGCCATACTTGGCCACATATAGAAAAAGAAAACTAGAACATATCCCCTGGAAACAAACAAACCCCAAAACACGCAGAAACAACACCCCCTGCCACGCCCTGACCATACTACAAAGACAAATGACCCCTTTTACTGGTCAGGACGTGACAATACATTTTTTTCTCCCCTTGCATTTCTGTTTATAGTGTAAATATATACTGAATATGCATACATACTGTATATATTTGTGCACATACTTGTACATGTGAGTGGTATGACAAACTGCCGTGGACTCCACTGCACATGCAAAAGACAAGATAGTAGTGTTTTACATTTGTCACATCCGTGTGTAGTTAGCGTGTATAAGAGCTAATCATTTCATGGTTTGTGTGTAGAGTTTTGATTCAAAAACTGCATTTTGAGAAGAGTTACAATAGTTTCGAATTAAGTGTTTGGTTTTGCAAGAGATGTGTGACAATTTGCATGTTGTGTGTGTGTGTTTTGGGGTTTTGTGTATAGAGTCTAGAGAAAAGGTCCCGTGTGGCTCAGTTGGTAGAGCATGGTGTTTGCAACACCAGGGTTGTGGGTTCGATTCCCACGGGGGACCAGTGCGAAAAAAAAAAAAAGAAATGTATACCTTCACTACTGTAAGTCGCTCTGGATAAGAGCGTCTGCTAAATGACTAAAATGTAAATGTAAAAGGAGCCATAGTATCCGAAATCATGTATCAGCAATTTTCAAAAACTAATACTGAACATGATAATTATTACACAGTTGTTTTTTTCCAGGAACAATAAACCAGACTATCCATCCAAAGAACAATCAAAAGAGATTTGACTATTTTAGACTGTCCAAAAACAATATCTTCAAATATCTTTTTTACGACAAAGGGCCAGGACCTGCATTCCAAAAACAATCACAGTAGGCCCATGCATCTCTCCCTCAACATCAGACAAAACACTTCAAACAAAATAAAATGTCCGACATGAATCTTTTCAATCTTTGTTTAGTTGTTGAAAACCTACTTTTTCTTATCCTTATATATACTGTAGCCATGGTGAGCATACTTTAAAAAAACCAGGTAGACTAACTCCCTGTGTTATAAAAGTATCAGCCTGTAGAAACAGCACCACTGTCTGCTCACCAACAGTTTTTACACCATCTTCTAGAAAGATATTACTATTTTCCCAATGACAAAGTTATGAAATTCAACATCATATGATCTTTTCAATCACTGAGTCAACTTACTTCACCCAAGACACTTAGGATGATTTGGACACACTGCTGGTACTGTTTATTATCTATCCTGTTGCCTAGTCTTTACCCCACTTTACCCCTACCCACTTGTATATAACTACCTCAATTAACTCGACCGACATGGTACTGTTACCCCATTATCGTGACTCGTTGTGTATTTATTCCTTGTGTTATTATCTTCTATTATTTTTCTCTCTGCATTGTTGGGAAAGGCCCGTAAGTAAGCATTTCACTGTCAATCTACACCTGTTGTTTATGAAGCATGTGACAAATAACATTTGATTTGATAACTCATTCACTGGTGTGCAAGCACAAAGAGCTATATTTTTTTGTCATCCAACAATTGTAAACGCCTGGAAATTGCTAAACGGCATTGGCACTTGGATTAAAACCAGTGCTTTGGTCAGATGACGTGAAAATAGAGCTCTTTGGCCATGCACTCCAGTGGTGGGTTTGGCATCGAAATGAGAATCCATGAGCAGAAAATAACCCCACACCTATGGTAAAATATGGTGGTGGATCTTTAATAGTATGGGGCTATTTTGCTTCCACTGATCAGGAGGCTCTTGTTAAGGTCAATGGCATCATGAACTTTACCCAATACCAAGATGTTTTAGCCAAAAACCGGGTGGCCTCTGCCAAGACACTGAACTTTGACTGCAAGTGGATCTTCCAGCAAGGCAATAGCCCCAAGCACAGATAAAAATCCACAATTTTTTTTTTTACATTTGCCATAAAATATTTTTTTTGCAATGGCCAGCTCAGTCTCCGGAATTGACACCCATTGAAAACCTGTGGTTTGAATTGAACAGTGCAGTTCATAATCACAGACGAAGGACATCAAGAATCTGACAGGATTCTGTATGGAGGAATGGTCTATGATCCCCCTCCCAATGTGTTATCCAACTCAACCTTTTTTTGAAAAAGACTCAGTGCCGTTATCCTTGCATGGTGAGGTATTGAAAGGTATTAAACACAATTAATTTTGACCCTTATCTGTTTGAGAATTTTATGTTATTACTTGATAAACAAATTCTATTTCTCTGAGCAATTGTATTAGTATAAAATCCTTTCCAATCCTTTTTAGCATACAATATAGCACACTATTTGAATTCTTTATTTTATATAGTAATTTCTGCTCATCTCTCTTACGTTTCTCCCTCTCTCTCTTTCTCTTTCCTAAAAATCTCCTTTTCTCCGGACTGTACAGGTGAATGAAGGCATATCAAGGAGATATCAAGATAAACATAAAAGTAGTTCATGGCTGACAGGAAATTAAGAGTCATCCATCAAACGCTTGGCTACCTACACATGTCAGAAAGACCCAAGGGGTCTCGGCACAAATTGGTTTAATTATTTATTTACTAGCTAATGAAATGGGAACACAGGATAAACATACAGACTTCGCACTGGTTATTGACTGGAGACTTAATATGCTAAAACAGGTCCCTAGTGAAATGACAACAACATGGCTGCTTGGTAAAGAAGAGATGGAGAGAGAGAGAGGGACAGACACAATTAACATTGGTACATTCAGAAACTACTCTCACCTACAGTAACCATATGCTCTGCACACGAACTGCCGCCCACTCTGAGTAAGAAATCATGAATGTATTTGCGTGAAATGCCTGGGTTCGCCGGGGATCACTCGGTGGACAGGGCAGCCTTGGAAAGGGGGTTGGACCTTTTTGTGGCACGCTTGTAAGGCTCAGATTGTCGAAAAAGGTTCCAACAAGTCTTCTACTGTTGTCCTCTGTAGTTGTCCGGTATCTGGTGACTTGTTGTGTAGTCTTGAACAGAACTACATAGCTCCATTCGCTCTTGAAGATGCTTCTTTGAAGATAGGCTAGCCAGCCATATCGATGGTTTGAGCAACAGGATGGTCCTACTTAAATTCGCTTTGGAAGATACTTTACTTAGGACAGCTAATCAGCCATACCAGTGTTTGTCCGGGAAGTGAGTTTATCGTCTCCACCTCGTGTTGTGATTCAAAGTTCAAACCACTTTAAACGTGCAGCTGCAGCTTCACGTTTATCTGGTCTGATGTGTTTTTTTCCTTAAATATGGCTTCCAAGCAATTATGCACGTCCTACCAGTATGGGACAAGATTAGGACATTCCCAAAATGTGGTAATGGTTTGCCCCATTAGATCCACATAATCTCTAACATCCCGTTCCATTACCCTGATGTCTTTTCTGTAGATGAGTGTGGTAAAGGATCGCATAATATTTTTTAATGAGCTTGCTCATTTCCATTGTGATTGGCATAAGGTTTCCCACTTCTCCACAGAAATGACCATGTTCCCCTCTCGTTCCCATTTATGCTTTAGGTGTAGTGAATTTTCAGATTTGGACTTTAAGAGGCTATTGTATAGTCCAGAGACAATTTTGCTGCATGGTTCAGATTTAGAAGCAGATAAATATTTTTAATATGCCATGTTCTATAGTCTCCGAATCCTCCTCCTTTATGATTTCATCAAAGCGATGACGCATTTGGAGATATCTATAAAAATCTTGACCTTCTAATCCATACCTCTTTCTTAGTGCTTGGAAGCTTTGGAGCGCCCCCTTGTGTACAAAAGTACAGCAGGCTGAGAGGCCTCTTGTTGCCCACCGGTTATCTATTCTACTGGGAGCAAAATCGGTATCATAGGCACACCATCTTAGTATTTTCTCTGAATCTTTCAAATTATGTTTTTTTTAACTATTTCATGACAAATCTCCAAAGGTAAAAAGGTAAATTGATCCAGGGATTATCTTTATCTATGAACATGTCTATCAACTAGCATAGCTTTTATTGGGAGTCCCCTTGTAGTTTCACACTCAATTTCCTTCCACCTTGCTGTGTAGACCGGGTTTCACCAGCACACAAGTGGCCTTATCTGTGCTGCATAGTAGTATTCTCTTAGACATGGGAGAGCCATTCCTCTGTTCCCTTTTGAAAACTGCAAGGTTTTATATCTGATTCTAGGCTTTTTCCCTTGCCATATGTATCTGAAGATGAACCTGTCCCATTCCATGAATTGCTGCACAGGCACCTCTAATGCAAGAGTCTGGAAGAGATGTAGTAAACATGGTAATATATTCATCGTAACTGACTCAATCCTAGAGTGCCTGGGGCGGCAGGTAGCCTAGTGGTTAGAGTGTTGGGCCAGTAACCAAAAGGCTGCTAGATCAAATCCCTGAGCAGACAAGGTAAAAATCTGTCATTCTGCCCCTGAACAAGGCAGTTAACCCACTGTTCTTAGGCCGTCATTGTAAATAAGAATTTGTTCTTAACTGACTTGCCTTGTTAAATACATAAAAAAAAGGTTTCATCTTAAAATATTTGAATTCAGAGGCCAATAGTTAATGATTGACAGTTTTGTAATGAACACCAAGGTATTTCATAGATTCTGCATCCCATTTCAGACCATACTTGTCCCTGATGTCCGCCAGGGATGTAGTTGAACGTAATACCCAGAGATTTCTGTACCTTTACAACCTGAGAGGGACCCATACACTTCCAGAAGTGACTTCAGTTCTGGGAATGATTGTGTAGGTTGTCCCAGAAAAATCAACATATCATCAGCAAATAATGGCAATTTCTGCACTCCTCCTGCCATATCTATTCCTTTGATGTTATTATTTTGTCTAATCCATTGACTCATGGGTTCTATAAACAGGGAGCGAAGAGAAGGGGGGATGCAGGGCATCTCGGTCTACAACCTCGTTCTTATATAAATGGGTTTGAGAGGTCACCATTGGTTTAAATTCTTGCTGATGGTCTATCATATAATGCCTGAAATGCTGAAATGCATCCAAATCTATACAAGAGATAGGCCCATCTGACAGAATCAAAGGCCTTCTCAGCATCCATGCCCAATAGAATGGCTTCTACCTTATTCCCTTGGTTATATCTCATAATGTGTAGTGTTGGTCTAATACTCTGTCTTTGTCTGATAAAGCCTGTCTGGTCTAAGAGAATAAGCTCTGGTAAGATATTTTCTATTCTTCTGGCTATAGTTTGTAATCCAAATTTAGGACTGAGATTGGCCTGTATTTTCCAAAATCTAGTCTATCTTTCCTTTCCTTCGGTATAAGTGAAATGATGGCCTCTCCATGAGGAGGGGATGTCACTTTTCTGAAATGCTCAGTTACAGTCTGCAAGTAAATTTGGGATAATCGGCACGCCAAATAATTTATTCCATTCAGAGGTGAAACCGTCTGTGCCAGGGGATTTGTCTGCTTTTAGTCTAGTAATAGCTGTATTTTATTCCTCTGTGGTTGGGAGTGTAGGTGTCTGTAAAGATTTGTAGTATCTCTTCTACTTTATGTTGAATTATTTTGGTTTGGGGGTTTCTTAACTTGTAGATAGTATTATCTGCTGGTTGTTTTCTCAATCTATAGGCTAATAGTTTCATAGACTTACTTACTGCCTACTTCATTTTCAATACTGCCTGTGAATACATTTAATCTATTTAATTCTTGATCTTTTTCATTTCTTGTTCACCTTGGGATCTAAAGTGTTGTCGTGACTTAACTTTAACATTTAATCTGAAGACTGTTTAATTGTTACCCGATTAATTTAATCATCTAACAATTAACTCATTAGGATCTGGGGCACCACAAGAGCGGTTCTTTAAAGAGTTACCATTTCCCGAATTAAACTCTAAAAGGTCTTTACCTATCACATATATAATCAGTCAAATTATTAATCATAACCTCGTATCATATCATAATTCTGAACAGTCATAACCTCCTTGCATCTGCAAAACCCAGAGCCTTACTTATGATTCAGTACTACACAGATTGGTTTGATTATTTATTTACTTGCTAATTAAATGGGAACACAGGATAAACATACACACTCTGCACTGGTTATTGACTGGAGACATAATATTCTTAAAACAGGTCCCTAGTGGAATGACAACAACATTGATGCTTGTTAAAGAAGAGATGGAGAGGGACAGAGATTATTAACATTGGTACACTCAGAAACTACTCTCATCTACAGTAACCATATGCTCTGCAGATGAACCGCCGCACCCTTTGAGTAAGAAATCATGAATGTATTAAAGTGAAATGCCTGGGTTCACCGGGGGACTCTCGGTGAACAGGGCAGCCTTGGAAAGGGTGTTGGGCCTTTTCGCTGCAATTTTGTAAGGCTCTGATTGTCTAAAAAGGTTCCAACAAGTGTTCTATTTTTGTCCTTCTTTGTAGTTGTCCGGTATCCAGTGACTTGTCATGTAGTCCTGAACAGAACTACAGAGTTGACTTTCCTTCCATTCACTCTTGAAGAGGCTTCTTTGAAGATAGGCTAGCCAGCCATATGGATGGTTTGAGCAGAGTAACAGGATGGTCCTACTTAAATTCACTTTTGAAGATACTTTACTTAGGACAGCTAATCAGCCAAACCAGTGATTGTCCGGGAGGTGAGTTTATTGTCTCCACCTCGTGTTGAGATTCAAAGTTCAAACCACTTTAAACACGTACGTGGAGCTTCACGTTTCGTTCCAATCCCTCGGTTACAGAATAGATTCTGATGTTTTCACACCTAGCAGGGCTCCCTTGGTCTGTTTGCTTAGCCACCAACTGTCATTACGTCTTCTGTTGTCTGGATTATTTCCTCTGCTCCATATATTCGTTCCTCGACTTTGTCAAGTCTTTTATTGGCTTTGTTAATTTAATCTTTGATATGTTCAAGCTGCTTCTTGTTATCTCGTCAGAAAACTTTTAGTTTCAGAAGTATCATGTTCAGGTTTACTGCCATTTCTTCCTCCTCATCATGGGGGGGAAGTGCTTCAGCTGCGGTCATATTCATTGTTTGGTTTCTCTACATGTTGTTTGTTTGTCTTCCTTTGATGGTTGTTTTGTCTAAGTTTCGTTGTAGCCCCATCTCTTTTGCTCATGTTGTTTGAACTTTGTAAAAATTGTTTGAAGTTTTAGGGGCTTTTTAAATCTAAATATCGGGAGGATTTTTTATTATGCTGCCATGAGGTTGGTGTCATCACCCGGAAGTCTATTACAAGGACTTTTTAAGCACCAAATTATGGACATTTCTGATTGTCAAGGTAGGTTTATTTCAGTACTTGAATTTCTGAGCTTCATATTCAAGTAAGCTACTTCAAGGTGTAACATGGAAACCAAAATGTATTTGTCATATTATGTTATTTCATTAGCAGATCATATTGCGAAGAAGCCCACTAGGCTATGTAATTTGTTGTCATTATATCCAGAATAATTCATAAGAATAGCATTGGGTGTTGCGCAATAGTCTCTCCTACACAATTGTGGACAGTCCAATCCGAGGCAAAAAAAACCATATGAAAACATGAACTCATTACCTTAATGGTTTCTCCAACAAGCCATGGCATCCCTAAAAGGAAAAGACAAAGAGCAACTTGGCGATGCAAACGAGAGTAATGAACAGTTAAATGCTATCTATGAAAACATAGCTAAAATACTCTCAAAGCACACCAACACAAACAAACTGCTAAAATCTGTTGTTAGAAAAGTTGATTCACTTGAAAATAAAGTAGAGGCTATCCTGTCAACAGACCTACCAACATGCACGCATTTTGCGTACCAACTACGCAGTTCTTTGTCCACGTACACAGGTACGAGATCCGAGTTGAAAGTACGCAGAAATGAATAGGGCCTGATTTTTTTGGGGTTCCATTTTAATAAAAAATAAATCCACTGAGTAAATCTAACATCCCGATTCTTGAGCTGCAACACACAGACATGTACAGAGTTTGTGTCAACGGACATGGAGATTAAAAATCATTAATCGACGTAGCTTTCCCGTGTCTGCCCATCCTCCTGTTTGTTGTGGTGCTGAGTTTGCTGACTGTCAGCTGTACGTAAACACATGGACAAATCCCTTTTCGACTCAGTGTTGTGGAAAGGTAAACACTAATTGTTTCAAGCTAACGTTAGCGAACATAAGATAGACATTCAGTGGGCTCTAAAGTACCAGCAGTTCACTCGCATTTGCTAGTGAAAGAAATGAAATACATATACAAAAAATAACTGGTCGCATTTGTGAGAGTGTGAAGTTTACATACACTTAGGTTTGAGTCATTAAAACTAGTTTTTCAACAACTCCACAAATTTCTTGTTAACTTTTTACGACTAGGGGTTCCGCTAGCGGAACGCTTCGACAATATCCGGTGAAATGGCAGAGCGCGAAATTCCCAAAAAATTATTTGAAATATTTAACTTTCATACATTCACAAGTGCAATACACCAAATTAAAGCTTAACTTCTTGTTAATCTAGCCACCGTGTCAGATTTCAAAAAGGCTTTACGGCGAAAGCAAACCAGGCTATTATCTGAGGACAGCACCCCATCAAACAAACACATGACGATCATAATTCAACCCGCCAGGTGCGACACAAAACTCAGAATTAATGATATAATTCATGCCTTACCTTTGAAGATCTTCTTCTGTTGGCACTCCAATATGTCCCATAAACATCATAAATAGTCCTTTTGTTCGATAAATTCCGTCTTTATATCTCCAAAATGTCAATTTATTTGGCGTGTTTGATTCAGAAAAACACCGGTTCCAACTCGCGCAACATGTCTACAAAATATCTATTAAGTTACCTGTAATCCTAACCCAAACAATTCAAACAACTTTCCTAATACAACTTCAGGGTATTTTTTTACGAAAATAATAAATAAAATTTAAGACGGGATAAACTGTGTTCAACACCGGACGAAAACAGTGGAGCGAGCTTTCAGGTCGCGCGCCCCAACCACAACAGTACACTAGACTCGACCCTCGTTCTGAAAAGCCATACTTCTTCATTACTCAAAAGAAAAACATCAACCAATTTCTAAAGACTGTTGACATCCAGTGGAAGCGATAGGAACTGCAAGCAAGTGACTTAGAAATCTAGATCCATTGAAAACACTGTCACCTCAAAAAAAGATTTTCCTGGATGGTTTGTCCTCGGGGTTTCGCCTGCCAAATGAGTTGTGTTATACTCACAGACATAATTTTAACAGTTTTAGAAACTTTAGAGTGTTTATCCAAATCTACCAATTATATGCATATCCTAGCTTCTGGGCTGGAGTAGCAGGCAGTTTACTTTGGGCACGCTTTTCATCCAAAATTCCGAAAGCTGCCCACTATCTTCAAAAAGTTAAACTATAGTGTTGGCAAGTCGGTTAGGACATCTACTTTGTGCATGACACAAGTAATTTTTCCAATAATTGTTTACAGACAGATTATTTCACTTATAATTCACTGTATCACAATTCCAGTGGGTCAGAAGTTTACATACACTAAATTGACTGTGCCTTTAAACAGCTTGGAAAATTCCAGAAAATGATGTCATGCTTTAGAAGCTTCTGATAGGCTAACTGACATCATTTGAGTCAATTGGAGGTGTAATTGTGAATGTATTTCAAGGTCTACCTTCAAACTCAGTGCTTCTTTGCTTGACATCATGGGAAAATCAAAAGAAATCAGCCAAAACTTCAGAAAAACATTGTAGACCTCCACAAGTCTGGTTCATCCTTGGGAGCAATTTCCAAAAGCCTGAAGGTACCATGGTCATCTGTACAAACAATAGTACGCAGCCATCATACCTCTCAGGAAGGAGAGGCGTTCTGTCTCCTAGAGATGAACATACTTTGGTGTGAAAAGTGCAAATCAATCCCAGAACAACAGCAAAGGACCTTGTGAAGATGCTGGAGGAAACCGGTAAAAAAGTATCTATATCCACAGTAAAACGAGTCCTAAATCAACATAACCTGAAAGGCCGCTCAGCAAGGAAGAAGCCACTGCTTCGAAACCGCCATAAAAAAGCCAGACTATGGTTTGCAACTGCACATGGGGACAAAGATCATACTTTTTGGAGAAATGTCGTCTGGTCCGATGAAACAAAAATAGAACTGTTTGGCCATAATGACCATCGTTATGTTTGGAGGAAAAAGGGGGAGGCTTGCAAGCCGAAGAACACCATCCCAACCGTGAAGCACGGGGGTGGCAGCGTTGTGGGGGTGCTTTGCTGCAGGAGGGACTGGTGGACTTCACAAAATAGATGGCATCATGAGGGAGGAATATGATGTCGATATATTGAAGCAACATCTCAAGACATTAGTCAGGAAGTTAAAGCTTGGTCGCAAATGGGTCTTCCAAATGGACAATGACCCCAAGCATACTTCCAAAGTTGTGGCAAAATGGCTTAAGGACAACAAAGTCAAGGTATTGGAGTGGCCATCACAAAGCCCAGACCTCAATCCTATAGAAAATTTGTTGGCAAAACTGAAAAAGCTTGTGCGAGTCAGGAGGCATACAAACCTGACTCAGTTACACCAGCTCTGTCAGGAGGAATGGGCCAAAATTCACCCAACTTATTGTGGGAAGCTTGTGGAAGGCTACCCAAAACGTTTGACCCACGTTAAACAATTTGAAGGCAATGCTACCAAATACTAATTGAGTGTATGTAAACTTCTGACCCACTGGGAATGTGATGAAAGAAATAAAAGCTGAAATAAATCATTCTCTCTACTATTATTCTGACATTTCACATTTTTTAAATAAAGTGGTGATCCTAACTGACCTAAAGACAGGGACTTTTTACAAGGATTAAATGTCAGGAATTGTAAAAAACAGAGTTTAAATGTATTTGGCTAAGGTTTATGTAAACTTCCAACTTCATCTGTACATTTAGTTCTCGGTCCATTAGTTATATTTTCCACGCAACCTTACGAGGATCACACAACCTGATGGACTGTAACTGTAATTATTATCCACATCACAAAAAGCATTACAAAAGCATAATCAAAATAAATCTAAACATTATGGCATTAAATAGAGTCGGGAGTTTAGAAGACTGTGCGATGAAGAATGAATGAGTGTCCGGTATTAGTTGTAGAGGCAATGCTTCTAAAATGCCTTTGCACTAGATTTGAGATTTTATCAATTTCGAAAATCTGAAATGATGTATGCGCTGCAAAGAAATACAATAGGCACCTGTACATAGGCCTGGTCTACTCCCACCTTTCAGCTGTGATGCTGGGGATATTGGTCATATTCCACAGCAATGCAGACTGCGAATGAATATTCAGTCTCGTTTCCAAGAACAAACCCAGTACAGAGTCTCCCTCAATACAGACATGCTGAATGCCCTCGTTACCAAGGTTTCAATGATTGCCAGAGGAACTGTTTGCCACAGAGAAGTCTACCCTGATGCACTGCAGCGTAAGGCTAAATCTGCTAGCTACCAGGCAAATCTGTCTAGGAAATTATTTCTCCAGAAGATTTGTGCTCACCCACTGTTTCCTATCATAGCTTTTTCGTTTTTTTTGTTATGGATAACATGTTTATTTGATACTGATGCTCTGCTTCAAACATTTGTTTTTCTTATCATATTAGTTTTTTTTATTATCGTGGATAAGTCATTTGTACATTTTGTTAAACAAATAACTTGTTATTATTTGTTTAATAAAAAAATGTAAACTCAAAGAATAAAGGCCCTTTGTGTGTTCTTTCTAATTAGATCTTGTTAGTGACGTTTACCATATATGTAAATGAAATGCTGTCAAGAAAGAAAGTATTCCAAACTTTTATAGACTTGATTTAGTACAATTCTATAATTGCGATCAGACTCAAACAGTGAGCGAGCGTGCGGGGAAAGAAAACCCAAATTCGGCGCGTGTTACACGTGCGAGTTGAATCTCCAATTTGCCGCACACGTCTGGTACTCTAAAAAGTTGGACGAGGTTGGCAGGTCTGTGTCAGACACGTACAAACAAGGCGTGCGCATGAACATATAAGACAAAAAAAGAATGACCTTTTGTTAACGAAGTTACAAACTTCGTACAAAAAAGGAGACATTCCAGCTACTTGGTCAAACTGCTATCAGAGGAAATTGAACCGGTTATATCACCGGAGGATCTGGAGCGATGCCATAGGATCGGCATTAAAGAGAAGAACACTAAATATACGCATGGTAATCTTCAAACTATGAAACTAACAGACCAAAGTCAACATTCTGAAGGCACAAGGAGGAAAGGATATCAAAATTCAAGGCCAGACCATTCAATTTGTCCAGGACATGTCTGCTAAACTGAGAAAAAGATGCAAGGAGTACCTGCCAATCAGACAGTCACTGGATGAAGAAGGGATTAGGTCTCAACTCCGCTGTTGGTATTAAAGGGATCACAAAGGATGGAATTCACAAGCACCAACAAAGCCCTAGCCAAGCTGCAGGAAACCTTTCCAGTCGAAGGCCTACAGACACTGTGTGTAATGAAGACCTCCAGACACTGCACGTAATGGAGACCTCCGCAGGCAGAGAACCCCCTACATCAAGAAGAGGACAAAGTGGGAAAAAGAGACAAGCACACTGTAGGCTACATTCAGTGATGCCTAAAATCAGTTTATCTTAAATGAGACAATATTCCTTTCCCTTTCCCCCAATACAATCCCTTTCCCCAAGTAACTGTCCTTCTCTTATGGTGTAACAATAGAAGTAGCCAATGCCAGTGGGCTACATGGACACTGAAAAGACAATTCAAAGGGTGAAATATAGCATGTATGTCTATAACTGTTCTATAACTGTGTGAGTGTGTGTGTCTACAGTCGTGGCCAAAAGTTTTGAGAATTACACAAATATTAATTTCCTCAAAGTCTGCTGCCTCAGTGTCTTTAGATATTTTTGTCAGATGTTACTATGGAATACTGAAGTATAATTACAAGCATTTTATAAGTGTCAAAGGCTTTATTGACAATTACATGAAGTTGATGCAAAGAGTCAATGTTTGCAGTGTTGACCCTTCTTTTTCAAGACCTCTGCAATCCGCCCTGGCATGCTGTCAATTATCTTCTGGGCCACATCCTGACTGATGGCAGCCCATTCTTGCATAATCAATGCTTGGAGTTTGTCAGAATTTGTGGGTTTTTGTTTGTCCACCTGCCTCCTGAGGATTGACCACAAGTTCTCAATGGGATTAAGGTCTGGGGAGTTTCCTGGCCATAGACCCAAAATATCGATGTTTTGTTCCCCGAGCCACTTAGTTATCACTTTTGCCTTATGGCAAGGGGCTACATCATGCTGGAAAAGGCATTGTTCATCACCAAACTGTTCCTGGATGGTTGGGAGAAGTTGCTCTCGGAGGATGTGTTGGTACCATTCTTTATTCATGGCTGTGTTCTTAGACAAAATTGTGAGTGAGCCCACTCCCTTGGCTGAGAAGCAACCCCACACATGAATGGTCTCAGGATGCTTAACTGTTGGCATGACACAGGACTGATGGGAGCGCTCACCTTGTCTTCTCCGGACAAGCTTTTTTCAAGATGCCAAACAATCGGAAAGGGGATTCATCAGAGAAAATGACTTTCCCCAGTCCTCAGCAGTCCAATCCCTGTACCTTTTGCAGAATATCAGTCTGTCCCTGATGTTTTTCCTGGAGAAAAGTGGTTTCTTTGCTGCCCTTCTTGACACCAGGCCATCCTCCAAAAGTCTTCGCCTCACTGTGCGTGCAGATGCACTCAGACCTGCCTGCTGCCATTCCTGAGCAAGCTCTGTACTGGTGGTGCCCCGATCCCGCAGCTGAATCAACTTTAGGAGATGGTCCTGGCGCTTGCTGGACATTCTTGGGCGCCCTGAAGCCTTCTTCACAACAATTGAACCGCTCTCCTTGAAGTTCTTGATGATCCGATAAATGGTTGATTTAGGTGCAATCTTACTGGCAGCAATATACTTGCCTGTGAAGCCCTTTTTGTGTAAAGCAATGATGACGGCACGTGTTTCCTTGCAGGTAACCATGGTTTACAGAGGAAGAACAATGATTCCAAGCACCATCCTCCTTTTTAAGCTTCCAGTCTGTTATTTGAACTCAATCAGCATCACAGAGTGATCTCTAGCCTTGTCCTCGTCAACACTCACACCTGTGTTAACGAGAGAATCGCTGACATGATGTCAGCTGGTCCTTTTGTGGCAGGGCTGAAATGCAGTGGAAATGTTTTTTGCGGGGATTCAGTTCATTTGCATGGCAAAGAAGACTTTGCAATTAATTGCAATTCATCTGATCACTCTTCATAACATTCTGGAGTACATGCAAATTGCCATCATACAAATTGAGGCAGCAAACTTTGTGAAAATGTATATTTGTGTCATTCTCAAAACTTTTGGCCACGACTGTGCTGGGCTTCTACGCAGAGTTGCAAAGAAAAATCCATATCTCAGACTGGCCAATAAAAAGAAAAGATTGGCAAAAGAACACAGACACTGAACAGAGGAACTCTGCCTAGAAGGCCAGCATCCCGGAGTCACTGTTGACATTGAGACTGTTGTTTTACGGGTACTATTTAATGAAGCTGCCAGTTGAGGACTTGTGAGGTGTCTGTTTTTCAAACTAGACACTCTGATGTACTTGTCCTTTTGCTCAGTTGTGGACCGGGTCCTCCCACTCCTCTTTCTATTGTGAAGGGAGTAGTACACAGCGTTGTATGAGATCTTCAGTTTCTTGGCAATTTCTCGCATGGAATAGCCTTCATTTCTCAGAAGAATAGACTGACGTGTTTTAGAAGAAAGTTCTTTGTTTCTGGCCATTTTAAGCCTGTAATCGAACCCACAAATGCTGATGCTCCAGATACTAAAGAAGGCCAGCTTTATTGCTTCTTTAATCAGAACAAGTTTTCAGCTGTGCTAACATAATTGCAAAGGGTTTTCTAATGATAAATTAGCCTTTTAAAATGATAAACTTGGATTAGCTAACACAACGTATGAGCGTATGTTACTGCCTTGTCCAAACCGCACAGATTTGATCCCTGTATGGTAAATTGTTTTACCCTCTCATTATCCCTTAACCTCAACCTGTCACAAGCAAATAAACCCTACATCTTGGTCGCAGATTTAGGCAACCAGGTTGCGCATTTAAAAGCTGATAGGACGTTTGACTGCAGCGTCACAGTTTGAAGTTTGGGTCTTTTGGACAATCGTCTGTTTTTGCAAGGAGTTCGTTAGATAATGTTGGATACTGCAATGTTACTCTACATGAGACACAAGAGGCCACGAGTTGTGTTAGTCTACAAAACACAGTCATGCGCATGCAGGCCTGAGCGGTAGATAGTGGAGAGTGAACTGTTGCAGAGTACATGTTTAAAGAGAGTAGCCATGCAGCCCCTAAAACCACACTGGTAATCCAGAAACCATGGCTTGCTGCGGCCAACGCGATCTATCACTGCCATGCAGTAGGTCACATCCCATTAGTTAGAATGCACTCAGCCTTCTGTATCGATTCTCACCACTGAGAACAATGTAGCATGTGTGTGTGTGCAGTGGGGAGGGTCATGCTAGGGGGAAGGCCGGGCCGGGAAACAATACAGAGTGGATTGCAAGAGATAGCAAATTTATCTTTGAAAAAAGCAAGATGTTCAAAGTTGAAACTGTGCAAGGTCAGAGGACTTCATCAATACATAAGTAACCGAACCATTCTCCAGCACAGCAGTGCATTCACGTTGAGGTCCCATTTATGACGTCATCAAAGAACAATTGTTTATCGAATGTGTGTGTATTCTGCTGTAATTAAAATGTGAAAATAATGAGTTGAGCAGCAGGTTGGATTATTCAACTTTAATTAATCACACCTCTCCTTGGGCTTAGCTTTGCAAATAAGACAATTCTTCCAGTCAGCTTTTCTCTGTATTGTCCAATGAAAATAAAAGCAGGAATGGTGAAATTAAGATGTATGTGTTCTATAAGCAAGTGTGACTTCAAGGTAATACATCATTAAAAAAGTGTGCCACCCTCCCAGTTTGAAGCATTTTGAATAAAGGGTTCATAGGTGACTTTTTGTAATTAGACTCAGCTAGAGTCTAATACAGCCGCTGAAACCAATATCTTCCTCACCCTCATTTTCTTTTCCATAATCAATTAACGCTAGTAAATTGGGTGGAAAACGTCCTTATGTGTGTTGTCCTCATTGGCAAAGTATCTGTATTGTGGCTGCTTCCTCACGCATCACTAATCCCTTAACATTTTGCAGTCTGTCAGCTGTAACCACACTGATTAAGGCCAATCCAAATCCCATTACATTATGCTGACTGGAGAAAACCATCCTTGTGCAGAAAACACCTCTCTTAGGTAGAAGTTGCCCCTATGCTCAGATCTTCCCTGTACCACCTGTGCGTAAAATATATGCATGCATGATTGTAAATCGCTTTGGATAAAAACGTTTGCTAAATGGCATATATTTATGTATTATTACTGTATATAGGATCAGCTTTTCCTATATCTATTCTTGAACATAAACACCAGGAGACATGAGCTGAACTGACATTGTGCTAACAAAAACTATAGGCAACTATCGCCTGAGCCCCAGGGAATTATGTACCAACCAGAACAGGAGTCTACTTCCTCCCTTTATATCTCGCCGTTATCTTGATTCTTCTCTATGTGCCTCAGTTTAGGCTTCCCTTTTGGGGATACAGACAAGAGTCTTTGCTAGTGTAACGATATGCGCTGAGAGTCGGGAAGCAAGTTCAGGGAGTGAGTGTTTTAATAAAATAAACATAATCCAAAACAAGAAACACTAACAGGACACAGACATGAAACTGAAACAGAAACAATGACGCCTGGGGAAGGAACCAAAGGGAGTGACATATATAGGGAAGGTAATGGAGTCCAGGTGAGTCTGATGATGCGCAGGTACGCGTAACGATGGTGACAGATGTGTGCCATAACGAGCAGTCTGGTGACCTAGAGGTCGGAGAGGGAGCACATGTGACAGCTAGCTAAGTATTATGTTACACATGGTGTGTAATAGTGAGCGATACAAGCAATATCGAATTAACCACTAATGCAGGAAGGGGGAGAATTTACCATGATCCCTTGTAATCCACAAGCATCCACCACAAAACAACAACATGTGATTATGTATGTGATTAAAACAAAAGACACCATGCAACTGCATAATTGTGTGACCGTGGGCATGACGTAATGACAGCGAACCAAGTGCCTGGCGTACAATAAATAACCTCTGGTCTTAATTAATTTAGCTCTAAATTTCCCTTTAGGTCTAAAACAAGATGGCGCCGACAGATGGCACCAGTTTCTAGCTCCTAGCCAACTCTGCAGTATATATTTATTCTGTGTGTTATTTCCTACATTATTTACTAAGAAAGTTTCTTGTATTATTACCTACAGCCGGAAATAACTTTTGGATATTAGATCTGCGGTCACTCACCAGAAATTCAACTTCCCTGACCTGAATCCTTTGTTTGAACTTCTCGAGGCAGCTCTATTCATCCCGGTGGCTGTCCCAAATGGCGATGCCGGAGAAGAGGAAGAAGTGGGGCCCCAGTCAAACTCAGGCGGCATGCATGCCATCCACCACTTCCGAGTATATTATTTGCTAATGTTCAGTCCCTGGACAATAAAGTAGACGAGCTCAGGGCAAGGATCTCCTTCCATAGAGACATCAGAGACTGTAACATACTCTGTTTTACAAAATCATGGCTCTCTCCGGATATGTTGTCCGCGTCCATAATTTTGTTCGGTCATTGTCACTGCCCTGTATATACCCCCCAAGCCGTACACTGGACTACGTGCAAACCGGAAATTTCATATCCTGAGACTGCATTTACTGTAGCTGGGACTTATACATCAGCACTCTCCTGTGCAAAACGGGCATCAAGGACACTGGATCATGGACACTCTCCTTTCTGGGATGGCTACGAGGCCCTCTGTCACGTTTACTCCCGCTCCCCCTCTCGGGTGCTCGACATCGCCATAAGCAAACAGGAAAACACTCATCCAGAGGCGGCGCTCCTAGTGGCCGGGGACTTTAATGCAGGGAAAGTTACATCAGTTTTACCTCATTTCTATCAGTATGTTAAATGTGCAACCAGAGGAAAAAAAATTCTAGTCCATCTTTACTCCACACACAGAGACGTGTACAAAGCTCTCCCTTGCACTCCATTTGGCAAATCTGACCATAATTCTATCCTCCTGATTCCTGCTTACAAGAAAAATTTAAACAGGACGCACCAGTGACTCGGTCTATACAAAATGTGTCAGATGAAGCAGATGCTAAACTACAGGACTGCTTTGCTAGCACAGACTGGAATATGTTCCGGGATTCTTCCGATGACATTGAGGAATACACCACATCAGTCACTGGCTTCATCAATAAGTGCATTGAGGACGTCGTCCCCACAGTGACTGTATGTACATACCCCGACCAGAAGCCATGGATTACAGGCAAAATTCGCACTGAACTAAAGGGAAGAGCTGCCGCTTTCAAGGAGCGGGACTCTAACCTGGAAGCTTAGAAGAAATCCTGCTATGCCCTCCGACGAGCCATCAAACCATCAAACTAAGATCGAATCGTACTACACCAGCTCTGACGCTCGTCAGATGTAGCAGGGCTTGCAAACTATTACAGACTACAAAGGGAAGCACAGCCAAGAGCTGCCTAGTGACACGAGCCTACCAGATGAGCTAAATAACTTCTATGCTAGCTTCTAGGCAAGTAACAGTGAAACATAGATGAGAGCATCAGCTGTTCTGAACGACCGTGATCACGCTCTCTGCAGCTGACGTAAGACCTTTAAACAGGTCAACATTCACAAGGCCGCAGGGCCAGACGGATTATCAGGACGTGTACTCTGAGCATGCGCTGACCAACTGGCAAGTGTCTTCACTGACATTTTGAACTTCTCACTGTCTGAGTCTGTAACACCAACATGTTTCAAGCAGACCACTATAGTCCCTGTGCCCAAGAACACTAAGGTAACCTGCCTAAATGACTACCGACCAGTAGCACTCACGTCCGTAGCCATGAATTGTTTTGAATGGCTGGTCATGGCTCACATCAACACCATTATCCCAGAAACCCTAGACCCACTCCAATTTGCATACCACACCAACAGATCCACAGATGATGCACTCTCTATTGCACTCCACATTGCCCTTTCACATCTGGACAAAGGAACACCTATGTGAGAATGCTATTCATTGACTACAGCTCAGCGTTCAACACCATAGCGCCCTCAAAGCTCATCACTAAGCTAAGGATCCTGGGACTAAACACCTCCCTCTGCGACTGGATCCTGGACTTCCTGACGGGCCACCCCCAGATGGTGACAACACATCCGCCACACTGATAAACACGGGGCCCCTCAGGGGTGCGTGCTCAGCCCCCTCCTGTACTCCTTGTTCAATCATGACTACATTGCTAGGCACGACTCCAACACCATCATTAAGTTTGCCGATGACACAACAGTGGTAGGCCTGATCACCGACAACGATGAGACAGCCTATAGGGAGGAGGTCAGAGACCTGACCGTGAGGTGCAAGGACAACAACTTCTCCCTCAATGGGATCAAAACAAAGAAGATGATTGTGGACTACAGGAAAAAGAGGACCGAGCACACCCCCATCACCTGGGCCAAGCTTCCTGCCATCCAGGACCTCTATAGCAGATGGTGTCAGAGGAAGGCCCTAAAAATTGTCAAAGACTCCAGCCACCCTAGTCATAGACTGTTCTCTCTGCTACCATACGGCAAGCGGTACCGGAGCACCAAGTCTAGGTCCAAGAGGCCCCTAAATAGCTTCTACCCCAAAGCCATTACACTCCTGAACAGCTAATCAAATGGCTACCAAGACTATTTGCATTGCCCACCCCCCCACTCTGGAACGCTGCCCCTACTCTCTGTTATTATCTATGCATAGTCACTTTAATAACTCTACCTACATGTACATATTACCTCAATTACCTCAACACCGGTACCCCCGCACATTGACATGGACTCTGTACCGGTACCCCTGTATATAGCCCCGCTATTGTTATTTACTGCTGCGCTTTAATTATTTGTTATTCATATCTCTTACTTAGTTTTGTAGGTATTTTCTTAAAACTGCATTTAAGTAAGCGTTTCACTGTAAGGTTGTATTTGGCGCATGTGACATGTTCAACTTGATTTGATTTTCTCATCATTACACACACCTGCCACCATCGTTATGCGCACCTGCACCTCATGAGACTCACCTGGACTCTTTCACCTTCCTGATTACCTCCCCTATATCTGTCACTCCCTTTGGTTCTTTCCCCAGGCGTTATTGACTCTGTTTCATGTCTGTACGCATTTAATGTTTCTTGGTTTGTACTATGTTCTATTTATTATTACATTTGCACTCCCTGTACTTGCTTCCCGACTCCCACCGTACACGTTACACCTTCCCCCGCCCTCCCTTTGGCAAATTAGATCATGCATCCATTCTGCTCCTGCCCACCTATAGGCAGAACATTAAGCATGAAGCACCCATGGTAAGGACTGTTCAACATTGGTCTAAACAATCGCAAGATTGTTTTGGTCTGCCGATTAATATATTTGAGATTCTTCAAATAGCCACCCTTTGGCTTGATGACAGCTTTGCACACTTTTGGCATTCTCTGAACCAGATCCATCAGGTATTCACCTGGAATACATTTCAAGGCACAGGTGTACCTTGTTAAAAGTTAATTTGTGGAATTTAGTTCCTTCTTAATGCGTTTGAGCCAATCAGTTGTGTTGTGGCAAGATAGGGGGAATACAGAAGATAGCCCTATTTGGTAAAATACCAAGCCCATATTATGGCAAGAACAGCTCAAATAAGCAAAGAGAAATGACATTTAAGACATGAAGGTCAGTCATTATGGAAAATGTCAAGAACTTTGAAAGTTTCTTCAAGTGCAGTTGCAAAAACCATCAAGCGCTATGATGAAACTGGCTCTTATGAGGACCGCCACAGGAATGGAAGACCCAGAGTTACCTCTTCTGCAGAGGATAAGTTCAAAAGAGTTACCAGCCTCAGAAATTGCAGCCCAAATAAATGCTTCACAGAACTCAAGTACAAGACACATCTCAACATCAACTGTTCAGAGGAGATTGTGTGAATCAGGCCAAAATGACAGCAATAAGTTTAAAAAAAAACAAGTCAGTAAAAACATGAACACTGCACTCCAATCAAGAACTGTAAAACTGCTTAAAGCTAAAAGTTAATTCAGGTGCTGCAGCTCCATCCTCATCCACTGTCGCTTCCTCGACCCGCTCCTGGAAGTCATAACACAAATTGGTCATTATTTTCAGTAAACAAATGATAAAAATGCCGGTTTAATGTCGACTACCTACTACATTCCTTTGGTACTAGCACAATAATTTTGCTATACTGACCGACTGGATTAAAGTGAAGTAAAAAAAAAAATGTAAAATTATAATGAGCTTGTGCATGTTTGAGAGCGTCTGCTATTTTGTCATCTACCTCTTGTTAGGTAGCCTTGGGGTGTGCTTTCAGGGACGCTCCTATGTTGTGAAAAAAATGTAAATGGTACCTTCCATGTCATATCACTACTTTTCCACCTATGCTGGCTGAGACAGAGGTTGTCCCTCTCTTCCCCCATAGGCAGTTTTGGCCATGAGACCTCTCTCCTTCACCTTTTCTTTGTCCTCTCTCTCCGATCTTAACAGGTGGTAGCATTTCACATTTAGTTTGTAACTGCATTTAATTAAAATTAAATGTTAATAAATGCACATTTGACCAATAATACTATCTACTAAATTATAATAAATAACTATCTAAACTTGTGCATGTACTTACTTGTGACGGCATCATAGATTGATAGCTAATTGAAGGCCCTCTTCCCCTTCAAGGAGTAGCCTGTCCACAGCTCCACTGTTCCAATTTTTCTCAGAATTCGTCTGATTCCTGAGCCCAGGTCCTGGCCGTAGCAGAGGGTCAGGTATCGGATCTGATAAAAAAAATACAAAATAAAAATCCCACTCATTTGTGTATTCCTCAGCTAAAACAGCTGGCCAGAAAAAAATTGATTCACTGTTTAACTAATTTTCCCCCAGAAAAGTGAGGCGAGCGAGCAAAAAATAAATAAACATTAAGTGGATAAGGAATAACAGTAGCTTACCACATTGTCCTAGGCTGCTATATGGACATGAACAATAAGAGAAATATTCAATTTCAGGCTGATTTTCAGATTATAATTATTAATACACAAATTAACATTAATGAACATTATTCACATAGGATGTATAATATTCTATCATGTTCAAAAATTATTGGGAAAAAAAGTTATGTATGAATGTATTATCAGTTCATTAATCTACTTAATTGTATAGTCTAACACATTTAAGAATGATTGACAATAAATAATTGTAATGAAATTAAAATGTTGATGCATAATA
Organism: Salmo trutta; assembly: GCF_901001165.1. NCBI lineage: Eukaryota > Metazoa > Chordata > Actinopteri > Salmoniformes > Salmonidae > Salmo > Salmo trutta. The sequence continues at coordinate 8,101,691 of NC_042977.1, forward strand.
ATAACCTGAATGCATCTCTATAGCCTATAGGCGTTTGTCACGACTTCCGCTGAAGTCGGTTCCTCTCCTTGTTCGGGCGGCGTTCAGCGGTCGACGTCACCGGTCTTCTAGCCATCGCCGATCCACCTTTTAATTTCCATTTGTTTTGTTTTGTCTTCCCACAAACCTGGTTCACATTTCCCTCAGTACTTGTCATGTATTTAACCCTCTGTTCCCCCCATGTCTGTGTGTGAAATTGTTTGTTGTAAGTGCTTGTGCACTTTGTGACTGGTGTGCGATGGGTTTTGTACCCATATTTTGTTATTCTGGATGCCGTTGGTTTTTATATTTAAACTGCTCCGGTTATTACACATAAATCGTAGGAATTTGCGCTGGCTTCAGCCATGACGACATGAGAGAGAAATTAAACATCTGCAAGTCGCCTGCAGGTGCGAGCATGTGTTTCACTGTCCAATCCGAGGCTCGAACATGATCTGATCGCGTGTATCACGCCCTGATCTGTTTCACCTCTCTTTGTGCTTGTCTCCACCCCCCTCCTGGTGTCACCCATCTTCCCCATTATCCCCTGTGTATTTATACCTGTGTTTTCTGTCTGTCTGTTGCCAGTTCGTCTTGTTTGTTCAAGTCAACCAGCGTTTTGTCTCAGATCCTGCTTTTCCCCAGTCTCAACTTTTTCTCGTCCTCCTGGTTTTGACCCTTGCCTGTCCTGACTCTGAGCCTGCCTGCCGTCCTGTACCTTGGTCCCTCTACTCTGGATTATCAACCCCTGCCTGCCTTGACCTGTCATTTGCCTGTCGTTTGCCACGGTTATTACAATAAACATTGTTACTTCAACAGTCTGCACTTGGGTCTTACCTGAAACCTGATTGTATGAACTGGCCATGACTGACCCAGCACACATGGACCAGCTCCGCAATGCCATCTCCTCTCAAGGAGACCTCATTGGTAGACACGAGGACATGTTTCGTGGTCTGATGGAAGGGTTCCAGGACGTGGCTGAATGTCACGACCTACCATTGGACGCTTTGCGGGAGCAATTCCGTGGGCTGCCTACTAGGCAGTATAACACGACGGTGACCTCCGAGACCCTCAGTAACAGAGCTGGTAGCATCACCGTCACACCGATTTCCCGAGAACCACTCTTACCTCCCCTGGAGCGCTACAATGGAGATTCCAGAACCTGCCGGGCCTTCCTCTCTCAGTGCTCCCTCGTTTTTCGAGCTGCAGCCTTTTTCCTTCCCCTAGGACCGCTCGAAGATAGCGTACATTATTACGCTGATGTACGGGAGGGCACTCGCCTGGGCCATGGCGGTGTGGGAGCAACAATCCGCCGTCTGCCTCAGTTTGGAGGTATTCATGGCGGAGAAAAGTTTTTGAGGCTCTGGTGTCCGAGAGAGAGGCTGCTCGGAAGTTACTCCAGCTTCAGCAGGGCTCCCTCAGTGTGGCAGACTATGCTGTGGAGTTCCGCACAGGGTACCTGGAACCCGGAAGCGCTGTTCGACACATTCCTGCATGGATTATCGGAGGGGGTAAAGGACGAGCTTGCAGCCTGGGAACTACCGCCAGATTTCGACTCATCGCCTTAACCATCCAGATTGATGGATGGTTACGGGAACGTAGGAGGGAGAAGAGGTCTGATTGTGGTCCCAATTGCTCACTCAAGGATTCCACCTTGCATCTGATGAACTCCGGAAGTCCCTGAGAGGATTCAAGCTTACCCGAGTCCCTCCAATGACTGCCGAGTTGCCTCTTCCCGAACCGATACAGCTTGGCAGGGCTAGGCTACCTCCAGCCAAATGCGTACGCAGACCTAACACCCAGAGTTGTCTGTATTGCAGTACTGTCAGTCATTATGTGTCTACCTGTCCCTTCAAGAGACCTAGCTCATTTGTAGGAATGAGTACTCTGGTGGGTCTTAAGGACAATGTTGCTTCTCCCCGTACTCACCCTCCTCTCCATGCCACCCTGCTGTCTAGGTCTCTCCAGATACTCATCGTCTCGGGAGCCAATATGAGTGTTATGGACATTACCTTGGCGTCCGAGCTGGGCATCCCCACTCAACCTCTCTCCATTCCTATGGATGTTTGAGCACTGGACGGGCGCTCTATAGGCACGGGTCACCCACCATACCACCCCCATCAACCTACGTGTGTCGGGGAACCACAGCGAGACGATCCAGTTCCTGCTAACTGAGTCTCTGCAGGTTCCCGTGGTATTGGGATTTGCTTGGCTCCAGCGACACGATCCCTCTATTGACTGGGTTACTGGTGCCATTGTGGGCTGGAGTCCGTCCTGCCACACTTTTTGCCTGAAGTCAGCTCTGCCTGCCCCGGGACATCTTCCTGGGGGCTTGGAAATTGCCCCGGACCTCTCCGCCAGCCCCACGGAGTACCAGGACCTCCAGGAGGGGTTCAGTAAGGCCCGGGCCACTTCACTTCTGCAGCACCAACCGGTATCCAAGAAGGTCAAGACAGATGCGCTGGCACGCCGCTATAGCCCCGCGGCTACACCCCTGGAAGCCAAGACCCTTTCCCCCCGCTCCAAGATCATTAGTCCCTCTGCTGTTCGTCCTCTGTTGCCCCGTACCCTCTGTATACTTCCTACCTTTCCTGTGTTTAGAATTAAAGCCATGTCTCACAGCACTTTGTCTTCTGTTAGTGTGATCTGAAGCTGTTTGGTCTCCTGGGCATCAACTTGATAAAGCCTCAAGGGAGAACGGACAGTGCACAGGGATGTGGAGAAAAGTAAGGCGGGGCATCCGTTAAACAGTAATTCAACTTTGTCCGGCCTAATGGAAGTATATATGATTCATCAGAGAAAAAGGTGCCAGTCTTATAGTTCACAAATCAAAGGAACAGACAGAACAGCATATTTACATACAGAACGAAGTGATCGGACAGATTGTTTACATGACAGTGGATTGGTGTAATTCCGTGATATGCCCTGGTTACTGTCCGGGGGGAGTTAGACTTACTGATGCCCAGCTGTCAATTCGTTCACAAGCCTGTGACCGTTTGCGTCTGTTCCTTATCAGAAACCAGTTGTTCTTAAACAAGACAGTTACATCAGGAAATCCTTTTGTAATAAAGACAAAAGTATTTCCTCAAAGAAAATTGTACCACAACAGGTAATGTCACCTCTGACTACACATTCAACGTCATAACATAGTCCAACCATATTCACCAGCTCTTAATAGGACGGTCTATTTAAACACTGGGAACACACACACGACAATGCTGTAACAATGTGCCACACTATTGTGCTATTGCTTTGCTGCTGCCTCCACCACACCAGCCTCCACCTTTTGGTTCTTATATGTCTGGGGGATTGATGCCTAGGCAGCTGTCTGTCATTGCTTTTACCATTTAAAGCATAGACATTCTGAGCTAAGAGCTTTTGTGATGCAGAACCATACTGTCAAAAATGAATGTATATTTATTCGTTATTGATTAAATGAATTCACTAATGTTGAAATTAATACTGGAGTATGCTGACTCAACTGGATTACAATAGTCCACTAGCTGAGGTTCGGCTTTGTTTGTGTCAACTTAGGGCTCCACTGGACTGGTAGACCTTCAAAGACTTCAGAATGTAACAGTAGATATGGTCAATAAAGGCTGGGCACTCCTGCCCTAGACCAAGTAATTGCAGATACTTAACATCCACTCCGCGACATAGCCATACAGACCATTAACATTTCAACCTACTCAATTTCTACTGATCCGCAACGCGGGAAAGAACTACCATTATGATGGCAGAAAAACTTCAAAGGGAGCTACAAGAGGGGATAACTAGCAGAATAATTATTGAAGTTAATTTCATGCATACCACATTCCAAACAGAGAAACTGTAGCGTGTGCCAGGCCCCATAGCCAAAACATTAAAAAAATAACTCCAACCTAACAAACCCATCTTGATCAACTCAGATATATATGGTTGAACGTTACAAGTCTATCCATAACTGTTACGTTACTTCGCATTTTGTTAACAAGCTGTCTGGTGGTGGAGAGCTAGTTTCTTTACATGTGCTAATGAAAGTCTGTAGATCGCAAGCGGGAAGAGGCACTGGCTGGAGTCTTTTTCCGTTTAACTAGCTTGCCGCCGAGTAACCGACACAAAGTAGCCAACGTTACTGACCACAAATGAATGTGACCATACCAGTCTGGTTTCGATGGTAACTGTACAGCTAGGTTGGTTAGTTGTTTATGAGCTCTAAAATATGCCTTCAAGTTCTAACACGTGGCACTATCCTAGTAACGTAGCTAGACTAAGCTATCTATTAGCCAACTGGCCAACTAGCTGGCAAGCTTCCTCGCTAGTTAGATAGCCTGACATCATCAAAATGTCTTTATCTGGGGAGCTGGGAGTACACTAACTTACTTGTAAGATTTAAATACTACATGCTGGATAACTTACCTTTCGTAAAAACTTCCAGGAGGTGAACTGTGTTGGGTCAGTCGGAGTCGATGGCGTCTTCGCTGTTCAGCTGTGTGGTTTCACTTTCACCAATTAGTCTCCAGCCTCAGAATCGTTAATAGCCACACCCACTTTTATATTTGTAATGACAGATAATGGGGTCAAAAGGAACTATTCAGGATGAACCGTCGTCAGGCCATCCCTACTGCTAGCTACTTTATCTGTCTGTAGCTAGCCGCAGGTAGCATAGGTGGGCATACAGGATCCGCCTTTTTGGTTTTTACACATAGTTTAATAACGTATTTACATACAGCTATTACCAACATACGGGTATCGGTGTGATCCCCCTTCTAGTATACATAACAAATCCTTTTGGCTGAACATTATTGAAAACACAGGATTGTTGGCCCCCCAAAAATATTATTGTTATAAGCTACATTCATAAATTAATATAATAAAAAAATATTGTTTTCAGGTATCGTTCCCTCTTCCATAGGCCTATACTGAGGTCAAAATTACATTATGAATTCCCATACATTTATTAAATCAGTAAAATGATGGAAAAATAAATGGCGGAGGGGAAGAGCTGGATCCACTTCCTTTACTCCAAACACAATTATGCTGGCCCCAGTATCTTGGGATCTCTGTCGTGGAGTGATATTCAAAGCTCAGGGTAGATATCCTCTCTGAATAACCTCTGTTTGCCCTCTGTTTGCCTTGAATGGCCTGTTCAACAGCATCGGCCAAGAAACATCCAGCCGGTTATTTCCATATTGATGAATTTGATTTTGTACCTTGTTGCTCTCTTACAAAGGTGATTTGCTCAGCATCGGGCTATGCTTGTGATAAAGTAAAATCGTCATCAATAGGAAAATGCGGAAAGGTTGTATCTGGATTTATTAGAAGATATGCAAATAATGTAAGCATGCAAACATTAATGAATGGAGATGATGGGTACACAGTCCATAGTGGTGAGTCCAAGTATCTCTGATCTGTATAGACATTGATTGAACATGGCTGATGAGGGCATTTCAGCATGGGTTACATCATGGAACCGAGAACCATTTGTGTCAAGAAAGCTAGGCCCTGTGTGCAAGGAAAATGACATCGAGGGCACATCGTTCTTCAACAAGACAGCATACAGGATGATCAAAACAGACCAAATGGGTTACACACAGGGAAACAGGCTTGGTCATCAATTGATTAAACAGTTCTGGTATTCTGCTTCAACGGCACAAAAGGCATTCCTTCACAATATACTTGCTTGCCAATTCCGATTCCTGTACTTATTGCATCTGCAATAGTCTTGAGAACCTGGTCATGCCGCCAACCCACTCCCACAGGCTTTGGTTTGCATCTCAAAATGTGCTTCAGCAATCGTCATCTGGAGCATAGATGCTAGAGACTCCAACTGAACAGGTTGGATAGGCTGTGTTGAACCTCACAAACTTCCTGGATAGGGGACTTGATGCACTGTGGCCCCACTTCCATGAGACTTTCCTCACTGTCTGCTTCCACCAGGCTCCTTGCTTCCTCATACCCACTATTTGACATATCTTATCTCCCTCCACTGCTGCTCTTATTTTATCCTACACTAAAGGCCCTCTTTTCATATTTGGAGATAGGTTCCAAGACCAGCTCTTCCCCAGAGTCACTGCTGCCACAAGACTAATGTGGAGCAGTCAGGTATTTATCCTCGCTCGGCCACAAGTTTTTGGAACAACTTCACATGGATCCACAACCACAAGCAGCACTATCCAGGCTCCATGCAGGCTGTCATCCATGGCCATTTGCATTCTGGTCCCTGATATGAAAGCAAAGCTGCATTGTGCCACATTCAAGTTCATTTTGAGACTTAAATTCCTGACTTTTCCTGCATGTCTTCTTTAGAGAATAGAGAAAGGACAGCCATAGAAACATTTTACTTAATATGTTTCTTTGATTTTAGCATTGTTTTAATATGTGTATTATGATATACACTGTATTTATTTTAAGTGTATATATTCCAGAATGTCTATTTATTACTCTAATGGTATATAACTCTATTAACATTATGAAATGTTTGTAGAAAGATGTTAGATAACAAGGGAGATTTAAGTACAATCTTTAAATGTTTCTTCAGTAACACAATTGCAACGTTGTTGGTAGACACATCACAACTCTCAAATAAACATTCCAAAATGTTCTTTGGATATTCACAAAGTAGTCTGACATTCTGTACAGTTGAGGAACTTTTGGTGAACATTACAAATACTACTACAGTGTCACCAAAGTGTCCTGACATTCAGAACCTCCAAAGTACTTACTGAAAACGCAACTAATATCCATATGTAGTCAATATACCACCACTTGACATACTGACAATGTTCCATAATGTCGAGGTATAATTCTCATTGCAACTTTAGATGTAACTATGCATGGCTCTATATCAAAAGTTCTGAATTGTTATATCCCGACATTGACCTGACATTTAGAAAATTGAAAGGACTAACTGGGAATGTTATGAAGGTTCCCAAAATGTCACCAAAATCATCATATTGTTAAGTCATTTTAGAACTTTTCTAATGAACGTTTCTAATGTCCCCTTATGCTCGGAAAGAAAATGTTACATATAGATCACCAAGGGACATACTGTACAATACATATTTTCCTAAGTCTTTTGAGTAACACAACTGCAATGTTGTTTGTAGACACACCAAGGCTCTCAAAGGAACATTCCTAAATGTTCTTTGGATCTGTCACGTCCTGGCCAGTATAAGGATTAATTGTTATTGTAGTTTGGTCAGGACGTGGCAGAGGGTATTTGGTTTGTGGTTCGGGGTGGTGTTTTTTCTAAAAAGGGCATTTGATTTAAGTATTCCGGGGTTTTTGGGCACTGTTCCTTGTTTACGTATTTCTATGTTGATCTAGTTAGTTGTATGTCTATGTTTGGTTAATTGGGGTGGACTTCCAATTGAAGGCAGCTGTGTGGTGTTGCCTTTGATTGGAAGTCCTATGTTAGTTGGGTATGTTTGTCTGTGTAATTGTGGGAGATTGTTTCTTGTTTAGCGTGTGAGCCTAACAGGACTGTCTAGTAATCGTGAGTTCGTTTTGTTGTTTTTGTATGTTCATTTTTGAGTTTATTAAATGTTCAAAATGAACTATCTCAACTCTGCTGCATTTTGGTCCTCTTTTTCCGACGATGATTTCGCTATATCGTCTGACGACGAAGAAATCCCTGACAGGATCTCCCAAAAGTGATCTGACATTCACTGGACTCATTGGGAATGTTATGTAGAATATTGCCAAAGTGATCTGACAATCAGTACATTTCAGGAACCTTCTGTGAACGTTACAAATGTCACCAAAGTGTCCTGACATTCAGAACCTCCAAAGTACTTACTGAAAACGTAACTGACACTCATATCGTTACAAGTACACCACCACTTGACTTACTGACAATGGTCCATAATGTCGATTTATAATTGTCATTGCAACGTTAGATAACTACTCTTTAGCAAACATTCTGAAATTAGACATTATATGAAAACATTATTTTTAAGTCAACCTTCAAACGTTACTATACGTCAGAAAGTACATTGAGAGCCCCACAAAATGCAGTTTCTGGTAACAACTGGGAACGTAACATTTGTCAGTGGGTACCCGCAGTAGGAAAAAGGTACGTAACAGTGTCCACGTCCAGGGAAGATTCAAGAACATCTCTTATAACGTTACTAAATAACGTAATTTAGCTATTTAAGATCTATGACATTTCAACGTCATGAAAAGACTTGGGACGTAACTTTTTTCAGCTGACACCACATTACAAGGCACGCTTCACAATAACGTTATCATGACTTATGTTGGGACTAGAAGAACATTGTGGTCACGTCCTCAAACGTAATTTTCTTAGCTGGGTTACTACGATATCCCGAAATTGACTTGACATTTAGGGATCTGACATTCACAACATCTACTAGAATCATTGGGAACGTTATGTAAAATATTGCCAAAGTGACCAGACATTCAGTACATTTCAGGAACCTTCTGTGAACGTTACAAATACTACTACAATGTCACTTAAGTGTCCTGATATTCAGAACGTCTAAAGTACTAAAGTATTTAGAACGTAACAAATGTTCCTACACATTGTAACTTATTTTGTACATAACGTTGCTGCTACCGTTTCTTATGACCAAAAAGAGCTTCTGGACATTAGAACAGCGATTACTCACCTTGAACTGGACGAATAATGTTTCTTTAATGAGTCGGACGAGAGGGATTTACTCCAGACACCAAAACAGGCCCTCATCCCCGTCATTCGCTGGAGAAAGAGACGGAGGTTTTGCCGAAGGAGATGCATTGGGGGAAAAAAGTATCTGATCCCTTGCTGATTTTGTACGTTTGCCCACTTACAAAGAAATGATCAGTCTATAATTTTAATAGTAGGTTTATTTGAACAGTGAGAGACAGAATAACAACAAAAAAATCCAGAAAAACGCATGTCAAAAATGTTATAATGATTTGCATTTTAATGAGGGAAATAAGTATTTGACCCCTCTGAAAAACATGACTTAGTACAAAACCCTTGTTGGCAATCACAGAGGTCAGACGTTTCTTGTAGTTGGCCACCAGGTTTGCACACATCTCAGGAGGGGTTTTGTCCCACTCCTCTTTGCAGATCTTCTCCAAGTCATTAAGGTTTCGAGGCTGACGTTTGGCAACTCGAACCTTCAGCTCCCTCCACTGATTTTTCTATGGGATTAAGGTCTGGAGACTGGCTAGGCCACTCCAGGACCTTAATGTGCTTCTTCTTGAGCCACTCCTTTGTTGCCTTGGCCGTGTGTTTTGGGTCATTGTCATGCTGGAATACCCATCCGTGACCCATTTTCAATGCCCTGGCTGAGGGAAGGAGGTACTCACCCAAGATTTGACGGTACATGGCCCCGTCCCTTTGATGCGGTGAAGTTGTCCTGTCCCCTTAGCAGAACAACACCCCCAAAGCATAATGTTTCCACCTCCATGTTTGATGGTGGAGATGGTGTTCTTGGGGTCATAGGCAGCATTCCTACTCCTCCAAACACGGCGAGTTGAGTTAATGTCAAAGAGCTCCATTTTGGTCTCATCTGACCACAACACTTTCACCAGTTGTCCTCTGAGTCATTCAGATGTTCATTGGCAAACTTCAGACGGGCATGTATATGTATTCTTGAGCAGGGGGACCTTGCGGGCGCTGCAGAATTTCAGTTCTTCACGGCGTAGTGTGTTACCAATTGTTTTCTTGGTGACTATGGTCCCAGCTGCCTTGAGATCATTGACAAGGTCCTCCCGTGTAGTTCTGGGCTGATTCCTCACCGTTCTCATGATCATTGCAACTCCACGAGGTGAGATCTTGCATGGAGCCCCAGCCTGAGGGAGATTGACAGTTCTTTTGTGCTTCTTCCATTTGCGAATAATCGCACCAAATGTTGTCACCTTCTCACAAAGCTGCTTGGCGATGGTCTTGTAGCCCATTCCAGCCTTCTGTAGGTCTACAATCTTGTCCCTGACATCCTTGGAGAGCTCTTTGGTCTTGGCCATGGTGGAGACTTTGGAATCTGATTGATTGATTGCTTCTGTGGACAGGTGTCTTTTTTACAGGTAACAAGCTGCGGTTAGGAGCACTCCCTTTAAGAGTGTGCTCCTAATCTCAGCTCGTTACCTGTATAAAAGACACCTGGGAGCCAGAAATCTTTCTGATTGAGAGGGGGTCAAATACTTATTTCCCTCATTAAAATGCAAATCAATTTATAACATTTCTGACATGCGTTTTTCTGGATATTTTTGTTGTTATTCTGTCTCTCACTGTTAAAATAAACCTACCATTAAAATTATAGACTGATCCTTTCTTTGTCAGTGGGCAAACGTACAAAATCAGCAAGGGATCAAATACTTTTTTCCCCCACTGTAAGGGTGCCTTGAGAGGATCTGTTGACGAGTGGCTAATCTTCCTTTGCCATCTGTACTATTGGCCAATGTACAATCGCACGATAATAAAGTGGACGAACTACAAGCACGTATATCCTACCAACGGGACATTAAAAACTGTAATATTATATGTTTCACTGAGTCGTGGTTGAACAACGACATAAATAACATACAGCTGGCGGGTTATACACCCTATCGGCAGGATAGAACAGCAGACTCTGGTTAAGACAAGGGGTTGCGGTCTATGTATATTTGTAAACAACAGCTGGTGCACAATATCTAAGGAAGTCTCAAGGTTTTGCTCGCCTGAGGTAGTGAGGTCCTTATATATTCTTCGTAGATGTCTATTTACCACCACAAACCGATGCTGGCACTAAGACCGCACTCAATGAGCTGTATACGGCCATAAGCAAACAGGAAAACGCTCATCCAGAGGCGGTGCTCCGAGTGGCCGGACTCTTTAATGCAGGGAAACTTAAATCGGTTTTACCTCATTTCTACCAGAATATTAAATGTACAACCAGAAGGGGAAAAAAACTCTAGACCACCTTTACTCCACACACAGAGACGTGTACAAAGCTCTCCCTCGCCCTCCATTTCGCAAATCTGACCATAATTCTATCCTCCTGATTCCTGCTTACAAGCAAAAATTAAAGCAGAAAGCACACGTGACTCGGTCAATAAAAAGTGGGCAGATGAAGCAGAAGCTAAGCTACAGGACAGTTTTGATAGCACAGACTGGAATATGTTCCGGGATTCTTCAGATGGCATTGAGGAGTACACCATCAGTCACTGGCTTCATCGATCAGTGCATCAATGACATAGTACCCACAGTGACTGTATGTTACATACCCCAACCAGATGCCATGGATTACAGGCAACATCCGCACTGAGATAGAGGGTAGAGCTGCCGCTTTCAAGGAGTGGGACTCTAACCCGGAAGCTTGTAAGAAATCCCGCTATGCTCTCCGACGAACCATCAAACAGGCAAAGCGTCAATACAGGACTAAGATCGAATCGTACTACTCCGGCTCTGACGCTCCTCGGATGTGGCAGGGCTTGCAAACTATTACAGACTACAAAAGGGAAGCACAGCCAAGAGCTGCCAAGTGACACGAGCCTATCAGATGAGCTAAATAACTTCTATGCTCGCTTCGAGGCAAGTGACACTGAAACATGCATGAGAGCATCAGCTCTTCCAGACGACTGTGTGATCACGATCTCCGCAGCCAATGTGAGTAAGACCTTTAAACAGGTCAACATTCAAAAGGCCACAGGGCCAGACGGATTACCAGGACGTGTACTCCGAGCATGCGCTGACCAACTGGCAAGTGTCTTCACTGACATTTTCAACCTCTCCCTGTCTGAGTCTGTAATACCGACATGTTTCAAGCAGACCACCCAGTGCACAAGAACACTAGGTTAACCTGCCTAAATGACTACTGACCCGTAGAACTCACATCTGTAGCCATAAAGTGCTTCGAAAGGGTCATGGCTCACATCAACAACATTATCCAGAAACCCTTGACCCACTCCAATTTGAATACCGCCCCAACAGATCTACAGATGATGCAATCTCTATTGCACTCCACACTGCTCTTTCCCACCTGGACAAAAGGAACACCTATGTGAGAATGCTATTCATTGACTACAGCTCAGTGTTCAACACAATAGTGCCCTCAAAGCTCATCACTAAACACCTCCCTCTGGAACTGGATCCTGGACTTTCTGATGGGCTGCCCCCAGGCGGTGAGGGTAGGTGACAACACATCCGACACAATGATCCTCAACATCGGGGGCCCCTCAGCCCCCTCCTGTACTCCCGGTTCACTCATGACTGCACGGCCAGGCACGACTCCAACACCATCATTAACCTGTTAGGGCTAGGGGGCAGTATTTACACGGCCGGATAAAAAACGTACCCGATTTAATCTGGTTACTACTCCTACCCAGTAACTAGAATATGCATATAATTATTGGCTTAGGATAGAAAACATCCTAAAGTTTCTAAAACTGTTTGAATGGTGTCTGTGAGTATAACAGAACTCATATGGCAGGCAAAAACCTGAGAAGATTCCTTACAGCAAGTGCCCTCTCTGACAAGATCTTGTTCTTCTTGTCTCTGTTTATTGAAGACTGAGGATCTTTGCTGTAACGTGACACTTCCTACGGCTCCCATAGGCTCCCAGAGCCCGGGAAAAAGCTGAATGATATCGAGGCAGCCCCAGGCTGAAACACATTTGCGCTTTTGGCAAGTGGCCGATCAGAGGATAATGGGCTTAGGCGCGTGCACGAGTCGACCCGTGCTTTATTTTCTTTCGTCTATTTACCTAAACGCAGATTCCCGGTCGGAATATTATCGCTTTTTTACGAGAAAAATGGCATAAAAATAGATTTTAAACAGCGGTTGACATGCTTCGAAGTACGGTAATGGAATATTTAGACATTTTTTGTCACGAAATGCGCCGTGCTCGTAACCCTTATTTACCCTTTCGGATAGTGTCTTGAACGCACAAACAAAACGCCGCTGTTTGGATATAACTATGGATTATATGGGACCAAACCAACATTTGTTATTGAAGTATAAGTCCTGGGAGTGCATTCTGACGAAGAACACCAAAGGTAATCAAACTTTTCTAATAGTAAATCGGAGTTTGGTGAAGGCTAAACTTGCTGGGTGTCTAAATAGCTAGCCCTGTGATGCCGGGCTATCTACTTAGAATATTGCAAAATATATATTCACCAAAAAGCTATTTTAAAATCGGACATATCGAGTGCATAGAGGAGTTCTGTATCTATAATTCTTAAAATAATTGTTATGCTTTTTGTGAACGTTTATCGTGAGTAATTTAGTAAATTGTTAGTAAATTCACCTGAAGTTTGCGGGGGGTATGCTAGTTCTGAACGTCACATGCTAATGTAAAAAGCTGGTTTTTGATATAAATATGAACTTGATTGAACAAAACATGCATGTATTGTATAACATAATGTCCTAGGTGTGTCATCTGATGAAGATCATCAAAGGTTAGTGCTTCATTTAGCTGTCTTCTGGGTTTTTGTGACATTATATGCTAGCTTGAAAAATGGGTGTCTGATTATTTCTGGCTGGGTACTCTGCTGACATAATCTAATGTTTTGCTTTCGTTGTAAAGCCTTTTTGAAATCAGACAGTGTGGTTAGATTAACGAGTCTTGTCTTTAAAATGCTGTAAAATAGTCATATGTTTGAGAAATTGAAGTAATAGCATTTCTAAGGTATTTGAATAACGCGCCACAGGATTCCACTGGCTGTTACGTAGGTGGGACGATTTCGTCCCACATGCGCCAGAGAGGTTAAAACTTCTTTGGGATCGGTGTCCCTTCCACGGGACCTTGAGCTAACGTAGGCTAATGGGATTAGTATGAGGTTGTAAGTAACAAGAAAATTTCCCAGGACATAGACATATCTGATAGTGACAGAAAGCTTAAATTCTTGTTAATCTAACTGCACTGTCCAATTTACAGTAGCTATTACAGTGAAATAATACCATGCTATTGTTTGAGGAGAGTGGACAATTTTGAAAAGTTATTAATAAACAAATTAGGCACATTTGGGCAGTCTTGATACAACATTTTGAACATAAATGTAATGGTTCATTGGATCAGTCAAAAAAATTGCACATACACTGATGCCATCTAGTGGCCAAAATCTAAATTGCATCTGGGCTGGAATAATACATTATGGCCTTTCTCTTGCATTTCAGAGATGATGGTACAAAAAAAATACAAAAGAACGGTTGTTTTTTTTCTTTGTATTGTTTTTACCAGATCTATTGTGTTATATTCTACTACATTCCTTTCACATTTCCATAAACTTCAAAGTGTTTCCTTCAAATGGTACCAAGAATATGCATATCCTTACTTCAGAGCCTGAGCTACAGGCAGTTAGATTTGGGTATGTCAGTTTAGGCGAAAATTTAAAAGAAGGGGCTAATCCTTTGCAGTAGGTTTGTTTAGTTTATACATGTGCTGAAGTTACTCTATTGCCCATATCTTATGCAAAACATATGTCCTCAGTACACGGGCAAGAAGATGAGAGCAACAGGAGTGGGGGTGGGGGGGACAGATATGAAACAGACCAAACCATTATCAATTTATATTGGTCCAATGAAGATTGATGTAGGGGTGTGGCTCATTTGAACAACCTATTTTAGGTCTTGATGTTATTATGCAACTTGACTCTACATTGAACATTTCTGAATGGAAGATGACGTGGCAAATTAGACAACTGCAGGGATCTACAGTTCAGAACCTGATTATTTGGACTACGAAGAAAAATGAATGTGGAACTTTGGATATGGACCAGTGTACTAGCAAGAAGGCTATGGATGAAACTAAAGTAGTGGAGGCTCCTAACATCATACAACATGGCACACCATGTAATCCAGCTACTCTGATGTTTCCTCCAGATACCACATTACTTGAACATGACTGTTGTGAGTTGGTTTTGGATCATCTCTCTGATGGGTTAATTAAGAGTCGTCCGTTGGAAAAGCCTGAGTTTATCTTATACACAGACGGTTCAAGCATTGTTGAGGGGGGTATGAGGAAGGCAGGCTGGGCAGTTACTACAATGGGCAATGTGATAGTGACATGCATGTGACCTGCAGGAACATCAGCACAGGTGGAGGAATTGGTGGCTTTGACAGAAGCATGTAAACAGGCTGAAGGAAAAACAGCTAATATCTACCCCAATTTGAGGTATGCTTTTGGTGTTATGCATGATTTTGGAAAAATGTGGTAAAACAGAGGATTCATGACATCACTGGGAGCTCCTGTGAAGAATGGACCAGAGGTGATGGCTCTACTGAATGCTCTCCAGTTACCTGGAGAAGTTGCAATTTAGAAAATGAAAGCAGAAAAGGAAAAATCTGTATAGACGAGTGAACACTTCTGTCACCTAAACTGATTAGGAAATATATCTCGGATGCATTGCCTACGGTATTATGTAGTTCAACTTGCATACAACTCTCTAATGCAGTAGGGGAAGCAGGAAGACAAGTAAAAGAGGCATGGGGAATAACTCCAGAGGGAGGATGTGAAGTAGCACCAGGACAGTCTACGCTGCTGGCCTTACTTAATTAAAAAGAGGAGATTCTCATGGTTAAAATGGTGTCCGACTTGAAAAAGTCTAAATATACATATTGTGAGATATTTGGCGAAATAGACAGACATGTCCGTGTAGAATTGTGTAAGTTAATTCACATGCACGACTCAAGGAAAAATGTGCGTAAAGTAGTGAAATGGATGAAAATTAAAGTTGTACTAAAGAAGAAAATGCGATGTGACAGATGCCAACATGGAATGTTCATAAAGAAAGTGCAAATGTGATGCATACACATGGTAAGATTATTTTAGCTGGTTATAGTTAGATCTTGAATATCAGGCTAGAATACATTTTCAACAAAAGATTATTATGTTTAGGACTGCTATGATTTGTCTGCTCTTCTCCCAGCCATAGGGAAGAGATGGGTGTTGGGGGTAGGGTTGTGTGGGAGAGTGTAGATTGGAAATTTGAAAGGGGTGGGTGGGTGCGTGGACATGAAAAGAACATTCCTTAATTATGTACAAATGTAGTGTGATTGTGCAGTAATAATTGTAAAAACATAAACAGTGGCTTGCGAAAGTATTCACCCCCAGGGCATTTTTCCTATTTTGTTGCCTTACAACCTGGAATTAAAATAGATTTTGGGGGGTGTTGTATCATTTGATTTACACAACATGCCTACCACTTTCAAGATAAAAATATTTTTTTATTGTGAAATAAACAACAAATAAGACAAAAAAACGGAAAACTTGAGCGTGCATAACTATTCAACCCCCCAAAGTCAATACTTTAAAGCAATTACAGCTTCAAGTCTCTTGAGGTACGTCTCTATAAGCTTGGCACATCTAGCCACTAGGATTTTTTTTCCCATTCTTCAAGGCAAAACTACTCCAGCTCCTTCAAGTTGGATGGGTTCCGCTGGTGTACAGCAATCTTTAAGTCATAACACAGATTTTCAAATGGATTGAGGTCTGGGCTTTGACTAGGCCATTCCAAGACATTTACATGTTTCCCCTTACACCACTCAAGTGTTGCTTTAGCGGTATGCTTAGGGTCATTATCCTGTTGGAAGGTGAGCCTTCGTCCCAGTCTCAAAACTTTGGAAGACTGAAACAGATTTCCCTCAAGAATTTCCCTGTATTTAGCACCATCCATCATTCCTTCAATTCTGACCAGTTTCCCAGTCCCTGCCGATGAAAAACTTCCCCACAGTATGATGCTGCCACCACCATGCTTCACTGGGGATGGTGTTCTCTGGGAAAGAATATGGCACCACAATGATGAGAGGTATTGGTTTTGCGCCAGACATAACGCTTTCCTTGATGGCCAAAAAGCTCAATTTGTCTCATCTGACCAGAGTACCTTCTTCCATGTGTTTGTAGAGTCTCCCACTTGCCTTTTGGCAAACACCAAACATGTTTGCTTATTTTTTTCTTTAAGCAATGGATTTTTTCTGTCTACTCTTCTGTTAAGCCCAGCTCTGTGGAGTGCACGGCTTAAAGTGGTCCTATGGACAGATACTCCAATCTCCGCTGTGGAGCTTTGCAGCTCCTTCAGGGTTATCTTTGGTCTCTTTGTTGCCTCTCTGATTAATGCCCTCTTTGCCTGGTCCGTGAGTTTTGGTGGGCAGCCCTCTCTTGCCAGGTTTGTTGTGGTGCCATATTCTTTCCATTTTTGAATAATGGATTTAATGGCGCTCCGTGGGATGTTCAAAGTTTTGGATATTTTTTTATACCCAATCCTGTTCTATATTTCTCCACAACTTTGTCCCTGACCTTGTTGGAGAACTCCTTGGTCTTCATGGTGCCGCTTGCTTGGTGGTGCCCCTTGCTTAGTGGTGTTGCAGACTCTGGGGCCTTTCAGAACAGGTGTATATATACTGAGATCATGTGACAGATCATGTGACACTTAGATTGCACACAGGTGGACATTATGTGACTTCTGAAGGAAATTGGTTGCATCAGTTCTTATTTAGGGGCTTCATAGCAAAGGGGGTGAATACATATGCATGCACCACTATTCCATTTCTAATTCTTTCGAATTTTTTTAAACAAGTCATTTTTATATTTCACTTTACCAATTTGGACTATTTTGTGTATGTCCATTACATGAAATCCAAATAAAAATCTATTAAATTATAGGTAGTAATGCATCAAAATAGGAAAAATGCCTAGAGGGATGAATACTTTTTAAAAGCACTGTAGCAGTATGGGTGACCGAAATATTTAGTTATATGTACATCCGTTGTATTGGCACAATTTCAATGCTTCCCGTCCTTTAGCTTTTGACTGTTTTTACTTTCGGTTTTGTACACCAGCTTAAAGCTGAAAGAAACAGTGGCCGCCACTGTTCGCCCCCCAGTGCATTTGATATTGTTTTTGTTTTGTAGAACTGGAGGAGAGGAGCATCTAGCCTCATGGTAAAAATGTGCAGTACATATTCTGCTATTCTATCACGCTTTGTTTATATACAGTTCTAACTAATTTAAAATACAGTACAAACAAAATAAAAGGAAAGGTATGTTTTTTAAACTTTTTTAAATGTGTTTTAGTTGTTAATGATAATTCCTTATGTGTTAACACATTCGTGTGTTTACATCATTAAGCCTTTATGCACAGTACCAGTCAAAAGTTTGGCCACACCTACTCATTCAAGGGTTTTTCTTTATTTTTACAATTTTCTATATTGTAGAATAAAAGTGAAGACATCAAATCTATGAAATAACACATATGGAATTAAACGTATTAAGAAGGAAATATATTCCACAAATTAACTTTTAACAAGGCACATGTGTTAATTGAAATACATTCCAGGTAACTACCTAATGAAGGTAGTTGAGAGAATGCCAAGAGTGTGCAAAGCTGTCATAAAGGCAAAGGGAAGAATCTCAAATATATCATTTATTTTGATTTGTTAAAAAAAATGGTTACTACGTGATTCCATATGTGTTATTTCATTGTTTTGATGTCTTCACTATTGTTCTACAATGTAGAAAAGAGCAAAAATAAAGAAAAACCCTTGAATGAGTAGGTGTGTCCAAACTTTTGAATGATACTGTATGTCTTACTAATGACCAAAGGTGTCTGACTTTAAAGTAAGTACAGCAGCATATGCTATAAGGCATTGATGTACAGTTGAAGTCAGAAGTTTACATACACTTAGGTTGGAGTCATTAAAACTCATTTTTCAACTACTCCACAAATGTCTTGTTAACAAACTATTGTGTTGGCAAGTCAATTAGGACATCTACTTTGTGCATGATACAAGTAATTTTTCCAACAATTGTTTACAGACTTATAATTCACTGTATCACAATTCCAGTGGGTCAGAAGTTTACATACACAAAGTTGACTGTGCCTTTAAACAGCTTGGAAAATTCCAGAAAATTATGTCATGCCTTTAGAAGCTTCTGATAGGCTAATTGACATCATTTGAGTCAATTGGTGGTGTACCTATGGATGTATTTCAAGGCCTACCTTCAAACTCAGTGACTCTTTGCTTGGCATCATGGGAAAATCAAAAGAAATCAGCCAAGACCACAGAAAAAACATTGCAGACCTCCACAAGTCTGGTTCATCCTTGGGAGCAATTTCCAAACCCCTGAAGGTACTACGTTCATCTGTACAAACAATAGTACGCAAGTATAAACCGACCCTAGAGAGGTTAAGTTTGCCGATGACACAACAGTGGTAGACCTGATCACCGACAACGACGAGATTGCCTATAAGGAGGAGGTCAGAGACCTGACCGTGTGGTGCAAGGGACAACAACCTCTCCCTCAACGTGATCAAAACGAAGGAGCTGATTGTGGACTACAGGAAAAGGAGGACCAAGCATGCCCCCATTCTCATCGACGGGGCTGTAGTGGAGCAGGATGAGAGCTTCAAGTTCCTTGGCGTCCACATCAACAACAAACTAACATGTTCCAAGCACACCAAGACAGTCGTGAAGGGGGCATGACAAAACCTATTCCCCCTCAGGAGACTGAAAATATTTGGCATGGGTCCTCAGATCCTCAAAAGCTTCTACAGCTGCAACCATCAAGAGCATCCTGACGGATTGTATCACTGCCTGGTATGGCAACTGCTCGGCCTCCGACTGCAAGGCGCTACAGAGGGTAGTGCGTACGGCCCAGTACATCACTGGGGCCAAGGTTCCTGCCATCCAGGACCTCTATACCAGGCGGTGTCAGAGGAAGGCCCTAAAAATTGTCAAAGACTACAGCCACCCGAGTCCATAGACTGTTCTCTCTGCTACCGCACGGCAAGCGGTACCGGAGCACCAAGTCTAGGTCCATGAAGCTTCTAAACAGCTTCTACCCCAAGCCATAAGACTCCTGAACATTTAATCAAATGACTACCCAGACTATTTGCATTGCCCCCTCCCCCACACCTGCTACTCTCTGTTATTTTCTATGCATAGTCACTTTAATAACTCCACCTACATGTTACCTCAATTACCTCGACTAACCGGTGCCCCACACATTGGCTCTGTACCGGTACCTCCTGTATATAGCATGCTATTGTTATTTTTCTACTGCTCTTTAATTATTTGTTACTTTTATTTCTTATTATTTTTGGGGGTATTGTTCTTAAAACTGCATTGTTGGTTAAGGGCTTGTAAGTAAGCATTTGTCTTCATGTGACGTTACAATCGGAATGATAGAAATACATTTTGGAACGTTGTCTGTAGGTCAAGTGGTGGTACACTTGTAACGTTGTCTTACTAAGTGCATAAAATCAAATTGTATTTGTCATATGCGCCGAATACAACAGGTGTAGACCTTGACAAATACAATTTGATTTTATGCACTTAGTAAGACAACGTTACAAGTGTACCACCACTTGACCTACAGACGACGTTCCAAAATGTATTTCTATCATTCCGATTGTAACATTACATGAAGACAAACCATAGCTCTAAATGTAACATTATGAAAAGTCCCTAGGATATCTCCAAAATAACATGATATTCAGAACCTTTCATGAACTACCACGGAACGTTTTTAATGTTCCCATGATGTCTGTATAGAGACCAGATATTTATAACTATAACACTTATTAGAAACGTTATGAATGTGCCTATAATGTCAAAAACATGATATGACATTCAGTACCTCTGGAAGACTTAAGGGTAACGTTACAAATTTCTCAGTTTCATTCCTTGTTAGCTGGGTTGCTGGTGACACTGTCTGTGATTTATTTAGAATTCAAGGCACACTTAACCAGCATGGCTACAACAGCATTCTGCAGCCTTACGCCATCCAATCTGGTTTGGGCTTAGTGGGACCATCATTTGTTTTTCAACAGGACAATGACCCAACACACCTCCAGGCTGTGTAAGGGCTATTTTACCAAGGAGAGTGATGGAGTGCTGCATCTGATGACCTTGTCTCCACAACGCCTGACCTCAAACAAATGGAGATGTTTGGGATGAGTCGGACCGCAGAGTGATGGAAAAGCAGCCAACAAGTGCTCAGCATATGTGGGAACTCCTTAAAGACTGTTGGAAAAGCATTCCAGGTGATGGTGGTTGAGAGAATGCCAAGAGTGTGCAAAGCTGTCATCAAGGCAAAGGGTGGCTATTTCAAGAATCTCAAATCTCAAATATATTTGGATTTGTTTAACACTTTTTTGGTTACTACATGATTCCATATGTGTTGTTTCATAGTTTTGATGTCTTCACTATTATTCTACAATGTAGAAAATAGTAAATATAAAGAAAAACCCTTTAATGAGTAGGTGTTCTAAAACTTTTGACCGGTAGCATATGTGGCAGGGGCTACAGACAACCACAGATTATAAAGGGAAAGCCAGCCATGTCGCGGACACCGACGCCTCACTCCAAGACAAGCTAAACACTTTCTTCTCCTGCTTTGAGGAAAACATTGAGCCACCGACACGGGCCCCCGCCGCTCACGAGGACTGTGTGCTCTCGTTTTCCATGGTCGACGTGAGTTAATAATTTAAGCCTGTTAACCCTAGCAAGTCTGTCGGCCCAGATGGCATCCCAAGCCACGTCCTCAGAACATGTGCAGACCAGCTGGCTGGAGTGTTTATGGACATATTTAATATCTCCATATCCCAGTTTGCTGTCCTCACTTGCTTCAAGATGTCCACCTTTGTTCCTGTACTCAAGAAAGCTAAAGTAGCTGAACTAAATTACCACATACCCGTAGCACTCACTTCTGTCATCATGAAGTGCTTTGAGAGGCAAGTTAATTAAGGACCATATCAGGTCCACCTTACCCGACACCCTAGACCCACTACATTCCGCATCCACGGATGACACAATCACCATTGCACTGCACACTGCCCTATCCCACCTGGAAAAGAGAAACACCTATGAAAGAATGCTGTTCATCGACTATAACTCAGCCTTCAATGGCATACTTCCCTCCAAGCTCATCACTAAACTCAGGGCCCTGGGTCTGAACCCCTCCCTGTGAAACTGGGTCCTGGACTTCCTGATGGGCCGACCCCAAGTGGTGAAGGTAGGCAACAACACCTCCGCTACCCTGATCCTCAACACGAGGGACCCACAGGGGTGCGTGTTCAGCCCCCTCTTGTACTCACTGTTCACCCATGACTGCATGGCCATGCACGTCTCCAACTCAATTATGAAGTTTTCTGACGACACAACAGTGGTAGGCCTCATTATAAACAACGACGAAACAGCCTACAGGGAGGAGGTCAGAACCCTGGCGGGAGTGGTGCCAGGAAAATAACCTTTGCCTCAACGTCAACAAAACGAAAGAGCATATTGTGGACTACAGGAGACAGCAGAGAGAGCACGTCCCCATCCAGATCGACTGTGCCGCAGTGGAGAGGGTCAAAAGCTTAAAGGGGAATTTCACCATGGCTCTGCCACAGCATATAGTCTTTACTATATTAACAACATTACCTTTTTGTCATAAACATCAACATTATCCAAATCACAAGCTAGAACGAGCGCATTTTAATTTCAGAGGTAGAATTGAGAAGTTGCAACTTCCTATGTATTCGTCTGCTCATAGTGAACCGCAAAGTCCAGCATTCGTAGCAAATGCAGATACCGCCCGTTAGGTAGATGGGGAGTGCCCACAAACTTGGTTCATGGCTTTGTTTACTTTGAACGACCAACACACAGTAATCTCAGAACTTCTCTTGGCAAATTGTTTTTTTTACATTTGTTTTTCACTAACATTTGGCATCATGCCCAGTCAAAATTACAGTGCCACTTTGTTACCTCTAATGACATGTTCAATAAGACGCTGTGCAAAAATAATAACAATGAGGTTCTACCAATCATAGGTTAACAGAAACCGTTATCAAGGAAACCTATAATAGTTGAACACTTAGTAATCTGTTTGTTGAACACCACAAGATAAATAATAAATGTTACCTGTAGGAAAATGTTTCTATCACAGGTCACCAAGGGTACATCTTTAATAAAAAAGTTTGTGATGGTTAATTGTGCATGCCTCCAACTTTCCAGTCGACATGGAATAACTGAATATAAACTCAGCAAAAAAGAAACGTCCCCTCACTGTCAACTGCGTTTATTTTCAGCAAACTTAACATGTGTAAATATTTGTATGAACATAACAAGACTCAACAACTGAGACATAAACTGAACAAGTTCCACAGACTAACAGACTTCTGTGACTAACAGAAATGGAATAATGTGTCCCTGAACAAAGGGGGGGTCAAAATCAAAAGTAACAGTCAGTATCTGGTGTGGCCACCAGCTACATTAAGTGCTGCAGTGCATCTCCTTCTCATGGACTGCACCAGATTTGCCAGTTCTTGCTGTGAGATGTTACCCCAGTCTTTCACCAAGGCACCTGCAAGTTCCCAGACATTTCTGGGGGGAATGGCCCTAGCCCTCACCCTCCGATCCAACAGGTCCCAGACCTGCTCAATGGGATTGAGATCCCGGCTCTTCGTTGGCCATGGCAGAACACTGACATTCCTGTCTTGCAGGAAATCACGCACAGAACGAGCAGCATAGCTGGTGGCACTGTCATGCTGGAGGGTCATGTCAGGTTGAGCCTGCTGGAAGGGTACCACATGAGGGAGGAGGATGTCTTCCCTGTAACGCACAGCGTTGAGGTTGCCTGCAATGACAACAAGCTCAGTCTGATGATGCTGTGACACACCGCCCCAGGCCATGACAGACCCTCCACCTCCAAATTGATCCCGCTCCAAAGTACAGGTCTCGGTGTAACGCTCATTCCCTTCGACGATAAACGCGAATCCGACCATCACCCCTGGTGAGACAAAACCGCGACTCGTCAGTGAAGAGCACTTTTTGCCAGTCCTGTCTGGTCCAGCGACGGTGGGTTTGTGCCCATAGGTGACGTTGTTGCCGGTGATGTCTGGTGAGGACCTGCCTTACAACAGGCCTACAAGCCCTCAGTCCAGCCTCTCTCAACCTATTGCGGACAGTCTGAGCACTGATGGAGGGATTGTGCATTCCTGGTGTAACTTGGGCAGCTGTTGTTGCCATCCTGTACCTGTCCCGCAGGTGTGATCACATTTACACATTTACATATTCATGTTGGGCTATTAGCAGGACAATAGACTCTTCATACCTCAATTTATTTACAAAATGGTAGTTTAATAGCCCGGCTACTTTAGGTGTAAAAATCCCCCCAATTTGTAATGTATTCAGTGCTTAAGTACTCTAAAGTTTTACATTTCTAACTCAAAACCTCATGCAACCACAACATGTCAGATAAAGCATATACTGTACAGTGTTTGTTCATCAACATCTTTATGCTTTCGTTAATAAAATAACGATAAAAAATACTTTCAAAATGCAGATGTTTATTTCAACTACTGTACATCTCAGCTACATTTAATTTCCCCCAGGTCCACGACCACGGGTAAAACCTTGGTGAGATGATCAATGTATAGTTGCATTGTTGTATCGTCAGTTTCTCAAGCCAGATGAAAAATGAAAGAGTCCAGCGAGGATAGGGAGGGGGAAAAAGTTGTCCACATTTTCAAGACCTGGGCTACTTCATTTATTTATGAAATGTACTAGTTTATTTAGGCAATTTATTAATACATTTGTTTAGTCTTGGCCTATTTAGTAGGCTATTTCACAGCATAAAGCTATATTTGTCAGCATAAAGCGGAGTGACTCACTCATTCGTGGCTTTGGATCAAAATAAATAAGTACCAACATTCTTTCTGATAGTAAGAAATGTTTTGACCAGGTTAATCTGCTTATGTTGTGTGTGTTCAATTATTTGTGACAGTGGTTACAATTAAGAATGTAAATGAAATAAATCAAATAAATCCGATTCATAATGAATAATCAGATGTGTTGCAAGCATGTAATTTTTCCTTATTTACATTTTTTGTAAGATTTTATTTGATCTTTTTAGACAACACAAAAAATACATACAAAGGCCAACTACATCACACCTGCCCAGACCCCCATCTCCAGCGCCCGCATCACTCTCCACCACATGACCTCAAACTGCACCGTTTGGGTTTAACCTTCTGAATGAATGATTATATTGAAGATAGAAGCCGCCTCTTAATGAGGCCCGAGAGCCGATTTGTTACCCAACAAAGTAATATCAATTTATTTAGCCTAATTGTTTTATTTACTAAAACAATAACTTCAAAAACAGTCCATTCATCACTGGAATACTTCAAATTGCTGTGCAGGAAAAGGATGTAATCCACCATGCCTGGTCGCAGACTCAAGGCTGGCTTCTCTCTGAAACCACACATCCATCTGATGGTGATGCTTTATCCTTTGGAACCACACAATTACCAGGTGGAGAGTAGGCCTCTTGAAGCGAAAGAGGAAATCAACAAGATCTAAAAATATTCTTTCACAATAGCTGGCAGCTGATTTTTTTGCCTGATGAAGAGCTCTAGTGCGATAGGAGAGCGACTGACTGAAGCATTCACACCTTCATTCATTTTCAAAAGGATAGTCTAATAGCTTGGCTAGGTGTGAAAAATCCCCCAATTTGTGCCACAGTTTAGACTACCGATAGATACTGCGGTCAGTCAGAGTTGAGTCCTATTGTAAAGTGTAGTCTCATGGCCAAAAAAGGGCAAACTTGCAATGTATTCGATGCCTACATTTCTACATTTCTAACTCAATTTCAATGAATGTGTCTTTAACCCTACATTATAATATAACTTATTTTGAACGAAAGCCAGGAATGAGTGAGTCACTCAGCCCTATGCTGTTCCAGTTTCTGTTTGCTATTTGAGTGTTTATTTAATATCCTACTGATTCTGTGATCACCAAACATCATGCAAGCACAAAATGTTGGATAAAGTAATTTCACAAATCCATCTGTTTTTAAACTTTGCTAATGGGAGTGACTAAAGGTATTACAATTGAATTTGAATTAACTGAATGATGAGTATGAAGAAGAGAGTGATTGAATATAATACAATAGTGTAAGATTTGCTCTTCCTCCTCTTCCTCTCATACAAAATAATGATCAAAAATACAAAATGACGATGTTTATTTCAAGTACATCATTGAAGGCAGACCAGCGGAGAGAGAAACATTCTCTGAGGGCAGAGATACAGGCCACAGCTGATGCATTGGTCCAGAGCCACGCCGCATTGGCGGAAGGCGGAAAATTACTCGTTGAAGAAGGCGAGGAATGAGATGGAGTCGCAATCCATGCCAGGTACATCTGTGAGCTCTGAAAAGAGACCTCCGACAGGCAGAGGCAACAAACGTGGCGGGTTTGTCAGTTCACCCTGACATTTTCATTCCTCTTCTGACACCAGAACTTGATGAACTGCTAACCAGGGATAGCAAGGGCCGTCCGGACCGTTATGCTGTTCTGCTATTCCAAGGATGTGTAACCGAAGAGAGAAACCACGAGTGGACACAGAATACAAACTGGGATGGATCCCGAGGCAAATGTGGCTTACCAGTGAACCTCCGAGTGTTCATCATGAATACTGTCTCAGAAGTTTCTGTCCATGACTGATGCAACCAGAAAAAGCATTAAAGACAATCATCATGTTTGCAGATGACAAAACAGTAGTAGGCTTGATTACCAACAATGACGAGACAGCCAACAGGGAGGAGGTGGGGGCTCTCAGAGTGTGGTGTGAGGAAAATAACCTCTCACTCAACGTCAACAAAACAAAGGAGATGATCGTGGACTTCAGGAAACAGCAGAGGGAGCACCCCCCTATCCACATCGACGGGACAGCAGTTGAGAAGGTTGAAAAGTTTTCAGTTCCTCTGTGAATATATCACTGACAAACTGAAATTGTCCACCCACACAGACAATGTGGTGAAGAAGGCATAACAGCGCCTCTTCAACCTCAGGAGGCTGAAGAAATTTGGCTTCTCACCTAAAACCCTCACAAAAATGTACAGATGCACAATTGAGAGCATCCTGTTGGGCTGTATCACCACCTGGTACAGCAACTGCACTGCCCACAATCTCAGGGGTCTCCAGAGGGTGGTGCGGTCTGCACAACACATCAGCGGGGGCAAACTACCTGCCCTCCAGGACACCTACATCACCTGATGTCACAAAAAGGCCAAAAAGATCATAAAGGACAACAACCACCCGAGCCACTGCCTGTTCAACCCGCTACCATCCAGAAGGCGAGGTCAGTATAGGTGCATAAAAGCTGGGACTGAGAGACTGGAAAGAAGCTTCTATCTCACGGCCATCAGACTGTTAAACAGCCATCACTATCACAGAGAGGCTGCTGCCTACATACAGACTTGAAATCATTGGCCACAATAAATGGAACACTAGTCACTTTAATAATATCACTTTAATAATATTTACATATCTTGCATTACTCATCTGATATGGATATACTGTATTCTATACTATCTATTGCATCTTAGCCTATGCCACTATGACATTGCTCATCCATATATTTACATATTCTTATTCCATTCCTTACTTAGATGTGTGTATTAGGTATTTGTTGTGGAATTGTTAGATATTACTCGTTAGATACTGCTGCCCTGTCGGAACTAGAAGCACAAGCATTTCGCTACACTTGCAATAACATCTGCTAACCATGTGTATGTGACCAATAAAATGTGATTTGATTTGATTAGAGTTAATGAGTTGGAGGCATTTTGAAAACATGTTTTCAAACGCTTGTTTTTCAAAAGTGTAGAAGGTTGTAAACTCTGAAAACAACATTTCCACTCCGAGAATGAGAATGGTAAATGACTAATTAATACATTCATTGTAATACAAAAGAAGCCATCCACCCATGATGGGCTATTAGCAGGACAATAGACTATTGCCAAGAAAGAGATCAAGGAGGGTAGGAGCATTGTATCTAAAGACACTGCACAGTAGCCTAATAAACATGTGCATTTGGAAATATCGAATTCAATAATATATTTCTACCACTGTAGATGCTGTGTTTTTGTTTGATGGCGAAGCCTTAAAAACAGATTTAATAAAAGTAAAAAATGTTTTCACATATTTTGAATTAATTCCTGATTTCAATTACTTTGCCGACATGTTGCAGTTTATTTACTGTTTAATTATTCAAGGCTTATTTTTCTTGGAATAGAAACACACTTCTCTGTGCTGGAGTTCTTTTAAGAATACAAAAGAAGTCTTTCACCCTTGATGGGCTATCAGCAGGACAATAGACTCTTGCCGAGGTTAGAGACTTTAAATGTATTAATGGATGTTTGCGAGGCATGTCACATCTCCTGTCTCTTTACATAGCCCACCAAATGCACTGTTTTCTAACCACATCTGGATGGATCCATAACAAATTACTATGGGAATAACTATCACTGAATGACAGAAATATTGGAATAAGGTAGGCTCACGAAGGCAACAAATTGTTGCTTATTGAAACACCCAAAGTCATCCAATTGTTACAATAGGTTTGAAGCAATAGCCTATCCACATAGTCAACTATTTCAGTACCGTTTCGCACTGCTTTGAGACAAGAATGGGGACTGGTCTTTATAAAAAAAATATATAATTTTTTCCTAAGATGGCTTAGCAGTTCAGATGTCCTTTGTCTTCCTCTTGTCGTGTCCCGTGTATATATATATTTACATATTTTCTTCGCATATCTTTTTACATATATAATTTTTTTTCTTCTAAAAACTCAACCTCAAAACACTCTCCTGCAACCCGCCTCACCAATTTAAAAAATAAAAGATAATGATGAAGATAATCAAAGGTAAGGGATTATTGACAATAGTATACAAGACTAGATTTGATATGCGATTGTTCCAAGATGGCGCTGACCTGTAACGGTAGCCTATTTTTCTGAGTATCGCATCCCCTTTTATCGCAAAGTGTGATTACCCAGTAAAGTTATTTTTAAATCTGGCATTACAGGTGCTTTCAAGAGATATTCATCTATAAATCTTAGAATGACAATAGTACATTTTAAAAATGTTTCGAATAGTCAATAAGTAAATTGTAGCGCTGTTTCACCGGATGCATTTGAGGGAAAATAGTTAGTCAACGTCACGCGCCGATGTAAAATGCTGTTTTTATATATAAATATGAACTTTATCGAACAAAAGAATGCATGTATTGTGTAACATGATGTCCTAGGAGTGTCATCTGATGAAGATTGTCAAAGGTTAGTGCTGCATTTAGGTGTTTTTTGGTTATTTGTGATGCATGTGGTTGGTCGGATAATGGCTATGTGGCTACTTTTACGATATACTCCTCTAACATAATCTAATGTTTTGCTTTTGCTGTAAAGCCTTTTTGAAATCGGACAACGTGGTTCGATTCAGGAGAGGTGTATCTATAAAACGATATAACATAGTCCTATATTTGAAGAAAAAAAAAATGAAATTTTGTTATGCTAATGGCGATAGGATTTTTCGCTGGATGTCCGTCCCGACCAGGGGTTAAATAAAGGTGAAATAAAAAAAATATTTAAAAAATAATTCAATCAGATTTTTATTTTCACTGAATCTCCTTTTGGGTATTGGTCAGCCATAAATTAGGTTGTGGAAATGTTAGGATTATTTTGCTCTTCACTCGCAGTCACTTACTAGCCTAGGCTTACTCCCAACCGGTCACGTTCTACAGCACCATATTTTCCTAACGGAAACCCTGAGGCCTACATACAGTGGTTCCTCCTTTAACCTCTATGGGCTAGCGTCCCACCTACTCAACAGCCAGTGTAATCCTGTGGCGCGATATTCAATTTCTCAAACATATGACTGTTTTACACCATTTTAATCTAACCACACTGTCCAATTTCAAAAAGGCTTTACAACGAAAGCAAAACATTAGATTATGTCAGCAGAGTACCCAGCCAGAAATAATCAGACACCCATTTTTCAAGCTAGCATATAATGTCACATAAACCCAAACCACAGCTAAATGAAGCACTAACCTTTGATGATCTTCATCAGATGACACACCTAGGACATTATGTTATACAATACATGCATGTTTTGTTCAATCAAGTTCATATTTATATCAAAAACCAGCTTTTTACATTAGCATGTGACTAGCATGTGACTAGCATTCCCACCGAACACTTCCGGTGAATTTACTAAATTACTCACGATAAACGTTCACAAAAAACATAAAAATTATTTTAAGAATTATAGATACAGAACTCCTTTATGCACTCACTATGTCCGATTTTAAAATAGCTTTTCAGTGAAAGCACATTTTGCAATATTCTAAGTAGATAGCCCGGCATCACAGGGCTAGCTATTTAGACACCCACCAAGTTTAGCCCTCACCAAAGTCAGATTTACTATAAGAAAAATGTTATTACCTTTGCTGTTCTTCGTCAGAATGCACTCCCAGGACTTCTACTTCAATAACAAATGTTGGTTTGGTCCCAAATAATCCATAGTTATATCCAAATAGCGGCGTTTTGTTCGTGCATTCAAGACACTATCCGAAGGGTAAATAAGGGTCACGCGCCCGACGTGTTTCGTGACAAAAAAACCCGAAATATTCCATTACCGTACTTCGAAGCATGTCAACCGCTGTTTAAAATCAATTTTTATGCCATTTTTCTCGTAAAAAAGCGATAATATTCCGACCGGGAGTGGTGGTTTTCGTTCAAAGAGAGAAAGTAAACATGGAGCCATTCAGAGAAAAACAAAACCCTAAGGGTTTCCGTTAGGATGGAATGGAAAATATGGTGCTGTACAACATGATTGTTGGGAGTAGGCTACAGGATTGGAGGATTCTAAATTGTTTGCCTTCATTAGACAACTTTGTTCCAATATTTCTGTAAATCAGTGATATTTATTCCCATAGTAATTCGTTATGGATCCATAACTAAATGAACATCTGCATTTTGAAAGAGTATTTTTTATCTTTATTTTATTAACGAAATGTGGTTATTTGTTTATTAGGCTACTGTGCTCTGGTACTCTGCGCTCTGGTACACTCAGACGAGAGCACTCTGTAATCTGTGTAGTAGGCTGGACACATGACATTTTTAAACAACGTTCTTTTCTGGTAAAAACTAGTTCATTTCATCCGCTGTGGAGCCCAGTTTCATAATATGACCATATTTCCCAGCTGCTTGTCATTGTTTTGAAGTAATCGTGAAAAAACAGGCCTCTATTGAGCACCGTGGCACCAACTCGCCTTCCCGAACGTTCTATTCCCAGCTTATTGTTCAACGTCAGAATGCCTGCTTCGCTATTGTTGGCAATAAGACCTGCTCACGTTGTTTTATAGTTAAAATGTAAACAACAAAAATAATATTGGAACTCTGTGGTACTCTATTGGGGAAATATAGGCATGTCTGTCTATTTCTCCAAATATCTCGCAATGTGTATATTTAGATTTTTTTCAAGTCAGACGCCATTTTAATCATGAGAACGTCCTCTTTCTAATTATGTAAGCCAAGGCAGCTAGCTTGGTTGTTATCAAATGCTAGCCCCAAAATACTTTTTGCCCTTGGAACGCTGAGCTCCCCCCATTGTTTTCCTATGGAGAGGCATGCCGGTCTATTTCGCCAAATATCTTACTGTGTATATTTTGTTTTTTTCAAGTCGGGTGTAACCGGTGTGAAATGACTAGCCAGTTAGCGGGGTGCGTGCTAATAACGTTTCAATCGGTGACGTCACTCGCTCTGAGACCTTGCTCTTTTGTGGAGCGATTGTGGGCGTGCTGTCCAGGGTGGCTGTTGTCGATGTGTGCAGATGGTCCCAGGTTCAAGCCCAGGTTGGGGAGAGGAGAGGGACGGAAGCAAAACTGATACACAGGCACCATTTTAATCAGGAGAATCTCCTCTTTGTAATTATGTAAGTCTGGGCAGTGAGCTCGTTTGTCATCGATAGCTAGACCAGAAATAGTCAGAAGTTTTTATTTTTCCTTACTTTTTCATTACGCAGACATAAGCACAGTTGACACCATCGAGGTGCGGATGTTTACCTTCTACACACAGTTTTTTTCCCCAGTTTTGTCCGACGAACAGATTGTAGTAGTAAAATAAAAAAGGATACATTTTTTATGGAATTCTAAGCATCACTACAGTCAAAACAGGTGCTGCGAATGTTCGAATCCATTCATTTTCTATGGGCTCGCACTAGTGTTCCAGTTTAGCCAACGTTTTTCAGCCGTTTTTCCGCCATAGGTCAATTTCGACTCGTTTGTCCAGTCTAGCGAATTTACGAAAGCACCCGAATGTCAATTGAGAAAGCACAATGACTATACCATTTAGCTAAGCTAAGAATGACGAGAATAATCAAGTCAATAAATGTTGGGTAGTTAGATAGATAGCCTATAGTTAATATGCTGGCAAGTTTGATGTATAACTACTAACATTACGTAGCTAACTAACACACTGGTACATACTGCTGTAATGATATGTTATGTGGTTCGTAAGGACAGCGTAGCTAACAAATTCTCAGCCAACATAACATGTAAGGTAATTTATTTGAAAAGTAATTATTTAATTACATTGATTAGCAAGCTACCCCTTGGTTGTTAGGGCAAATCTGGTCTGTCATAAATTTTTTTCACACCTAGCACAGCTATTAGACTATTCTTTAGTAAAGGTTGAATAGTCTATTTTTCAGCTATTAACCCCCTCCCCAACTTGCAACAAATTGTTGTTCCCATCTCATTATTTTCCCTCTTCCACGCATCATAATTCTGCTCCTGAGTGGCTCGCTTGTGGGCGTGCTGGCAGGATATGGCAGCATCTTCGGTTGTGCGTCAAGATTTCTGCATACAGTAGCACGTTTGTATGAGGGTGTGGTTATTCACAGGCAACTTGTTATATGATATGGAGATACATTTTTGTCTTTTTGTCGAGAGCAAAACCTTTTTTATTTTCAATCCAAAAATAATTGTTCTGAAAGCAACTTTTTTCCAACACAATGGAAGTTAAAGTGGACATCTAAGAAGATGGCATCTCAGGTAAGCAGCACGGGGCTGCATTGACGTATCCTAAAAATGACATCTGCTGCTTTAGATTGAACGGTCATATCTCAGTTATTGTTTTCATATCGATAAGAAATAAGCTGTTTTCTTTACTTTCAGAGAGCGAGCTGATCAAGGGGTCGAAAATGTAGATATTGCCAGATGTTCGCTGTCCGAGGAACAGGCCATGGAGCTTTATTGCTGGCAAAAGTGTCCATAACCAGAGGTAATTAAACTGTCCTGTGTTCTTTTTCTCTCTTCCTCTCTGCCTGTCTTGTTGTACATGGAACCTGTCTCACATGCATTAATTAAAAAAAACTTAAGATGTCAGCTGTTTATTTTCAGATTTACACCACATAAACACAGCTATTTTCACCGGATTATCTGTTACTATCTGTTGCTGCCAAGTCATGATTTCCCTGGGGGTTAGCCTTGCAATAACCAAGTGGTGAGACACAGCCCTCTATATTTAAATGTTTCATTGTCTATTAACATTATCTATTAACACTTCTATTATTGTTTGTCCTCATGTGTCTGTTTTTCAGCATAAAGTACTCTGTAGCCACTTAGTGTGGATACCAGGTGAGACCACACACACACAATAACAGTCTCTCTTCTTCACTTCATCCCTGTCCCCCTTCTCCCTAAATCCTCTAGGTTATATCACCTGTTTTGGTGAACCCCTCCCGCATCTGATCTGGCTGACACAGAGGGCACGGCATGATCATAGGTGAGATGTCACTTGGTCGGGTCAACAGGAAGTATTATTAAAGATATGCTTTACATTGAAATACAGACAGAGATGTAGTAGTCCCAGAGTGACTGACTGTGTTAGAATAAAAAAACAAAGGTTTAATCATGCTCTCTCTCTATCCATCTGTCACTCATCTGCTGTTATGTTTTGATGTGAGAGAGGAAGCCAGTCCCGTCATCGCCACCTCACCCGCTCTTAAGATAACCTTCGGGGCAATTGCAGCGATACGCCAGCATATGTGGGAACTGCTTCAAGACTGTTAGACAAGTGAAGCTGGTTGAGAGAATGCCAAGAGTGTGCAAGCTGTCACCAAGGCAAAGGGTGGCTATTTCAAGAATTTCAAATATAAAATATATTTTGATTTGTTTAACACTTTTTTGGTTACTACATATGTGTTACTTCAGAGTTTTGATGTCTTCACTATTATTCTACAATGTAGAAAATAGTAAAAATAAAGAAAAACCATTGAATGAGTAGGTGTTCTAAAACTTTCGTCCGGTACTGTATGTAAAGACAAGATTAAATCAAGAATAGTGTGATGGGTGACAATATTAGCCTGTCACTTATCAATGATGTATTATAACTGTGAATGATGCCCAGCTTAAGGCAAGAAACAGCACAACATTTTCTAATCATAGTCACACACCTCTTGTAACCTAGCCCATAGGCCTATATGTTTTGATAAGGTTTGTATCACAACTAAAGTGGTCAAATAACTTCTGAAAATTAAGCACATTAATCCGCTTTATAACAGGTGTAGAGCCTAACTGGTATACATACCTAGTGCAAGAGTTTCAAGTTTGGGGAAGATCATTTTTGCCATAAAAATTCTAATAAAAGCATTACATGCTTAACCGCATTTGTGCTCACTTTGGAGAATGGTGTTTCCCTGCCAAAGGAACATTTGCACTTATAGCCTAATGTGGCCACTTATAACCTACTTCTGATCTTTTTTTCCACTAATTGTTTTTTTGATATCAGATCTTTTCACATCAGATTTTTTTCAGAGTTGATATGATTGGTCCCAAAAAAATATCAGAATTGGGCTGACTGTAAACACTGCCATCTAAATTCATGCACCTTTGTTGAGTGTGGACAAAAAGACCTAGCTCTAGAATAGTAAAGCCTTCTTTACTGGCTCAAATAGCCAACCAATCAGCCTGTTTCCAACCCTTAGTAAACTTTGGGAAATAATTGTGTTTGACCAGATACAATGCTATTTTACTGTAATACAACAGGTGTAGACATTACCGTCAAATGCTTACTTACAAGCCCTTAACCAACAATTCAGTTCAAGAAAAATATTTACTAAAATGAAAGTTTTAAAAAATCTAATCAATCAATAGGTAACACAAGAAATGTACATAACAATAACGAGGCTATATACGGGGGGTACGGGTACCAAATCAATGTGCAGGGGTACAGGTTAATCAAAGTAATTTGTAAAGTGACTATGCATAGATAATAAACAGCGAGTAGCAGCAGTGTAAAAACAATGTATGGAAATAGTCCGTATGGCCATTTCATTATTTAGTTGTTCAGCAGTCTTATGGCTTGGGGTAGAAACTGTTAACCTCTGGACGGGCTCCGTCCAAAATCCTATCGCTATTTGCATAACAAAATGTAATGTTTTTTTTTTTCAAATATAGGACTATTTTATATCGTTTTATAGATACACCTCTCCTGAATCGAACCACGTTGTCCGATTTCAAAAAGGCTTTACAGCAAAAGCAAAACATTAGATTATGTTAGAGGAGTATATCGTAAAAGTAGCCACATAACCATGTTCCGACCAACCACATGCATCACAAATAACCAAAAAAACAGCTAAATGCAGCACTAACCTTTGACAGTCTTCATCAGATGACACTCCTAGGACATCATGTTACACAATACATGCATTCTTTTGTTCGATAAAGTTCATATTTATATATAAAAACAGCATTTTACATCGGCGGGTGACGTTGACTAACTATTTTCCCTCAAATGCGTCCGGTGAGACAGCGCTACAATTTACTAAATTACTATTCGAAAACATTTTTATAATGAAATATTGTCATTCTAAGATTTATAGATTAGCATCTCTTGAAAGCACCTGCAATGCCAGATTTAAAAATAACTTTACTGGGTAATCACACTTTGCGATGCGATACTCAGAAAAATAGGCTACCGTTACAGGTCAGCGCCATCTTGGAACAATCGCATATCAAATCTAGTCTTGTATACTATTGTCAATAATCCCTTACCTTTGATTATCTTCATCAGAAGGCACTTCCAGGAATCCCAGGTCCACAACAAATGTATTTTCGTTCGAAAAAGTTAATCCTTTATGTCCCAATAGCTTGTTGTTGTTAGCGCATTCTGAAGGCTGCTCCAAAAGTACCGTCGTTCGCGGGACTTCTCTCTCAACAAAATGCATTTTTTTTAAATTTAGGTTCGTTCAAACATGTCAAACGTTGTATAACATAAATCTTTAGGGCCTTTTTCAACCAGAGCTCCAATAAGATTCAAGGGGGACGATTGCATTGTCTTTCTAAATTTTTCGAAAGGAGAGGGTAGCCAGGGGCGCCGGCGTCATAATGGTGATGGCCCTCTCCATGTGACCACTTTCCACAGACTCTCATTCTGTCAGTTTTCACAGTAGAAGGCTCAAACCACTTTGTAAAGACTGGGGACATCTAGTGGAAGCAATAGGAAGTCCTCAATGAACCATAGCTCACGGTGTGATTTATAGGCAAAGTGATGAAGTTGAGTCCGCAATTCAGAATTCCACATCCTGTTACGATCTGTCTCGGGGTTTTGACTGCCATATGAGTTATGTTATACTCACAGACACCATTCAAACAGTTTTAGAAACTTTAGGGTGTTTTCTATCCACAAGTATTAATTATATGCATATCCTAGCTTCTGAGTTTGAGTAGGAGGCCGTTTAAAATGGGCACAATTTTTTTTCTAAAATCGCTGTAGCGCCCCCTATCCTAGGCGACCGTCAAGAGGTTAAGGAGCCTTTTGGTCGTAGACTTTCTGTGTGGTAGCAGAGAGAACAGTCTATGACTTGGGTGACTGGGTCTTTTTTGGGGGGTATTCCTCTGACACCGCCTAGTATATAGGTCTTGGGATGTCAGGAAGCTTGGCCCCAGTGATGCACAGGGCTAAACACACTAACCACTGAAGCACCTTCCGGTCAGATGCTGAGCAGTTGCCATACCAGGTGGTTATGCAACTGGTCAGGTTGCTCTCTGGAGAACTTTTTGAGGATTTGGGGACCCATGCCAAATCTTTTCAGTCTCCTGAAGGGGAAAATGTGTTGTCGTGCCCTCTTCACAACTGTCTTGGTGTGTTTGGACCATGATATTTTGTTGGTGATGTGGACACCAAGGAACTTGGAACTCTCGACCCGCTCCAGTTCAGGCCTGTTCCACCACTTCAGTCCCGTCGATGTTAACATGCTTGGACCCCAAGAAGAATAATGGGGATCCATAATTAAATAAAAAAATGGGGAGTTCATTTTTCACACATACTCTTGGCCGTGTTGATTTACCTGTCCAGGGTTTACCTTCAGTTCCTAATCAATTATTTCCCCTTCCCCTCGTGAGATAAGTACGAAATGAAATCTCACCGCAGGTGGCCTGGGGCCATAAATACGACAAAATGTACGCTAACTGCCTTTACAAGTGACGGGAACATTGATGTTTGGCCATGTCATCAAAATAGATTATCGAGAAAATTACACCGGAAAGAAATTCCTATTCAGCTGTTTTCTGAGCTGCGGAGCATCATTCCTGCTGCTCAGTTTCTATCAGGAGGGTGTTGAAGTGGATTGGAGAGGTTCGGATACAGAGGGAAACAAGGGAAAACAGGAGAAGTGAGCGCACCAGGGACAGCCGCATTATTTCCCCTTCCCCTCGTGAGATAAGTACGAAATTAAATCTCACCGCAGGTGGCCTGGGGCCATAAATACGACAAAATGTACGCTAACTGCCTTTACAAGTGACGGGAACATTGATGTTACATTGCACTCTCCTACATTGCACTTTCTCTTCTTCATCTCTCAGAGTCTAGGGAGATCAATACTTAATTAATTCTAGCATTGAAACAACTTTTAAGAGTACAAACTACATTTCAATTCCTTGAGCAACGTGGGCCTCATTTGCAATTGCTGCTTTAGTTTGTGCAGTTGTACGTTGCTTGATTGCCTCTTCATTTCGATATGTCTGTTACTGGTGTCTTTGGCTCCTCATTTGCAAAAGTAAATGGAGTAAAGAGACATTTAGGTAATTCCATTTGTTTTTACTTGTAGGGGCCAGAAGTGCACTACGACGATGTGTTGCATATCAATTTTTTAATGAGTTTAAAAGTTGTTTGATTTCTATATTAAAAGGCCCAGTGCAGTCAAAAACATTTTCCTGTGTTTTATATATATTGCCACACTACAAGTTTGGAAAAATACTGTGAAATTGTGAAAATTCCCTTTTACTGTGAGAGACATTTCAAACGTTTTGGAGTTTTGGCCTGCCTGGTGACATCACCAGGTGGTAAATGACTTAATAGACAAATAAGAAATAGAGTTCCAAAACCTGTCTGCCAATGACAGCTAGTTTTCAGTTTTCCCTCTCCCCATTCAGACAATTTCCAGACAGTCCTAGCTAAATTCTTGTTGGAGAAAGCTATTTTTGTTTCTTTTTGACCATTTTAATGGAAAACAATCTCAGTAAGTTACCCAATTGTTACCCAGAAATTATTTCATATTGAGATAAAAATGGCTGCAATGAACCTTTAAGTAACCATAGTACGTGAGCCTGCAGCAGACTGAGTGCTGCGTGCTCTCTTAATGCACCAAATTAGTGGATGCCTTATTCTTAATAATTACTCTTAATAATTATGTTATTGATGGCAATAAGCTTTTCATTTGAGTAAATGTTGCATATGATCTTTCAAGGTTAGAAAATAGCTCAGAAACACGCATCGCACATCACTCTCCTTTGACCTCCACTACAGCAGCCACCCTGAGTCACAAGCACCAGTGTAACTTCATAGGAACCCAGACACAAGACGTAAACAAAATATTTTAAGGAGGTTGCGAAAGGCACAGCTTGCAGGGTGTGTTGGCTTTAACTTGGCCTCCGACCTTTGAGTAAACGCACTGTGGTATTCTTTTATCTGATTCTATCTGATTGAATTGGGGCCTGTCTGTTAGCTTTAAGAGTTAGTCTCTTTGGGCTAGGGGGATTGGCATATAGTATTTTAATCATATTAATGAAATTGGAGCTAAGTCCCATATCAAAAGCTTTTTCTGCGTCGAGAGATAGAACTGACTAAGGAGCTTTGGTTTCTGATTAAGCACAAGATATTTAATAGATGGAGGTTATCGTAGGCTAAAACATTTTTTACAAACCCGCTTTGGTCCGGATGTACCAATTTGAGTAAGTAACTTTCGAGATGGGGTGACAGAATTTGAGAAAATTGTTTAATATCTGTGTTTATTAAGGATAGGGGGCCATAGTGAGAGCACTGCGTGGCATCCTTACCTTTTTTTTATAAAAGTGAAATTAGTGCTGTATAAACATCCTTTCCAAATGAACTTTTGTGATTGGCTTTGTTAATCATTTCAAGTAACAGTGGGCCAAATTGGTTCCAAAATCATAAATAGACCTCAGGAGGAATACCGTCCAAACCAGGTGATTTACCTTTATTCATGTTATCCAATGCCCT
Source organism: Salmo trutta (assembly GCF_901001165.1). NCBI lineage: Eukaryota > Metazoa > Chordata > Actinopteri > Salmoniformes > Salmonidae > Salmo > Salmo trutta. The sequence continues at coordinate 8,140,963 of NC_042977.1, forward strand.
TTTGAGTTCATGGAGAGAGATTTGGGTTGATCTGACTTGATGTGGATTTACAATCAGAAGTGTACAATTCTTTATAAAAATGGGAGATTCTTTGGTTGATTAATTTGGGATATGTTAGTAATTCACCTGATTCAGATTCAATAGTTGCAAAAACCGCTAAGTGATCATTACTACAAAGCTTATTAGCCAGTAAACAACTGGGTCGATTACCATGGAAGTAATGGTCGAGTCTAACTTGTCGGATGGCAAATTCTGCTTTCGGTTTTACTAATAGATTTAGTTTTGTCTTGAATTTGAAGAATAGTCACTACCTGGTCTGAAAAAAGTGTTTGTTGAGAACGCTCTAACATCATTAACAACTTTTCAAATTCTGATATCTTCTTCAATTGTGATATATTCAGCACAGATAAAAATGCAGTTGCATTGTTTATTATAAAACATTTAATGGCTTCCCATAAAATCAGAGGATCATCGACTGGATTTTTGTTAATCATTATGAATTAATTCAATTCCAACAACTGTTCACAGAAAGTAGGATTTTGTAGTAAGGACATTATATCTGTCACGTCCTGACCAGCAGATGGAGCTATTGTATTAGTTTTGGGGTCAGGACGTGGCAGTTTTGTGTGTGTGAATGTTTGTTGGTGATTGGGACTTCCAATTGAAGGCAGGTGTGTTGAGTTGCCTTTGATTGGAAGTCCTATATAGGTGTGTGTTTTTCTTTGGGGTTGTGGGTAGTTGTTTTTGCACTGCGTTTGTAGAGCCTGTAAAACTGTTGCTGTTGTCATCTTTATTGTTTTGTCAGTGGATACTTTACTCCTTTTTTTGGTAATTAAATATGAGTATTCACATTCTCGCTGCGCCTTGGTCCTCATCTCTCCAGTACGACATTTTCCGTGACGAGTACGACATTTTTTTGTGACAGAACTACCCACCACCAAAGGACCAAGCAGCGGACGAACGCCAGTCAAGAGTCGCCAGAGCCGCCCGCCAGTCGCCAGAGCCGCCCGCCAGTCGTAAGTCGCCAGAGCCGCCCGCCAGTCAAGAGTCGCGGGAGCAGCCCGCCAGTAAAGAGTCGCCGGAGCCGCCCGCCAGTCAAGAGTCGCCGGAGCCGCCCGCCAGTCAAGAGTCGCCAGAGCCGCCCGCCAGTCAAGAGTCGCCAGAGCCGCCCGCCAGTCGTAAGTCGCCAGAGCATCCCGCCAGTAAAGAGTCGCCGGAGCCGCCCGCCAGTCAAGAGTCGCCGGAGCCGCCCGCCAGTCAAGAGTCGCCAGAGCCGCCCGCCAGTCAAGAGTCGCCAGAGCCGCCCGCCAGTCGTAAGTCGCCAGAACCGCCCGCCAGTCAGGAGCCGCCAGAGCCGCCCGCCAGTCAGGAGCCGCCAGAGCCGCCTGCTAGTCAGGAGATGCCAGAGTGGCCAGACTGCCCGGAGCTGCCAGAGTGGCCAGACTGCCCGGAGCTGCCAGAGTGGCCAGACTGCCCGGAGCTGCCAGAGTGGCCAGACTGCCCGGAGCTGCCAGAGTGGCCAGACTGCCCGGAGCTGCCAGAGTGGCCAGACTGCCCGTAGCTGCCAGACTGCCCGGAGCTGCCAGAGTGGCCCTCCTGTCCTCCGGCCCAGCCCGAGTGGCCCTCCTGTCCTCCGGCCCAGCCCGAGGGGCCCTCCTGTCCTCCGGCCCAGCCCGAGAGGCCCTCCTGGCCTCCGGCCCAGCCCGAGGGGCCCTCCTGGCTTCCGGCCCAGCCCGAGGGGCCCTCCTGGCCTCCGGCCCAGCCCGAGTGGCCCTCCTGTCCTCCGGCCCAGCCCGAGTGGCCCTCCTGTCCTCCGGCCCAGCCCAAGTGGCCCTCCTGTCCTCCGGCCCAGCCCGAGTGGCCCTCCTGGCCTCCGGCCCAGCCCGAGGGGCCCTCCTGGCCTCCCGCCCAGCCCGAGAGGCCCTCCTGGCCTCCGGCCCAGCCCGAGTGGCCCTCCTGTCCTCCGGCCCAGCCCGAGTGGCCCTCCTGTCCTCCGGCCCAGCCCGAGTGGCCCTCCTGTCCTCCGGCCCAGCCCGAGGGGCCCTCCTGTCCTCCGGTCCAGCCTGAGTGGCCCGTCTGCCCGGCGCAGCTATCGGCGCCACCAAAGTGGGCGACGCCGAGGGTGGAGCAAGGTCCACGTCCTGCACCTGAGCCACCTCCAGGATAGGTGGGTTGGGGAGGGAGGGTGTAGCTCAGTTCCGTCGTTGACGGCAGCCACCTTCCCTTCCCAACCCACCTATCCTGGACAGCAATTTTCATGTCTTTCCACAGATTTTCAATGGGATTCAAGCCTGGGCTTTGGCTGGACATCTCAAGGACTTTCACATTCTTGTTCTGAAGCCATTCCAGCGTTGCTTTGGCTGTATGCATAGGGTCATTGTCCTGTTGGAATGTAAGTCTTCGCCCCAGTCTAAGGATGTTTGCACTCTGAAGCAGGTTCTCATCAAAGACTTGCTTGTATTTGGCTCCATTCATTGCTCCATCTATCATTACCCGTCTCCCAGCCCCTGCCGCTGAAATGCATCCCCATAATATGATGCTGCCACCACCATTCTTCACAGTAGGGATGGTGTTAAGACAGGTGATGAGCTGTGACTGATTTTCTCCAGACAAAGCACTTTGCATTCAGGCCAAATAGTTACATTTTTGTCTCATCAGACCACAGAATCAGTCACATGCCTTTTAGCAAATTCCAGGCGTGCTGTCATGTGCCTTTTTCTCAGTAATGGCATCCGTCTTGCCACTCTCCTATAAAGCTCAGATTAGTGAAGTGATGTAGACCGTTGTCCTTCTGGCACGTTCTCCTATCTCAGCCAAGGAACTCTGTAGTTCTGTCAGTGGTCACCTCACTGATCAAGGTTCTTCTTAACCGGTTGCTCAGATTGGTCGGATGGCCAGTTGTATGCACAGGTCTTCAATTTCCTAATGATGAAGACCTGTGCTCTTGGAAACTTTCAACACTCTAGAAATTGTTTTACACCCTTCCCCAGATACATGCCTCACCACAATTCTATCTCAGAGATCTACAGACAGTTTCTTGAACTTCATGGTATAGATTCTGCTCTGCTCTGACTGTCAACTGTGGGACCTTAGATAAACAGGTGTGTTTCTTTCTAAATCATGTCCAAACAATTGAATTGGCCACAGGTGGACTCCAATCGAGTTGTAGTGACGAGGATGATCAAAGGAAATTGGATGCACCTGAGCTCAATTTGGAGTGTCATAGCAAAAGGGTGTGAATTCTTATGTACAGTACATTTCTAAAAACATGTTTTCACTTTGTCATTATGGGGTATTGTGCATAGATGGGTGAGAAAAAAATAATATTTTATACATTTTCAATTCAGGCTGTAACACAACAAAATGTGGAATAAGTGAAGGGGTATGAACACTGAAGGCACTGCAAGTTCTGACTGTAGGGCGCAACGTCATGGCATTTCCAATTTCATTAACCTGTTGGGGATAGGGGGCAGTATTTACACGGCCGGATAAAAAACGTACCTGATTTAATCTGGTTACTACTCCTGCCCAGTAACTAGAATATGCATATAATTATTGGCTTTTGATAGAAAACACCCTAAAGTTTCTAAAACTGTTTGAATGGTGTCTGTGAGTATAACAGAACTCATATGGCAGGCAAAAACCTGAGAAGATTCTGACCAGGAAGTGGCCTGTCTGACAAGTTGTTGTCCATCTTGGCTCTTTTTATTGAAGACTGAGGATCTTTGCTGTAACGTGACACTTCCTACGGCTCCCATAGGCTCTCAGAACCCGGGAAAAAGCTGAATGATGTAATTCAAGGCCCAGGCTGAAACACACTAGCGCGTTTGGCAAGTGCTCTATCAGAGGGCCTTTAGACTGAGGCTCGTGCATGAGGGGATAGCATGCTTTTACTTTCTCTCTCGTTGAATGTAAACAGGACCGGAATAGCCCAGAGAGGTTAACACACCTCTGTTGAATGTTGGCAGCTCAGGGTTTTCTAAATGACTTTTACACACACTCCTGCCCAAGGCAAGAAGTGTAATTCCACCACGGTTTTACACCAGAAGTTAATGAAAACAGACATTGCTTCACCCCTTCTAATGTTATGCCAATATGTATTTGCAAGTCTCAGTTAAGATATTTGATCTCTTGGGATTTCCCGGTTAATGAAGATCACAATAATAGTTCAAGTGTATTTGTGGTCATATAAGATGAGGACTTCGCTATTATTTGTTGTTAGTAGCGGTAAAACCTTACAATCAGGGATGCAAACTGCTGAGGGCACTGAAACATACAAAAAAATCCCTGCTAGGGGGAAATGCAGGTTTTAACTAACTAAACAACAAAGAATATGATCTACATGATCAGTCTCTGGGTGTAAAATAACAAGTGGTTAATGTGAACCTAACTCACAGCTAAGAAATGTAAAGAAAGCAATCCAGTGTTATTTGTTGCCTAGACTTTACTGCAAATGACACTCAAGTCTTGAGAAAAAGTCAAGTTCAACACAACAAAAACAATATATTTGGGCTACACTGCACATTATTACATTGTACACTTTCTGCCTGTGGACATGTGTTCTACAATGTGCCAGCAAAAGTGAGAAAGAGGGAAAGTGTGTGGTGTTCCATTCACCTCTATAGTGGCATCCAGCTAAAGCCAGGCCCAGCTCCAGCTACACTTGATCCCTGAATCCACTTGTTTAGCAAGCAACGCCTCATTTTCACTTAATTCTCTCATTCTAAAAATTAACCACATACTGTAGAGGGAAACATTGCATAACAGATAGTGGTTAGTTCGTTAGCTAATGAACTAGTTAACATTTCATAGATCGCCAGGGTCCAGTAAGCAACTAACGCAAGGAGGAACGGCAAGGAGTCGTATACCAGCTATAGCGAATTGGTTATGTTACTAATGTTAGCTCATCTGATGTTGTAACGTTAACGTTAGCTGTCTGACTTTATTAGCAAGCTGATTTTCACACCATAAACTCAATTATTTGATCAGATAAGTTGGCTAATGTTGCTCAACATTTCTCTGGCTAGCTAACTGTGAATTCGATCCAGCTAGCAAGATACTTAACGCTAATACTTGTTCCACCACACTTTCTCCCTCACCTCAAACTTTCCAAACGCCAGTAGTTTTTCGGTTCCAGCTCATGAAGTACACTTCATCACCTTCTCACCCCGTGTCCGTGGTCAGGCTTCTCGCCTAACGTTACCTCTTCGTTATCGTTCAGGGGACGCGCTGCTGTAACTGGATAACGGCCTTTCCAGCGCGCTAGCTGATGCTGTAACTAGTAAATTGGTTGTCTCTTCTTTCTTCAGTCTCGCGCTGAGCTGCATTCTGTCATGTAAACGATTGGCTGAGCCTTGGATACAGCCCAACGTTTCTCAAAACGCGCATCACTCGTTCGCTTACAGACAGTAGTGATCCAAAAACGTTTCTCGTCGGATCTACACGAATCACGTAGGTCCCATAATTTGGATTCAAAACGGCACATTTCTTCGAAAGGTGACTAGTTTACATCCCTGTTAAAGTTCTTTTTTTTGGTTGTAATTACATAGTAATGGGATAAGGGTTTTACCTATTTCTCTTGTGTAATTACACAAATCGCTCAACTCCTATGCTATGCAATTACTATAATATATAACTAACATGTTAATACAAATCGCAGAATAAATGACAAAAGAAAAGCCTACGTCTCATGTGTTGAGCTTGTAATATAGAGAGGGTCACCCCAGTTCATTGGCACCCCAGTTCATTGGCCAATAAATCGCCTTATGTTTTACATAAACTATGTGGCCTCTAATTTTTTTATTTTATTTTACCAGGTAAGTTGACTGAGAACACATTCTCATTTACAGCAACGACCTGGGGAATAGTTTCAGGGGAGAGGAGGGGGATGAATGAGCCAATTGTAAGCTGGCTAATGACTCCCTTGGAAAGGTTATAAAAATGCCACGTATACCACCTGCGATTAATCACATTCGTAATATTGTCTGGAAGTTTTCACAGGTGACCTTCATTAGAAGAGGACAGAACAATCTTACAGACTCCCCGGGTCAGTAAATGTTTCTGGGTGCCTGTTTTATTTACTTGCCCATATTCACTTTCTGACTCAGCCGTACACAACCTCGCCTTAATAAATGCAATTACAGACAGACAGGTTTTACATCTTTATAAAAGCCTCGCCACTCTTTCATCTTGGCCTTTTGTTGATAACGTATGCAAATAGCATTTCTCAGAACTGCTTTGCCACCTATGTGGAAATGCCTTGGCCTCCATCCACCTGTTGGCCAGGACCAGTGAAAGGAGTGAGTAAGAGACTTTGAGAATTTAAAATACTGCAACAAGTGTGCAAAGGGTATTTATTTCTGCAGATTCTTTGCTATTTTTAGAGTGGCATCACATTTACAAGTGATGTGTGTATACCGTCTTTATCCACCTTATTTATTCTTGTTTGAGTAATTGTTTTATTGTGAATTGTAACATGATGGGAGACTTGGGTATGTCTAACTTGTCAATATGGGATTAGAATAAAAAGGTCTCCAACAATTTACCAAAATGTCTTATGATCTGCAAGCATTTGAGGACTGTCTCTACAATAAAACATTTCATTTGCTTTGGAAAAAATTACTTTGATCCTGTGCTTTATCTTTAGGAACTAGTTGTTTTATTCGTTTGAACTGTAGACCTGAATAAAACTATTTCTTTGGGAGTTTTCCAGGTTATGAAATCATGACTCTCACGTTAGCAGAGATCACACCCCTGTGGTGGTTTTGTGTTAGTGCAATTTTACTATGGTTAGCATATATATATATATATATATATATATATACACTGCTCCAAAAAATAAAGGGAACACTTAAACAACACAATGTAACTCCAAGTCAATCACACTTCTGTGAAATCAAACTGTCCACTTAGGAAGCAACACTGATTGACAATAAATGTCACATGCTGTTGTGCAAATGGAATAGACAACAGGTGGAAATTATAGGCAATTAGCAAGACACCCCCAATAAAGGAGCAGTTCTGCAGGTGGGGACCACAGACCACTTCTCAGTTCCTATGCTTCCTGGCTGATGTTTTGGTCACTTTTGAATGCTGGCGGTGCTTTCACTCTAGTGGTAGCATGAGACGGAGTCTACAACGCACACAAGTGGCTCAGGTAGTGCAGCTCATCCAGGATGGCACATCAATGCGAGCTGTGGCAAGAAGGTTTGCTGTGTCTGTCAGCGTAGTGTCCAGAGCATGGAGGCGCTACCAGGAGACAGGCCAGTACATCAGGAGACGTGGAGGAGGCCGTAGGAGGGCAACAACGCAGCAGCAGGACCGCTACCTCCGCCTTTGTGCAAGGAGGAGCAGGAGAAGCACTGCCAGAGCCCTGCAAAATGACCTCCAGCAGGCCACAAATGTGCATGTGTCTGCTCAAACGGTCAGAAACAAACTCCATGAGGGTGGTATGAGGGCCCGACGTCCACAGGTGGGGGTTGTGCTTACAGCCCAACACCGTGCAGGACGTTTGGCATTTGCCAGAGAACACCATGATTGGCAAATTCGCCACTGGCGCCCTGTGCTCTTCACAGATGAAAGCAGGTTCACACTGAGCACGTGACAGACGTGACAGAGACTGGAGACGCTGTGGAGAATGTTCGGCTGCCTGCAACATCCTCCAGGATGACCGGTTTGGCGGTGGGTCAGTCATGGTGTGGGGTGGCATTTCTTTGGGGGGCCGCACAGCCCTCCATGTGCTCGCCAGAGGTAGCCTGACTGCTATTAGGTACCGAGATGAGATCCTCAGACCCCTTGTGAGACCATATGCTGGTGCGGTTGGACCTGGGTTCCTCCTAATGCAAGACAATGCTAGACCTCATGTGGCTGGAGTGTGTCAGCAGTTCCTGCAAGAGGAAGGCATTGATGCTATGGACTGTCCCGCCCGTTCCCCAGACCTGAATCCAATTGAGCACATCTGGGACATCATGTCTCGCTCCATCCACCAATGCCACGTTGCACCACAGACTGTCCAGGAGATGGCGGATGCTTTAGTCCAGGTCTGGGAGGAGATCCCTCAGGAGACCATCCGCCACCTCATCAGGAGCATGCCCAGGCATTGTAGGGAGTCCATACAGGCACGTGGAGGCCACACACACTACTGAGCCTCATTTTGACAGGTTTTAAGGACATTACATCAAAGTTGGATCAGCCTGTAGTGTGGTTTTCCACTTTCATTTTGAGTGTGACTCCAAATCCAGACCTCCATGGGTTGATAAATTGGATTTCCATTTATTATTTTTGTGTGATTTTGTTGTCAGCACATTCAACTATGTAAAGAAAAAAGTATTTAATAAGATTAATTCTTTCATTCAGATCTAGGATGTGTTGTTTAAGTGTTCCCTTTATTTTTTTGAGCAGTAATATATTATATATATATATATATATATATATATATATATATATATACGGAACAATATAAACGTAACATGCAACAATTTCAAAGATTTTACTGAGTTACAGTTCATAGAAGGAATCAGTCAATTTAAATAAATTCATTAGGCCCTAATATATGGAATTTCACATGACTGGGCAGGAGCACAGCCATGGGTGGGCCTTGGAGGGCATAGGCCCATCCACTTGGGAGCCAGGTCCTCCTACTGGGGAGTCAGGCCCAGCCAATCAGAATGAGTTTTTCTCAACAAAAATGCTTGATTACAGACAGAAATACTCCTCAGCACCCCCCTCCTCTACATCAGTAAATTGCTTATTGTATTATTTAAATTCACATACATGGCCTACTTGGGGGACTATTAAAATGAAATAGTAATCAATCCCACCCATCTCTGTACAAAGGGAATTGTCAATTGGTTTTCAAACTTTCCAGTATATAAACCATGATGGTGATGTTTTAGATTCATGATTAAGATAAAACTTCGAGTGAAACCTGTTTTTAACCAATTCTTTAGTGCTCCTCAGTGAATTGTGCTGAGCTATTATTTTTAGCGAGTCAAAATTCAGAGGAAAGTAAAAGTTTTGCTTATTTATGAACAGTTAGTTAGAAAAGGAGCAATCAACATGTTCATAGACTTATTTTCTACTGAGGCTATGGTTGGTTTGGGAAATTAATAGAAAAAATTAAGGATTCAGACGGTGAGGGTGCATTTATTTGCAATTGGAGCAGCTCCTTACCCACAGTGGAGAGGTTGTGATTTGAATGGTGTATGAGAGAATATTTGTGTTGGATGAATGTCAAATATGAGAGTTCTCTGATTATAATTGGCAGATAAGGTTTATGACGGTGCTTCATAGTCTTTGTCCTGGAGGGTCATCTACACTCCCCTATGTATTTATTTATTTTATTTAGAACTATAGTCCAGCATTTTGGATTTGAGATCAAGGGCTCTATTTTAACAAACCTAACGGAATGGTAGATCTAAGCACTGGCGCTATAGGTCCGGAATTATTTTAGCTATTTTCACAGCCGGAATTATAAGTGCAGTAGCTGGCAGTGCCGCAAAAGGACTGGGTTTTGATGAATAAACAAGTTGTAGGTCTGATGAAGGCTTGGCCATTCACTGGCCAATTAATGAGCTCCATGACTTAATACTGAATGCGTTTGTCTCAAGTTCTGTAGGTTATTGACGGTCTTTGTGTTGTCATCAACTCTTATTCGGCTGGGCTAGTGCAACACCCGGAACTTTGGGACGTCCCCACCCTAAATCCTAGCCATTTTAAATGTCAGCTTCAAATGGGGTGAGGGCATCCCTAGGAACCCGGATAGTAGGCTTCTGATAATTGTATTGTTGCTTATGTGCTTGGCAGATTTTTAAAAATCTGCAGTTGATATGCCATTAGAGGGCAGACTGAATAGTTTGGGGGAGCCTTTGGTAATCGGACAAGGGGCACTCTTTGAAAATGGGGACGGATAGCAGTAATTTGAATTGTGAATAATGAAAAAGCATGAGGGCAAAAACCTCAAATATTTCAAGGCACTCTCAGTAGACCATTTAAAACCCCTTTATTCATAGGCTACTTGGCTAATGGCCAGGGTAAAAAGAAGCACCTTATGCAATACTGCTAAACCAGCCTTGATTAAGGGGAGGGTAGGCTATGGTTGGTTTTTAATCAAATTAAACAGAATGGGGGGTAACCAATAATTTTCTAAATATGAGATTCAACGGCATAAAAGGCACATCTCTTTTTTTCCATGAGAGAGATGTGCGTCATGGCAGGATAGGCTGTGCTTCCGCTCTCAAAATCCATGCATTTACCTCAGCACAAGTGAGCTGATGATACAGGTAAATTGCCGAACCTGGCGTTAGGGCTGGAAAATACCAGTTTTTACGTTACGAAATTGCAAACTAACTTGCGTTTGACACTTGCGCCTCCTTAGCGCCAGCCAAAAATAAAGCGCCAAATGTTTTATGAGGCGACAGTACAGAAGGTGAATGGTAAATAATGTAGTGTGTCATAATGTAGTGTCATTTTGGAGTCATTTTGATTGTAAATAAGAATATAAATGTTTCTGGTAATCATGCTACCATGATTACAGATAGTCCTGAATGAATCGTGAATAAAGAAATGCCATCCTCTAGTGTTATTTGTAATGGTGAGAGGTTAGCATGTTCTTTGTGCATCTAAGTTTCTCACTCATTATTCACAATTCATTCATGATTATCCGTAATCATAGTAGCATCCACATTAATGTATAAGTGTTCAGAAACATATTACATTCTTATTTACAATAAAGGTGACTCCAAAATGACACCATACATTATTTAGCATTTATTTCTATTGGGCACATCCGAAACACAACCAAAACAAACTGCAAATGCATCCAACAAGTTTGTAGAGTCACAAGATTTATAGTTATTGCTTGCTACTGTAGGAACATGGCAGAAAATACTTGACTAAATGTAAAACACTAAGTGAATTTGTCCAAATACTTATGACACCTTCAAATAGAGCCCCACAGTGGTGGTGTCATAATATCCATAAAACCTCGTGGTCAAACTAGGAAATGATTCCAATCGTTTTTCCATCATTCATTTTTCTCCATAGGGAATTTTAGAACACTTAAAATTAGCATTTCATTTTGGGGGGGTAAATACAAGTGAATATATTGATAAAAGTCACCCTGTCCTAGAGAGATTTACACGGTTATCAAAACGTTACACCAGGGTAGGCCTACACAAAACACAGCCCTTATTTTAAGTGTTTTTAAAATCCCCTATGGGAAAAATGAATAGTGGAAAAATGATTGCAAATATTTCCTTGTTTGACCGCTAGGTTTTATGGGCATTATGATTCATATCGTGGCACTCTATGGGGGGACTAGATTCATAGTGCATTCCTTTCTAAATGTTAAAACAGACATGTATGGAAATAACCTCATATAAAAGGTGACATTCTGCACAAATTATAGAGCCAAATTAAAAGTTTTAGCTTCACTGTTCATATACACTCCCCTACAAATGTATCTGATACGGTGGCTGTAAGGGGCAAAATAACATTTCTCTAACTTGTATTTGTTGAAGCTTCTTCTTCTAGGTGTGAATCAGATGACTGAGTAATCAGTTCTAAGGTTCTCATGACTGTCGTAAATTTGAGATTTGTATCCACATTATTATAAAGCCCCACACACTCACAGTTTTCAGTTACTAATACATTGATGTCACAGAGAACAAATAAACTGACATTTCAGGTTTTTCAAATAACTGGCGTTAACATGTCCAGTTGATAGCGGACAATGATACAAATGTTTTCAGAAGACAATTTCCACCACAAATGTGTTAAGTGTGTCTGACAACACCATGTCTACATGACAAGTCAAACAAGCAAAGATAGCTTGGTGGATCAGTTGTCTTGGGAACGAGATGATTCACATCAGGGAGTTTTTTGCCACACATATTTGGAACGGCAAATAAACATTAGCCCCCGTTGATCAAATGTTTTCACAGGTAAAAAAAGAAAGAGATTATGCTGTTTCTGGAGAGAAATCAGTCACCTTAAGCCCCCCCCCCCCTCCCCCCCCCCCCCCTCCCCCAAGTGACACTGTGACCAGACTGGCAGAGAGTCAGAGTGGACAGCCAGGGTTAGGGGGGAGGGAAGGAGGGGGCACTCTAATCCCCACTGCCCTTTTGGATCAGCAGGCCCATAAATAAAGTAGGACAGAGATAAATATAGTGTGACAGGCAATCAGTAATAAGTTACACATGTCCCCCAAGGACACTGGCCACAGGACAACTGGACTGTGACACACTGCTGCGCTGAGTGAGGGTAGTTTTCTTAGAGGACGCCACTGAACACTCGCCTCTCCGAGGGGGAAAACACAGACAAGGTAAGGGACTGTAACCTCTGACCTTTGTGGCAGGTTTACAGGTATTGGCAAAGCATGTGATCAGATGATGTTATCGGTAGGGAGAGGGGGTCAACTGTCCAGGGGAACACTGTTGACCTATTCACTGTAAACATTTTGGATCCAAATTGATATTACCCTATTTTGGAATTGAATCCTATTTCATACAACTTTTGAGTTATTTTCTTTGAAGTTGTATTGTATCTTTGCTGGTAGATGGCAATGCTTTTGGCCAAGAGCATTATATGTATAGTTTTTTGTTCATTAGCCTCTTAACTGCAATAGCGTATTTCATTTAGACGTTAAGTACCTGTCACAAAACCAGTCATGGCTGTACAGCGTGTGCTTTACAATCAATAGCTGCCGGGCGCTCTGGAATTTATTTTTTCTAGCGTACATAAAAAAAGTTTTGGGGTCTTACCATGCCTTAGAAGTATTCCATGTTGTCATAATAATGCCAGTCAAAAAATGGTCAGAGGTCAAATATGGGTCAGATTACAGTAATATTGCCAAAAAAGATCCAGTAAAGCTTCTTCAACACTATACATGTCCTTTGCTCAAAGCAAGCACTTTGCAGATGGACTCACCACCAAGGGACCTCAATATGTCATACAGTTTTTACTAAATACTAAAGGTGGAACTTGTCAGAGGTTTCTCTTATCCAATATCCATTTACAAGCACTCATTCTCAGGGACATTGCATGCCTTGAGCATGGGGCCTAGCCTTGACCCAAAGTGAGGGAACGCTTGCTTTATTTAACCTTTATTTAACTAGGCGAGTAATTTATGAACAAATTCTTATTTACAATGACGGCCCTACACCGGCCAAACCCGGACAACGCTGGACCAATTGTGCACCTCCCTATGGGACTCCCAATCACGGGCGGTTGTGATACAGCCTTGATAGCACTAACCTGTGTGATACTGATGTGTGTTTATTGTTCCATCAGTGTCAAAGGTTTTACAGGTTGAGGGGTTAGAAAGTGCCATGAAGCTACTGTGGAGCCTGCTGCTGCTGGGCCTGTTGCTGGCTGGGAGCTTTAGCGTGGCTCAGGAGGAAGATGGAGAAGAGGCAGAGGAACCAGTCAAGGAGGCAGCTATAGAAGATGAAGAGGCAGCTGCAGACAATGAAGAGGCAGCGGTGGAGGTGGCACAGCCTGAGGGTCCTGGGACAGAAGCCGGCCTGACTGACGACCGGCAGCCTTGTGCCATGTGGATGGGAGGAGTGCCAGGCACTCCAGGGCACAGTGGGCACCTAGGGAGAGACGGGAGAGACGGGCACGATGGCCCTCGTGGTGAGAAAGGAGATACAGGTAAGAAGACCAACTGTACTCTGCTGTTGCTACATCATCCAAAGTTCACAGTAAATCTAATCACAGTAACCCGCATGAGGCACAGTCAACGAACACCAGTACAGGACTCTAAGTTCGCCCCGACTCTGGTGATGTCTTTGTGTGTACAGGTGAACCAGGTGAGAAGGGAGAGCCCGGCGAAAAGGGCGACAACGGCGCTCCGGGACCTCGCGGTTTCCCAGGCAACCCCGGTCTGAAGGGGGCACAGGGCGAGAGCGCCCTGTTGTATCACTCCTCCTTCAGCATGGGCCTGACAGATCCCGTCCCCGCCACCAACGTGCCCATCCGTTTCAACAAATTCTTCCACAACGAGCAGCACCACTACGACGACGTGAGCGGAAAGTTCCATTGCCTCCTCCCCGGGGTCTACTTCTTCACATACCACCTCACAGTCTACACCAAAGATGCTCGGGTGAGCCTGTTCAAGAACGACAAGCCCGTCATGTTCACCTACGACCAGTACCACGAGGGCAACGTGGACCAGGCCTCGGGGGCCCTCATACTGAGGCTGCAGTCTGGGGACGAGGTTTGGCTGCAGATCTACGGAGATGAGGATTTTGGGGGGGTGTATGCTGACAACACCAACGACTCCACCTTCTCCGGGTTTCTTTTGTACCCCGACATGGGAGAGATGGAGGAAAGGAGACGTCGCTCTGTTGGAGTTAATAGACACTGAGGTCGTGCAGGACCTGGAGGGTGATATATAGAGTTGGGTGGGCTGTAGCGACTTTTTCCTGACTGCTCTATAGGCATGCATTGCCCTCTGGCTGGGGACTGTGGGGGGGGGGGGGGGGGGGGGGGGGGGTAATAAGTAGCTTCTTAAATTAGTACGTTTTTAAAAGGGTGCACCAAATGTTTTAAACTTGTCAGTTCTATAATCTATAACATGTTCCGTTTCAATTGTTAGGTGGATTCTAGCATTAGAGACATTAGTATTCAATGTAAAAAGTTGTGCACAGACAAAAAGCGTATTGCCTAGATGGCTTTATGGCAGTGTTTGGGCAATGTCTGTGAAATAATAAAATGTGTTATAGCAAATGTAAAATGTCATCAGATATGCTTTCTTTGTCAGATAGCCATTTCACATAGCAGTGGTTTGTAAACAAGATCAGCAAGTGAGTTTTGCTTTGCTGCTACGATAGGGACGTGGGTAGGTTTGAGCAAATGTGTCCAAAACACTTCAGGAGTGTGGCAGGCTAGTCACCCTTTGGACATTTGTTGGCTCCCATTTAGCCAAACAGTCAGTTAGGGTTTGTCAGTAGTATAGCCTACTTCTGGTTTGATGACTAGGGCTTTTATCTTTATCATTGGACAAAGTTACTTGGTGGATGCAATCCCCAAACTGAATAAATCTGTATTCTAGTAAAAACTTGCTCAGAGGTTTCACTGTGCTTGTCTCTATGCCAACATTGAGGTTTAAATAAAAACTGGAGATCAGTGCAAATTGTTGTAATGTGAGCAGTGGCTTCTAGATGTGACTCAGGGAACCCACCTCCAGAGCCAATGGGTGACCTCCATGTACATTGCGTCACTTGCTCATGGACCAATTATAACTAAGCTCTTCATTCTGGAGGGTCTATAGTGCTAAGACTAAATAGTAATGAAATAGTATCATGCTGCTCTTGGCCACTGAAATGGTCAGGGAACCACAATAGATGTGTGCTGAGGAATTTCCTGAGTAGACAAGTGCCTTGTTCAGGGACTTGATACAATAAGTGTCACATGACAGGCATGAGGGTTGCATATGTGTTGGTTTGCTAGTTAACAAACACTTATTGGTTGAGAAGAAAAAAAGACCAAGTCAATGACAGAATGCTGGCCATAACACCTGCCTATGAAGGCCCCAATGGAAAATGAATACCTACCCATCTCCTGTTCAATGTTACGACCCACTTCCTAATGTTGCTAAGGCTCTTGAACAAAACTATGACGATGAGAGACAGTAGAAATGTAAATATGTATTTTATACCTCAACCTTCAAATCATGGTGCTCTAAAAATAGCTCCATACCATAAATAGTAAACAAATACACAATTGCTAGTGAAAAATGTAAATGCTTAAAAAAAAGAATCTCTGATTCATTGCTTTAGGCACCATCAAATCATTAATAAGGGCAACTATTCATGCATGTATCCAGTGGCTGAGGTCCACTGATTGGATTCATTTTTCCTGATTGAAACGTAGGTTGAAGATATCTTCAACCTAGATTAAAACCACCCATCAAAATTGAGGAATATCACAATGCAAAACTTGATGAGCTCAGACAGCTTGAACAGATAGCAATCAGCAGTGAAAGAGAGGTAATGACAGGGAAGTCTATTCAGCAACCATTGTTGAGAAATATGCAAAATGTTAAATGCCTACAAGGGAATCTAGAAGACAAATGTGAAAGAAGCCACAGAACAGAATGATCATTGCCATTTCCAGCTGTATATCGCCATCTAGTGTTGCATGACGGGAGCAACTGAGCATTACATTTGAATTAGCACAACTGTACTTTTATGTTTGCAGGTTAAGTACGACCAACATTTCTGAATTCATGCAGCAATCACTAAATGGCGAGCATGTTTACAACATACAGAAAGAAGAAAGATTCTGCTTTGTCATGGAGGGCACTGGTTTAAAGGATTGGGGTGTTTTGTGTTATCTTCGGCAGGTTTTGCCGTTTTTTGCAGCAAGGTACCATTTTGTTTTTAACCACATCTCTGGAATAATGCATATGCCTTCTTGCAAACATCAGTATGACAGTGATAAATAAATTATGAGAATATCAAGAGATTTGTGGTAGAATAATTTATTTTATTCTGATATACTTTCAAAGAAATAATATACAAAGCTATTTTCGCCCCATCCTCACAAAAACCTCTGGTCCCCCACTATCTGATAAGTGCGCACGTCACTCCAGTTCTACAGACCAACGCTTTGGCCGGTGCCTTCCCGATTTCAGCATGCCACCGATCGATCAGAGGGGTCTTAGGAGAAGGAAGGCAAAGCTAAGTTTGTGGATGTGGAAGAGTGAGACAGCGTTGTCGTGTGAACGTTTCATTGTAAAATAGTTACTTTATTTAGTGAGGCCTAAAAAAGTTGAACTCCGGTAAAACAAAAAGGTTGCAAACGTTAACTACGGAGTTCATTTAACTACTGCTGTACTGGCTTAGCTAGTATAGTCAAGAGAAAGGTGAGTCCCATGAAAAAATGATCCCATCCTGTTCACAAGGACAAAATTAATAATGTGCAATAATTTAGGTTTACATAACCACATGAAACTAAAGACCCTTTCACAATTTCGCAAGAAACTGCACATGATAAGGAATGAATTATTTTGCAGACTCAAGCTAGACAAAACAGACAAGCTTACAAAACATCAAAGTTCAGGGGAAACTGGGAAAATAATCAAGTACAGATCAAATGGGGGTTTAGATGCAGGTGCGCGTCGAAGGGTATTCAGAGGGTGTGGAGAACGAGAACGTTGCCCTTTATTGTAGGATTCTGTTGAGGGGTTGGTGATAGGGACTGGGAGGTTACCAGAAGGTTACTCCATGTTCTAAGAAGTCTCCTGGCCCAACATTAGAGGGGGTCATAGTCACTTTGGGGTGAGAAGTTAGGAAGTCTACAGACTATTTCCATCCAGCAGGAAAGTGGGGAGAGAGCATGGACAGACATACAACTTCCATCAAGCAGCTATGCATCTTTGTCAGATCACATTAAAAAAAAGTACTCCGCTAATAATGAACCCATGATCCCGGGACTGCTAAATTCATGATTCCTAACTATGAGTCTGGAAGGAATCAAAGTTGGCTCATTCAAGAATCTTCTTTGCACTCCTTCAAGTCTATGCTGAAGAAGTGTTCATGATTGAGTATTCCTGGAATCAGTTGGTGATTCATACATCTCAAGCCAATCCGAGTTCACACTAGAAACTTCAGTTAAGCCACAAGTCAGTGGAGAAAAGTATGCATTCCCAACCAAAACTGGCTATTCCAGAGGAAAAGCCAGAGATTCTCAGTTTCTCCAGTGCAACAAACAGTCCACGATTCCAAAAGGTGGCAGCCGTTTCTCAGGTAAGAAAAAGTTATGACCTGTAGGTTCCTCAGACTCGACTGGTTTGGGTGTCCATGAAACGCTCAACTAGGCTTCGTATTCTTTTAGCCTGCAGTTTCATAGACAATTTAATGCTTGGATGCCTAATAAAATATACACTTTCAGGGGCTTCGGCAACGGTACGCTTCATTGCTTGGCCCATGACGTCTTCAACAGGCCCAGACTCTTTTCCGTATTCCTCATTTGCCCTTTGGTTCATGACATTACAGAAGTGTTCAGACCAGGGCACAGAGGACCTCGTTGAGGGCTTCGACTGCAGTCTTAAGCAGTTCACCGTCCTTCGTCTCCCACACAGGTTCTCAGACCATGTAAGAGTTCTGGTTCTTCAGCTTGTCCAGTTCTTTGCTCTGCTGTCTAAGGAACAGTATTCTGGGAGAAAGAAAAGGACACAGTTAAGAAAATAAGCAATTTATCGTGTGACATATAGACAAATCCTAGACAAGACAATTATGATGCGTTTGTGTGTGCTCGCTTGTCCTGTTCACTTGTCCTGTTCTCACCTCTGTTCCCTCAGCGTGGCCTGGATCTCACACACTCTGACTAATGATCTGAGGTTTTTGAGTTCAGTGCAGATCTCAGACATGTAGAGACTGCCCATGTTGTGGGCATCTTCCCGTAACCGTGCTGCCTGAAAGAGAAAGGCGGAGCTGGTTGAGAGAGTGCACCAAAACACAAATGAACCTTTAGCGTGGAGAGCAAATATCAGGAAGTAAAAATAAGCTTCTTCAGAAAGAAATCCCCAATCAGAAATGTGTTTCAGTACCGGTTAGTCAGACTACCGAAAAGCCTACACTCACTATGTATAGGGTCGTAGGCCTGCCTATTGGTTCCATAACCTGCTATCAATGTGTGCAAAATAAATGAAAGTGAACCCTTATTGTCTGTGAACCCTAAGGCAGGCAGCTTATCTGCTGCTTCTGACTGGCCAGCTCAAGCATTTTTTGGTAGTTCAACTCTTTGTAGTTGAAGTGATGGCTAAATATATACTATAATTTTAAAAAAAGTCGAAAGGAATTTGTGTCCCTTTTCTATCCATCAAGTATCCATGAGCAGGTGTAACCGAAATGTTTGATCATTGAAAAGCGAGAGTTTGGCTTTTTTGTATTCAATCAACTCCAAATAGGTGTGTGGCCTTGAGTATAGCTACTGCCATCTACATACACCTTAGCCAAATACATTTAAACTCAGTTTTTCACAATTCCTGACATTTAATCCTAGTAAAAATTCCCCGTCTTAGGTCAGTTAGGATCACCACTTTATTTTAAGAATGTGAAATGTCAGAATAATAGTAGAGAATTATTCCCAGTGGGTCAGAAGTTTACATACTAATTGAGTGTATTTGGTAGCATTGCCATTAAATTGTTTAACTTGGGTCAAACGTTTTGGGTAGCCTTCCACAAGTTTCCCAGAATAAGTCGGGTGAATTTTGGCCCATTCTTCCTGACAGAGCTGGTGCAACTGAGTCAGGTTTGTAAGCCTCCTTGCTCACACAATTTTTCAGTTCTGCCCAAAAATGTTCTATGGGATTGAGGTCAGGACTTTGTGATGGCCACTCCAATACCTTGACTTTGTTGTCCTTAAGCCATTTTGCCACAACTTTGGAAGTATGCTTGGGGTCATTGTCCATTTGGAAGACCCATTTGCGACCAAGCTTTAACTTCCTGACTGATGTCATGAGATGTTGCTTCAATATATCTACATCAATTTCCTTCCTCATGAAGCAATCTATTTTGTGAAGTACACCAGCCCCTCCTGCAGAAAAGCACCCCCACAACATGATGCTGCCACCCCCGTGCTTCACGGTTGGGATGGTGTTTTCGGCTTGCAAGCCTCCCCCTTTTTCCTCCAAACATATGTTGGTCATTATGGTCATTATGGCCAAAGAGTTCTATTTTTGTTTCATCAGACCAGAGGACATTTCTCCAAAAAGTACGATCTTTGTCCCATGTGCAGTTGCAAACCGTAGTCTGTTTTTTTTTAATGGAGGTTTTGGAGCAGTGGCTTCTTCTTTGCTGAGGGCCTTTCAGGTTATTTCGATATAGGACTCGTTTTACTGTGGATATAAATACTTTTGTACCCGTTTCCTGCAGCATATTCACAAGGTCCATTGCTATTGTTTTGGGATTGATTTGCACTTCACGCACCAAAGTATGTTCATCTCTAGGAGACAGAACGCGTTTCCTTCCTGAGCAGAATGAGGGCTGTGTGGTTCCATGGTGTTTATACTTGCGTACTATTGTTTGTACAGATGAACGTGGTACCTTCAGGCATTTGGAAATTGCTCCCAAGGATGAACCAGACTTGTGGAAGTCTACAATTTTCTCCTGAGGTCTTGGCTGATTTCTCTTGATTTTCCCATGATGTTAAGCAAAGAGGCACTGAGTTTGAAGGCAGGCCTTGAAACACATCCACAGGTACACCTCCAATAGGCTAATTGACATCATTTGAGTCAATCAGAAGCTTCTAAAGCCATGACATCATTTTCTGGAATTTTCCAAGCTGTTTAAAGGCACAGTGAACTTAGTGTACGTAAACTTCTGACCCACTGGAATTGTGATAGTGAATTATAAGTGAAATAATCTTTCTGTAAACAATTGTTGGAAAAATGACTTGTGTCATGCATAAAGTAGACGTCCTAACCGACTTGCCAAAACTATAGTTTGTTAACAAGACATTTGTGGAGTGGTTGAAAAACGAGTTTTAATGACTCCAACCTAAGTGTATGTAAACTTCCGACTTCAACTGTAGGTACGAAATGTGATATTAACACAGTGGGGGGGAAAAGTATTTGATCCCCTGCTGATTTTGTACGTTTGCCCACTTACAAAGAAATGATCAGTCTATAATTTTAATGGTAGGTTTTTTTGAACAGCGAGAGACAGAATAACAACAAAAATATCCAGAAAAACGCATGTCAAAAATGTTATAAAATGATTTGCATTTTAATGAGGGAAATAAGTATTTGACCCCTTTGCAAAACATGACTTAGTACTTGGTGGCAAAACCCTTGCTGGCAATCACAGAGGTCAGACGTTTCTTGTAGTTGGCCACCAGGTTTGCACACATCTCAGGAGGGATTTTGTCCCACTCCTCTTTGCAGATCTTCTCCAAGTCATTATGGTTTCGAGGCTGACGTTTGGCAACTCAAACCTTCAGCTCCCTCCACATATTTTCTATGGGATTAAGGTCTGGAGACTGGCTAGGCCACTCCAGGACCTTAATGTGCTTCTTCTTGAGCCACTCCTTTGTTGCCTTGGCCGTGTGTTTTGGGTCATTGTCATGCTGGAATGCCCATCCACGACCCATTTTCAATGCCCTGGCTGAGGGAAGGAGGTTCTCACCCAAGATGTTGTTCAAATAAACCTACCATTTAAATTATAGACTGATCATTTCTTTGTAAGTGGGCAAACGTACAAAACCAGCAGGGGATCAAATACTTTTTTCCCCCACTGCACAAACTAACTCAGTGTTCCCATATGTTGATCATCCCGTTATCGCACTTAACAGTGGAGCTCCTACCTGCTTCTCGATGTGCTCGGCGGGCCAGTTCTGGACGTGCCTGATGAGGTTCTCATCAAAGTGAGAGGCCAGCGAGGGAGTGAAGGAGCCGGGAGTGCTGGACTGGGCTGAGGCGACGTTGAGAACCGAATTGCCGCCGGTGGCGTTGCCATTAGGTCCTGATGGCGGACTCCCCTGACTGCTGGACAAGAGAGAAAGCAGAGTAGTTATAAGGAGCGTAAGGCTCCATCCAGAAACAACCTCCAGTCTACCACCTACACACTTGTGTTGATTGGAAAGGTTTAGATAGGTGGCTACTACAAAAGAGCTTTTATACTTTCAATCCTTCCAGATATACACAAGTGCCTCTACATTTCAAACTACCTCCGCTGTCGGAGAGTTCGGGGGTCCTCTGGATGTTTCTCTGCTGAAGCCTGTTGAGAAACTGGTCCTGGTTTCACTGGGGTAACCTACAGAGGCACAGAGGGGAGAGGGAGGGATGGAGAGAGTAAGCCATTAAAAAGGGAGTGTGTAAGAGATAAGGAAACAATTAAGAAAGTTAAAGCAAGAAACAGGGAAGGAGAGAAGAGAGCAGAGGTGAATGGAGATAAAAGAATGGTGACGTGGGGAGAAAGAAACAGATCACAGGGTTGAAATGAAAAAACAAAAGAAAAAAAACACTACAACCCCCAATCATAACAATATTATTTGACAAGTTTAGAGTTTCCGTGGAGGTGCTGACCTTTGGTTGGGAGGAGGCAGGAGGCATGCTGAGTGGGGGTTTCTGGTTAAGGAGGTTGGTCTGGGGCGTGCCGTTCCTGGGTGACACATATGAGCGGGGTGAGGTGGTGTCCGACATTAGCGATATGGGTGACTGACTTGCCTGCTGGGCCGCTATTGGTTCATGTCCAGGAGGGGAATAGGACAAAGGAGGAAATATTTTTAATGATAGCAACCTTAATCTCACATACAAAGGTTATTACTATACGGAACAAAAATATAAACGCAACATGCAACAATTTCAAAGATTTTACAGTTCATATAAGGAAATCATTTAATTTAAATACATTCATTAGGCCCTAAGCTATGGACTTCACGAGTGGGCAGGGGTGCAGCCATGGGTGGGCATAGAGCCACCCACTGGGGAGTCAGGCCCAGCCAATCAGAATGAGTTTTTCCCCCACAAAAGGGCTTTATTACAGACAGAAATACCCCCCCCCCAGATGATCAGGTGAAGAAGCCGGATGTGGAGGTTCTGGGCTGGTCTGCGGTTGTGAGATCGGTTGGACGTAGTGCCAAATTCGCTAAAATGACGTTGGAGCAGCTTATGGTAGAGAAACTAACATTCAATTCTCTGGCAACCGCTCTGGTGGACATTCTTGCAGTCAGCATACCAATGGCACGCTCCCTCAAAACTTGAGACGTCTGTGGCGTAGTGTGACAAAACTGCACATTTTAAAGTGGCCTTTTATTGCCCCCAGCACAAGGTGCACCTGTGTAATGATCATGCTGTTTAATCAGCTTCTTGATACGCCACACCTGTCAGGTGGATGGATTATCTTGGCAAAGGAGAAATGCTCACTAACAGGGATGCAAACAAATTTGTGCACACAATTTGAGAGAAACAAGCTTTTTGTGCGAATGGAAAATTTGTAGGATACTTTATTTCAGATCATGAAACATGAGACCAACACTTTAAATGTTGCGTTTGTATTTTTGTTCAGTATATAAATTATAAATATGACTTATAAGGACCGTCATTTTAAAGGTTTTATTTTTCTTATGCATCCAAAACTTTGAAACTCAGTGGCTATTGTTGCTTTGAGGACTACCCTGGTTAAATACGTCAATAGCAAAGTTTTCTAGATTATTCAACAGAAAACCAAATCAGATGTTGCCCTGAACTGAAGGACGCCCATACACCTTCTTGAGAGATAAGTAACATTTCCAGTTACAGCTTTTAACAATAACAGCTTCCATGAAAACATTTAAATAGGAGAATGCTTACAATGTATTTCTTTCTGAATAACATGTCAGAGTGCAATGTAAGCATAGCTCTATTTACCAACCACAAGACACTGAAATATCTGTAAAACCAGTCTAGCTAACAAAGAGAAAGGCATCAAAAAGATCACCAGAAAGGTGACATAACAGCGGCCATACCTTGGTTGGAGGACTGTTGAGCAGCTTGGGAAAGCAGAGAAGTGATGTTGAAAGCAGACGGTCCAGCAGTGAGGAGTTTATGAAGCATAGACTGCAAGGAAGCTTGGGTGACAGCAGCCGCAAGGACTGGAGGGAAAACACACATGACAATGAGAAAAATACAGATAAGTACACACAAACAAACACACAGATATAAGGCAACAAACTTGTGTATGCATGCATGTAACACATACACAGATGGGTCCATACACATACCTTAAAGAGCAAGAGTGGAGAGGGGTTGTTGAGTGACAGTGAAAAGAGGTGAGCAGACATGAGATAGGCTATACAAAACTGTCATTGAATGGGTGGTTTAATTTCATGATTTTATATTTACAACCCATTTGGTAGGCAAGAATCCATTTTCTCAGGATCACTCATCCACAACAATAGAACCCACCAACCCTTCGCCTCGATTAAGCTACTCCCTATATCGTGAATTAAGCCTATTCAATATCTGGTCGGAGTAAGAGAAACTAGAAACCAAATGGGATCAGACTGAAGATCAAATCCACGTTGGTTTTGTGGTCATGTAACAACTCCAGATATCAGAAAATCCAAATGCGTGTTTCACATTTCAGTACAGCGATGGGGGGGAAGGGGGGTAACTCCCATTTTTTACAATACTTATGCTCCATGAACATTTACATAGAAAACATGACTCAGATTTGCCCTATGAGCCCCAAGTCATATTTTGTGACTTGGGGCTCGTGGCAATTAAGCCTTTTTCAACCGGTGAGCCATTTGAACTCGGGTACACTAAAGATCAAGCAGGAGAAATGTGGAATTGGCCAACTCACCCTCATTGATCTTGGCCATGTCCATGCAGCCGTTGTTCATCTGCAGGGTGGCTTGCAGCGCTGGGAGGAGCTGCCGCAGGAGGGCGGGGTCTTGGAGCAGGCCCGAGGCCTGGGTTTGGACAGAGGGGGACACCGGGACCGTGGAGGAGGAGGAAGATGAAGGGGTGGGGTTCGAGCCAGAGGCTTGGTTCAGGCCCGGATTGGTGGAGGAAGAGGACTGAGAAGGTGCAGAGTTGGAGGACTTGTCCCCTGAAGTGCTCTCTGTAGGGCAAAAAGAACAACAAGTTAGGACTGCGGACACTGGCTTGACACACATAGGATGCGCCTCTATAGTTGACTTCCTTTCCTCCTCAACTTTTTTCACACATTGAAAAGGTGATAATATATAGAATTGTCAAGTCTTTTCAGATCAGTGCAGAGGAATTAGAGGACACAAGGAAAATAAGTCACTTCTCACTATTGACACATGGCCATATTGTAAGACTGTAGATGATTTCATATACAGGTATAGTCATAATATCACAACAAAAAGGTACTCTTTAAAAAGGCAGGCAAGTCAAAATCCAGATGTTACTGCTGCATCTGAAACCTAGACTACACCTCCCATATGCTCTACCGCTGTAGTTTTCATACTCACTTGTGGTGGCTGTGTCGACAGACTCTCGTCTGTAGTCCCGGTCTTTGGGGAAAGTGTTGGACTCCCTCTTAGATGGGTCTTTCTGCCTCTGCTCTCTGGACACAATGAAACACAAACGCAAGGTCATTGTCAGGTTTAAGTTCAATTAAACTGAGTGTAATTGCTGGTTGAATACAGATTGTGAATGTAATTTCATGTTCAGACTTCTGTCAGAATGTGTAATCTACCAATCTCCATTTTGGGACATTTTAGCATGCTATAGTAGGGCCCAACAACTCAGTTTTATTTGTTGCCCGTTTGGTTTTTCACATTTAGAATGGTTGTTTTTATTCCAGGTTTTTGCTCCCAAAATCACTTTAATAGAAAAACAAAATTGGGTGTTCCAAGGCCACAACAATGCTGAAAACTTCTTCGGGATAGGGGGCAGTATTTTCACGTCCTGATGAAAAGCGTGCCCAAAGTAAACTGCCCGTTTCTCAGACCCAGAAGCTAGGATATGCATATAATTAGTAGATTTGGATAGAAAACACTCTGAAGTTTCTAAAACTGTTAGAATAATGTCTGAGTATAAAATAACTGCTTTGGCAGGCGAAACCCCGAGCACAATCCATCCAGGGGGGGGAAAAAAATGTAGCTTGTGTTTTCCACTAGTTTTCATTGGGAATCCTGACTTATAAGGGCCCTGGTTGCAGTTCCTATGGCTTCCACTAGATGTCAATCTTTAGAAATTGGTTGATGTTTTTCTTTTGAGGAATGAAGAAGTACAGCTGTAAATTGTTCGTGTCACTGTGAAGGGCTGAAGTCCTTTATTGCGCGTACACAGGAGTGCGCTCTGTGGTATCTTTCTTCGGTATTGAAAACAGATTATCCCGTCTTAAATTGTATCGATTATTTACGTTTTAGGATAGCTGAGGAAGGATTAGGAACGTTGTTTGAAATGTTTGAACCAAGTTTACAGGCAACTTAGATACTTTGTAGGCATGTTGGGCGAGTTGAAACCGGTGTATTTCTGAATCAAACGCGCCAAATAAATGGACATTTATGGGACATAAAAAAGGACATTATCGAACAAAAGGACCATTTGTGATGTTTCTGGGACATTTTGGAGTGCCAACAAAAAAAGATCTTCAAAGGTAAGGCATATATTATATGGCTATTTCTGACTTTTGTGTCGCAACTCCCTGGTTGAAAATGATTTGTTATGCATTTGTGTGCTGGACGCTGTCCTCAGATAATCGTATGGTCTGCTTTCGCCGTAAAGTCTTTTTGAAATCTGACACCTTGGCTGGATTAACAACAAGTTAAAGTTTATTTTGATGTATTGCACTTGTGATTTCATGAAAGTTTAGTATTTATAGTAATTTAATTTAATTTGGCACTCTGCAATTTCCCCAGATGTTGGCCAGGTGGGACGCTACCGTCCCACTGATCTGCAAGAAGTTAAACCACATCAGGAGACCACTTTTGAGATCTGGAAAAACCCTTTAAATCAAGTTCGCAAGAGACTGTTAGGTTAGCGGTGTTTCTGTAGTACACATGTGATTGCATAGTTTGCTAAACAAATTGCCACTGGATTGATTACAATAATTATGATATCATTCTGCCAGGTAGGCATAGGATACTTTGTAGTGAAAATGTAATTGAGGAGGGTGTTGAGAAAGCCTTTCCATCGTTGACCGTTGTCATTAGCATCATCGCTAACGGCTAGGCATACACAAAGTAGACAGATGCACGCACAAATACAGATGCATTTTGATTCTTGTCTTGTGAAAACTTTGGGCAAATTGAATACATTTAATATTGTTAAATTCCGTTTTAATGTCTGGATTCAGCGATTCCGTCTGTGTTTTCTGCATCAGGGATGTTATATGGCCCTACAATAATTCAATCAATGAAATTAGGCTCATAAATATGTTATAATGGGCCGCCGGACTACGGCAGCCACGCGGCTGTGGATTCGGTATTGAGTTTTAAGGTAGAAACGTACGAGTTTAGGGAAAAGAGTAAGGCGCTTAGGAGTGACACTTTTTCCATGATTCAAGGCCTTACCTCTCCAGCCAGTCTTTGGGCTTCTCCCATTGAGAGACCTCAGTCCTGCAGTTGTAGTAGTACTTCTTGCCGGAGGAGCTGATGTGCTCGGACCAGTCGTCTGCAGGCTCATGAGGCTGAGGGAAGAAGGCACGACAAATAGTTAACTAACACTCTAGGGTAGGTTTTGCAGAGTGCAAACAAAGTTCGAATCAGCATTTGGAGAAACAGCACTACTGTTCTCCCTAGCACTTTTCTAATTGTTTTGATTTTGTTGATGAAACTGAGGAGAGGGGTGTCAGGCAGTGGGAATCTTTTTTTTGCAGTACAGATCTAACGTGCATGCAATGGAAGAAAATCAGTGTTCATTGTTTGCAGTAACTTCTTTGTTGTTGTAATATCCCAAACGGACGTGGCAGTTTCACCAACTAAGGATTCTAGCTTTAAGATCAAGTAGGCCTACATTAAGGGATGTGATCAGCACTACATGGAAAATCAGGGGAAAGGCTAGTGGCTAGTGATCAGATTCACATGTAAAATCCTGTGTGGGGATCCTTGCTTAAAGTATTGGGCCTAACGTTCGTTCTATGCTTATAACCATTCTATAAGAAGCAACCAATTCAAAAGTAAGAAACAATGTGGTTTATCTGGAAAAACACATTTTAGTCTAATTTGGAGATGGGTCAATACATTTTTCTTTAACAACATACAAAAAGCAATGTTAGAAGACATCAAGTAAATACAATACAGTAAATAAATACAGGATGTGAGCATATAGGCCTAGACTTTGCACTGTTGATAAGAGCAAGTTACCTAAACCAGCACACTATTTAGGCTAGTCTGCCTCAGTCAAATGTGGTTGTCTGGGTGTATGCCTATATGCTGAAACTCTGCTTATCCCCGTTACACTGCCTATCCTGTCTACACAGAGGACAGAGAACATACTCAACAAGGCTAGCAGTAATACTCGGCTACTGGGCCAGACTCCGAGGCATTAATTTAGGTAATTTACAGGTGTTTTCTTGAGTGTTGAAAGACTTGAAATGCATGCTGAGCTAACCCGTCGGTTCGAGAGGCTGATATCTCGATGCAAAAGTAACTCTACCCCATTGTTTCTCTGCAGAAGGGAGGGGGTTTGTTTTTGGTTGTGTATGTATGTATGTATGTATGTATGTATGTATGTATGTATGCATGCATGCATGCATGTATGTATGTATGTATAACTGTGGTGAGCTGTGGAAAGAATTTCCTCTTGAACAACTGATTATCATCACCATCAACTTCTTGATGGAGATGAACACCAGAGAATAACCAACCAAAATCTCATAATTTGATTCGATTTTACATAGACATTTGAATGTGAGGTCCAGTTTCGTGTGACGACAGAGCCAATTGAGGTCATTTGTCACACGAAACTGGACCACACATTCAAATGTCTACGTAAAATTAAATCAAATTTTACTTGTGACTTTGTAAACAGGTGTAGACTAACAGTGAAATGCCTACTTATTGGTCCTTCCCAACAATGCAGAGAGAAAAAAAATAAAAATAGAACGATAATAAGGAATAAATACACAATGAGTTACGATAACTTGGCTATATCCATGGGGTACCAGTACCAAGTCGATGTGCATATTGGAAGGGGTAAAATGAATAGGCAACAGGATAGATAATAAGCAGTAGCGCATGCAGTAGCTCAGCATTTAACACCATAGTACCCTCCAAACTCACCATTAAGCTTGAGCCATTGGGTCTCGACCCTGCCCTGTGGAACTGGGTCCTGGACTTTGACGGGCCGCCCCCAGGTGGTGAGGGTAAGAAACAAAATAGCCACCCCACTGATCCTCAACACTGGGGCCCCACAAGGGTGCGTTCGCAGCACTCTCCTGTACTTCCTGTTCACCCATGACTGCGTGGCCATGCACGCCTCCAACTCAATCATCAAGTTTGCAGACGACACTACAGTGGTAGGCTTGATTACCAACAACGGCGAGATGGCCTACAGGGAGGAGGTGAGGGCCCTCGGAGTGTGGTGTCAGGAAAATAACCTCACACTCAACAAAACAAAGGAGATGATCGTGGACTTCAGGTAACAGCAGAGGGAGCACCACCCATCCACGGGACAGTAGTGGAGAAGGTGGAAAGTTTTACGTTCCTCGGCGTACACATCACAGACAAACTAAAATGGTCCACCCACACAGACAGTGTGGTGAAGAAGGCGCAACAGCGCCTCTTCAACCTCAGGAGACTGAAGAAATTCGGCTTGTCACCAAAAACACTCAAACTTTTACAGATGCACAATCGAGAGCATCCTGTCGGGCTGTATCACCGCCTTGTACAGCAACTGCTCCGCCCACAACCGTAAGGCTCTCCAGAGGGTAGTGCGGTCTGCACAACGCATCACCGGGGGAAAACTACCTGCCCTCCAGGACGCCTACATCACCCAATGTCACAGGAAGGCCAAAAAGATCATCAAGGATAACAACCACCCGAGCCACTGCCTGTTCAGCCCGCTATCATCCAGAAGGTGAGGTCAGTACAGGTGCATCAAAGCTGGGACCGAGAGACTGAAAAACAGCTTCTATCTCAAGGCCATCAGACTGTTAAACAGCCATCACTAAGATTGAGTGGCTGCTGCCTACATACTGACTCAAATCTCTAGACACTTTAATAATTGATGTAATAAATGTATCACTAGTCACTTCAAACAATGCCACTTTATAATGTTTACATACCTTACATGACTCATCTCATATACTGTACTCTATACCATCTACAGCATCTTGCCTATGCCGCACGGCCATCGCTCATCCATATAGTTATATGTACATATTCTTATTCATCCCTTTACACTTGTGTGTATAAGGTAGTTGTGAAATTGTTAGATTACTTGTTAGATAGTGCAGTAATGTCGGAACTAGAAGCACAAGCATTTCGCTACACTCGCATTAACATCTCATGTCATGTGGCTCAGGGGCCCATGATGTATTATTATAACCATAGTCTGGTGAATGCCTACTTTCAGAAATAATTTGTTCAAGAAGAAAGAAGTATCTTACTGTGTCTGACGCCTTGCTTTGATTTGAGTGGGAGTTGGAGCTGTGGTTGTGCAAATTCTCTTGCGGAGAGCAGCTGGTACCTATAAAATAAATAATATGATGAGAACACTTATGAGAAATAAAACAGAATTAGCTATGATAAACATGACAAGTTAGGCTACCCATCCATTGAACAAAATATTTGTGCAGCTATCCATTTTATGAAGTACCCGGGTACAGTATGTCGAAAATGTATACTTTAGTGCACAAGAGAATAATACTAATATCGCCTAGGTGCATGTCAGTTTTAGCATTCTACAGCGCTTGCTCATTTGGCAAGACAGTAACAAGTTAATTAGCTAAAAACTGGTGCCCAGGCTACCATATACTAGCACTTGTGGAACATCAGCTACATAACTTCTTGTGTTAATGTTGTATTGATGTCTGTGTATAGTCTTGACCAACAGTTGTATGTATACCTTCAGTCAGGAATTGGGCCTTAGACTAGACTTCAGTGATTTAAATATTTCCAGTGGTCAATGTCTTGTTGTACACGAGTATCTATGCATGTTTTGAGCAGGTGAAGTGGGCAGAAGAAGTCAAAGTGACTTTAATGGCCCAATCAACAGTGTATATACATTTTAAGCAGCAGAACAGTAAGATAACAGAATTGACCACAGGAATTGGCTAAACAGCACAAACATATCTAGGACCAGGCTAAGCTCTCATCGGGCTGAACAAACGTACAAGCTTCTCTGTGCACACAGTACTGTTGACAAACATACAGAGAAGGGAACATCTGCATTTGTGTGTAGCTCGGTTCTCTTTGGGCTTACCACCATCTTTGCCTCGGAGAGTGTGAAATGTTTTTGTTTTGCTGTGCCCGTCGCTGTACTTATTGACCGGACTTTCATCAGAGCGCCGGAGCATTTTGTAGGGCGGTGTAGGATCTGATAACCCATCTCGCATTTTATCGTGACCGTGAAGGGTGGTAGATTGACTCTTTGGCTGGGATTTGTGAGTCTGCAATACAAATAGATTTGTGTTAGTCAACATATCAATACACAGCCACCTCTTGTGTTTGATAAACACCTTTCCAACCACTGACATACTGTAGGCCTATTTCCAACTCTTGACATTGTGCTGTAATTCTCATTCCTGCCTATGTATGCACAACCATTTGTAATGTTTTTTTTATTCCCTAACCTTAACCCAATTATTTTTGCCTGCATTTGTCATTACGGTTCTGTAATTGTTGCACTTTTATAAAGCATCTTACAGTGGGTAAATCCTTGTGCAGTATTCAGACTAGCAAGCTATGTAGTTGGCTAGCTAACTTTCGGTATAGGTCGTTATCAATAAAACGCCACAACATGGTGAAGTGCGTTCGATTTGGCTGCTGGGGGGGGGGGGGAGAGACCCCGAGCTCTGCAAAAACCATTGACAGCTACGGTTTTAATATCGTTACCTCTTGAAGAACATAGTCAGAACTACACATTTCCACATTTAGCTCTGTAAGAGTTATACTGCAAGTAACTTCATGCTTTTCATGGTCAGTAGCTAAACATCAATGCATAATGTATTTTCAAATACGTGAGTGTAGCCTATCCATTTGTCATGTCGCTAGCTAAACAACCAACGTGTCATTTCGCTTGCTTCATCAGCGATTGGGATTTTGGAAAGAACTTGACATCTGCAACGCCTCATCCTGGTAAAAAGTTGTCAGTCTGACTACTGTCATCACCACCATAGATCAAACAGTATTTGGATATCGCCATCATGTTTATCCCCCTCAAAGTTAGCTTGTTAAACTAGCCATATTGAACGTGATATGTGATTAGCTAGCCAATTTGAGGTGGTCCATCGTGTCTGTCAGCAATTGTGATTAAACACTCTAAAACAATGTTGAAAATGGGATAGCGTTATCTAACTTCGCTAGGTAACAGATCTACGTTGGTTGGAGAGAAAAAAGTACACTCACGTTACTAGGTCTACTTACCACACTGTTTAGCCAACTGTACAACGTTTCTACCGGTAGCTTCCACAATAAACATTATCAGCCAACAGTAGGGCCTACTTCGGCAAATGCGCCCTGCTGCTGCTTGACAGGCAAAGCACAAAGGCTTGTCAGGTAGCTATCGTTCACATATCTCAAATTAATGGTGGCCAATATGAGAGATATCGTGAGGCTACCCTCACGTATCTAAAATTACATGATCAATTGATGCTTGCTGATCGTTTAAAACATGCGGTTACTTGCTGTATAACTCGGATTCGCGCTAAATGGCCGCACTTGATTTGCATGGAATAATCGGAAATGTGTATTTCACATTTTTACAACCAAATAGTTAACATTTATTTAACAATCCCTTGAAAACGTCATGTAGTTGTCAATGGTTTCAGCGCTCTGCACCTTGTGACGTTTTATTGATAAAGACCTAGCTATAGTTAGCTCTTACTAACGTTAGCCAGATAACGTTACCTAGCAGAAGATAATTATCCAGCTACACTAGCTAGCAAATTGGCTATTTAGTTAGTTATATACGATATGGTTATGCTACATTCGTTATCCTGCTGGCTATCAAGGCCTGCAATTTCAAGCTATCTCGTAAAGGTAAACATAGTTAGCGTTGGCTAACGTTAGCTAGCTACATCACGGGAAAACAGTCAGCAGTTAGTTAAGTTAGCTGGCTAGTTAACCATCAGTTGTTTCTAAACACATTAACGTAGTTAGCTACCTAGTGTAAATAGCTAACGTTAAATAGCCAACGTATCTTCAGTAACGTAATTTTGCACAAAACTGAGCCATGGCTTGGGAGTTGCAAAGCCAGGCTGAGGCCTGCCTGGTTTACGAGTTAAGTTAGCTAACGTTAGTTCGGTGGCTATTTTAACCAGTTATAGTAGCTAACTAAGTTAGCTAGATAACATACTTGTTAACCAGGCAGCTAGCTAATTAGCCCGTATTCACTATTTACCTGATAGGGTTGGGAATCCCTTCGGTCGTTGCACCTGAAATATAGGAAAATAAAGTTAGCCAAGTTATAGGGCACACATCTAAAATGTTGATGCCGTCTCTGCTCGCGCTGCAAAATATGCTACAAGTAGCTAGCTAGCGAAAAGCGAGTTAGCAGTAACTAGCTAGACATGCTAGTTGGCAGCATTATTTGAAAGGAGTGGTGGAGCCGTCAATGTGAACTGGCAATAAAATGTATTGTCTTTTACCCATCGCTGAGTCTCGGTTGTTTCCTTGCATGCATTACCATCAATGCCGTGTTGATGTGTGTGTGCGCGCAAGGGGTGAACTATGGACAACAAAATAGTATTCTGGTCTTTGGTAACTTGATCTTGGCGATATCTCTGTATTTAGTTAGCCAGCTAGGGACGCTAGCAACTAAATTTGAACAGTGGCTAGCTACGCTATGTTGAAAACGGCCTTTGGTACATTATTTGCTCGCCTAAACTGCACAATCTATCCGGTGCAGTGCAAGGAAACAGACGAAGCAATGCGAACTGCCCCGCCTCCAATGTCTTAGCTATTTCCGGGATACTCCCATGTCGGAAAAGAGTCGCAAACCCTTTATAAATGATGATTTGAAACGCAGTCTTACAAATAACTTTCTCACCAAGAAAGGTGGACACAGAGGAAATACAGTGGTTGAAATAACAACACAGCCCACCTAACTGCTAATGCACATGGCTAAGAAAAGGAGATGATGAAAGCAAGGTTCACAAAAGTAATTATAAAAGTGGTAGGTATATGCACTTTCCCCTACCCCAGTAGCCTATTTCGATCGTCTAACAAACTCACAGTGCCCAATGCAACATTAAATTATAAATCAACCACTATCCCCTTCCCCTAGTGTTCTTTGTTCATCCATGGGCTTTGCAAAGCATTACCCAATTTTATCAAAGCAATAGTTTGTTGAATTTCACAGCACTAGGCTGAGACAAAAGCCTAAATAGACTCGGGACCAGTAAGAACACTTCCCATATTTTGGGGGGATTGACCCTGGTCTCGATAGCCTACCAATCAGGACCAATGCTGTTTTTATGTATCGCTGTCTGTCTTGTCTGTCTAGTATGTCTGTTCATCTATATAATGGCAAGGAGACATCAGACCATGCCTTTGTTTGGCCTCTGCTTTCCAATGCCTGTTCTGGTCCACTCAAATCCAAATTAACCAACCTCGTGATATAGAACTGATGGGGAAACGTGTAGGGTGAGGGGGACATTTGCACCAAAGTTTTATTGAACCTTTACGCTTGCCTGGTAAATTTGGGTCAGCGCTGGTGACAGGTCACATGGACCAATACTGTCTGGATCGGACTGGCTCTTATTGCTTTTACTGTATGTTTGTCTCTTATTTTGTTCACGTATGGATGTTCAAATGAACCCAACATCTCACGTTTTAGAAGGAGAAACGTCCATGGAGTCATTTTCTCTCTGGTGAGTGTTACCTAATTTGTACTGTGCTGAGCTTGCTGAATTGCATATTGGCACCATCATTATTTACATTATTTTGATCCAATAGCTGTAGAGGATGGTTTGTAAAACAAATAAACAAACTGTTAGGGATGGAAAAGCCATCTGTTCTTTTCATTAAGAATAAATTCAGCACTTTTGGTTACAAACAGTGTGCAGACTTCTTTAAATTCAACACAGTTCATCTGATTTATCAAGCACCATTTTTAGTTGTTTCCATTCTCTTTAAAGTATTGAGTCATTTTCCACTCACACAGTACAATATTCATATTTTTATTGTCAACAAAAGTCACAAACTGACTCAGTTGCTTGTTAGTCAACTGCTTAGGAATATAGATCGCAGCCATATACTTGCTTTCAGGTATCCCACAGATGCATTTGATTGATCGGTTTCAGTGTACTTTCAATCTGTGTACATCAATCAATGATGTCACATGAAGTACAGAAAAGCTATGATTCAGTGGTGAGAGAGCATATACTTGTATAATTGGTTGAGAGAACTTACACTTCAATAACATGGCACTAGGTGGAGTGTAGAAAGAATGTGGACTATTGAAAGATTTGTTTCAATGAGAGTCACAGATCTATAACTCACATTTCTATCTGAAATCAGTCAGGTCCAACACTGAACTACATAATAGATATTCAAAAAAGGACATGTCAAATCTGCTAAATTGCAAACATTTAACCTATCTTATCCACTTGGTGGCAGTAATACCATATAACAGAACATGTTTTCGGACCATAGCGGTTTTCTTTTCTTTTTCTACTCCATTAAAGGCCCAATGCAGCCATTTTTATCTCAATATCAAAGAATTTCTGGGCACCTTACTGTGATTGTTTTCAATCAAAATGTTAAAAAAGAAACAAAATAGCTTCTTAGCAAGCGAAATTTCTCGAACAATTATTTTTTTAGGACTGTCTGGGAGTGGTCTGAGTGGGGAGGGGAAACTGAAAACTAGCTGGTTTGAAGCTCTCTTTTTTATTGGTCTCTTAGCTAATTTACTGCCTGGTGATGTCATAAGTCAGGCCAAAACTCCTTCCCACCAAAACATACCTAAAAATGAAAATGTATATACAAATAATTTATTTTTCTTAGCGATATTGTCATGTTTCTTTTTATGTGTTGATTTATAAAAAACACCGTGAAACATGTAAGGAATGCATTCCCAGAACGTACTCAGTACATCAACTTTTCTTATAATATAGCCTTTTGGTGCCCTATGCGAGATTTGGTTGGGGGGCCCCCCACCTTGTGACAAAACGGTGGAGAGAAACATTTTAAAGTTAATATCCTGCAATTCCACACATTTTGCCATGAGGTGGAGAGAAATTATTGCAGTTTTAAAGCACGTTTTCTACAATTCTACAAATTTTGTAATGGGGCGAAGAGAACATTTAGCAATATTATAACAAATTTCATGCAATTCTACTCATTTTCCATGGGGCAGAGATCATTTTTTGCACTTTTAAAGCAAAACATGTTTTTATTTTTGGGGGTAGATCAGCTTTAATATTGCAGATAGATTGTAGCTTCCATCAAAGTAATTGTCTGCATCATTTCTAATCCCCCATATACAGTATAGTTTTTGTAAATATATGTCAGATTATAACGCAAAATATTGTTACCTGACATGGCTAATTGAGTGACTGTGACAACAGAGAAAAACAGCTGATGAACAACCAAATTTCACTGGTGTATTCTACTATTCCTACTCTCAATAGTAAGTTGTGAGTACCCCCACCTTCTTATAATATTCACAAATGACTCATTTAATTAATATATTTTGTCTCAAATATGTCATATCATATCTCTGTAGGAATTGCACCACAATCATTCAATTGTGTATGTCATATAAGGTATATAAGGTATCCCTTTACATTTAAACACGTATACAGTGTACCTACTGAAAATGGCAGATTTGGGCACTAATAAGCTCCTATGCAGTGGCTGTACAATATACTATACATGACGTCAGAGCTCTGGCTCTGCGCTTCACAGCACTGTGTGGGTTTTGACTGACAGCTGATCTGAACTTGAGCACTGAGCGACAAGAAGTTGCCTCGATCCCTCCCGGTAATAAGGCAACTTTTGCAAATGTTATGTTGTCTGAGTGAGGGAAATGCTGTAAATTAAGATGGCTCAATATATTTTGAAAGATGATACGCTGAGGATTATAATAAATACTGCTTGGATGTCATAAAAGAAAGGCAAACATCTAAATGTCCACAGTCCAAATGTGCTCTTCACATTTCCAAATCATAAAACTTGTGTCATATACAGTGTCAACATTTCTGACACTATGTTTGATGTACAGTTGCAAGATTACATGTCATCATACCCTGGGTTGTTCTGAATAGAATGAGCATATGTTTGTTTATTGTGTCGAAAATTTGCTGCGGCACACACACTTGAATGCACTCATGACTCCTTTCTATGCGAACCCCAATTACGATCTGTTTCCCTGAATTGCCTTGTGAAAGCCTAACACCGTAATGTCGTATTTTGCAGAGATCTGTGGCCACTTGGAGATACCAGTTAGTCTCTTATGTTGTGACTACCCCACATTTTCCAGGAATAGTCATCATGTTACTGAATGTATGCAGAGTATATTTTTCAGATTTCGTTATCAACAAATGCGTCAAAGTACAGTAAATATAAAATGCACATAAATCAACAGTGTAATTTTTGGATTCAGTCTTGTCAGGTGAACTGTTGTGTACTCACCTTTGGTCTAATATTTTTCCCATTGTCTCCAAACTGTTCCCTTTCAATTGCTACCATGGTTACGCATATGGTTTTCATATTTCTTCAGTAAGAATTTATTTAATTTAGCCCTATCCATATACAGTGCATTCGGAAAGAATTCAGACCCCTAGACTTTTGCCACATTTTGTTACATTACAGCCTTATTAAAAACATTTCTACACACAATACTCTAAAATGACAAAGCAAAAACAGGTTTCTATACATTTTTGCAAGCGTATAAAAATAAAAAAAATTCAGAGCCTTTGCTATGAGACTCGAAATTGAGCTCAGGTGCATCCTGTTTCCATTGATCATCATTGAGATGTTTCTACAACTTCATTGGAGTCCACCTGTGGTAAATTCAATTGATTGGACATCATTTGTAAGGCACACACCTGTCTATACAAGGTCCCACAGTTGACAGTGCATGTCAGAGTAAAAACCAAAACATGAGGTCGAAGGAATTGTCCATAGAGCTCCGAGACAGGATTGTAACTAGGCACAGATCTGGGGAAGGGTACCAAAGAATTTCTGCAGCATTGAAGGTCTCCAAGAACACAGTGGCCTCCATCATTCCTAAATGGAAGAAGTTTGAAACCACCAAGACTCTTCCTAGAGCTGGCCGCCTGGCCAAACTGAGCAATCGGGGGAGAAGGGCCTTGGTCAGGGAGGTGACCAAGAACCCTATGGTCACTCTGACAGGGCTCCAGAGTTCCTCTGTGGAGATGGGAGAACCTTCACAAAGGACAACAACCATCTCTGCAGCATTCCACCAATCAGGCCTTTACGGTAGAGTGGCCAGCCTGAAAACCAAGAGACACTTCTGGAGGAAACCTGGCACCATCCCTACAGTGAAGCATGGTGGTGGCAGCAAAATGCTGTGGAGATATTTTTCAGCTGCAGGGACTGGGACACTAGTCAGGTTCGAAGGAAAGATGAACGGAGCAAAGTACAGAGATCCTTTATGGAAAAACCTGCTCCAGAGCACACAGGACCTCAGACTGGGGTGAAGGTTCATCTTCCAACAGGACAATGGCCCTAAGCACACAGCCTAGACAATGCAGGAGTGGCTTTGGGACAAGTCTCTGAATGTCCTTAAGTGGCCCAGCCAGAGCCCGGACTTGAACCCGATCGAGCATCTCTGGAGAAAGCTGAAAATAGCTGTGCAGCGACGTTCCCCATCCAACCTGACAGAGCTTGAGAGGATCTGCAGAGAAGAATGGGAGAAACTCCCCAAATACAGGTGTGCCAAGCTTGTAGTGTCATACCCAGGAAGACTTGAGGCTGTGATCACTGCCAAAGGTGCTTCAACAAAGTACTGAGTAAAGGGTCTGAATACTTATGACAATGTGATATTTCAGTTTTACATTTTTTTTATACATTTGCACAAATGTATAAAAACCTGTGTTTGCTTTGTCATTATGGGGTATTGGGTATAGATTGATTAGGGGGAAAAAACTATTACATCCATTTTAGAAGAAGACTGTAGTGTAACAAAATGTGGAAAAAGTCAAGGGGTCTGAATACTTTCTGAATGCTCTGTAGGGCAATTCAGTGTATAGGGTTAACACAAATATATACAAATACACAACTGGCATATAAGGAAAAACATACCAGATCCTTATTAGATTACTTTTTTCATGATTCTTTTCGATATGCGTTTCCACAGACAAGGAGTTTGCTGGGTCTTTCTATTGGAGTTTGGAGGTGTGTTTGTCTGATGGAGCGACCTGCACATTATGAGTATTCTCCCAAAAAGTCAGGCCAGATCAGTGTTTGTGAAGGAAATGGAATAAAGGAAAGGAAGACATTGAAGACTATTTGGGCATACTGAAATGTAGATGTGGAAGAGAGTCTGTTTGGGAATACCTTATATGGGCTCTCCTATTTGATGTTTTCACCACACCCTTGGTTTGACCTTTGACACCTCTGACTCATCCCACATGACCCCTGACCTTGTCCTCTGACTGGCTATTTATGACCCTCCCACTGACCCTCTTGTAAATGGAGGGAGAACAATAGGTGGACTGCGTCTGTGTGTGTGTCACGTCTACTCCCGCTCCTCCCCTCCGGCGTTCGACGTCGCCGGTATACTAACCACCGGTCCTGGGATTCATCATTACGCACACCTGGCATCAATCATTACACGCACCTGCACGTCATCATGATACTCACCTGGACTCCATCACATTCCTGATTACCTCCCCTATATCTGTCACTCCCTTTTGGTTCTTTCCTCAGTCAGTATTGTTCCTGTTTTTATGCTTAGACGCTACTGTTATGTTGTCTCGGTTCATGTTTGTTGTTTTATTAAATGTTTCCCCTGCTTCTCGACTCTCAGTGTCTCCGTTACAGAGTACTGACTGACAACAGAAGGAGCAGGAAAACAGAATATCTCCCAGACAGTCGACGAGCAGGGAAACCTTCTAAGTCAACACCATGACCAGCTAGTACAACTGGGGACGGCTATGGAAGAGGTTCTTCGCAGTGTGCATCATCTCAAAGAACATACACTAGGTCGACTGGTTGTAGAGTGTCAGCACAACAGCCCATTCAGCAACCCGCTCAGGTCAGCGACGCCTGCTTGTCCCTCCCGGATAAATATGATGGTACCCCATCTAAATGCTGTGGCTTTCTACTTCAGTGCTCCCTCTACTTTACGCACAAGATGGGAGCCCCCACCACCGAGAGGTCCAAGGTTGCCACAGTTATTTCTCTGCTGACTGGGAGGGCGTTGGAATGAGTTTGACCAAGGAGGAGAGTGATGGAGTGCTGCATCAGATGACCTGGCCTTCACAATCACCTGACCTCAACCCATTTGAGATGGTTTGGGATGAGTTGGATCACAGAGTGATGGAAAAGCAGCCAACAAGTGCTAAGCATATGTGGGAACTCCTTTTAAGACTGTTAGAAAAGAATTCCTCATGAAGCTGGGTGAGAGAACGCCAAGAGTGTGCAAAGCTGGCATCAAGGCAAAGGGTGGCTACTTTGAATAATCTAAAATATAACGTATTTTTTTATTTGTTTCACACTTTTTTTGGTTACTGTATGATTCCATGTGTTTTTTCATAGTTTTGATGTCTTCACTATTATTCTACAATTTAAAAAATAAAAACCCTCGAATGAGTAGGTGTGTCCAAACTTTTGACTGTGTGTCGTGCGCATGTTTGTTAACTCCTTTCTCCTCTACTTAAGGTATGTTTGAACTGCTGTCCTTGGTGATCTCTGGGATGAAATCTATAATGGACAAAAATGAGGACTTTACGTTTCTTAAAAGCATGATCATGGAAAGGAGATTCCATCTACTAGTCAAGGTGAAACTGGCTTTAACTACTGTGATGTAATGGCAATGCTACGGTTATGTTATAGTAATGATATCTGAGAGTTTATCATGTACAATTACAGTATGTCATAGTGTGTCCCTATGGAAATGCAAGAGGGATGTACTGGGTAGTATTCACTAGGAACTAACCGGAAGCAAACGGTCTGAAACAGGGAGGGACTACCTGAACTTTTCTAAATCAAATTTTATTTTACACATACACATGTTTAGCAGATGTTATTGCGGGTGTAGCGAAATGCGTTTGTCTCTAGCTCCAACAGTGCAGTAATATCTAACAATACACACAACCTAAAAGTAAAATAATGGAATTAAGGAATATAAATATTAGGATGAGCAATGTCAGAGTGGCATAGACTAAAATACAGTAGAATAGAATACAGTATGTACATATGAGTTGAGTAAAGCAGTATGTAAACATTATTAAAGTGACTAGTGTTCCATTATTAAAGTGGCCAGTGATTTCAAGTCTATGTATATGGGGCAGCAGCCTCTAAGGTGCAGGGTTACGTAATCGTGTGGAAGCTGCCTAGTGAATGTTCCTGAGTGGCCAAATTATAGTCGCCTTGTTTCCTCATTTTCCCTTGCAGAACGTTTGGCTGTGGTGTGCACTAATGAATACAACAGATGTACATCATCCGTGATGTACTGTAATAGTAACCACCAGTGTCATAGCCTGACTCGTTCTCTTTCTCAGATTCACGCGAGGTTGAGGCGGTTTGGATCAAGGAATCCTGTCCCGGTCCGGGATAATGCAAAGAGTCTGGCCTGTAACGTAAGTCTTTCTCTTTGCACTCTTCCTTCAGATGGATGGATGGATGGATGGCTGGATACAATATAGATAGATAAAGGAAGAGATATTTTGCACAAGTGTCCCTACATAGAGTGCCTTGCAAAAGTATTCAGACCCCTTGAATTTATTCACATTTTATTGTGTTACAAAGTGCGATTAAAGTGTATTTAATTGTCAACTACACAAACTCTGTAATGTCAAATTGTATTTAAGGTTAATAACAAAGGAATTACTAAAACATAGTTGTTGCATACGTATTCAGCTCCTTGAGTTAATACATGTTAGAAACACCTTTTGGCATCAAATACAGCTGTAAGTCTTCTTGGGTAGGTCTAAGTGCTTTGCACACCTGGATTGTGCAATATTTGCCCATAATGATTTTTAAAAAATTCTTCAAGCTCTGCCAAGATGTTGGGGATCATGGCTAGACAGAAATGTTAATTTCTTGCCATTTAGACTGTAATTTGGCCACTCAGGAACATTCACTGTCTTCTTGGTAAGCCACTCCAGTGTAGATTTGGCCTTGAGTTGTAGGTTATTGTCCTATGGTAAATTCCTCTCCCAATCTCTGGTGTAAAGCAGGTTTTCCTCTAGGATTTTGCCTGTGCTTAGCTCCGTCCCGTTTCTTTTTATCCTGAAAACCTCGCCGGTATTTGCCGACGTAAAGCATGCCCATACCATGATGCAGCCGCCACCATGCTTGAAAATAAGGAGGCAGTTACTCAGTGACGTGATTTTCCCCAAACATAAGATTTAGCATTCAGGCCATTTAGCATTTTCTTGCAGTATTACTTTAATGCCTTGTATCATACAAGATGCATGTTTTGGAATATTTTTTTATTCTGTATGTTTGTATTTTCACTCTGTCATTGTGGAGTCACTACAATGTTGTTGATCCATCCTCAGTTTTCTCCCATTACAGCCATTGAACTCTGTAGCTGTTGTAAAATCACCAATGGCCTCATGGTAACATCCCTGAGCAGTTTCTTTCCTGTCCTGCAGCTCAGTTCAGAAGGATGACTATCTTTGATGTGTCTGGGTGGTTTAGTACATAATCCGCAGCATAATTATTAACTTGACCGTGCTTAGAGATATTCAGTGTCTGATTTGCTATTGTTACCCATCTAGCAATCACCACCCTTCTTTATGAGGCTTTCAAAAACCTCCCTGGTCTTTGTAGTTGAATCTGTGCTTGAAATTCAGTACTTGACTGAGGGACCTTACAGATGTTGTATGTATGGGGGACAGAGGAAGGGTTAGTCATTCAAAAATCATATCAACCCCTATTTATGAATTCATGTAACTTATTGTATGATTTGTTAAGCCACATTTTATTCCTGAATTATTTTAGGCTTGCCTCAACAAAGGGACTGACACTATATTGTAGTTATGAATTT
Source organism: Salmo trutta (assembly GCF_901001165.1). NCBI lineage: Eukaryota > Metazoa > Chordata > Actinopteri > Salmoniformes > Salmonidae > Salmo > Salmo trutta. The sequence goes on from NC_042977.1 coordinate 8,183,720, forward strand.
TGTGTTCTTTTTTGTGTGTGAATTGTTCTGGCACTTTGACATTAGAGTATTTTGTATAGATTGAAATTGAATTGTCTTTTTTCTGGTCAACAATCACACTTTGTAACAATAACGTGAATATTTTTCATGACATCCATTGACTATGCAACTGAGGCAAAGCCTTGTTTTAGAGTACTATTATTTTACATTTCTCCTTTATACAGAGTGACATCATGGGACAGTCTTCAGCATTAAGGTGCTAAAATAATTTCACCCCAAGTGAAATGTTTCAGCCTTGAGAACTACCATTAATGTCAACTCTATAAAGTGACACTGAGAATTCCCACTCTCCCATAATCCTCTACTTCACCCCTCCCCTTTAAGTACCTTTCCTTATCTCACTCCCGTACCCCACTGTTCTGTAGTATGTCCAATGTGGGCATCCTTACTTGTGTCTAACATGCAGAGTTTAGTAAACCGGTGGAAAAGATACAGTTGCAGTCAGTGACTCCTCATTTAATTTCACTATAGGTCCAATACCCCCACGCCCCTTTTCCTCTTTCCTTATGCCCTATCCTTGTTCTACCTCACAGTCCCCTTACTCAATGTCCTGTTTGACAGCCACTCCAGGCCTGGTTTAAATCATCAATGTCTACTGAATAGGCCAAACCAAAGAGCTGTTTTTCTTCAAAATGGCTTCTGTTTGCTCACAGCGGAAAGTAATGACCTTCAGGCAGACTTATGGATTCTTTGGTGTGTGCACATAACATCTTGAAGCACATTCTTAGAAAAAGGGTTCCAAAACCAAAGGGTTCTTCGGTTGTCCCTATAGGACAGTCATTCCCAAACTGGGATACGCGAAATGCCGTCGGGGGTATGCCAACTTAAAAATGTAATTCACATTTGGAAAAAATAAATAATTCTTCACATTTTCAAACAGTACATTTATATTTTCCAACTGGCTATACATTTGGGTGGGATTTTCTTTCCTCGCCTGAGCTGCCTCGTTTCACTGCCAAAAATAAAATTAAACCATCTAGTGTTCAGCGAAATAACACAATGTCAAATACAGGTAGTCTAGTCAAATAATTAACATCCAATCACATTAACTGTTACTCTCTCGCGGGAAAACTTCACTCTTGCACAGACATTTAGAAACGAAACATGACAATTTGAAAAATAAGCCAAAGGAGTTTTTTTGAGCAAGAATTAAGATGACTTTCGAGTAGTAAGACATGTATGAAAGCAACAGATACCATTTAATAAGGGGCTAGAAGCGTCTATCGTGAGCTACCGAGTGGCTAGGACAGGCAAGCCCCATACTTTGTGGAGGACTTATTTGTTCCTGCGGCCGAGGATATGGCTGGGACAATGCTGGGGGGAAAAGGCCTAAAAAACTATACAATGTCTTCATCAAACAACACTGTTTCACGATGCATCAATGACATGGCAGGAAATGTTTTGAAGCAATTACTGCTTCGCATACAAGCAAGTGAATTCTATATGTTACAGCTGGATGAGTCAACAGACGTGGCAGGCCTGGCACAGCTCCTGGTATATGTCCGTTACGTTTATGGGGGGTCAACTGTGCAAGTTGTTGCACAGTTGACCCCTCTATTGCAAACCACTGGAAACCAGGACAATATGAGAGGATATTTTTAAAGTACTGGATAGCTTTGTGGCATCAAATAGACTTTGGTGGTCAAGATGTGTTGGTATCTGTACTGATGGCGCAAAAGCCATGACAGGGAGACATAGTGGAGTGGTAACGCGTGTGCAAGCAGTTGCTCCCGACGCCACTTGGGTACACTACAGCATCCACTGAGAGGCTCTTGATGCCAAGGAATGCCTGACAGCTTGAAAGATGTTTTGGACACTACAGTTAAAATGGTTAACTTTGTTAAAGCAAGGCCCCTGCACTCGTGTATTTTCTGCACTATACAATGATATGGGCAGCAACCATGTAACGCTTTTACAACATACAGAAGTGCGCTGGTTATCAAGGGGGAAAGTATTGACACGTTTTTTTAAATGAAGAGTCTAGCTTAAAGTTTTCTTTACTGACCATAATTTTCACTTGTCTGACCGCTTGCATGATGACGAGTTTCTCACACGACTGTCCTATCTGGGTGATGTTTTTTCTCACCTGAATGATCTGAATCTAGGATTACAGGGACTCTCCGCAACTATATTCAATGTGCGGGACAAAATTGAGGCTATGATTAAGAAGTTGGCGCTCTTTTCTGTCTGCATTAACAAGGACAACACACAGGTCTTTCCATCATTGTATGATTTTTTTTTTGTGCAAATGAACTCAAACTAACGGAAAATGTCAAGTTATATAGCGAAGCACCTGAGTGAGCTGGGTGCGCAATTACACAGGCACTTTCCCGAAACGGATGACACAAACATCTGGATTTGTTATCCCTTTCATGCCCTGCCTCCAGTCCACTTACCGATATCTGATCAAGAGAGCCTCATCGAAATTGCAACAAGCGGTTCTGTAAAAATGTTATTTAATCAGAAGCCCTGCCAGATTTCTGGATAGGGCTGCGCTCAGAGTTTCTTACCTTGGAAAATCGCGCTGTTAAGACACTGATGCCCTTTGCAACCATGTACCTGTGTGAGAGTGGGTTCTCGGCCCTCACTAGCATGAAATCTAAATATAGGCACAGACTGTGTGGAAAATGATTTAAGACTGAGACTCTTTCCAATACAACCCGACATTGTAGAGTTATGAGCATCCTTTCAAGCACACCCTTATCATTAACCTGTGGTGAGTTATTCACAATATTTGATGAACAAATAAGCTTTTATATGTAAGATGGCTGAATAAAGAGCAAAATTATTGATTATTATTATTTGTGCCCTGGTCCTATAAGAGGTCTTTGTCACAACCCGGCTCGTGGGAAGTGACAAACTCACACTCATTCTTATGTTTAATAAATGTATCATATACATGTGTGGCAGGCTTACAATGATGGCAAAAAACAACATTTGAGAGTGCGCTGACCCTGGTGCTAGAGGGGGTACGCAGCTGGAGGTTGAATGTTTGAAGGGGTACGGGACTATAAAAAGTTTAGGAACCACTGCTATAGGAGAACCCTTTTTGGTTCCAGGTAGAACCCTCTGTGTAAAGGGTTCAACATGGAACTCAAAAGGCTTCTACTTGGAACCAAAACGGTTTCTACCTGGAACCAAAAAGGGTTCTTCAAAGGGTTACCCTATGGGGACAGCCGAAGAACCCTTTTGGGTTCTAGATAAACCTTTTTTTCTTATCTGCCTTGGATGCATCTATGGGGAAACATTGCAACTGTCTTGAAGCAATAAGTTACAACAGTATCCCCTAGACATCTTACCACAAAACACACCCTCCTCATTGTTATATCAGAGGCTGCATACTGTGTGCGTGTGTCTGTGTGTCATAGTTGGCTGAGGAGCTGTGGACTCAAGTGGCTAGTGCTGAATGTTCAGAGTTGATCAGCCTGCTGTCCAACCCACACATCAAGGTGAGTCTCCCATAAAGGATATGAAAGTAAATAATGTCAGACTCTCATTCAGTCAAACACACGCCTCATTCCATTTATTTTAGAGACACACATTAAGGCCAGGCACCAAACCCTAATAAGGTATTATTTTTCCCCCTTAATCATTTCACAATCAACTTTTACCAGAATGTGGACACAAATATAATAATTTTGGGGTTTGCAATTCTTCTGAAATATTGTATTAAAATGTGCAAATTTGGTGATATCTGTATATACTGTATTTGCACATTACGCAAATACCTTTTTCTGGAGACTAGATGAAAATGTTGGGTTTCATGTTAAGACACTCCAGGACTGAACTTACACATAGCCGATTGTGGATAAATAGGCCTACTTTTTTCAACTTTCTATCTGTAAAAAATAAAACGTTTGATAACCACACAAATTGTGGGGAATGCAGATTCTTCTGAGGCTGAGAAAAATGAGTTGGCATGAAAATTAGCTTTTAAATTATGTGTGATTCAATATAGCGAGCTTTGAAATTATGGATGTACAGTGGGGAGAACAAGTATTTGATACACTGCCGATTTTGTAGGTTTTCCTACTTACAAAGCATGGATAGGTCTGTAATTTTTATCATAGGTACACTTCAACTGTGAGAGACGGAATCTAAAACAAAAATCCAGAAAATCACATTGTATGATTAAGTAATTAATTTGCATTTTATTGCATGACATAAGTATTTGATACATCAGAAAAGCAGAACTTAATATTTGGTACAGAGATCATACGTTTCCTGTAGTTCTTGACCAGGTTTGCACACACTGCAGCAGGGATTTTGGCCCACTCCTCCATACAGACCTTCTCCAGATCCTTCAGGTTTCGGGGCTGTCGCTGGGCAATACGGACTTTCAGCTCCTTCCAAAGATTTTCTATTGGGTTCAGGTCTGGAGACTGGCTAGGCCACTCCAGGACCTTGATGCTTCTTACGGAGCCAATCCTTAGTTGCCCTGGCTGTGTGTTTCGGGTCGTTGTCATGCTGGAAGACCCAGCCACGACCCATCTTCAATGCTCTTACTGAGGGAAGAAGGTTGTTGGCCAAGATCTCGCGATACATGGCCCCATCCATCCTCCCCTCAATACGGTGCAGTCGTACTGTCCCCTTTGCAGAAAAGCATCCCCAAAGAATGATGTTTCCACCACCATGCTTCACGGTTGGGATGGTGTTCTTGGGGTTGTACTCATCCTTCTTCTTCCTCCAAACACGGCGAGTGGAGTTTAGACCAAAAAGCTCTATTTTTGTCTCATCACACCACATGACCTTCTCCCATTCCTCCTCTGGATCTTCCAGATGGTCATTGGCAAACTTCAGACGGGCCTGGACATGCGCTGGCTTGAGCAGGGGGACCTTGCGTGCGCTGCAGGATTTTAATCCATGACGGCGTAGTGTGTTACTAATGGTTTTCTTTGAGACTGTGGTCCCAGCTCTCTTCAGGTCATTGACCAGGTCCTGCCGTGTAGTTCTGGGCTGATCCCTCACCTTCCTCATGATCATTGATGCCCCACGAGGTGAGATCTTGCATGGAGCCCCAGACTGAGGGTGATTGACCGTCATCTTGAACTTCTTCCATTTTCGAATAATTGCGCCAACAGTTGTTGCCTTCTCACCAAGCTGCTTGCCTATTGTCCTGTAGCCCATTCCGGCCTTGTAAAGGTCTACAATTTTATCCCTGATGTCCTTACACAGCTCTCTGGTCTTGGCCATTGTGGAGAGTTTGGAGTCTGTTTGATTGAGTGTGTGGACAGGTGTCTTTTATACAGGTAACGAGTTCAAACAGGTGCAGTTAATACAGGTAATGAGTGGAGAACAGGAGGGCTTCTTAATGAAAAACTAACAGGTCTGTGAGAGCCGGAATTCTTACTGGTTGGTAGGTGATCAAATACTTATGTCATGCAATAAAATGCAAATTAATTACTTAAAAATCATACAATGTGATTTTCTGGATTTTTGTTTTAGATTCCGTCTCTCACAGTTGAAATGTACATATGATAAAAATTACAGACCTCTACATGCTTTGTAAGTAGGAAAACCTGCAAAATCGGCAGTGTATCAAATACTTGTTCTCCCCACTGTATGTCCATTTAAGTGGTTACAATTCATGACATTTTGATGTAATATGATAAACTAACGAAAGTATAAATTTATCAAATATTTTAACTTTTTGAAAATACTCATTTTAATGGACCAAAATACAAAGAATAAGTAGATGCAAAAATGTAATTTTAGTCTGTGGTGCCTGGCCTTAAAGTAATCTGTTCCTCCTGCCAATGTTATTGCATGCATGTAAACACAAACATGGACGCACCCACCCACACACACACACACACACAACCTCTGCTGACTAATCAGCAGGTGCTGTTTCAGTATAGCCTATAATTACTACTAACGCGCCCCATTTAGTTGGGGAAAAAATGTATCCAGGTGTGAAATGTAGTTTTGTTTCCCCCTCCCTTCATCTTCCTTTTACACAAAGCTATTAGCATCTTCAAATTAGCATCATTAGCAGCAAAGGAAACATAACCAATCATGTTCATTATTGTCATTACAACTGCAGCCAGTCTGCATCGGGCAGAGAAAGAAACTGAGTGAATTAAGGGGCAATCTAGGATTGGTGCAGCAATTTTTTGGACTTAAGTTATTATATATACCAATTGATTCTTGAAAAATAACAACCTGTTTGAATCCCATATTGCCCTTTAATGCATGTGTTTCTATTCAATCCTATTGACAGCATCTCAGAAGCACTAATATTCTGGAACTGTTCAGTCTAATTAAAAAGCAGACACACAGAGTGCCTGGTTTTCCAGGGCTGCAGTGGAGCTCCTTTATTAACAAGGGATTGTTGGCAGCCCAGGGATGCGTCCCAAATAGCACCCTACTCCCTTATGGGCCCTGATCAAAGTAGTGCACTATATAGGGCAAAAAGGTGTCATTTGGGACAACCCAGGACTTCACTGCAGATTTATTTGGATAGTTTTAACGACCTGTTTGTTCCTGGCTCTCACTTGGTGGCACACGTATGCTTGTTACTGTTAACGTTACTGGATGTTGTTTTTTTTAAAACCTGTTATAAACTGACCAGTATTGTATTGGCCTTTTTATTCTCATCACTATGGACAGACGTATCACAAAGAGACAGACAGAGGGATAGATAGATGTTTGTATTCTCTCCTTCCTACCTGGACCAACCGCCACTTATAGACACAGGGTGCAAAATGATTGACACCCTTGATAAAGATGAGCAAAAATTAAAAGTATAAAATAAATCATTCAAATAATTGACGTGTGCTTAGGGTTATTGTCTTACTGGAAGATTCACTTGCGGCCAAGTTTCAGCCTTCTGGCAGAAGCAACCAGATTTTTGGCTAAAATATCTTGGTACTATGTAAAGTTCTTGCCGTTGATGCCGTTGACCTTAACAAGGGCCCCAGGAACAGTGGAAGTGAAATAGCCCAATAACATCAAAGATCCATCACCATATTTTACAGTAGGTATGGGGTTCTTTTCTGCTCATGCATTCTCATTTCCACACAAAATCCACCACTGGTGTGCGTGACCAAAGAGCTTTATTTTCATGTCATCCAACAAATGTAAACGGCTGAAGTTTGCTAAACGGCATTGGCACTTGGATTATAAAGGGAAAGGTAAAGAGGGATACCTAGTCAGTTGTACAACTGAATGCATTCAACTGAAATGTGTGTTCTGCATTTAACCCAACCCCTTCTGAATCAGAGAGGTGCAGAGGGCTGCTTTAATCGACATCCACGTCTTCGGCGCCCAACCGGTGCTTTGGTCAGATGACATGAAGATAGAGCTCTTTGGCCACGCACACCAGTGGTGGGTTTGACGTCAAAATAAGAATGCATTATAGAAAAAGGCTCAGTGCCGTTAACCTCGCATGGTGAGGTATTGAAAACAAGGGTGTCAATAATTTTGACCCCTACATTTTTGAGAAATACAAATATTACTTGTTAAACAAAATCTATTTCTCTGAGCAACTGTATTAGTATAAAATAATATGAATTTCCAATTTTTTTAACATACATTATAGCTCAATATTTGAATTCTTTATTTTATATAGTCCTTTTTGCTCATCTTTATCAACGGTGTCAATAAATTCAGACCTCACTGTATATGAAAAGCTACTCACGCTGTTTTCTAACATCCTCTGTCCAGGGCCTTCTCTCTGTTCACGACATAGTAGCACAGAAAGGTTATGACCCCGAGCTGCCACCCCTACCTGATAACATCGAAGAAGAAGATGAGGACTCTGTGAAGATTATAAGCCTGTTCAAAAGCCAGGAGCCACTGGTGAGTGGATCATGGTCGTAGGGATGAATCCTTAATGGAGATCTCTAGTTAGGATTGTGCTCATGCAGCCTGAAATCAGTGCCATATGTAGGATATTTGTGCACCTCCATTTTGTATGATGTATAACATTTTTGTTACGTTACAAATTAAATAAAAGGATGTTGGTCGGGGATGATGTGTTCAAGCTCATCACTAAGCTAAGGATCCTGGGACTAAACACCTCCCTCTGCAACTGGATCCTGGACTTCCTGACGGGCCGTCACCCAGGTGGTGAGGGTAGGTAGCAACACATCTGCCACACTGATCCTCAACACTGGAGCTCCCCAAGGGTGCGTGCTCTGTCCCCTCCCTCCTATACTTCCTGTTCACCCACGACTGCATGGCCAGGCACGACTCCAACACCATCATTAAGTTTGCAGACGGCAACGATGAGACAGCCTATAGGGAGGAGGTCAGAGACCTGGCCGGGTGGTGCCAGAATAACAACCTATCCCTCAACGTAACCAAGACTAAGGAGATGATTGTGGACTACAGGAAAAGGAGGACCGAGCACGCACCCATTCTCATCGACGGGGCTGTAGTGGAGCAGGTTGAGAGCTTCAAGTTCCTTGGTGTCCACATCAACAACCAACTAGAATGGTCCAAACACACCAAGACAGTTGTGAAGAGGGCATGACAAAGCCTATTCCCCCTCAGGAAACTAAAAAGATTTGGCATGGGTCCTGAGATCCTCAAAAGGTTCTACAGCTGCAACATCGAGAGCATCCTGACTGGTTGCATTACTGCCTGGTACGGCAATTGCTCGGCCTCTGACCGCAAGGCACTACAGAGGGTAGTGCATACGGCCCAGTACATTACTGGGGCTATGCTGCCTGCCATCCAGGACCTCTACACCAGGTGGTGTCAGAGGAAGGCCCTAAAAATTGTCAAAGACCCCAGTCATAGACTGTTCTCTCTACTACCGCATGGCAAGCGGTACCGGAGTGCCAAGTCTAGGACAAAAAGGCTTCTCAACAGTTTTTATGCCCAAGCCATAAGACTCCTGAACAGGTAATCAAATGGCTACCCGGACTATTTGCATTGTGTGCCACCCACCACCTGCCAACCACTCTTTTACGCTACTGCTACTCTCTGTTCATCATATATGCATAGTCACTTTAACCATATCTACATGTACATACTACATGTACATACTACCTCAATCAGCCTGACTAACCGGTGTCTGTATGTAGCCTCGCTACTGTATATGTAATGCATCTGTGTGCAGCTGGTGTGGATGAGTCAGACGCAGGACAGCAGATATGAGTTATGTTGCAATTTTACTCAAACAAATAATCAACATACACGTCACTAAATACAAGGCCACAATTACGGACCGCAATACAATAAACAATCCCTCACAAACAAACATGGGGGAACAGTGGGTTAAATAATGAACAAGTAATTGGGGAATTGAAAGCAGGTGTGTAAGACAAGGATAAAACTAATGGAAAATTAGAAGGGGATCGGCGATGGCTAGAAGGCCGGTGACGTCGACCGCCAAATGCCGCCCGAACAAGGACAGGGACTGACTGACAGGCTATATATAGTAGTGAGCCTATATACTGTCTTTTTACTGTTGTTTTAATTCTTTACTTACCTATTGTTCACCTAATACCTTTTTTTGCACTATTGGTTAGAGCCTGTAAGTAAGCATTTCATTTTAAGGTCTACATCTGTTTTATTTGGCGCACATGACAAATAAACTTTGATTTGATTTGAAGCCACAAGCAACCTGGCCTCCAATTCAAGTGCTTATTGTGTAAATGTATATACGTTTTCAATAAATCTTTGGCGACGAAATATAGTTCACGTTGTCAATAATCCTTTGGTGTTGAGTTGTTTTGCCTCAAAGTTGCGCATGCATCGGTTTTGTTGCACCCGTCTATACGTCTCCAATTTGTATGCTCTTGTACGACCGCTAGTCCATTCGTAACGTTACCTAATGTAACGTAACCTATCATATCATACTTAATGGAAGGACACAAATACCTACAGTATTTCAGACAGAATTCACGGTGTGTTACCTGTAAAAAAATCTGCCAATGTTTATATGACCCCTTTTCAAACAGTCCCATCTTTACCACTTTCTTGCCAGTATACCCCCTTATATACATCCCGGTGTGTAACCGGCACTGAGGGTGGGAGGGGTTGGAAACATGGGCAGGAATGGTACACCCAAGTGATCATTGTGCGTCAGGACGTCAGAGTCGCAGCACATAAGAGCCTAGTGTGTGCCAATGCTACTTCTCGATTATCGCTTTCAAGAAAATACTGCGATCATGTCTACGTCCCTTGGCGTGTTTTACTGTACCGCGATATTTACCCCCTACACCTTTCAGATATAAAGAAGTTTGTATGGTAAAGATTGCAGGTTTTTGTCTACATATAAAAGGGGTAAAATAAGCAAACTAAATCATACGAATTGCCCTGAGGCCAGGTGTCACGGCTGTTCGAAGGATCGGACCAAAATGCAGCGTGTTCGTAGTTCCACATATTTATTAATCGTGAAACTGAATGCAATACACTTAAATACTTGAATATACAAAAACAACAAACCGTGACACAGAGAGGAAAACACACTACTCAAAAGATAATAACCCACAAACAGGAATAGAAAAACCTACTGATCTCTAATCAGAGGCAATGAGGATCAGCTGCCTCCAATTAGAGATCAACCCCAAACAATTCCAACATAGAAATGGACAAACTAGAACTTAAACATAGAACAACCCAAAACACCCCGTCACGCCCTGCCCTACTCTACTATAGAAAATGACATCTTACTAGGGTCAGGACGTGACACCAGGTTGGCTCATGCTGCAACAATATGGGACATGTGCTGAGGGTTAAAGCCATAGAAAATAGCTTTTAAGAACATTCCTATTGTCATTTTATTGTAGTCTAGTCATAGCCTAAGTAGCTGAATGTTTCTGGGTGCTAAGGTAAATTGTAGTCACACAACCTAGTCCATGGAAGCCACACATGTGAAGGTGTAACCAGGACAAAAGCCTCAAGTTGGAAAGACAACATAAGGAGCAGGGTTACAGAAAAACCTGGGGGCTGCAAAGTCTTTCCATACTAAAGCTTTGGAGAGTAAATTCTTCCATATCTTTGCTGCCATATATCTACAGTGACACATTGCAGAGTTTGAGCATTGTTGTGTCTGGGACTCTCTCTCTGTATGTGTGTATGTATGTGTGTGTGAACAATCGTGGTTGGATGGTATTTCCGGCCAATAATAGAAAACATACTGTTATGCAGACTGATAAGTATTACCAAACTTACACATATGGAAGTTTAGTGCTGACCTTTTTAAGACTGGATCTGTTTTATTGATGCAATATGCCGCCATTTTTCTGAGCCGTAATGCAAAGTTCTCCACCCTGACGTGACCTGATTGTTGGTAATGGCATGAGATGCTGTGTTTCCAATGTGTTTTTCCCCCCATTGATAACATCTGGTAAAAAAAATAAAAAGTGCGATAACCTCTCCAGCTATGTGATTATGTCCATTACCCACTCCCAAAATGGTTCTGTCTCTAAACAAATTGCAGTGGCAATTTAAGTGACATTTAAGGCCTGGGGTAACAGCATCAATGTTCATGGCTTTATTAGAAGATTGCTTATTGGGAGCAGCAAACGGTGAGCAGACATGATTGTTTTCTCTGTTATTAACATCAATGAAGACCTTGTTGTACCATTCCGTCTATCTTTTTGGCCCTCACTCACTTTCTCATCCCTCCTTTTTTTCTTCATGCTCCCTTTGTTAATCCAGCTGTTTTCTCTCTCTCTCTTTCAGGGGGCCACCATAAAGAGAGATGAATCCACTGGAGCTATAGTTGTAGCAAGGATCATGAGAGGGGGTGCTGCAGACAAAAGTGGTAAAAATAATTTAAAATGTGAATTGATGAACAATGAAATTGTATCAATAATATATTACATTGGGATGTGTGAAGCTTACTCCCCAGCCTGAAGTGTCCCCACTTGTGCCAGCAAATAGCTAGCTATTTGAGTGGGGCCAATTGGTAAGACACTTCAGGAGGGTGGTCACGTGTGCTTGCAAGGCAGAGTTCTTGCCAGGTATGGGCCGAATCAGGAGGAAATGGTACTCACTAGGCAAGCAGAGTGATGTCCTTTACATACATACAATGTAATAGCAGTGTAATCATACATTTATAAAACGTTTCAGAGAAATTAGTGCTCTTTAATCAAAGATATTTTGCAGGTCTGATTCATGAGGGCGATGAGCTAAGGGAAGTCAATGGAGTCCAAATGGAGGATAAGACACCGGAGGAAATCATTCCTATTATGGTGTGAGTGTGTGTGGTCTGTTTCAAGTCTGTAAGTCTGGCCAAGTGTGGCTAGTGTCTAGCTTAGATGTAATGTCCACATTTAGATTTCCGCCTAAATAGACATACCCAAAAGTAACTGCTCTTCATGTGTAAATACATGATTCTGACATGCCCAAACTTGGTATATTTGTAAAGAAGACATCTGGGAGATTATGAGGAAATGATCAGAAGATAGATAGAAGTTACATAGTTCAGAATACATAAGATCAAGCACACACAAAATAACAGTTTTTTTTATTTTTTAAAGTAATCTTTCATTGACAAGCTATAAGTGAATTATTGATGCCCAGAGCTGGAAACACATCAGATGGCTTCCACAACATGTGAACAATATCAGAAAAAAACTGGGATTGATAGACCTAACAACTAGAAACGGGCAGATATGTAAGTGGCGTCAGTGCTATTAATTCCAGTGCTATTACACATTTACAATCCCTAAATGCTATTTGTTCAGTATAAAAACACAATTTCTACCAATACAACCTCACTCAAACATTGTGGTGGTGTTATGGGGTATCCAGGGTATATTCAAGTGTCCTTTCAACCTCTCCAAAGTGTCTGCATGTGATAATTGCACACTGGATGTACCTAAAAGTTATTGTTCACTATAAAAACTACATTTCTACAACACCAACCTCTCTTAAACATTGTGGTGATGTCAGGGGACATACAGGGGATATCCAAGTGTTTTTCATCACATTTGTCATGCGCAAAGATATAGTCACTCGGTGGACATTGGATGTTGCCATTAAGTCATACATCATCAGATAACATTGGCAATAGGCTAGAATTGTTCTGAGCTATAGCTCCAACACAGACCAAATTGAAGCTTACCTTGTAAGATATTTGTTGTTTGGTGAAAACGTTATGTAAAATAAACCTTTTGACTCTCAGGGCTGGTGATCAATAACGGTAGGTCACAGGCAGACAAATAAGACATCCTCATGATCTGTGGAGGCCCGGCTTTCGGTGTGAATCAAAGTATTCCGTATTTATTTTGTTTATGCTTTACAACGCTAACCGGAATGTAGGTAGCAGCCATCTTGAAATTAGGTCATTGGCTTGGCCTGCCCTTATACATTCGTATGCCTATATATGGTAGTAAGACAACAAATATTTTAAGGCACAAAGCAATAGCCAAGATTCTCAGCTTTCTGCAGACACCCTGCTTTTGCAGATAGGAGCTACCGTTCTCACACCAGACTGAATTGAATAAAATAAATCAAAAAGGGTCCCCAAATATGGGATCTTTACATTTAAGAGGCTAGCTGCTTGTAAACTTGGATCATTGTATGTATTTGCTTGCATCACACATCCCTGATGTGTTTGTGTGGTCTAATGTGTACCTGTCTGTGTGTCAGTCAAGTCTACATTCTGTGATTATTTTTGTGCCAGGCTCAATCGCAGGGAGAGGTGACGTTTAAAGTGATACCGGTGCCTGGCATCAAGGAAGAGCTGTCAGCCAATGAGACTATGGTAAAGCTATCGTGCTCTGCTTATATTGGTTCTTTGGCATTTCAGACAAATAACAGCATCAGAGTATGAGATAGCAACATGAAAACCATACACCACCACCACAGCACTTTCTCCTAGGATGTTCAAGACGCTATTGTTGAATCACTGGTGGCAGGTAGCCCAGCAGTTAGAGCATTGGGCCAGTACCCGAACGTTGCTGGTTGCAATACCTGAGCCCGAGACAAGGTGAAAAATCTGCCGATGTGCCCTTGATCAAAGCACCTAACCCTAATTTGATCCAGGGGCGCCGCACTATTATTGCTGACCATGTAAATTAACATATTTCATTGCACGTATCTGGTAAAAAAATTATGAAGTAAAGCTCTTGTGTTTTTTGTTGCGGTTCTCAGTTATTTGTGCGGTCGCTCTTTGACTACAATCCTGAGGAGGACCCTGCCATTCCCTGTAGACAGGCAGGGCTGGGCTTCAAGAGTGGGGACATCCTTCAGATTGTTAACCAGGAGGACGACACCTGGTGGCAAGCCTGTCGTCATGGTGACAGCAACTCCCGAGCAGGACTCATCCCCTCCAGGCAACTTCAGGAGAGGTGGGCCTCCATGTCCATGGTCAATCTATGCACAACCATTCATAACTACCCTCACATCAGCTTTGTGTTAGTTTGACTTGTTATGTAGTTTTCTTAACTCCAATCTTAACCGTTTTCTTAACTCGATAAAGTTATTTGACAGCAATACAAACCGCTATTGTATGTCTATATCACTTTGAGATGACATCTCAAACACTAGAACAGTACATGAATGTTCAATTAGAAGATGAGAACACAGTAAAGTCCCCAGTTTCTATGGTCTTTTAAATTTGAATGTTTTCACTCAAGCATGATGCTCCAGAAAGGTTTTAACAACAGTAAAAAAAATAATTCAGTGTTGAAGGGTGGTCAACCTGGAGTTCTGAACCTTTTGATAAATTGAAACTATTTTTATTTTACTAGGCAAGTCAGTGAAGAACAAATTCTTATTTTCAATGACGGCCTAGGAACAGTGGGTTAACTGCCTTGTTCAGGGGCAGAACGACAGATCTGTACCTTATCAGCTCGGGGATTCGAACTTGCAACCTTTCAGTTATTAGCCCAACGCTCTAACCACTAGGTTACCCTGCCGCCCCGGCAGCTAAATTGAGGTTTGAGGAACATTATCCCTAGTCTGATCCATTATGGCACCAAAATTGTTCACTCAGGTAAATGGTACTCTATACAATGGCATAACTGTTCTCTTTTTCTTTCCTTTAGGAGAGTCGCTCTCCAGCGGCCCAAAGCCTTATTTAAACCTCAGAGAGTCCCCAAAAAAGTGACAGGTGATGATCTCTCCAATAAACCCCCACCTGCATTGAGTAAACAGTCATTTAGCACTCTCCCAGGACAAAGGCTGAAGGTCTAAGGTCATACCTGAAGGTCAAGGTGAAAGTCACACGTCAGGGCAATGCCACATGTGGAAGGGAATCCCTTAGGATCGCACCAAGGTCAATCCATAAAGAATCTCAGAAAAGGTCCTAGGAATCCTGTTAAAACCTGTGTTAAGACATAGCTTTTATTTTTACCCATAAGAGTATTCTCAGCACTTACAACCAATGTTCTATTCTGTTTGGATACAGGTCCAGATCTGAGTTAAATGCACAATACTTTCAAATACTATACTGCAATACCATATTACTTATCAGATTTTCACAAGGAGTAGCTCAGTTAATCAGTTAACATACTCAAGCACTATGTACTACGTCAGTGTTTCCCAAATGGTAGCAACTGATGGGTCTTGAATAGTTAATCTAGGGCAGTGGTCCCCAAACTTTTCTTAGCCGAGATCACTTTGAGTCAAAATGAAGGCTGAGATCTGCCGCTCAGATTTTTTTTAACATGACTTAAAAACAGTTCTGTAGCAATGATGTTTGTAGTATGCTATATGCCCAGTACATTAACACTGCATATTGGATATGCTTGAATTGCCCTGCCAATGTTGTTCTTATACTATTTAAAAATTATATTTCAAAACTTGAGGTATATGATCATACCGGTAATAGATAGATCATCATTTGTTGTGTTACTTGTGAGGCAAAGCTGAGTGAGCATACATTTAAATGATGTGCTTTCTTTATTTTACTGGACTGATTGTGCCTGCATCTGATTGCCAGTCTCAGCGGTGGGAGAGCATCAGAGGGTCCGCCTCTCACTGTCGGACCGTCCCTCAGCTCTCTCCTCTCCATTAATAGTGAAGGCGGCTAGGCGAACCGAACAAATGCGCTTGCATACTCCCTTAAAAGAGCTTCACTTGAAAAATAATTAAAAGTGGCAATAGTACTGTTTGTCAACCTTGAGATGCCATAGCCAGTATACGCTTCCTCAAAGTAGTCAGAATTATTCTAAGATAACGCAAGAAATCTGTCATTAATTTTGACGTTTTTGTTAAGGAGATCTTAGTCACACAATTTTGCATCTAGCTACAATGTTTGGTGCAGTATTTCTCAAGTGAGAAAATGTGTATGGAAACAAGTCGTCTATCGTTGAATGACAACAAATACTTAATTGAAGAATCCTTACTGTTGACCAATGACCGACGAAGGGGCATAGCCTTCAGCTCCCGAACTTCAGCTTGCCTCGAGAAAATATTTTGTGTGCACGAACAACCAAAAGAATCTCTTGCCAAAGACCAAAACGAACAAACACATGACATTTTGTCACCACAATATAGTTTGCATGAACTGTTCCGAACTGTTTCAGATGGGAAGCATGCGGGCGCTTGCACAAATGTATGTTGTTCCTTCTTTGACCAGAGAAAGTAAAATATCACTTGATATTAAAAACACATAGCCGCTAATAATAATAACGCAAGCCTATCGATACACTTTGCTGCTCATTCGTTGAAGCTGCAATGCTGGATGCAGCATGAGTGGAGGAGCACATTTCATTGCTTATAAAAGTGTTGACAGTGCTGAATAAAAACTTTAACATGAACTCACTCACAAAAACAGCAGCTTTTTGCTGTATTCCTTGACAGTCTGTCTATAGTCAAGGTTTAAGACGTTTTTAAATCACATTATCAATTTATTTTGACACTGTGATCTAAGCAATCCGATTGGTTAGTGGTAGGTCTATAGGTGCACTTGATTTGCTCTCCGGGCACGCAGAGAAGGCAGAGTTTGTACCTTCAGACACATTAAATGGTTCAAAATGCCAGAACGAATGGTTGGGGGCCAGGAAAATAAATATAATAATTTCAACACTGCAAATTGAACATAACTAAGCCCAAATGAGATTGTATTTGAAATAACAACAATTTTATAGCTTGATTGAGACACGATCACGTCTTTTTTATTTTGTGGGAATAGATTCCCTAAATTAAACACATTTTTAGCTGAATTCCTGGTGATTTTACAGTCTTTTTTTATCCAAAACATTTGTATTCTTATTTTTTTTGCTAAAAACTTTGGGGCCCCCCCAAAACATCACTCGTGGGCTGATTTTGGCCTGCAGGCTGCCTGATGCCAACCACTGCTTTATGGGCCTATTTATGAACCACTGTTTTATAAGTATTCCTTCCTTCATCTGTGTAGAGACATAACTAACTACTGTATCCATGATTCATTTGTCTTGTTTTGTATCCATGCTTCTCAGAAAAGGAGGAAGGTACTGCTTGCTTGTCATAGTTGGTCTTCTTTCACTTTATTGTTCTATCGAACAATGTAAAAAAAACTATTTACACCTGTGTTAAAAATAATAATATATAAAAAGTAATGTACTGATTTGATTAGGAATTAAAATTGTGTTCTGTTCCTTGATCCATCCTTCTCTCTTCCTCTCTCCCGTGTTCTGCTCTCTCTCTACAGTGGTGGAGGATGCAGACTATGGAGCTATTACTGGAATCCACATCGGTGAGATGTTAGGGATGAGGAATGAGGGATAGGGATGAGGAAAATGTATCACCTCCTTACTACCAATAAGATCCAGACACGGAATGAAAAACCAAGCAGGGGTTGAACTTGAGACGGACTAGAACCAGAAATCGACCCGGGCATTTCTAACATACCTGCCCGTTTTTAGACATACCCATTAGGTTAAAGATGGACCAGCCCATCTGGCATTTTCCCGAACTGCCATATGGCCAGTCCGTTTCTGGTTTGAAAAAAAGCTCTGTGTACAAACCAGATTATTCAATCAGTATGTGCTCCCCAGAGCTATAGGGGAAGCCAAGGAAAGATAATGAGTTTTCAAAAGCCAGATCATTTTCCCCATTTCTTCAGATCCCTTGGATGTGTTTGATGTCGGTTTAGCAATAGTGTGTTTGTCAGTGCGTTTGTGTGTGTGAGAGAGAGAGAGAGAGAATGTGTGTGTGTGTGTGTTTTGCTTTATCGAAACTTAAAATGCGTTTCCCAGACAGAATAATAGAAACAATGGGTAGCTGTCTGATCCTTGTTCATGGTCACCGGTGCATTATTAGGTTTCAAGCAGCAAGATCATGAGAAGAAACCCACATATTTGAATAAAAACCTGCATATTTGAATAGATACCCGCATATTTGATGTCAATGGAATCCTCATGTATCATTTTGCACTCCTGCTTCAGGCTTGACTGAGTTAAGTGTCAGGTGTTGTTTATTATTGGCTACTGAAGTTACAGCATGTCATATCTTTGTGCTGCGCATGTGTAGTGTCTGTCCAGATTCCAGAACAGGATGTGGTAGCGCTCTGTACTTTCTCTGAGTCTCAGCTCCAAAGTGCTATTGATTGTTTAATGGATGCCACACGACTGACAGCACGCTAGCTATCAATCAAATGTATTTATAAAGCCCTTTTTATATCAGCAGCTGTTTTGTAAGTCGCTCTGGATAAGAGCGTCTGCTAAATGACTTAAAAATTAAGAAACCCAGCCTAAAACCCCAAACAGCAAGCAATGCAGATGTAGAATCACGGTGGCAAGGGAAAACTCCCTAGAAAGGCAGGAACCTAGGAAGAAACCTAGAGAGGAACCAGGCTCTGAGGGGCGGCCTGTCCTCTTCTGGCTGTGCCGGGTGGAGATTATAAGAATACGTGGCCATTAAGATTGTTCTTCAAGATGTTCAAATGTTCATAGATGACCAGCAGGGTCAAATAATAATCACAGTGGTTGTAGAGGATGCAACAGGTCAGTACCTCAGGAGTAAATGTTAGTTGGCTTTTCATAGCTGAGCATTCAGAGGTCGAGGGAGGTCGAGAGAGAGAGAGACTCGAAAACAGCAGAATTTGGAAGAGGAGATACTGGAGAGGAGCAACTGGTGGGGTATGACATGCATGTGAAGTGCACTGAAGTACTCTAGATTATTTAGAGGGAAAAGGAACATAGGTAAACTTCAGAGTGTAGGAGGATGTAGTGTGCACTTCATAGTAGTTTAGTCCTGAAGGAGGAAGTTTGAATTTGAAAGTGAAGAAAAATAATACACGCACTGACTGCATAGGTTTTAGTATGTTCAGTACAGTACTATATGGAGGGTGTTTGCAGTGCAGCTAGAAGAGAAAAACATCATTATTTTTCCTATTTTAGATTCTGTTGATAATTTCAGACTGACTCTTGGTGACAGCGTCTTCTTGGAGATGCTCAGCATGCTCAATATCCTATTTCCTTAAACTACATGAATATCCTGTTACTGTAATCAAATGAATCGAATCTGATATTGGTTTAATTCGATCTCTGCCACCCTCTTCCAACTGTGCTGATTGATAAAGTCGGTAAAACTCATTCTTTCAAAGTGAAGTCAACACAGACGAAATGACAGTAATTGTAGCATTCAACAAGGAAAACAGGCCCAAATTCCTGTTATGCTTACTGATTTAACCTGCAACTGATGTCATAGCAATGTAAGACCCACATCTATAGCAGGCAGTTAGACCATGGAGGACATGCCAATCCGGGCCAGACCACATACACATGGCATAGGCTCTGTTTTCATTCAAGCCAATGCATGAAAGAACATTCAATCGTATGATGTCCTCTCCTTAGTCTCCTCAGAGTGGTGGAGTCGAGCTGTTGAGATGGTCGACAGTGCTTGTCAACAGGTTTGGTGGTGAGACTGGTGACAATTCTGTGTGATGCTCTTTTAAATCTCATACACATTTGCCTGTCTGCAGTTCTTCCTTCTCCTCATCGTCATTGCTGTATGTCATCATACCCAGCACTCGAGAGCCGCTTTTATTTTGCTCCCTGTTTGTGTAATTGCAGACATTCACTAGTCTGCTCATCTTACATTAAATATGGTGACTATATGCAGTAGGATTCGTGTATGACATGTACAGTACCAGTCAAAAGTTTGGACAAACCTACTCATTCAAGGGTTTTTATTTTTATTTACTATTTTCTACATTGTAGAATAATAGTAAAGACATCAAAACTATGAAATAACATATGGAATCATGTAGTATCCAAAAAAAGTGCTAAACAAACCAAAATAGATTTTATATTTGAGATTCTTCAAAGTAGTCACCCTTTGCCTTGATGACAGCTTTGCACACTCTTTGCATTCTCTCAACCAGCTTCATGAGGAATGCTTTTCCAACAGTCTTGAATGAGTTCCCACATATGCTTAGCACTTGTTGGCTGTTTTTCCTTCACTCTGCGGTCCAACTCACCTAAACCATCTCAAATGTGTTGAGGTTGGGTGATTGTGGAGGCCAGGTCATCTGATGCAGCACTCCATCACTCTCCTTGGTCAAATAGCCCTTACACAGCCTAGAGGTGTGTTTTTGGGTCATTGTCCTGTTGAAAAACAAGTGATAGTCCCACTAAGCACAAACCAGATGGGATGTCGTATCGCTGCAGAATGCTGTGGTAGCCATGCTGGTTAAGTGTGCCTTGAATTCTAAATAAATCACCAAGTGTCACAAGCAAAGCACCATCACACCTCCATGCATCACAGTGGGAACCACACATGCAGAGATCATCCCTTCACCTACTCTGCATCTTACAAGAACATAGCAGTTGGAACCCAAAAATTTACATTTGGACTCAGACCAAAGGACAGATTTCCACTGGTCTAATGTCCATTGCTGTTTCTTGGCCCAAGCAAGTCTCTTCTTCTTATGTGTCCTTTAGTAGTGGTTTGTTTGCAGAAATTTGACCACGAGGCCTGATACATGCAGTCTCCTCTGAACAGTTGATGAGTTACATGAAGTCTGTGAAGCATTTATTTGGGCTGCAATTTCTGAAGCTGGTATCTCTAATGAACGTATCCTCTGCAGCAGAGGTAACTCTGGGTCTTCCTTTCCTGTGTCAGTCCTCATGAGAGCCAGTTTCATCCCAGCACTTGATGGGTTTTGCGACTGCACTTGAAGAAATGTTCAAAGTTCTTGAAACGTTCCGTATTGACTGACCTTCATGTCTTAAAGTAATGATGGGCTGTCATTTCTCTTTGCTTATTTGAGCTGTTCTTGACTTAATATGGACTTAGTATTTTACCAAATAGGTCTGTCTTCTGTATACCACCCTTACCTTGTCAAAACACAACTGATTGGCTCAAACACATTAAGAAGTAAAGAAAATTCACAAACTTTTAATAAGGCATACCTGTTAATTGAAATACATTCCAGGTGACTACCTCATGAAGGTGGATGAGAGAATGCCAAGCGTGTGCAAAGCTGTCATCAAGGCAAAGGGTGGCTACTATGAAGAATCTAAAAATGTAAAATATATTTTGATTTGAGTATGTGTGTCAACTTTTGACTAGTACTGTAGCTGCCAACTGCGTAACATCTAATATTGTGTTATTTTGCTCTGTTGCATGTGCTGCCTCTGGTGAGACATTTGACTTGTCGAACACACAGACATTGAAATTAACATTCACACACACCCACCCCCACACACATGCACACAGTGACAGGTTTGTGACAGGTATCTCTTTCCCTGCAGCTGGTCTGAGAAGGAGTTTCCAGCTGGGCAGGAGAGGCGGTAGGAGTGGGAGTGTTGAGTCTAAAAGGAAGAGCCAGGAGATGGGAGGAGCCACACAGACACCCACCTACCTGGAGGTGGCCCCGTACTGCAGGGACCCCAAAGAGGGACGTCGGCTGGTCCTGCTGGTTGGTGAGTAGGAGACAAGCATTGTTACGAATCCCTTTGGCCCAGCGGTCTAGGGGGGATGGATACGAGACCCGTAAAATAAATCATGCAAATTATAATAGTGATAAAGAATAGTGAGAACCAAAAACCACAGACAACTGAAATCTACCGTCAAACTCAAAAGGTTTATTTTAAACACACGGTAAAGGGGTGTGAGAAAAGGGGCTGAGCTGGACCCAAGCAAAGAAACAATAAGCCAAAAACACCCTTAAGCTAGACTAGCCTATTTCAAGAACAGTTAGCTAACTAACCAAAAATACAGTGGGTGGTCCGCCCAGTTCTAACTAGGATACTTAGGAATACTGTGTCTACGGGTAATGTATGCCCATGGGCGACTTGTCTTGGTACCCCCTTTTCCCACCAAACAAACAAACAGTCAAACAACAAAACAATACTCACAGGATTACCGGACAAATGTGACATGTAGTTGAAAAAACAAAAGAGATCAATACAGCGATAGAGCGGGTGACACAGAGAGCGATTGAGTGAATGAACACAAAGATTGATCTGGGGAGAAAACAACTGACTGGGTTTTTAAACCAAGGGAAAGGGGCTGTGATAGGTTGAGGGAAAAGGAACAGGTGTCTTCTGATTGGGGACTGATTGATGACTGATTGGGGAGTGATGATTGTCACCTGTGAGGAGGAGAAGGAGAGAAAAGAAGCACACACCGGATACATACACAGGATACCTGTATCCGTAACAAGCATATACCAAGAAATACAGCCATATGAAGACCACCACAGCCATATGAAGACCACCACAGCCATATGAAGACCAACACAGCCATATGAAGACCAACACAGCCATATAAAGCTTGTTCATGCTTGGGTATACAGTGCATTCAGAAAGTATTCAGACCCCTTCCGTTTTTCCACATTTTGTTACGTTACAGCCTTATTCTAAAATGGATTAAATTAATTGTGTTCCTCCTCAATCTACACACAATACCCCATAATGAAAAAACAAAACAGGTTTTTAGAAACCTTCCATTGATACGGGAAAAAAATAATTTTATCCATTTTAGAATAAGGCTTAACGTACCAAAATGTGGAGAAAGTCAAGGGGTCTGAAAACTTTCCAAATGCAAACTTTCCTGGCTGCTTTTAGCAACTCCGAGTGGCACAGCGGTCTAAGCGGTTCGAATCCAGGCTGTATCACAACTGGCCATGATTGGGAGTCCCATAGGGCGGTGCAAAATTGCCCCAGCGTCGTCCGGGTTTGGCTGGTGTAGGCCGTCATTGTAAATAAGAATTTGTTCTTAACTGACTTGCCTAGCTAAATAAAAGGTTAAAATAAAAATACAGTAGTGTTGCTCCTTATTGGGTTGAAAAAAACTGAACAGTCCAGGTAAGAAGTTAAATTACATTTCAGCTTACTGTGCCGGTGGGCAGGATGGTTGTTCTTAAAACAGGGCGAATTTGAGACAAAATATCTAAAGGTCCGTCTTATTTCCAAAGGTGGGTTTGCTGTAGACAAACACAGTCTGCTTAAACTAATAACACACAAACATTTATACGTTTTCATGTCTTTATTGAACACACCGTGTAAACATTCACAGTGCAGGGTGGAAAAAGTATGTGAACCCCTGGATTTAATAACTGGTTGACCCTCCTTTGGCAGCAATAACCTCGACC
Source organism: Salmo trutta (assembly GCF_901001165.1). NCBI lineage: Eukaryota > Metazoa > Chordata > Actinopteri > Salmoniformes > Salmonidae > Salmo > Salmo trutta. The sequence continues at coordinate 8,207,193 of NC_042977.1, forward strand.
AAACATTTTCTGTAGTTGCGGGTCAGACCTGCACAGTGGTCAGGAGGAAGTTTGGACCATTCCTCTTTACAAAACTGTTTCAGTTAGGCAATATTCTTGGGATATCTGGTGTGAACTGCTCCCTTGAGGTCATGCCACATCATCTCAATCGGGTTGAGATCAGGACTCTGACTGGGAAGGCGTATTTTCTTCTGTTGAAGCCATTCTGTTGATTTACTTCTGTGTTTTGGGTCGTCGTCATGTTGCATCACCCAACTTCTGTTGAGCTTCAATTGGCGGACAGATCGCCTAACATTCTCCTGCACAATGTCTTGATAAACTTGGGAATTCTTTTTTCCGTCGATGATAGCAAGCTGTCCAGGCCCTGAGGCAGCAAAGCAGCCCCAAACCATAATTTTACAGTTGGGATGAGGTTTTGATGTTGGTGTGCTGTGCCTTTTTTTCTCCACACATAGTGCTTTGTGTTCCTTCCAAACAATTCAACTGTAGTTTCATCTGTCCACAGAATATTTTGCCAGTCGCGCTGTGTAACATCCAGGTGCACTTTTGCAAACTTCAGACATGCAGCAATGATTTTTTGGGGGACAGAAGTGGCTTCTTTCGTGGTGTCCTCCCATGAACACCACTCTTGTTTAGTGTTTTACGTGTCGTTGACTCGTCAACAGAGATGTTAGCATGTTCCAAAGGCTTATGTAAGTCTTTAGCTGACACTCTAGGATTCTTCTTAACCTCTTTGAGCATGCTGCGCTGTGCTCTTGCAGTCATCTTTGCAGGACGGCCACCCCTATGGAGTGTAGCAACAGTGCTGAACTTTCTCCATTTATAGACAATTTGTCTTACGTGGACTGATGAACATCAAGGCTTTTAGAGATACTTTTGTAACCCTTTCCAGCTTTATGCAAGTCAACAATTCTTAATCTTAAGTCTTCTGAGAGCTCTTTTGTTCGAGCCATGGTTCACATCAGTCAATGCTTCTTGTGAATAGCAAACTCCAATTGGAGATGTTGGTTAGAGCTGCCCTGCCCTATAAAAAACATTCACAATCTAGTCTCATTGATTGGACTCCAGGTTAGTTGACTCTTGACTCCAATTAGCTTTTGGAGAAGTCATTAGCGTAGGGGTTCACATACTTTTTCCAACCTACACTGTGAATGTTTAAATGATGTATTCAATATAGGCAAGTAAAATACAATAATTTGTGTGTTGGGGCTAGGGGGCAGTATTGAGAATTTTGAAAAAAATATGTGCCCATTTTTAACTGCCACCTACACCAACTCAGAAGCTAGGATATGCATATTATTACCAGATTTGGATAGAACACACTCTGAATTTTCTAAAACTGTTTGAATGGTGTCTGTAAGTATAACAAAACTCATATGGCAGGCAAAAACCTGAGAAAAAAAAAAGAATTTTGTGGCTGTACTATTTTTTTGAGTCATTGTTTAATAGATAACACAGTGAGAAAGGATTCATTTCGCAACTCCTACAGCTTCCACTAGATGTCAGCGATCTTTATAAAGTTGTTTGAAGCGTCTATGATGAACAGAGACCGGATGACAAGGAAGAGAAGTTGACCTCCCTGGGATGTCGTCACTTCATTATTGGCCGCACCTGCGCAATCATGTGACGCGAGACATTTTTCAAAAACGTTTTTCTAGACACAGGAGAGGTCGGGTTGAAACATTACTGATGTTTCACGTTAAAAATGGCTCTAAAGATTGATGCTAAACAACGTTTGACATGTTTGAACGAACGTAAATAGATTAATTTTTCAACTTTTTAAACTTTTCGCCGTGACTTCCCACCCCCCCGCGCTACTTTTTAGTAGCCACCGAAGCCTAACAACTTGGAGTTATTTGGACATCAATTATGAACTTTGTCAAAAGAAACCACATTTGTTGTGGACCTGGGATTCCTGGAAGTGCCAATGGATGAAGATAATCAAAGGTAATGGATTATTGACAATAGTATTATTGATATTACATGGTTACAAGATGATGCTAACCTATATAGCCTAGCCTATTGTTCTTAGCACAGCACCCGGTTTATTGCAACTTGTGATTTCCCAGTAAAGTTATTTTGAAATCTGGCAAGACAGTAGCATTTACGAAATGTTAAACTATAATTATTTGAATGACAATATTATAATTTACCAATGTTTTCGAATAGTAATTTTGTAAATTGTAACGTTGTTCACCGGAAGCATTTCAGAGAAGAAAAAAATCTGAATTTCACCGCTACTGTAAAATGCTGTTTTTGGATATAAATATGAACTTGATGGAACAAAAAATGCATGTATTGTGTAACATAATGTCCTAGGAGTGTCATCTGAGGAAGATTGTCAAAGGTTAGTGCATCATTTTAGCTGGTTATCTGTTTTGACGCCTGTCTTTGAATTGACAAAACATTACACACAGCTATTTTCAATGTACTCTCCTAACATAACCTAACTTTATGCTTTCGCCGTAAAGCCTCTTTGAAATCGGACAATGTGGTTGGATTTAGGAGATGTTTATCTTTCAAATGGTGAGAAATAGTTGATTGTTTGAGAAATTGAAATTATTAGATTCTTGCAGTTTTTAATTTCCCGCCATGGTCACTTGACAATGAATCCCATTAACGGGATAAGATCCCCAAGAGGTTTTAAGCACACTATGTTTGTCTATTGTTATGACTTAGATTAATATCAGATCAAATTGTATGACCAATTTATGCAGAAATCAAGGTAATTCCAAAGGGTTCACATACTTTTTCTTGCCACTGTAGCATGCTTCTGTCTATTTGAGCTGGTCAGTATGTCTGGGTAATCCTGTCTAATGCTGCTTTTTTTATCGTATTGTGTATTAAAACTTAAGTGTTGCTCTCCACTTTCTGGAGGACTGAGTTTTGAAATTAGTTGAATTCGAGTATGATAGCTAAGGAGATGGAGAAAACTAATTTTGACAGAAAGAGCCATTTGCTTGGCTAGCTATAGCCTAATGTTAGCTAGCTAACATTGAACCTGGTTGGTTAGCTACCTACAGATTCATGCAGGGTAGTAATGTCATGAGTTGTGATTATGGCTTGCTAGCTAACGTTACATGTATGACCTTATTCGTATTTCATAGCCATTTGCTTAGCTAGCTATAGCCTAATGTTAGCTAGCTAACATTGAACCTGGTTGGTTAGGTACATGCAGGGTAGTAACGTCATGAGTTGTGATTATGCTTCATTGTTTTCCTAGCTAGCTAGCTAACATTAGCTGGCTGGCTCGCTAGCTAACATTACATGTCTGACCTTATTAAACGTATCTCAGAGCCATTTGCTTAGCTAGCTATAGCCTAATGTTAGCTAGCTAACATTGCACCTGGTTGGTTAGCTACCTGCATATTCATGCAGGGTAGTAACGTCATGAGTTGGGATTATGCTTAATTGTTAGCTAGCTAGCTACATGTCTTAACAAAAGACACCACTATGCACGTAACCATTTTGGGTGCGTTCGTAAATTCAGTCTGGCCGCCTACTCCAATTTCAGAGCACTCTCGTCTGAGTGTGCAAGAGAGCGCAGAATAACTGAATTTACGAACGCTCAACACCCCTTGAATATGGCGAGTGTCAGTGAATGTTAAATTGTTGCCAGCAGCACAGTTACAGTAACCAACGCTCTGGATAACATGAAAACAGCCAAACCAGCTCTGCTAGGGTGACTAAAATGATCTGAGTGGGAAGTTCTCTCATAATGTGTCTGGAATTAGCTAGCAAGCAAGCCAGTGTTAGCCGGTTAACTTGGGTGCTTGACTGCCGTTGTGAGGTCAGAACATTCGGATCAACCCTACTCATCGGCCAGAGCGTCCAGTGAATTTACGAACGGACAATCTGACAGCACAGTTGCAGTCACCAACGCTCTGGATAACATAACAGCCTAACCAGCTCTGCTAGGACGAGTAATGTTCAGTGAGCTGTTCTCTCTCACTTAGATGTCTGGAAGTAGCTAGCAAGTTAGCTTGGGTGCTTGACTGCTGTTAGTACATTCGGATCAACCCTTAAAGGGATGAGTGGGGTTAAAGCTTAAGAGGGTGTGAACGATGCAGAATGGGTGTAGACAAAGGACTCTCCAGTAGTAGTACCAAAACATTCAAAGGCCATTTTCTTAAAGTCTACCAACTTTCAAAGTAGAGTTACATTCCCATTGTTCAACTGTAGTGTATGATATACCATTTTGTAGCTCTGAGTCTACTTGTATCCATTGTAAAAAAAATAAATTGCTACATAAGACCGATTTCAGTGACCGACCGGCTCTATTCGGTCTAATGTAGCAAAATTTGAAATGCCGTTTTTTAAATTGGATAAAAGTAGAGATTCAGAGCTAGAAAATGGTATATCATACACTAGAGTTGAGGAACAATGGGAAAGTAATTCTGCTTTGAAAGTTAAGTAAACCATCACTGGTAAAAGGTGAGCCCATTGAAATAGTGGAGTAGTACAAATACCTTGGGATAGACATTGATAACAAGCTGTCCAGGGATCAGTGTACTGACGCTATTTTTAAGAAAGGCCAACAGAGACTGTATTTCCTACAGAAGCTCCACTTTTTTAACGTTGATCTAACCATCATGGTTATCTTTTATAAATTATTCATTGAGAGCATTCTGTCCTACTGCTTGACCTGCTGGTTTGGGAATATCAAGTTTGCACAGAAATATTGGTTGGGAAAGATAGTCAGGACTTGTGGAAAAATCATGGGACAGCAACACCAAGAACTGTCATTATCTCTACCTGGGCAGAGCCAATAAAATAGAGGTTGACTCTTCCCATCCACTCCACCCTGAATTCCACAGACTACCTAAGGTTAAAAAAAATAGGGCCAAGTACTCTGTTATTCAGAATGCAATTCTGCAACTTAACAAATGTTGGACTAATTGCACTTAGCACTTGCACTATGAAATTGCATTTACCCCTCCTATTTGTTTGTAAATATCCTTTGCTATTTATTTTATATTTTTAGATGTTATATGTTTTATGACTGCTGCAAGATGAATTGCCTCTTTGAGGACATTAAAGTTTTCTGAATCTGAAAACCTTGAACGGCCCCACAAATCGGGGGCTCAGCTTCTTGCAGGGCAGGCGGAGTGGGAGGTTCCTGGTAGAGATGCAGACACGATCCCCAGGGTGGTACACGGGGGTCGCACAACAGTGGCGGTCTGCCTGCTCCTTTTGACGGTGGATGGCACACTGGAGTCGCACGTGAGCGTCACTCCACACTTCTTCTGCGTGCCTGAACCACCCGGTCTGGCCCAGGGTCCATGGAGCCAGGGCTGGCTGAAGACCCTCTTCCAGTGTGTTCTGGGTTAACCCAGTAGAGGAGTGACGTAGCGAGTTCTGGGCATACTCCCCGGCCCATGGAAGGAATCGAGCCCACGCTCCCTGCCGGTCCTGACAGTGACTCCTCAGGAACCTCCCCAGCTCCTGGTTCCTCCTCTCCACCTGCCCGTTGGACTGAGGCTATACCCGGACGTGAGGCTAACCGTGACACCGAGCTTCTCCATAAAGGCTCTTCAGACCCGTGATGTGAATTGGGGGCCACGGTTGGAGACGATGTCCTCCAGAAGGCCATAATGCTGGAATAGTGCCCCAGCGACCTGGAGAGCAGTAGGGAGACCAGAAAGAGGGATTAAATGACAGGATTTTGAAAATCTATCCACAACCACCAAAATGATGGTAAAACTGTCAGAGGGGAGATCAGTACCAAAGTCAATGGATAGATGGGACCAGGGACACTGAGGCACGGGAAGGGGAAGGAGTTTCCCTGCTGGAGCGTTCCGGGGGGATTTGGTTTGGGCACATACGGAACAGGACTTGATGTAGTGAGTGACGTCCTGCGCCAAGGTGGACCACCAGTACCTCTAAGAGATGGATTGGGTAGTGCGAGAAATACCTGGATGTCCAGCGACGACCCCTGTGTGTGCCCAGGTAAGCAGCCGATCCCTTATCCCCGTGGGAACGTCGATGCGTTCGGGAAGACAGTTAGTGGGTGTGAGCTCCATCTCCAGAGCCTGGTGAATGTCCACATCTACGTCCCAGACCACAGGAGCTACGACTCGGGAGGATGGGTTTATAGATGTATTCTGGACAGGACCCTCTCTCGAATCGTAGAGATGGGACAGGGCATCGGCCTTCGTGTTTTTTTAACCTGGGCGATAGGTCAGTGTGAAGTCAAAACTTGTGAAGGAAAGGGCCCACCTTGCTTGGTGCAGATTCAGCCTCCTCGCTGTCCGTATGTACTCCAGGTTCTGATGGTTGGTGAGGATGACAAATGGTTCCTTGGCGCCCTCCAGCCAGTGTCTTCACTCTAATGCCAACTTCACCGCCAGGAGCTCTCGATCACCGACGTCGTAATTCCTCTCTGCAAGGGAAAGTTTCTTAGCCTCTATAGGACCGGCGGGACGAATTCGTCCCACCTACGTAACAGCCAGTTGAATCCTGTGGCGCAATTTTCAAAACCTTTGAAATGCTATTACTTCAATTTCTCAAACATATGACTATTTTACAGCTATTTAAAGACAAGACTCTCGTTAATCTAACCACACTGTCCGATTTCAAAAAGGCTTTACAACGAAAGCAAAACATTAGATTATGTCAGCAGAGTACACAGCCAGAAATAATCAGACACCCATTTTTCAAGCTAGCATATAATGTCACAAAAACCCAGAAGACAGCTAAATGCAGCACTAACCTTTGATGATCTTCATCAGATGACACACCTAGGACATTATGTTATACAATACATGCATGTTTTGTTCAATCAAGTTCATATTTATATCAAACACCAGCTTTTTACATTAGCATGTGACGTTCAGAAAAAGCATACACCCCGCAAACTTCCGGGGAATTTACTAACAATTTACTAAATTACTCACGATAAACGTTCACAAAAAGCATAACAATTATTTTAAGAATTATAGATACATTACTCCTCTATGCACTCGATATGTCCGATTTTAAAATAGCTTTTCGGATGAAGCACATTTTGCAATATTCTGAGTAGATAGCCCGGCATCACAGGGCTAGCTATTTAGACACCCGGCAAGTTTAGCCTTCACCAAAATCACATTTACTATAACAAAAATGGTCTTACCTTTCCTGTTCTTCGTCAGAATGCACTCCCAGGACTTCTACTTCAATAACAAATGTAGGTTTGGTCCCAAATAATCCATAGTTATGTTCCATCAGCGACGTTTTGTTCGTGCATTCTAGACACTATCCCAATGGTAAATAACGGTCGTGCGCACAGCGCATAACGTGACAAAAGATTTCTAAATATTTCATTACCGTACTTCGAAGCATGTCAACCGCTGTTTAAAATCAATTTTTATGCCATTATTCTCGTAAAAAAGCGATAATATTCCGACCGGGAATCTGCAATTAGCTAAACAGCCGAAGGAAAATACTGCACGGGGTCGAATCGGGCACGCGCCTAATTCCATTGTCCTCTGATGGGCCACTTGGAAAAGGCGATAATGTGTTTCAGCCTGAGGCTGCCTCGTCATCGTTCAGGTTTTTCCCGGGCTCTGAGAGCCTATTGGAGCCGTAGGAAGTGTCACGTTACAGCTAAGATCCTGACTCTTCAATAAACAGAAGCAAGAACAACAACACCTTGTCAGACAGGCCACTTCCTGCATGAAATCTTCTCAGGTTTTTGCCTGCCATAGGAGTGCTGTTATACTCACAGACACCATTCAAACAGTTTTAGAAACTTTAGGGTGTTTTCTATCCAAAGCCAATAATTATATGCATATTCTAGTTACTGTGCAGGAGTCGTAACCAGTAAATCGGGTATGTTTTTTATCCGGATGTGAAAATACTGCCCCCTAGCCCAAAGAAGTTAGAGTAATATGCACACGGATACAATTACTGTAGATTACACTGTCGTTTAGACAGAACTGTCCCCACACCCACCTCTGGAGCATTCACCTCTACCACAAAGGATATTGTGGGATCTGGGTGTTTGAGCAATGGGGTGGAGGTAAAATGTCCCTTGAGTAGATGGAAGGCCTTGTCGGCTGGGCTCCACACTAACCTATGGGGGCCACCCTTGAGGTGAGAGGGGCGGCGACGGAGCTGAAGTTCCTGATGAAATGGAGATAGAAGTTGGCAAACCCCAAAAACCATTGTAACCCCTTTATGGTGTTTGGGACTGGCCATGACCTGACCACATCTACCTTCTTGTCGTTCATCATCACTCCCTGCGGGCTGATTCGGTAGCTTAAGAAGGAGACAGCCTTCTGAAATTGGCAATTTTCAGCCTTGATAACAGGTGGTTAGACAGGAGGCGTTCCAGGACTGCTCAAACTTGAGTGATGTGATCATCCAGGGTAGCCGAGTAGACCAGGATGTCATTGATATAGATGACCACTTGGTGTCCGAGCATGTCCCTGAACACCTCATTAATGAATGTCTGGAACACTGATGGAGCATTGGCTATGCCAAATGGCATCACCAAGTACTCGTAGAGGCCAGACATCGTGCTAAATGCAGTCTTCCACTCGTCCCCCTCCCGGATGCGGATGAGATTGTATGCACTCCACAGGTCCAGTTTGGTAAAGAACCGGGCCCGTCGTAGCTGTTCGGGAGAGGGTAATGGTACTTCGTGGTGATTTCATTGAGTCCTCTGTAATCAATACATGGACGTAACCCTCCATTCTTCTTGGCTACGAAGAAGAAACCAGTCGATGCAGGAGAAGTGGAAGTGCGGATGAAACCTTGTTGGAGCTTCTCTTCTCTAATCCTCCATGGCCTGGGTCTCAGCCACCGACAGAGGGTAGATGCGTCTGAGCTGAAGCGCAAGACCCTGCCAGTAGGTCGATGGCACAGTCCTAAGGGTGATGATGAGTAAGACAGGTGGCGTGGGTCTTGGAGAATACCTCCTGCAGTTCTTGGTATTCCTCCGGGATGTTGGGCTGAAGGGCAACCACAAGACTCTCAACCGACGTGGAACCACATGGGATGGGGAAGCAGGTACTCTGGCATTTGGGTGACCAGTCTGTGATTCTCATTCTCGACCATGAGGTGGTGGGGTTAGGCGTGGAAGCCAAGGGAGGCCGAGGATGATCTTGTGAACTGGTGCACTGGTGATGAAGAAAGGGATGCTCTCCTGATGAATGGACTCCACGGTCAGGGTGAGTGGTTGGGTGATGTGTGTGATGGTTCTGGATCCTAATGGCCGACTATCGAGGGCTTGAACCGGGAGAGGAGAGCGGGTATGAGATGATGTTAAGAGAGGAGGCAAGGGTCTGGTCAATAAAGTTCCCTGCGAAACCGGAATCCACTAACGCTGTAGACACAGTACATGAGGAACAGTAAACTAGTCTGATGGACATCAAAAAGAATTTAGCGGAAAGGGATGAAGATGGAATACTCACTCCTGCCCCAGGAGGTGGAAGATCACGTGAACATCCCTTTGCTCTTGTGGATCCCGGATTAGGAAGTGCCATACACCGCTGGAGCTGGTGCCCTCCTTGACCACAATACAGACAGAGCCCCAGCTGACTCCATCTGTGTTGCTCCACCGCGGTGTCATGACGTTGGCCTGTGGGTAAGGTTTATGACCCCCCCCCATAAATACCTTTCTCCCTTCCCCTCTCTGACCCTACTGAATAGCCTGTGTTAAATATAGAGAGTCTGGGAACATCAAACAAATGGGGAAAAGGAACCATATTTTGGTAATAAAACCAGTTGGAAATATGCTTGGGAACGTAATGAGTATGTATGTCAGTTCGGTTGTCATCTGAGACATTATGACTGATGACAGGACGACATAAACTGTACCTGAGAAAGTATACACCCTCTAGTTATCAGAGTAACATGGAATTGTTATGCAATTGAAATGTTTGATATTGAAATTGTTTGTTAGGAGATTAAATGTAATTTTAGCTTCCAAATGAGAGATTTGGGTTTTCATAAGGAAAGTGCCCTGCTTGATCAGTGGCCCACCCCTGTGAAGAGGAGGGGTTATAAATGATGAAACACATCCTTCCCCCTCTCCACTATATAAGCCTTTGACGAAAAGATAACCAGGTTGTTCCAGTACGTGAGGTCTGCAGCCTCTACGTTAGAAGGACACACGTCAAGTACAGAACTAAGCCAACCTCGGCGTGAGCTTTGGTGGCGAATGGTATGAACTTTGAGCTTATTCACTACAGAAGTGATACTTCCTAGCCGTTGAGTTAGCAGCGGCCGCTGTAGACGTGGGCTAGGAAAGGACGGACGACGGATCCAGTCTAACAAACAGACGAAGATACCACCACGTATTCAATTTACCACCAGAGACATTCTTCCGAGGACAGGAAGATCTGTTGGCCAACCCCGCCAGCATCTACGACCAATCTACCGAAGCGCAGCTCATAGTAAATATTTATTGCATTTTCCTTTTCCAAATGGGCGGTAATTTAGAATGCATAAGATACTGTATTTACGATAGCATAGCTGCTGTTTGTTTGTTCCTAAGTCTTCCCGCTCTTTCATTCAAGCCCAACCCCCTTTCCTTTGTGTAACCAGCCGTCATATCTGTTCCGTCCACCGGGACGTTTTCTGTATGACATCATTTGTATTCTGTGTATTTGTAATTCTGTGTGATTAGTTTAGGTATTTAGTAAATAAATAATTAAACCCAATTTTGTATTGCTGATTCAACTTGTTAGCCAGGGTTCGTGAAGATAGCCAAGAATTTATAACTTTCATTATGAGACTGAAAATAAGATAAGGGTTAATATTGACTGCTATCAATGTAAAATATTACTAAGTATTTTAAGAGTTTATTCGGAAAGATAACGGCTCTATAAACGTTCTTCCGTGGTGCCCCGACTTTCTAGTTAATTACATTTACATGATTAGCTTAATCAGGTAATATTAATTACAGAGAAAGAATTTTATAGGTTAGCATGTCATATCACTTAATCCGGCATAGCCAAAGACACGACAGCGGGGAGGCATGTGATCCCTACCTCCATGGGTTCAGGCTCTGATCCAGAGTGTTCACTGAGGGAGGGAGAGATGTGATGAGAGTACTGACGCTCCCAAAGTAGGTTATCCAGATGGATGGCCATCACAATGAGTGCATCCAAGGAGAGGTTGTCGTCTTGACTGGCCAGTTCCGTCTGGACCTCCTCGCACAGACCTCTCGTTCCAACCACTGGATGCTGCTACTGTCCGGAAGGTGAGTGCGAACTCGGCAGCTGTCTAGTCCCACTGCCGTAATTAGAGTAGGTGCTCACCCCCCTCTCTGCCCTCTGGGGGATGATCGAAGATGTATTTGATCAGAGCCATGAACCCCTCATATGAATCTAGCTCCTCCTCTCCTCTCTCCCAGATGGCCGTGGCCCATTCCAATTGGACCTCTCATGGTGGGGGCTCCCATCTGGTGCATAAAGAAGAGGGAGCACTGAAGTAGGAAGCCACAGCAATTAGATGGGGTGCTGTCATATTTTTCCAGGAGAGACAAACAGGCATCGCTGACCTGAGTGGGTTGCTGAATGGGCTGTTGTGCTGGCTCGCTGGTTCGACTGGTTGTAGTGTATCCTCCGCTAGTTGACGACAACGCCTCCCGGGTATGTTTGGGACATTGCACACTGCGAAGAACCTCTTCCATAGCCGTCCCCAGTTGTGCCAGCTGGTCATGGTGTTGACTTAGAAGGTATCCCTGCTCGTCGACCGTCTGGGAGATATTCTGTTTTGCTGCTGCTTCCATTGTTGGAGTCAGTATTCTGTAACGGAGACGCTGAGAGTCGAGAAGCAGGTGCAATGTTTAATAAAACAACAAACATGGAATGAGACAACATAACAGTATCGTCTACACATAAACACAGGAACAATACTGACTGGGGAAAGAACCTAAGGGAGTGCCAGATATAGGGGAGGTAATAAGTGAGGTAATGGATGACATGCAGGCGTGCGTAATGATTGATTGCCTGGTGTGCGTAATGATGGATCCCAAGACCGGTGGTTAGTATACTGATGACGTTGAACGCCGGATGGGAGGAGCAGGAGTAGATGTAACACTCTTGGAGCGTTCAGAGCGCACACTGAATGCTCTGACCGAGGAGTAGAGTTGATCCGAGTGTTCTGACCTAACAACAGCAGTTACCCAAGCTAACTGGCTAAGGTTGGATAGCTTGCTAGCTACTTCCAGGCACAAATGAGAGAACAGCTCACTCTGATCATTTTCTGACAAAATTAGAAATGTATAATATCTGAAAATGTAGCTAGCTAGACTATCCTTATACATAGATGGACGCTTCTCCCTCTGTCACAGATGCCATGGTTGCCCATAGTTTGAATATGAATATGTAATCCGTAGACAGGCGTTTTATACAACAGCCTTCTGTGTGTCCTCTTTTCGACTCCGTCTGCATATTTGCAATCAAATGGCAGAATTTTCTCCATCTCTTAGCTATCATACTCTAATTCCACTGATTTAAAAACGTGGTCCTCCAGAAAGTGGAGAGCAACACTTATGCAGTTCTACTACGTGAAATCTTTAAGAAAATCAGCGTTAGAAAGGATTACCTGCACATACTGACCAGCTCATGTTATAGCTCATGGCTAGGGGTAATGTTTCTTTCTTTTTCCGTGGCTAAACCAACTAGGCTCGTAATTGAAGAATTGTATTTGTATTTACAGATGGCGTACAAGTTTGTTATTAAGGCACATGAAAGCTCACATGTTCCAGAAGGCATTTCTGCCAAAAAACGCAATTTGATTAAAAAAAAAGTTTAGTCACATATATAGATAGATATTTTTTTGTTAAAACTCACGGGCCGTATGTTTGAAAACCCTGGTCTAAAGAATGGGTTGCTGGTTCTGTGTAAGACCACAATTAAACAATAGGGCAACTCTCCAAATTTGGAGAGTGCTAGGTTTGCTAAATGTGTTGGTGTAGCTAAGCAATCCAGACCAAGTACCAAGAAGTTAAATAAATGTTAAATAAAAAAACGTACAAAATGTAAACTATAAGGAAATGTTGAGGGACGTTACTTAATGTTTTCACTTATTTAGAATGCCTCTACGGTCATCCTTGGTTTTTAGTCACGCATTGGCCTTGCCATAATCTTGGTGTGGATAACTGTTTCCTGTCTGATCCATGGCTGTCATCATTCTTAAATTACACTCGCATATATAGTTCTGGCTCTGATCAGATGTTTATTTAATGTCTATTTAATTAATGACTCAATCAATGAAACCTAGGTAACCAAATGCATGGTCTTTGTCGGAAAGTACTCCAATTCTCTCCTTTCATACTAATGTAAATATTCTCAGACAGATTATATTTGGAAATCACCTTCAGGGCTTTCCTACGGCCAGGGAATCTAGTCTGGTGTATGTATCTTTTACTATGTCTCTCTCTATGGGGTTCAGGCATAGGCTTTGCTGAGAGCTCTTTGTAATGTAATCTCTATTGGTAACCTCTGGTCGTAACTGAAGAGGGAATATTATTTTGCGTCACATACAGAATAATTTACTTTGAGCATGTCTGGAGCGCCACTTTTGGGACTATTCCATTGGTTCCATTGTGCCAGATAAGCTCAATCGAGCTCCGTTTCTGCAAGAAAACAAATGCTATTTGAACCCAGGTCTGGGCTGGACTGTGAATAGGATCACAGATAATGACAGGCAAGGTCATCATCCAGACATACAGTAAGGGATGTAATGAAAATCAAAAAATGTTAATCCAGATTTCACCCTGTAATTGAGTTGGACCAACTCCACCGCCGGTTTCTGTTTGATGTCATGTAGACTCCATCCACCATTGCCAGAAGTCATCAGTGGGGAGGGAGATATATGCGCCATATATATATATCTCTTATGAGTGGGAAGACCTTGCCTGGGCACTAATCCATAAGTGACACATTTATTGATGGATCAGGTTTGCTAATTAGGTGGACGTTTTGCCATTTGTTTCATTTAGATTTTTATGAGCGGATACAGACACATGCACACGTGCATACACGCGCATACACAAGCATGCTCTCTCTTTCTCAATCTTTCTAGATTCAAAAGTAAATGGCAGCGTTCGATTAAGCTGAACCGCGATGCTCTGGTCTATGGCCCATGATGTGAACGGGCAAAAGTGTAGAGGGAGGAGCGCCCTTTGTAAATTAATGCACCTGGTGCAAACTCCTCCCACACGGGAAACCTGGGCCAAATGATTTAGTTCCCTCATTGCTTGGTGCTATAGTTTTTCATAACAGACAAGATCATGTTACTATGAATCAGATATGTGAGGGGGGAGTAAAGTATATTTTTCATGCTCGTGGTTCCACATCCACCTTTTAAGCGGTTGTGAAAAGCATAATAAAAACCTTAAACTGATCTGCAAACTTAAGACTGCATGTGCTGAAGTCATGCAACGGGTGATCGAGATGGCATGTATTTCTGGAATCTTACTTTGAGACAACACTCGGTGACGTCGACCTGGGTAGCATTCAGTAGGGCACAGTGTTGTGGAGAGCTGAGATATAAATATTTACATAGAACAGACATGCCTCTCAAACATGTACAGTAAGAAATCATGGCAGCTTTATTCATGGTTTTTCTATCTGCAATGTTCAGTAGTGCACAGCGTTGTGGAACAATCAGATAGAAATACGTTACACAAAACAGTCATGCCTCTCCGACATTGTTGAGGTAGGTTATCATGGCAGTTACTGTAAATTCATGGTATTTCTATCTGAAATTGTCACACTGGTATAAAGGATTTGGAGACAGGCGCAGGAATACATCATGTGGGTTTTTAATACACCCAAAACAAACACGTATACAAAACACTGGGATGTACCCAAACAAAAGAGTGAGGGTGTCACGACTTCCACCGAAGGTGGCTCCTCTCCCTGTTCCGGCGGTGCTCGGCGGTCGTCGTCGCCGGCCTACTAGCTGCCACTGATCCCATTTTCCTTTTCGTTTGTGTCTGTCTGTTTTTTCACACCTGTGTTCAGTTAAGTTGATTTTGGTGCCCCCCCCCCCTCTCCTACTAGGAGGCATTGTTACAGAATCCCGCACCACCAATGGAGTCAGCAGGAGCTGACGCGCTCTCCACTTCCATGGAGGAGCGTGTTCAACACCACACCACCGTTCTCCACCGTCTCGGGACCGCCATGGATCAGGTGATGGCAACGATGGAGAGATGGGTGAGGAGTGGCCTGCCTACCCCTGCACCCGCCACGTTCCAACCTATACCACCACCTTCTCCGGCGTCATCCGGGTCCAGCGGTATTCGGCTCGCGCTCCCGAGGGAGTACGATGGGATGGCTGCCGGGTGCAAGGGTTTCCTGCTCCAGCTGGAGCTGTACCTGGCAACCGTTCACCCGGCTCCTTCGGGAGGTGAGAGCGTGAACGCCCTCGTCTCCTGCCTGTCAGGCAAAGGTCTGGAGTGGGCCAACGCGGTAGACTTCCTGACCGATCTCCCTCCATCCCAGGGGAACACCACGATCCTGGTCGTTGTGGATCGGTTTTCTAAGTCCTGTCATCTCCTCCCTTTGCCCGGTCTCCTTACAGCCATACAGACTGTGGAGGCCCTATTTACACACGTCTTCCGGCACTACGGGGTGCCTGAGGACATAGTTTCTGATCGGGGTCCCCAGTTCACGTCCCGGGTGTGGAAGGCGTTCATGGAGCATCTGGGGGTCTCGGTCAGCCTGACCTCTGGTTTCCATGGGCAGGTGGAGAGAGTAAACCAGGATGTGGGTAGGTTTCTGCGGTCGTATTGCCAGGACCGGCCAGGGGAGTGGGCGAGGTATGTTACATGGGCAGAGATGGCCCAGAACTTGCTCCGCCACTCCTCAATGAACATTTCGCCCTTTCAGTGCATGTTGGGGTATCAGCCGGTCCTGGTACCATGGCATCAGAGTCAGACCGAGGCTCCTGTGGTGGAGGATTGGGTACAGCGCTCAAGGGAGACCTGGGAGGCTGTCCAGGGGCACCTAAAACAGGCCGAAGGCCGGCAGAAAACGAGCGCTGACCGCCACCGCAGTGGGGCCCCAGTGTTCACGCCAGGGGATCGGGTCTGGCTCTCGACCCGAAACCTGCCCCTCTGCCTGCCCTGCCGGAAGCTGGGTCCACGGTTTGTGGGGCCATTTAAAGTCCTGAGGAGAATAAACGAGGTGTGTTATAGGTTACAGCTCCCCCGTTATTACCGTATTAACCCCTCGTTTCATGTGTCTCTTCTTTGGCCGGTGATAGCTGGTCCGCTTCAAGAAGCTGAGGTGCAGGAGGTCCGTCCGCCCCCCCTGGACATTGAGGGGGCCCCGGCGTACACAGTACGATCCATACTGGATTCCATGCGTCGGGTGGGGGGCCTGCAGTACCTCGTGGATTGGGAGGGGTACGGTCCGGAGGAGAGATGCTGGGTGCCGGTGGAGGACGTCTTGGACCCATCTCTGCTGAGTGAGTTTCACCGCCTCCATCCGGATCGCCCTGCACCTCGTCCTCTGGGTCGTCCTCGAGGCCGGCGTCGGCGCGCTGTGGGAGCCGCGCGTCAGTGGGGGGTACTGTCACGACTTCCACCGAAGGTGGCTCCTCTCCCTGTTCGGGCGGTGCTCGGCGGTCATCGTCGCCGGCCTACTAACTGCCACTGATCCCATTTTCCTTTTCGTTTGTGTCTGTCTGTTTTTTCACACCTGTGTTCAGTTAAGTTGATTTCGGTGGGTTTATATACACCCCGCTGCATGCTAGGCTTTGTGCAGGATTATTTGTGTGTATTGCATGTTAGGGGTGCGTGCCTGCACCACGGGGTTTCGATTTATTTTCGGTAAATGTTACCGTGTGCTTTCGTGACTTTGTTTTGGAGTTGAGGTTTCTCCTCCGTGTGTGCGATTTATTCCCTGTGGGTGACGACTACGTTTGTGCGTGTTTTTTTCCCACTTGTTTGTATTTGTGAGTTCAGGACCGCCTTATTAAACGTTGTGTGCCACTGGAACTTCTTTGCTCTCCTGCTCCTGATTCCTACCCCCCCACCCCCCACCCCCTCCTACTAGGAGGCATTGTTACAGAGGGTTAACCTCATAGAACGACATGGGACGAGACCCGTAATACACAATGCACAAAACACGCAGCACAGGCTGAGACCACGCATAGGTACTCACACGACAAACGAACATGGGAACAATAATCGACAGCCCTATGGGGAAACAAAGGGCACATTTATACCAACACAATCAGTGAGGAATTGGAACCAGGTGTGCGTAATGACACAGTTCAGGGCAGCCTAGAAGGCCGGTGATGTCGAACTGGTGAACAGAATGAGCAGCGGTACCTGGGGGATCTGTGACAGAAATGTTCAGTACGTTGCACTCTACTACATTCCTGAGCGCAACCCAGATCCCTAAAGATCTTCCCAGATGCTGAGTGTACGTGTATGTAATCCTGTCCAAAGACGTGCCATTACATTGATATTATGTGGAGTCATTGAAGGAATCGCATCAGTTCATCTAGATGGGGCGATATTGCTTTTCCAGAGCATCTGTGGACAGATACTGAACCACCTGGATAGAGAAGCAGGGTCTTAGGAGCAGTATAGTCACAGTCTAAAATCAAAATAGCATCAACCTCTCTCTTTCACGCACGTACAGAAGCACAGACACACACATACACAGACACGCATGCACACACACACACTTATCCTCTCAGTGATTTGAATCACAGCTGTATCACTAGGATAAGGGACTTATTTCATCTCGAGGGTTGTTCATTCTGATGTTTTATGTGAATGAAAGATCACTTTGTAATTTAAGAGGGTGGTATTATGGAGGAAAAGTGCAGGTTGACAATATGAAAGGTAGAGATTTGAGAGCGTTTTTTTACAGAATATGTTGACTGTGCTGTTGATATAATGTGTTGTGGTAATTAACACTTTATTATGGCCCAATGAAGCTGCTGACCTATAATGTGTTGTGGTTAACCCTTTAGGTCCCAGTGGAGTTGGGCTGAGTGAGATGAAGAGAAGACTCCTGCTCTCTGACCCTGACCACTATGGTGTCCCTGTTCCACGTGAGTTAAAACACCTAAAAGTCTGAGCATTTTGGATTTCGGGGGAGGGTTATACTAAGCTAACATATGGAATTATTTTAAGATGATAATACCGTGCATCATTTTGCTATTTGATTTAGAATTTTTGGACCTCTGTAGGCATGAAGAAATATCCATTATTTTTTATTTTTTTGGCTTTATTGGTATTAGCCCGTAGAAACACATTGAATAACATTCATACATGGCAAAACAGATAGTCAAAAGGAAGTTTGTTTTGAAGTGTCTGTCCAACTCTATATCTGAGCGATATAAGAAAGAGCAGCAAATAATTATAATGTTATTTTTTTACCCATATTTAACACATTTTTCTAGAACTAAACTATTTCCATATACTGTACTTCCATTAATTTCCATTAACTGGTACTGGGCTACCTTCAGACGAGTCTTGTGAGTCATGTTGGCGTCCTAGATCAAAACAGCCGACATGTACAGTACCAGCCAAAAGTTTGGACACACCTACTCATTCAAGGGTTTTTCTCTATTTTTACTATTTTCTACATTGTAGAATACTAGTGAAGACATCAAAACTATGAAATAACAGATGGAATCATGTAGTAACCAAAAAAGTGTTAAACAATCAAAATCTATTTTATATTTGAGATTCTTAAAAGTAGCCACCCTTTGCCTTGATGACAGCTTTGCACACTTTTGGCATTCTCTCAACCAGCAACACCAAGTAACCTGGAATGTATTTCAATTAACAGGTGTGCCTTGTTAAAAGTTAATTAGTGGAATTTCTTTCCTTCTTAATGCGTTTGAGCCAATTAGTTGTGTTGTGACAAGGTAGGTGTGGTATACAGAAGATAGCCCTATTTGGTAAAAGACCAAGTGCATATTATGGCAAGAACATCTCAAGTCAGCAAAGAGAAACAACAGTCCATCATTACTTTAAGACATGAAGGTCAGTCAATCTGGTTCTTCAAGTGCAGTCGCAAAAACCATCAAGCGCTATGATGACCCAGAGTTACCTCTGCTGCAGAGGATAAGTTCATTAGAATAAACTGCAACTCCGATTGCAGCCCAAATAAATGCTTCACAGAGCTCAAGTAACAGACACGTCAACATCAACTGTTCAGAGGAAACTGCATGAATCAGGCCTTCATGGTTGAATTTCTGCAAACAAACCACTACTAAAGGACACCAATAAGAAGAGACTTGCTTGGCCCAAGAAACACGAGCAGTGGACATTAGACCGGTGGATATCTGTCCTTTGGTGAGACGCAGAGTAGGTGAACGGATGATCTCCGCATGTGTAGTTCCCACTGTGAAGCATGGAGGAGGAGGTGTGACGGTGTGGGGGTGCTATGCTGGTGACACTGTCAGTAATTTATTTAGAATTCCAGGCACATTTAACCAGCATGACTACCACAGCATTCTGCAGCGATACACCATCCCATCTGGTTTGTGCTTAGTCCCACTATCGTTTGTTTTTCAACAGGACAATGACCCAAAACACACCTCCAGGCTATGGAAGGGCTATTTGAACACCAAGACTGTTGGAAAAGCATTGCAGGTGAATCTGGTTGAGAGAATGCCAGGAGTGTGGAAAGCTGTCCTGAAACAAAGGGTGGCTACTTTGCAGAATCTGAAATCTAAAATGTACTTTTTTGCTGAGTACATGATTCCATATGTGTAATTTCATAGTTCTAATGTCTTCACTATTATTCTACAATGTAGAAAATAGTAAAAATAAAGAAAAACCCTAGAATGAATAGGTTAGTGCAAACTTTAGACTGGTACTGTATGTGTTCGTGAGAGTCTCACATTTCGCTGGTGGGGTCATATTACTGTGTAGCACAAACTTTCTGTACGCTACAGACAGAAGTTGGTAGACCGGTGGTACTGACTTCAGATGAGTCCCATGATGCTTGTGGGGGTCGTAGAGCAAAACGGAGAACACCATCGTGAGAGTTCCATAGAGGGATCATATTAGTTTGTAGCCCAAACGGTTCGGACGCTACAGACGTTTTCATGAAAAGACTGATTTTTGGGATGTCTCCTGGTCTGCCACTTTCCACTGCAGGCGCGGACATCAACTCTAGGGGGGATTTATTAAACCACGTTAGGGCCCAGACATTTTCCTGACCTTTTGATCTGTAAAAACTCTGGATCCTAAACCATGTTTCACTCTACTGCTCCTAAGGCCAGGATCTAGGGTCAGGGTTGTTTTTGCTCTCCTAATGGTCACAGTGAATTGGGGTATGGAGAGCTGATTCTAGAACTGTAATTACTGTATTTTAAATTCAGCTCTATTTCTTCCCCACAGTGATGTTTTTTCACAACATTACTCCACAATGTAAATGACAAACTACTCCCTTTTTAGACACCACCAGAGAGAAGAGGAAGCAAGAGAAAGATGGGGTAGAGTACCACTTTGTCTCAAGGCAGACGTTTGAAATGGACATCGTCAACCACAAGTACGTATTTCTTGATGGGAGAGAAAGTAGCCAGTGACCTTTACTGATTATGCTGTTCAATAGGCAGTGATCACCATATGGTTAAAGGCAGTTACTAAATTAGTACTTTGTTAGTAAGTTACAACCTTTTTCAATAAAAAATGGTGGTACTTTTTATCCCTTTTTTTCTCCCCAATCTCATGATATCCAATTGGTAGTTAGTCTTGTCTCATCACTGAAACTCCCATACGGACATGATAGAGGCGAAGGTCGTGAGCGATACGTCCTCCGAAAACACGACTCCGCCAAGCTGCGCTGCTTCTTGACTCACTGCTCGCTTAACCCGGAAGCCAGCCGCACCAATGTGTCGGAGGAAACACCGTACAGCTGTGAATGTGCCCGGCCGCCACAAGGAGTCGCTAGAGCGTGCTGGGACAAGAACATCCCAGCTGGCCAAACCCTCCCCTAACCCGGACAACGCTGGGCCCAGGATGGAACCCGGATCTGTTGTCACGCCTCTAGCATTGTGATGCAGTGCCTGAGACCGATGCGCCACTCGGAGGGGCCCCAGTTATACCCTTTTGAGTAAGGTGTTAACCAACGATGCATATTTGCATGTTGAGTGCAGTGCTACCACACAAGCATTTCATTTGTTGGCATTCCATTTCACTAGAGCCTTGGATAAGACACATCCAGGCATCTAGTCATTGAACAATAAAACAAGCAGGTGGTTCCCATTTAATATGCAACAAGGGAGATCAGCTGTAACGCAAACATTCTAAGATATTTGGAACAGTCAGGGTCTGCAAAATGCTATATCTTAAGCGAAAAACTCACCACAAGCGGGTTGGCGGAGCAAGCAGAGTGAGGTGGATGGAAAGGACTGGACAGGCAGAGCAGTGACTGTATGCTAGCAGGATAGTCAATATCTCCAATCATCTTTGCTGGTAGCGATGTTGTGTTTCCTCAACTGGATGAATTGTTCTAATTTAGCATGTATGGTAAAGCCTCAACCCTTACCTACCTTCATCATTTGTATAGCGATAAAAAAGCAAAAATAGAGACACGTTCTAATTGAGGGATGCGTCAAAGCGGACATCCCGCCCACCTTGTTCCGGTTAGGTCATTATAATTCAAAACAACGTGTTCTAAAATAAATCACACACACGCCTCGTATGCTCGCCTTTGGTGAGTTTAGGCCATTGCTCAAAGAGAACTAGTGAGCCTGATATTCCAATGTTTTCATGGCATTTACTATCTCTAATGCTGAACCAGGACAGGGGATGAAGAAAGGAGGTAAGACGTGGCATTCCAGTAATGCCCTGGGATGGATTCCTGTCACGGTAGTCGTAAGGAGAGGACCAAAACGCAGCGGGAATATGTACACTCATCTTCTTTTATTGGGACAAAGAAGGAAAAACCCCAAACAAACACGTAAACACAACACAACACAACACAACACAACACAACACAACACAACACAACACAACACAACACAACACAACACAACACAACACAGATGACGAATAACAGGCCGGTAAGGCACAAAGCTATACACAGCACAATCTCCCACAAACTAACAGGTGAAAACAGGCGACCTAAGTATGACTCTCAATCAGCAACAACGATGTACAGCTGTTCCTGATTGAGAATCATAACAGGCCAACACAGAAATACAAAACTAGAACAGCCCCTTAGGAATACAAACACAAGAACCTAACCAACACCCCGGAACACATAAATCAAATACCCCTCTACAATACACACACACCCCAAACCACCTAAATCAACTACCCCCTCTACATCGACACTTACACCAATAAACCCCAGAAACACTCTACACAAAATATCCCTCTATCTAAACACATAGATAAAACCATGAAAACAAATACCCTCTGCCACGTCCTGACCAAACTACAATAACAAATAGACCCCTTTACTGGTCAGGACGTGACAAATTCCCATTTTCTCATCCTTCTTTTATGTGTCTTTTAATGCGAAGACATCAATGTAGGCAAGTATAAGGCAAGTATAAGGGTTGATAGTTCATTACAACCAAAACTGGTAGCAAGCGACAAGGAACGAGATAATTTGGGATTTTTTCTTAATCAGGAATGACATGTTTATTAAGGAAAATTCCAATACTTAAATGGATAGTGATTTAACATATTTGGTTTATTTTGAAAGCTGTCTATGAACAAAGAAGGACATTAGCATTTTGGATCAATTCCCCATGTAAGTCTCCTCCGTTTAGCATGTACATTTGAAGTCAGAAGTTTACATACACTTACAGTGGGGCAAAAAAGTATTTAGTCAGCCACCAATTGTGCAAGTTCTCCCACTTAAAAAGATGAGAGAGGCCTGTAATTTTCATCATAGGTACACTTCAACTATGACAGACAAAATGAGAAAAAAAATCCAGAAAATCACATTGTAGGATTTTTTATGAATTTATTTGCAAATTATGGTGGAAAATAAGTATTTGGTCAATAACAAAAGTTTATCTCAATACTTTGTTATATACCCTTTGTTGGCAATGACACAGGTCAAACGTTTTCTGTAAGTCTTCACAAGGTTTTCACACACTGTTGCTGGTATTTTGGCCCATTCCTCCATGCAGATCTCTAGAGCAGTGATGTTTTGGGGCTGTCGCTGGGCAACACGGACTTTCAACTACCTCCAAAGATTTTCTATGGGGTTGAGATCTGGAGACTGGCTAGGCCACTCCAGGACCTTGAAATGCTTCTTACGAAGCCACTCCTTCGTTGCCCGGGCGTTGTGTTTGGGATCATTGTCATGCTGAAAGACCCAACCACGTTTCATCTTCAATGCCCTTGCTGATGGAAGGAGGTTTTCACTCAAAATCTCACGATACATGGCCCCATTCATTCTTTCCTTTAAGGACAACAAAGTCAAGGTATTGGAGTGGCCATCACAAATCCCGGACCTCAATCCTATAGAAAGTTTGAAGGCAGAACTGAAAAAGTGTGTGCGAGCAAGGAGGCCTACAAACTTGACTGTTACAACAGCTCTGTCAGGAGGAATGAGCCAAAATTCACCAAACTTATTGAGGGAAGCTTGTGGAAGGCTACCCAAAACATTTGACCCAAGTTAAACAATTTAAAAGTAATGCTACCAAATACTAATTGAGTGTATGTAAACTTCTGACCCACTTGGAATGTGAAATAAAAGCTGAAATAAATAACTCTCTCTATTATTATTCTGACATTTCACATTCTTAAAATAAAGTGGCGATCCTAACTGAGCTAAAACAGGGAATTTTTACTAGGATAAAATGTCAGGAATTGTATTAAATGTATTTGGCGAAGGTGTATGTAAACTTCCAACTTCAACTGTATGAAAGTATTCCATTAATTTCATATTTGTTTGGCTCAATTTTAACTAGTGTTTCTGTACGGTTTTGTGTCTCAGGTTTTTAGAGTATGGGGAGCACAGAGGGAACTACTACGGGACCAGTCTGCAGTCGGTGCACAAGGTCATAGGGGAGGACAAGGTGTGCCTACTGGATGTGCAGCCTCATGTGAGTGACAGGCCAGCAGGCCAATCACAATCCCAGACCAGTAAATGACAGGTCAAGGAGCCAATGATTTGATTGATTCAATTTATTGGTCTTCTTATGATCACATCATGAAAATTGTGACATGGGGCCTAATTTGTGTGCTTCTTAACTCTAATTGAATTCAAATCTCTCTTTGTCTCTCTCTATCCCTCTGCCTGGCTTTTTCTCCCTCTTTTCAATACCACAGACTGTACAGCGCTTACACACAACCGAGTTCAAACCATGTGTTGTTTTTGTGAAGCCACCATCGATTCAGGAGCTACGTTTTAGCCGAAGGAAAGCTACATTCATTTCCACCCAAGATATGACGAAACTGACAAAGACATTTTCGGTAATGTCAAGGCTGGGTGAAACTGTTTTTGGTAACAGTTTATAATAACTTTCAGTAACAAACCATTTATAAGACATTTATAAATAGTTTACATCATTTATTAATCATTACTCCTACATTTGTAAATGTACGGATTTCTCTTTACTTTGAAAGCTAGTTATTCACACATGTATTAATAATTCCTAAGATCATTCATAAGATGTTTAATATAGATCCTTATAAATCATTTTCCTAATCATTATACGTTGTAAATAACTAGCTTACTAACATTTACAATGATTAATAAATGGTGCTCAAATTGTTTTAATGCATATTAAATGTTTTACCCAGTTATTTTATTTTATTTTTTGATTACGTATGTTTGAATGGAAACCGTTCTTTATGTTTTTGCTGCAATGTAGTTTTCATACACGTCATCATTGAGGTGCAGGGGAACACTGAAAAATATTTATCTGTTCTCACTTCTTGTACACACACATGATCAAACATGTTTGTGTCCCAGGTCTTGTAACATGGCAGCATGAGGTGGTGTGAGGTTACACACAACTTAGTTTAAACATGGTTGACGCTCTGACTTATAAGAGTAGCCAGTGGCCAAAAGGTCACAAATAAAATGGCTGCGGGGTGGGCTGCATATACAGTGGAGTCCAAAATGATTGGAATCCTTGATAAAGATGAGCAAAAAAGACTGTATATTGTAGGACATTTTAGCCAAAAACCTGTTTGCCTCTGTTTGCCTACAAGACAATAACCCCAAGGACACACCATAATCCACAAAGAAATGGTTAATTGACCACAAAATCAACATTTTGCATTGGCCATCTCAGTCTCCTGACTTGAACCCCATTAAATACCTGTGGTTTGAATTGAAAAAGACAGTGCATAAGCACAGACGAAGGATATCAAGGATCTGGAATGATTCTGTATGGAGGAATGGTCTAAGGTCCCTCCCAATGTGTTCTCCAATCTCATAAAACAGTTTAGAAAAAGGCTATTTTGTTATCTTCGCAAGGGGAGAGTGCTGGAGTACTGAAAACAAGGGTGCATAAATGCATTTGTATAAAATAATATAATTTCCCAATTGTTTGGAGCATACATTATAGCTCAGTATTTGTATTATTTTATACAGTCTGGACCCCACTGTATGTTCCAAAAGAACATACCTGTTTGCCTGTGTGTGTGTGTGTGTGTGTGTGTGTGTGTGTGTGTGTGTGTGTGTGTGTGTGTGTGTGTGTGTGTGTGTGTGTGTCTCTGGATGGGACAGAGGGCCTTGGCAGGTGTTGTCAGGTCACTCTCAAAACTCACATCTGTATTCTCATTCAGTTTATGGTCACAACCACCTCTATGAAAACATAGGGTCACACATCTGGGTTGCACCATGGTCTAAGGTTGCCCAATGTCAAGCATCAGGGCCTAACATGATTTAAGCATATTGTATGCCTCCAACCTTAAAGTGTCAATCAGCAGTTGAAACAAAGCTACTCCCCGCCCCTGTTTCTGTAAAAATATGAGGGATGGGGCTGGAGTAATGTAACCACGCTCAAATTCATAGACAGAGCTATGGACGCAAACCATTTTTGAGGCTATATAGTGTTTGTTTTCATTTAGTAAAAAAAGCTTTTATTTTGGGTTCTGATGGGGTACGACAGTTGAAATAAGCTCATGAGGCAATAAGTTATATTTTTGAAGAATAAATGCATACATATCATTAATTTACAACTTAGAAGATGTAATTTCAAAATGTGGTTGTTCATCAGCAGTCACTCAATTATCCCATGTCAGCTAATTTTCTTTTGATTTGTAAGTTAGTCTAGCGGCCAGCTATCTAAACTTGAAGTAAGCATGGTTGAATTATCGACTGAGGTAGGGCCCATTTGATCATAAGTTATCATATTAAAAACTGCAAACATTTGTCTCAACCCTATGGCAAAATGTGTTGAATTGCAGGAAATTAACTGTAACACTGCTCATTTTTCTCTCCGCCCCAAGGCAAAATGAGTAGAATTGCATGAAATGTGGGTACACAGACTGTGGTCCCTCATGATGAGTTCTGTTTTCTGTGGTCCCCACCCCCATCAAAGTTGCCCATCCCTGCCTTATGTGATGCTGGTCTTTATTGGCCACGTCATGTGATGTTTTCAACATAAACCCCTTTGCATCTAAAGGCAGGATCACCTGACAATGAGTGATAAAGGTCATGTTTTTGGATGGAAATACCCGTACTACCATCCTTCCAAAGCATGACCTACAATTGGCCTACAGGTGAGAATTCAGCTGTAGAATTTATGAACTCAGAATTCACACATGTACTTCTTGTTTCTCACAGGAAGAGGACTTTGAAGATATGATTAGCTCAGCAGAAGCCATGGATAGCCATTACGGCCACCTGTTTGAGATGGTCGTCGTCAATGGCGATTTCGCCATGGCATTCAACAAACTGAGGGCGGAGCTGGAAAAGCTTGAGACGGCGGCGCCTCAGTGGATTCCTGTGGAGTGGACCAGTCACACCAAACAGAACACAGAGAGCCTGTGCTGAACACACTAAGAGCCTGGTCATTCATGTCTCATTCATACTCACAGCAGGCTGCTGAGGGGAGGATGGCTCATAATAATGGCTGGAATGGAATTAATGGAATGATATCAAATACATGGAAACCATGTGTTTGATGTGTTCGATACCATTCCATTTATTCCGTTCCAGCCATTACTATGAGCCGGTCCTCCCCAATTAAGGTGCCACCGGCCACCTGTGTTCACACTATAGTGTCAAACCGTACTGTGTGGGGTCAGATATTTGGTTTTCACATTGTCCTTTACAGCACAGTTCCAGCCACTTTCATGGATGCATAACCAGGCCAACCTAGTATAGCTAGGCTTGGCCCTATAGTGTGATTCAGGCAACAGAGACTGAAGAAACGTAGGGAGAGAGAATTGCACATCCATTTTTCCTTCATAAGTTCAACTCACTTCATCTTTTGACGCACATAAAAAAAAAACGGATAGATTACACATGGCCGTCAACAGTTTTTAGTCAACATTGAGAGTGGTTACATTTCTCAAGTCCTATCCCTTACCTGTGGGGTGACCACTTCGTTGTTGTTTGAATCCTAGATTTCCTCTTTTAAACTGGAAAAGGACTCTTCTGCCAAAACAGGAAATGTCAAGGAACATGGTCACACCCCTGAAGGGAATACAGAAGTGTAAGGGGAAGCACTCAAGGCAGAGAAAATAATGTACAAACTCAGATTCATTCGACTAAATCTAAAATACTATAATCATTATTTATATCTGTAATATGTAGACAGAGTCTAGACAGCCTTCATGACAAATAACTAGTCCCAACTTCAAGTTAGTCACAGAGCACGGCTCTTAAAGAACTATAGGAATCCAAATCCCTACGCCTCCTGTCTGACCATAGTACTTACATGTCCAAAACAGTGTTATTGGTCCCTGCCGCCTACGTGCCAGCTTTTCTTTTCTTCGAGTTCGCATTTCTACATTGGCAATTAGGGTTGAAACATAAAAAACCTCCAAAAGCTTGTGGTCACACAGACCTTCCCCCTGCCAAGTTACAAACACGAGCATGTAATTACTTTGACAGCTGCAATACCTCAATTAACTGTAATGTATCCCAGAGCAAATATTACCCGGCCCAGACACTCACCAACACTAACAGCATGCTGCATATAGAACAAGGAAACAGTGCACACAAGCATAGTCAACCCTTAACAAAATATATGAAAAAAGTGTTGGTGAAACTAAATTAATAGAAGATAATTTGACGGGGAAAGGTTAACAAGGGAACATGGACAAGATGAAGCAGATTCATTGCTTTTGTTGCTGGAATGGTAATAAAAATTGAATTGTACAGACATTGTGGGAGGAGTGGTTGAATGTGAAAGGATTACGTTGTAAGATAACTAATTAGAATTTGTATTCATGTGTAAAGTTAATAAGCAAGCGTATGATTTCAAAGTTGTGAAGTGTGCACTTGTCAAGAGTTCATGATTACAAACAATGTCAGAAAATTGTCATAAGTGACATACCATTGACAAACATTTCCATTCAACAATTACATATTTCACGGTTAATGAGGAGAATGACATACAGCACACAACACGCCCAGTAAATCTTTCAGTAATTCCATTTAATGGATGCATTCCTGTGAGTACAGAGGGATTTCCTTCCTCTTTTGGATCATGCTGTCAATTGGGTGTGAAAGAGTGTAAATGTGTCCATCGTGTCTTAAGATGAAACCGCCGTCATGTGAAGTCAGTTATGTGTTTCCCGGGGATTTAGGCTCTCGAGCCGCCTGACCACACCACTCGTGCGCACTTGCGTCTGCGTGCACCATTGCAAGCATTTTGATTTTGTCCACCCACACCAGACGCGATCAGGACACTAATATTAGCTAGCTAGCTTGCTGTTGTTAGCTAATTTGTCCTGGCATATAAACATTGGGTTGTTATTTTACCAGAAATGGTCCTGTACTCTGACAATTAATCCACAGATAAAAGGGTAAACCGAGTTTGTTTCTAAATGCAGCAAAAAAAGAAACGTCCTCTCACTGTTAACTGCATTTATTTTCAGCAAACTTAACATGTGTAAATATTTGTATGAACATAACAAGGTTCAACATCTGAGACATAAGCTGAACAAGTTCCACAGACGTGACTAACAGAAATGGAATAATGTGTCCCTGAACAAAGGAGGGGTCAAAATCAAAAGTAACAGTCAGTATCTGGTGTCACCACCAGCTGCATTAAGTACTGCAGTGCATCTCCCCATGGACTGCACCAGATTTGCCAGTTCTTGCTGTGAGATGTTACCCCAGTCTTCCACCAAGGCACCTGCAAGTTCCCGGACATTCCTGGGGGGAATGGCCCTAGCCCTCACCCTCCGATCCAACAGATCCCAGACTTGCTCAATGGGATTGAGATCCGGGCTCTTCGCTGGCCATGGCAGAACACTGACATTCCTGTCTTGCAGGAAATCACGCACAGAACGAGCAGTATGGCTGGTGGCATTGTCATGCTGGAGGGTCATGTCAGGATGAGCCTGCAGGAAGGGTACCACATGAGGGAGGAGGATGTCTTCCCTGTAACTCACAGCATTGAGATTGCCTGCAATGACAACAAGCTCAGTCCGATGATGCTGTTACACATCGCCCCAGACCATGACGGACCCTCCACCTCCAAATCGATCCCGCTCCAGAGTACAGGCCTCAGTGTAACGCTCATTCCTTCAACGATAAACGCGAATCCGACCATCACCTCTGGTGAGACAAAACCGCGACTCGTCAATGAAGAGCACTTTTTGCCAGTCCTGTCTGGTTCAGCGACGGTGGGTTTGTGCCCATAGGTGACGTTGTTGCCGGTGATGTCTGGTAAGAACCTGCCTTACAACAGGCCTATAAGCCTTCAGTCCAGCCTCTCTCAGCCTACAGTCTAATAATTGATGGAGGGATTTTGCGTTCCTGGTGTAACTTGGGCAGTTGTTGTTGCCATCCTGTACCTGTCCCGCAGGTGTGATGTTCGGATGTACCAATCCTGTGCAGGTGTTGTACACATTGTCTGCCACTGCGAGGACGATCAGCTGTCCATCCTGTCTCCCTGTAGCGCTGTCTTAGGCATCTCACAATACGGACATTGCAATTTATTGCCCTGGCCACATCTGCAGTCCTCATGCCTCCTGGCAGCATGCCTAAGGCACGTTCACGCAGATGAGCAGGGACCCTGGGCATATTTCTTCTGCTGTTTTTCAGAGTCAGTAGAAAGGCCTCTTTAGTGTCCTAAGTTTAATAACTGTGAGCTTAATTGCCTACCGTCTGTAAGCTGTTAGTGTCTTAACGACCGTTCCACAGGTGCATGTTCATTAATTGTTTATGGTTTACTGAACAAGCATGGGAAACAGTGTTTAAACCCTTTACAATGAAGATTTGTGAAGTTATTTTGATTTTTATTAATTATCTTTGAAAGACAGGGTCCTGAAAATGGGACGTTTCTTTTTTTGCTGAGTTTAGTAATCTCTCCTCCAGGCTTCTTCTTCTTTGGACTTTATATGATGGTTGGCAACCAACTTTAAGGTGCATTACAACCACCAACTGGACTGGAGTGTGGACTTCAGTTCGTCTTTCAATCACCCAGGTGGGTATATGCTCCTAAAAACCAATGAGGAGATTGGAGAGGTGGGACTTCCAGTGCGTCAAGCGTCACAAATATAACCAAGTTCTATTTTAGCGCCTGGCTACGCAGACGCTCATTGACTTGTGTTGGTGCCATGACTTAATAGCATGTACTTTGCAACGCTAGCTGGGTGGTCAACTTGTAAGAGTTATTAGGAACATAAAAAGCCACACTTTATTGGATGTGTAGTCTCGACAAGTAGAATTAGACTGAGATTACCAAATCACGGACCTTACTGTAATTGGTTCTGCTCACTTAGGAGTTCGGAATTTAGTAATTGTATAAGATTGTTGATTGTTTGATGAAAATATGGCTGAATCGTCCAGAAGCATTGAAATAAAAATGCTAAGAAAAAAATGTGTTGTCTTGCCCTCAAGTCAACTATTACAAGGCAACTATTACAATGGAAATCATGTGATTTAATGCAAATATTGCTAAGTTAAAGATACAGGCTTACTGTTGGATGTTTTCAACGGCTAAATTATTTGATGAGGAAATAGTGGTTTATGGTTCCTAATCTTGCCGACCGTCTAATACCAGACTTTTGGACATTGTCCGTGGCAGCCTTGCTGCTAGACACTAGCCATGGATCCATCTGAGCATGGCAATATAATTTTATAACCGCATTGAGCATCCACAGGCACCCTCTGACATCATACCAATCCTATTAAAAAGAGTGTAATGATCCAATGAAAATCCTTCTATTCTTTGTTTACAGTGGCTTGCAGTTCACCTATGATCTATTTTAGAGAACAAAGGAATGGCCAGGGCAATACTTTACTTTTAGCATCCAGGTATAATGCTTTATAACTTGTTATAAGTGTGTATGAGCCTTTATAATGCCTCTATAAAGTAAACTGGTCATTAGAACCATTGATTTCAGTACAGTTAAATATACACAGTGATATGATCGATTCCTATTTTGTAAACGTGCAATATTTCACAAGCTAAAAGTGTACGATGTCATGCTTCTTTAAGGATCCTAACTAAGAATAGAGGGCAATTGGACATGTTACATTTAGTTACATTTTCATAATTGAACGAGTTGAAATGAAATTGACTCTGACCCTTGTAGACACAATAATGTAACCGTGTCCGAGCAGGATAGGTCCTTAAAGCTCTCAAAGCATACAAACAGTTTAAAAAAAGTAAGGTAACCAATCTTCTCCGTTTTATTGTGGAACATAACAGCTCCAAGCTACCTAAATGAGACAAAGTCAATTCCCAATGTGTTTATTCCACAGGTCTCCAAGCTACTGAATGAAGAAAGAGCAGCCTGTAACGGCTGTCGTACTGGAGAGAAGACCAAGGTGCAGCGGAGTTAGTGTTCATCATTTAATATTTAATTGAACAACGTAAACACTATACAAAAACAAGAAAAGAGAAAACCGACAGCCAACAGTCCTGTCAGGTGCAAACACTAACAGAAACAATTACCCACAAAACCCCAACGGAAAAACATGCACTTATGTGTGACTCCCAATCAACAACAATGAACTTCAGCTGTGCCTGATTGGGAGCCACACACGGCCCAAAACAAAGAAATACAAAAACATAGAAAAAGAACATAGAACGCCCACCCAATGTAACACCCTGGCCTAACCAAAATAAAGAACAAAAAACCCCTCTCTATGGCCAGGGCGTTACACAGCCTAATGTATCGCTAAGGGACAGGACTTTATGAGCTGTGATGCCATGTAATATTCTCGGACTACCGCTAAGGAATGCATGGGTGAAATGTATGGTACCCGATGGGAGATGCTGCATGTGTTTTTCAGCTTTGAGATGTTTAAACCGAACCTTCCCTGTTGTTGCTGAATTATGTGTGTGGTTGAGTGTCATGGGAAGTCTACCTGTACTTTGGTACAAGCTGCCGTATCATTCCAAGTGTGTGTGATAAGTAGCCTAGTGCAGAGACAGGGACTGTGTAGTGTTTTGGTAATCTGGTGTTCAATAGGGTATAAAACTTTATTTTAGCGTCAAACTGCAGTGGAAGGTATGCGCTGTCTGCAATACAGATTTGAGATTGAGAAAAACACATTTTCTGCTTGTGTTGGGAGTATTTGGAGGCTTTTATTTGACTCTTTTTCATTTGAGGGATTACTGTAAAAGTTAAGTGCCCAACATTGTGCTGGGCACAGAGCCTGAAGGTTGTCATAAAGTAACTTATGAACAGTCAAATGTCTCTGTTAGAGCGAGTTTTCATCACCGCACAGCTGACTATCAATTATAGTGCTGCTTCATTTTTTTTACACATAAGTGTGCTCACCACTATATTTACACTCCCTCTTCTCTATCTCACTCACTCTCACTAATGCACACACACTGTTGCTTGGGGTGGGGTCGGCGCACCGATGTTGTAAAATAAAGTATATATATTTTTCAAATGTCTGGTAACACTACATTAAGTTACTCTTACCCCTGTGTAGTAATGCTGTTATTACAGTAACACTGATCTTACATAGTACTTTAGTTACCTGTGAAATTAGGAACCATACCCTATTACTCTTACAACAACCGCTCAACTCTATTACTATGTAATTACTTTGGTACTATCTAACAACATGTTACAAATTGCTTCTAGTGCAATTACAGTGTTACTACACAGGTGTAAGGGCAACTTAATGTAAAGTGTTCCGTAAAATGGTTCCTTTTCTACTGTCTTCATTGTGAGCGCCTAACATAACTACCTCTCACTCTTATGATGATTTATGTTGATCTCCAGTTATAGACCCAGTTGAGCTAATGCAAAACACAGCTGAGGGGTTTCAGTGGACATTAGAAACCGTGTCATTACACCTATACATTTCCAGAATCCCTTCGTAAAACGTATATTATCTGCAGACATGGGAGTTGAGGAAAAACACAAGGTTTCATGATCCTTATGAAGCAAATATCGGGAGCATGTGTCAGATGACTTAATAATGTATGATAGCCTACATTCTTAATGCTTACAAACTTCAAAAAATCTCAGTAAAGTGCCCAAGATGTGCTGATCCCTGTCACAATCCATACACGCTAGTTCATCTATTGGTGTTCTTGTTGCATGGTATTCATCCCAAGTCTTGGTACAACATACAGTGAACAGCTACCTCCACAGAGCAGAGAAATCGGTTGACTTTAATTGGATGTTGAAAGAGCCATAGCCAGCCAGTTAGACACAGGAGAGCAGGTTACTTGAACTACCCAGACAACACTCTCTCATTGGTAAAGGCAAGACTGGCATCAGTGTCTGGTTTGTAATGGTTTGGTTCCAAGGGGCTCCTCCAGATGAGCTGTCTTTTGGACAGGTGGCTTAAGTCCTGAGCGCAACGAGACCTCTGGGTTACTTCTCTGCTTGTATGTCTCAGTGAGGATGGAAAGCTACTACATGTATTCGGATTTGAACTTCTGCAGTTGCGTCTGACGTTTGGATAAAACGAGCAATCAAAAGATGAACAACATTGTTGTGAAGAGGTCAAATCAACAAAATATTTTGGAGGAGCGCAGGAGAAATGGTGTTGACTGTCTGGTAACCGATAGACAGCATACAGACTTACATCCATGTCAAGAAGCAATAGAAGACAACCCTGTTGTTAAATATAGCAGGTATGGGTAAGCACAATTTCTATTTTTTTGTCATATACATCGCAATTTACAAACGGCAAAATAAAAAAACCCTGTAGCTAGGTTTCCGTCCAATTATGCACATTTTCCCACCAGTGGTGGGTTTCCTCTAAATGTAGTGCACACAAAATGTACTTTTTCGCTTAAGTTTTCATGTACCGAATAAAAATATAAAGTTCAACATGTTTCCCGTGCATGTTCAACTCTAATGAAAGTTTTGTCACAAAAACTGTTCGAGTTATATAGCAAATGGCCAAGACCGGTCTTGGCACGTGCGCTCTAGCCAACAGTTCACGGATACAGATACTGATGAGATTATTATGGATAAGAGCGAGAATATTTCTATTTGTCAAATGGTAGTCAAGTATCGATCGTCATGTCACCAGAATAAGACCCTCAATCAATATTTATTGTAAAGGAGCATCAAGCTCCATCACCATGCACTTTCAACACCCTGTGAAGTTCCTCATAATTGATTTAATCTGTAGCCTAATAAACTGCACGGTTTCCCGAGTCGTAGTGGAACACACACCATATCATCGAGTGACTCCAAGTTTACTTCTGGTTATTATATCAATATTTGCGCATAAAGGCGCTTCCACCACCATTTCCCACATTAACTCATTTTACAGACACAAAAAGATCCCATCATGTCGAACAAACAAATTCTCTGTCGGCGTTTATAAAATTGTACCGACATCTCCTGTTTCCATCACAGCTGTCGTGATTTGTTATATACCATATGACTTTACTCTCATAAAAACTTTGGATGGAAACGTGGTAATTGATCCGATGTATTTTTACACAGCTTAAATATCTTCAGTGCAGCCCCATATTTGCATTTATAATTTTTTTTCACACAAAAAACACTTTATATTTTATTAAATATATTGAACATTGTCTGTAATGCTGCAAAAATCTTGTCATATGGAAAATAAATTGTAAGTGTTGTGTATGTTAGACATTACTTACTCAAATTGCAAGGAGATGACAGATATGATCATGATCAAAAAGCATGTTCGAAATAATTGGGAGAACCAGGTTATATCTGTTTATTTAAGGAACCTGACCCATCACTGAGAGCAAACTTTAGAGAGCAAACATGAGAGCAAACTTTTGCTTACACAGCCCAACAGTGACATCTATGGATTCCCACCAAAAATACATTTACATAACGTTTACATTTTAGTAATTTAGCAGACACTTTTATCCAGAGCGACTTACAGCTAGTGCATGAATCTTAAGATTGCTAAGAGACAACTATACATATCACATTCGTAGAAAGTACATTTTTCAACGAAGTTATCAGCGAAGTTAGTGCTATGCGTGGGCTGATTTTTGGTCCTAGTCCGTTCCTGATATATCAGGTATTGCAACCTTATCCTTGTAATAAACCATGAAATGATGACAACTCCTCTCCCATCAGAAGATTAAGCGTAGTTCTATCATATATCACCTTACACACAGGTCTTGTCTGGGCGGGGTCAAAGTTTGCCACAAGCGCCAGGCGCTTCAGGACATGGCAAGGCCTCTTAAGCAGTGGCTGTACAAACACAAGGACAACCCCTACCCCACCAAGACAGAGAAGGTCCTGCTTGCCCTGGGGTCCCGCATGACTTTAGTACAGGTGAGCTGAGGCAAACCACACACCCCTCAAAGCAAGGTTTGGGTTTGGTCATATGGATACTACTATGGAAGTAAAAGCAGAAGCCAGTCAGACATTTTTTTAGCTGACAAGTTGAAGTTCTGAAATTCATCAAATTAATGTTCCTTTTTTAATTTCTTTATGCTTATGTTGCAGGTCTCAAACTGGTTTGCCAATGCCCGGCGGAGGTTGAAGAACACAGTGAGTCAGCCAGACTTGAGTTGGGCTCTACGGATCAAACTCTACAATAAATACATCCAGGGCAACGCTGAGAGAATGAGTGTCAGCAGTGAAGACACCAACTCTGAGGGTAAGAGAGACTGGGGGTAGGCTAAGCAGGGTTATAGCTGGGGATGTAATCGCAACAATTCTAGGTGTTCATTTTAACACTACCCAAGTGTCTATAGTGTCCCATTCCACACAGAGTTAATGTTACACTTTTTAAATTTCTGTAACTCTGTAAAAAGTAGAAAATGAACACCAGCCATTAACAAAAAATTCACGCTACAATAACACTGTAGGGTGTGAATTTATGCAGTGGTGGAAAAAGTACTAAATTGTCAAACTTGAGTAAAAGTATAGATACCTTAATAGAAAATGACTCAAGTAAAAGTAAAAGTCACCCAGTAAAATACTACTTTAGTAAAAGTCTAAAAGTGTTTGGTTTTAAAAATACTTAAGTCTCAAAAGTAAATGGAATTGCTAAGATGTACTTAAGTATCAAAAGTAAAAGTATAAATGATTTCAAATTCCTTATATTAAGCAAACCAGATAGCACAATGTTAATTTTTTCCATTGATGGATAGCCATGGCACACTCACTCAGACATATTTTACAAACTAAGCATTTGTGTTTAGTGAGTCTGCCAGATCAGATGCAGTAGGGATGACCAGGGACATTCTGTTGATAAGTGTGTGAATTGGACAATTTTCCTTTCAAAATGTAATGAGTACTTTTGGGTGTCAGGGAAAATGTATGGAGTAAAAAGTACATTATTTTCTTTCGGAATGTAGTGAAGTAAAAGTAAAAGTTGCCAGAAATATAAATAGTAAAGTAAAGTACAGATACCCCCAAAAATACTTAAGTAGTACTTTAAAGTATTTTTTACTTAAGTACTTTACACCACTGAATTTATGTTATGCAAAATCAACTCTCTGTGTATTTTTTTTACTAATAGAGTTGTTGACCTTTTAACACTGCAGTTGAAACTTAAAAATGTATGTTATATTCAGATATTCAGCCTCTTTTGGAGAACAAAGGCAGTTGACGGAGGACCAACATTATTATTAAATTTTTTTGCAGATGATGAGTGTCACTTACAAACTCCAGCTAGCCAATCAGAGCTCTCCAGGCCCTCACTTAAGAGTGCCATCAAACAGGAGAACGGGACTCATCCTGCCTTCAGTGACGACTATGTCTCTCCACCCCCCAAGTACAAGAGCAGCTTGCTGAACCGGTACCTTAACGACACCCTACGACACGTGATGGCAACCCCTGATGACGTCACAAAGTCCCACCCGAGGAACCACTCAGGGTCGTTCAGCTCCAACGAGTGTGACGACGACCTCGTCTCGCCTTCTTCCTCTGAGGCAGAGGCAAACTCTCTCTACCATATGGGTAAGAGATGTCTTATTCTTTGGAGACACTTTACTTGAAACGCTAAACAAAATCTACAGAACGCTGCCATACGCAGGATATAAGAGATGTCATATGCAGACATTGCTAACGTACTGTAGCTTTACAACGACTGGACTCGGTTGTGGCTCAGTGACTTGGCGTAACGCTAACCAACTAGCTTACTTCAAGGGTTAACGGTAGAATATGCAGAAATAGCTCCACCATTTCCTGGTTGCTAAAATTCGAATAGTTTGCCTAATTTTAGTTTACGTGACCAAACAAGCAGTCATTATGTAGAGAATCGTTGTATCGTCTAAACCAGGGATGGGCAACTCTGATGGGGGTGGGGGCCACAATGTTACATTTTAGAGTTAATTTTGTGCAATTCTGCACAATTTGCCTTGGCGTTTAGAGAACGTTTTGCTGTTTTACAGTAAGTTTGCTGCATTTCTACACATTTTGCTATGAGGCGGGGAGAAGATTTTGCAATTTTATAACAAATTTCATGCAACTTTGCAAATTTTGCCATGAGGCGCAGGCATAGCCATGGGAAGATATTTTGCATAGGAGGGTGCTGTGAGGAGCAGCCTAAGCATAGGAAAAGATTTGGCAACCGTATCGCTGCAGCCTAAAGTAAATGGAAATACATTTGCCAAAAATATATAATTACTCCTGTCTACTGTATACAGAAATAAAATTATTCAAAATACTTCACCAGAGAGCATGACTTCATTAGCTTATTTTAAAGCTGCATTGTTTCAAACCACAAGCGTGTAGGCCTATGCCTAGTTGGGAGGCCCTCAATTTGGGCAGCGCGAGTGGCAATAGGCCTAGCTGATTATTAAGATGTGGCTGTCAGTTAAACGCAATGCATCTAAAATATGTGAAGATAATGTGTCTTCAGTATAATTTGAAATGTTGAGACAAGAAGAAGGAGAGGGGTGTGTGTGGCAAAGATATAGGCAAGTCTCTCTCCAGAATGGCTCAGCTGTCTCCTGCCAGTTCTTGCACATTATTGTTTTGTGTTAATTGTTTGCCCTTTGATTGTTTATTTTCATAAATTCGCCATTACACGTCACCAGTAAATTTATCGTTAATCCCCATCATTTGGTTACATTCATTTCTGTTAATGCATGGATTAATTAGGCCTATAGTCATTTACTGTGAAGTTGGAGTGAAAATGTCACAACCTGCTACACTTGTGAGAAACAAGTTTTGGTTTATTTCATACCATCATTTACGAGTTTTGTCAATGTTTTCATTGTATTTTGTTTGAAGCGCTCCATGTGAGCAATGAGCAAGTGTCTGGTTTTTCTGTCCTCTTAATGTTGATGGAGCGTGCGAGCATTAGCACACATAGGCTAACTGGATGTCTGATTTCTGATTGTCTTAACTCACCACCACTAATAAGCTGAGGTTCTCAGTCATTTTTTCAATAAAGTTAGTTTAAAAAAAATGTATCCATTGTGAACAATATTTCCTCACAGTATTTGAAAAATCTTTCCAACACTCTCCCCCTCGATAATCACCAGGCTTCGGTGTGAAAGAGCAAAATGTCATGCTCCGAGGATCCCATATATCCAGTGGAAACTTCATAAATTAGCCTACCTGAACACGTTTCCTTTTGCGCAAAAACAGCTGTGTCTGTCTGGAGCTCACTGGTGTGGAAACTCTTAGGGCCCGGAATAGGCTAGTTGATACAATGTTGCAAGTTTGCAAGCTTAGGGCTGGACCTTCATATACAGTCATTGGGCTGGGCCTAGTAAGACAGATAGAAAGGGTGACAGACAGGCGGAGTATAGAGAGATAAAAGAACCTGCATTTTCATCAGGATATTTTAAGTTTTTATTTGTCAGGTTTATGCATTTTTACTTAGTTGACAATAGAAGTTATAGGCCTACTGCTACATTGGCCTAGGCTGTGTCATTTATTTAGCTGCCAATGGCTCATGGTGAACCAATGTGTCCATATGGCAGAGGTTGGTGCTCTTGCATTGGTGGCATTTTAGCTTCTAGATGTTTATCATTTTTATTCCGATTTGTATTATTAACCAAGTTAAAATTATTTTGAGAAACAAAAAGCATAGATATAGCATACATAGAACAGATCTACCGCTTCATAGAGGTGCTTTCAACGAACATGACAGATCTATAACTCACATTTCTATGTGAATTTGGTCGTGTCGCCCAAAAAGTTATATTGCAGCTTTAAGATTTGCCGCTTTAGGTTTGCAGAACTTCTGTTCATTCAGTTGGTCTTATCTGTCAATGTTGAAAGCTTTAACAAGACACAACTAGGTTAGAGGGAGATATGTTTGACACTTGGGTGCACTTCAGGACCTGAAGTTAGGAGCACTGCCCTAAATCAGGTTGACAACTCTAAACTCCAGAAAGGTCCTGGAACCAAAGCAACAGCTAATGGGAACTTGTGCTGACATCTAAATCCATTGCTTATAAAATCCTTGATCTTGTTTAGCCAAAGACGAAGTAGTAGACTACTTCATTGGTCCTATGATTTCCATGATCCATATTCTAGAGTGCGTTGTTTCCTTGCCATGGTGGAAAATAGCAGATCTCAGGGTCAATTACAGAATGTCTGAGATTTTATTGTCCCCAAGGTGAGACATAAGGACCTTTCTGGTATAAATGGCGTTTCAATGTGGATTTTTGCTTAGACCCTGTTACTGAAGCACCACAGACTTGCTTCTGGAAGTTCAAATAACTATATCCACACTCAAAGTTGCAAGTATAGTTTCTCAAATTTGTTTATAAACACATTACAGTATATATCACATCAATTTCTTACCTCATTAGCCTATGTCACAAAATACCTCGTTTTAGGGTAGGCTACCAACAGAACATTGGTAGAACAGAACATTACATTCAGATATCAAGAAACATTTCAGATTTCTATACAGGCACACCAATTTTTTTGGTGTGTCCCTGGAGTATTTAGAGGGTGCTTAGAGCTTCTCTGGAATGGGAGTGGAGAGCAGTGCTGAACCTTGATGCAGTCTCGAAAGAACTCAGAACGTTAACGCTTTTTTACACTGCACTAGGGAGTGGTAAAAGAGTCACTACGCCTATCTGGGACATGCTAATTAGTGTTGTTTCTTGGATGTCCAATATAACGACAGGTCATCAAACACTAAATCTGCCTGCCAAGTGAAAGTCTTCAGAAAGTGTCTACACACTGGGGAACTTGACGTTGAAATATACTGTTAAACTATAACAAGTGGTCTTTCCCTTCAAGGAGCCAGAGACTAATAAATCTTACTGGATTCATGTTTTATATGGAGTGAGGACACTGCACACTTTTTTACCTAGTTTGTTGCAAAATGAAAACATTCATGCTGAGACAGAAGTTCCTCGTTTTCTGATACCCTAGATGAACAGTTATAATTCTTGGTAGCTTGGTTTCAATCTGTCTCTCAATTAGCAACTGATTTCGATCTGTAGTGCCAATGCAGCTCTGACTAACTTTTGAGGGCAAGTGAAAACTATCTGCCACTGCATCCCCTTGAAGTCCAGGGTTGTGCAACACTACTTTATGAGTTCATGACTTCTATGATCAGAATGGAAATGTTATTTTCAGAGTAAGCCAAGGAATTTAATATTTGTTGTAGTTGATGTCCTAGGTCAGACTTGGTCTGAGAGAAGCTAACATGATTTTTAAGGTCTTGTACAAAACACTATTTCAGTGAAATTAATGGAGAATTCTTGTAAAACATAAATGACGCAGAGACAAACACAGTCCAATTTCCCCATAATGACTTACATGTGCGTTTTTATTTAGTGTTAGGTTTCCAGAAAGTACTGTTTTATTTTTTAAAACATGAATGTCAGAACCACCAAAAAAGAGTAGACATTCAGTAGCAAAATGTGAGAGGCGTCAAATGATTTATTGTCTACCTGTAGTTGCTCTTGGCCTCGGCCTTGTTATAGAAATAGGAGTCTGAGATGTTTCAGGCAGCGAATATTGAAAGCGGCATTTTGTACGCTCGCAATTGGCCTCTAATTTTCCTGCTCATAGCTCCCTGAAGAGAAATATATTTTGGTCCGTCTGACTTGACTCAACAAAACAGATAGCCCTCCTGCTGTGTTCACATGAAAAACATGCAAATCAACACACTATTTCTTACTCATTTATAAACCGAATCTTAAAGAATGATGATAACACCCAAACTGTAAACAAAGTGCATTTTGTAGATTGATAAACCAACATTTGAGCTCAAATCAATATGTTTAGTGGAACCAAAGACACCCAGAAGGTGAGACACTGCCACTAAAGATCTATAGAGGGAGTACATGTCGCTCATTCACACAATACTCCCATACACATTTCTATGATGTATGATGATCTGCAGTAGTCAGCCAAACATTAAGGGAGAGGGCAGAGGGTGGATTGGAAAACAGTGAAATAACTTTATGGATGCAAACGAGTTCTGGAGACCTGGAAACAGAGTGTCTGCGTTCATGACACTGCACAGATATTGTATTTTTCCATCTGAAAAGGCACAGGAGAAATATAATTGCATTTGTTTTGGCCGGAGTGCTTATGAGCAGCCCGACTGGAGTACTTCAGTGAGTTAAGGCCCTCTGGCACAGTTAAAGTGCACATGTGCACATGTGCGCACACACACACACACACACACACACACACACACACACACACACACACACACACACACACACACACACAAATACTGTAATGCACACAGAAACTGAAAACACAATGCCAATAGAAAACACAATGCCAACAAACACTCATACATACAGTGCCAGTCAAACATTTGGACACACCTACTCATTGGTTACTACATCATTCAATATGTGTTATTTCATAGTTATGATGTCTTCATTATTCTACAATGTGTGCAAACCTTTGACTGGTACTGTATGTAAATAAATATAGATTCCAGAAAACTCCATACTTAAATTATTTTGGGCCTTTCCTGTACAATAAATGTAATTCTGGCTTTTTTCTATCCATGTTTTCAGACACAGTGAACTATGCATCAACTAGATGTGACAGGTAAGAGTATGTTTATTTGTCTGTTTATGGACCCCTTCTATACAGCATACCATTCTTTATATCGAATATAAGTGGTCTAGATGCATAAGAAAGAACACATATTCACTTCACAGTCCAGCATAAAGATTTAGTATTATTCATAAACATGTAATAATGCAACATTTCGTTGTGGCACACCCACATTGGGATGAGCAAATAATGGCAGTCTAGGCAGATGCATTTCTATTGATACATGCTGTTGTCTGTTAGTAGGAAGTCTCCCTGTTGTGAATGATGATTTCATCTTGGGGAGTTTGCATTAATGATACGGTCAAGGCTCTAAATCTCTCCTTTATGTTGTTCGCAGTGAGGTGAAAAGTGAGAGAGGCCAGAGGAGGGAGGAGGCAGAGTGGCGAGAGATCCATGCTGCCATGGCTCTGACTAAACTGGCCCAGGGGCAGTGCTGCACCACATGGACTACCACCACCAGCTGCATCATCCAAAAGTCCTCCCATATCTCAGAAATAAAGACTGTCAAAGTGTCCCTGCCAAACAATGTCTAGATCACTCCGGGGTGAAGTTTCTCTTGATCTAGGCTTCCCCTCCGCCAATCATAACCTTAACCATTAGTGGGGAAAACGCAAAACTGACCCAAGATCAGCGTCTAGGGACAACTTTACCCTTCACCGTCTGGACCAGGGCCACTCTGGTCCCTTGAATTACATATAATTTATATAAGAAGTGTTTACACCCTAATGTTAAATGGTTGTAAGTAAAAAAAAAAAATTACTAAGATGGAATCGATTTAACACTTAACACCAATGTAGAGTGAAGGCAATAATAACCAGTGTTGGCCAACTTTACAGAGTTACATAAACTCTGTGAAAATGTTAAAAGAGCACTATGCCATTTTCTGGTTGTTAACATTCTAATACTTCACCTAATTTCAGTTTGTGACAAAACAAGCAATTATAGTATATTGAATCATTGTACCAACTAAACCGCTGTGAAATATATTTTCCATATCCAAAAATATTGTATTTTCAGATGTTTGAAGTTTGTACAAAACTGAAAGTAAAAGATGCAAAAGCTAAACTTAACCGGAAGCATAGAAATAGTGCATATACAACAGATATACTGCTTCTTAGACTTGCTTTCAATGAAATTACAGATACAGTAACTCCCATTTTTATGTGAATTAGGTTGAGTCGCCCAAAAAGTTACATATTGCAGTTTTAAAAAGCTTACACTTTCGAAGGTATAAACATGTATTGTGGGGCAATAGACAGTGTTAATTTTAATAATTTTAGAGTTGATTTACCACTTTCGATATTGTTGTGAAAGAAAAATCAGAAAGGACAAATGGTTACCATGATGTAAATGTAAATATTAGATCAATAGTGCTGTAGGATTAATGCATAATAATGTGTTATTGAAATCATGAAAGAATATAGCAACACATTTCAGAGTAAAAACTGAACTGAGGATTTTATAACACTAAATACCCGTTTTGGAAACCTATCCTTTGGT
Source organism: Salmo trutta (assembly GCF_901001165.1). Taxonomy (NCBI): domain Eukaryota; kingdom Metazoa; phylum Chordata; class Actinopteri; order Salmoniformes; family Salmonidae; genus Salmo; species Salmo trutta. The sequence continues at coordinate 8,251,150 of NC_042977.1, forward strand.
AGACTCACCTCATGGTCTGGGTAACACTGTTTTGCTTAGTTTCTCGCAGTAAACAATGTCCAAGTAACCAGATAGCTTTAAATCTGATTAAAAGTGCAGTAGACACAGTGTTGATTCTTGTTTCTTTAGAATGCTGCTGGCTAGGGATTATTCCTCCAGAAACCAGAAACCTTCAAGATAACCTACATGAAGCCTACAAGAAAACATATATTTAACCTGCCAAAAAGATCATAGTTCTTTCCATTAACCACGCTATGCCTAACAGTATTCCTCTGAGTCAGTATTTCTATCAGCTGGTAGATGGTGACATTTTTTGGGTCAATGTGTGTATTTTTCTATTGTAACCATGATATTTGTTTGATTACATGAGAACTATATTTTTCACTATATATTGTTTATACTGTATAACCATTTACTATTTTTCTCAATGACTTAATTTATATTAACTTTAGGAGACTGGATTTGTATCTGAGGCAAAATTATTATCACAACGTAGAGGTGGAAATACTTTGAATGAACTGCAGCTATTTGAATAAATACTTAACTTAACTCTTGTTAATCCTTTCCTACTATACGTCACAAAAAATGATGAAACATGCATTTTGTTCTTTGCTCAGAAACCACTTGTGTCTTGGTCTTATAGAATGAGTTTTAAGGCTGCACAATATTATAACATCTGCTAGTATTGGCTGGATGAAGGACATGGGAAGCCTTTGACATCTGACAGAGTGGACTTATCGTGTTCTATTTGGGAAAATTCTCCTGACACTGAACATAAGCACATAATCATACATTGGGCTCTGAGGCGATTCCCTAAAACATAGCTTAGTAGTATTTTCCACTGGTCCCTTTCTCAATCAATCAATCAATCAAATGTATTTATAAAGCCCTTTTTACATCAGTCGATGTTACAAAGTGCTATACAGAAACCCAGCCTAAAACCCCAAACAGCAAGCAATGCAGATGTAGAATGACGGCGTCTAGGAAAAACTCCCTAGAAAGGCGGGAACCTGCTTTGGTGACATCTTGAGAAGTGTGTTCTCCGTCTTGAATGTTGAGGTAGGCTTGTGGACATACACTACCGGTCAAAAGTTTTAGAACACCTACTAATTCAAGGGTTTTTCTTTATTTTTACTATTTTCTACATTGTAGAATAATAGTGAAGACATCAAAACTATGAAATAACACATATGGAATCATGTAGTAACCAAAAAAGTGTTAAACAAGTCAAAATATGTTATATTTGAGATTCTTCAATTAGAAAACCTTTTACATTGATGACAGCTTTGCACACTCTTGGCATTCTCTCAACCAGCTTTACAATGTTTTTCCAACAGTCTTGAAGGAGTTCCCACATATGCTGAGCACTTGTTGGCTACTTTTCCTTCACTCTGCGGTTCGACTCATCCCAAACCATCTTAATTTGGTTGAGGTCGGGGGATTGTGGAGGCCAAGTCATCTGATGCAGCACTCCATCACTCTTGATGATTTCAATAGCACATTATTAAACAACACTGCTACAGCACTATTGATCAACTATTTCATGTCTTCTTCAAGCTCTGTCAAGTTGGTTGTTGATCATTGCTAGACAGCCATTTTCAAGTCTGGCCATAAATTTTCAAGCCGATTTAAGTCAAAACTATAACTAGGCCACTCATGAACATTCATTGTCGTCTTGGTAAGCAATAACAGTGAATATTTGGCCTTGTGTTTTAGGTTATTGTCCTGCTGAAAGGTGAATTTGTCTCCCAGTGTCTGTTGGAAAGTAGATGAACAGGTTTTCCTCTAGGATTTTGCCTGTACTTAGCTATATTCCTTTTCTTTTTATCCTAAAAAACTCCCTAGTCCTTGCCGATGACAAGCATACCCATAACATGATGCAACCACCACCATGATTGAAAATATGAGGAGTGGTACTAAGTGATGTTTTGTGTTGGAATTGGCCCAAACATAACACTTTGTATTGAGGACATAAAGTTTTACTTTAGTGCCTTGTTGCAAACAGGATGCATGTTTTGGAATATTGTCATTCTAAAGGCTTGCTTCTTTTCACTCTTTCATTTAGGTTAGTAGTGTGGAGTAACAATGTTGTTGATCCATCCTCAGATTTTTCCTATAACAGCCATTAAACTCTGTTTTAAAGTCACCATTGGTCTCATGGTGAAATCCATGAAATCCAAGTGATAATGCCCTCGAAGCCAGTGTCTGGAGGGTATATTGGCACAGTCGACTATTGACCAGGCCTAACAACACCCGTGACAATATGTGATTGACCAGCTCAAATCGGTCTTATGTAGCAAAATTTGAAATTGGGTTTTTTACATTGGATAAAAGTAGAGACTCAGAGCTACAAAATGGTATATCATACACTACATTTTTTTAGGAACAATGGGAAAGTAATTCTGCTTTGAAAGTTGATAAACTTGTGAACTCACTTTTGAGAAAAGGGCCTTTGAAAGTTTTGGTACCTACTGGAGAGCTCTCTTTGTCTACACCCATTAAATCAATCAATCAATCAATCAATCAATCAATCAATCAAATGTATTTATAAAGCCCTTTTTACATCAGCTGATGTCACAAAGTGCTGTACAGAAACCCAGCCTAAAATTAAACAGGAATAACGCTCAAGGACGGCTGCCAGAACCACTCTTTAAGGCTCACCAATCCAATGATTTCTCACCAGAGAAAAATAATCACAATTTAAAAAATATGTTTTTCCCCTGAAACAATGTGCCAGAAAAGTATAGATCAAGCATACCTTGAACTTCTTTCTACAGTCCACAGACTCATCAGATGTATCATTTACATCTTATGTGTTGTATACTCTATGTACACTAAGTGTACAAAACATTAGCAATTCCTAATATTGAGTTGCACCTTTTGTGCTCTGAACAGCTTCAATTCGTCGGGGCATGGACTCTACAAGGTGTTGAACGCATTCCACAGGGATACTGGCCTAATGTTGACGCAAATGCTTCCCACAGCTGTGTCAAGTTGGCTGGATGTCCTTCGGGTGGTGGACCATTCTTGATACACACGGGAAATTGTTGAGCACGAAAAACCCTGCAGTGTTGCAGTTCTTGATTCACTCAAACTTGTGCGCCTGGCACCTACTACCATACCCCGTTCAAAGGCACTTAAATCTTTTGTCTTGCCTATTCACCCTTTGAATGGCACACATACACAATCCATGTCTCAATTGTCTCAAGGCTTAAAAATCCTTCTTTAACCCGTCTCCTCCCCTTCACCTACACTGATTGAAGTGGATTTAACAGGGATCAAAGCTTTCACCTGGTCAGTCTATGTCATGGAAAGAGCTGGTTCAGTTCCGCTTTGGGCTGGATGTGTCAATGTGCAGTTCATATATGCATAATCTATGAGCAGAATTATTGTATTACCTCAATTAGCCACAGAATCTCTCTTTTGAAAGCGACTATTTTTCTGGAAGCAGTGCTGCGCCATTTTCCAAACATTCTTCCCCCACTAGCAATTCGTGTTCATAGCCAATGAGCTTAGCTCCTCAACATTAGAGCGACAGCTAGCAAGATGCACACACAGCAGAGTGAGAGAGACCAATGACATGGTGCACATATCTGCATGTGACATAGTACGCGATTTTCGGGGGCCACTTTTGGCTCGTGAGCACTACTTTCAGAACTACTGGCTAAAAAGTATGCAAAAGTACTGGAGAATCTCTTTAATTACATTACCGGCATTTAACCTCTCTACAGATTGAAAAACATCTACATATTTTAGATCCTATTATGTTTATTACTCACTGATATGCATATGGAACATGGAGAACCAATACCATAATAATAATTGTAAAATTAATTAAATAATTACTTTGTTGAATAAGAATATTACAACTCTGTTAAGCATATGTAATTTACTACTACATCTTTGGTACGAATTTTGACAATTTGTAACATTTTGTACCAGTTTCATCGCAGGACTTTTATTTTGATAGGGAATCACAGCGATCACATTCTTGTTCTTGCTAGTTCTTCTTACTCTTGCTTGGATCACACAGCTGACAGTGGATGCTTTTTGTGCCAGGCAGCTTCCGTTCTGTTCCCGTCCCAGAATGCATTGTAACTGTCAACAGACCAAAATAAAACCACTTACAAAACCTCTGGGTGGACATTGTGCACTGCTGAAGGAAAAACACAACAGTGATTGATAACATAGAAAACAAAACATAGAAGAAAAAAAATCTAAGTAGTTGTGTTATATGCAAAACCGAGCGGACCAAGTAACACTATGAGCAGAGTCACTATCCTGGCATCCACAGCGCTGGTCGGTGCACTAGGTGTTGGATATGCAATGTTTTCAGTGATTTCCCCAGGAAAAGAAAGGAAGAAGGAATTAATTAAACATTTCCCTGAAGCTAACCCAGTGAGAATGGAGGATACAAGGAGGAGAAATGCCCTTGTGATGCAGTCGCTTAAAGATGCTGCTGAGGACAGTGACTTGGACAGAGCATTTGAAGTGGCCAGAAATGGACCATGCAGAAAATGACACCAGAAATAGAGGCATGCTCAACCTCCTGTCTTCTATTGAACGTCCAGATGAAGGGACAGATGACTTCAGCAGAGTGGTAGTGTAGGCCCTGCCTCAAACTTATGTGCTCTCTGTCACCTGGGGCTGCATGGCAATTTGCCCTAAAACAGCCCTTCCCCCCCTTTGAGGGGCCAAACTGTATCTCTCTCTCTCTACAGTATCCTGCGGACTGACTATTGCAATATGTGATAGAATAATACTATAGCATCCACGTTTGTTATCTATTTGAAAGTTGTTCATTGAGCAGAAAAAACTAATACCTTGGATTCTCTTCTCATTACCATTCTTAATTTTATTGCATATGGTTTTACTATATTAAATGGAATCAGATAGTAAGATGTATTAAATGTAGATTGTAGTTACTGAGGCAAATCGTCTGCCATAGGCCTATAATCTTGAAGTTCACTTCCTGTTAAAAGACAAAATGTTTGCTCTGACTTTGGGTATGAATGTAAAGGAGTGCAAGTGCTTTGTTTCATCACATAAGATAGTGTTAAAAATAAAAACATCAGTTCGCAAAATCCATGATTACTTGACCAAATCTTGTGTTACAAGGGAAACAAAACATGTATTATAAGAATATTGTTGTTGGGTGATTAACCATTGTTGCTGTAGATACTTTATTGTATGATGAGAGATCGTAAGGCACCTATAGGGTCATTACAGATAAGATAGTACTTTATTAATCCCCCAGAAGGGAAATTTTGATTGCACCAGCCAATACAGAGAACGCCAATAAATACACAATAAAACACAACTAAAAACACACTAAAAGCAGCACATACAGTACCAGTCAAAAGTTTGGACACACCTACTCATTCAAGGATTTTTCTTTATTTTTACTATTTTTACAAACTATAAAATAACACATGGAATCATGTAGTAACAGAAAAAGTGTTATATATAGGCCAGGTCATCTGATGCAGCACTGCATCACTCTCCTTCTTGGTCAAATAGCCCTTACACATCCTGGAGGTGTGTTTTGGGTCATTGTCCTATTGAAAAACAAATCATAGTCCCACTAAGCGCAAATCAGATGGGATGGCGGATCGCTGCAGAATGCTGTGGTAGCTATGTTGGTTAAGTGTGCCTTGAACTCTAAATAAATCACTGACACTGTCACCAGCAAGCATCCCCACACCATAATACCTTCTCCTCCATGCTTCACTGTGGGAGCCACACATGCAGAGATAATCCGTTTACCTACTCTGTGTCTCACAAAGACACGGCGGTTGGAACCAAAAATCAAAAATTTGGAGTCATCCGACCAAAGGACAGATGCCCACTGGTCTAATGTCCATTGCTCGTGTTTCTTGGCCCAAGCAAGTCTATTCTTCTTATTGGTGTCCTTTAGTAGTGGTTTGTTTGCAGCGATTCGACCATGAAGGCCTGATTCACGCAGTCTCCTCTGAACAGTTGATGTTGAGATGTGTCTGTTACCAGAACTCTGTAAAGCATTTATTTGGGCTGCAATCTGAGATGCAGTTAACTCTAATGAATTTATCCTCTGCAGCAGAAGTAACTCTGGGTCTTCCTTTCCTATGGCGGTCCTCATGAGAGCCAGTTTCATCATAACGCTTGTTGGTTTTTTCAGACTGACCTTCATGTCTTAAAGTAATGATAGACTGCCGTTTCTCTTTGCTGACTTGAGATGTTCTTGCCATAATATGGACTTGGTTTTTTACCAAATATGTCTATCTTCTGTATACCACCCCTACCTTGTCACAACACAACTGATTGGCTCAAACGCATTAAGGAAAGAAATTCCACAAATTAACTTTTAACAAGGCACACATGTTAATTGAAATGCATTCCAGGCGACTACCTCATGAAGCTGGTTGAGAGAAGGCCAAGAGTGTGCAAAGCTGCCATCAAGGCAAAGGTTTGCTACTTTGAAGAATATCAAAAAGAAAATATATTTTGATTTGTTTTACACTTTTTTGGTTACTACATGATTCCTTGTGTCATTTCATAGTTTTGATGTCTTCACTATTATTCTACAATGTAGAAAATAGTAAAAAATAAAGAAAAACCTTGGAAAGAGTAGGTGTGTCCAAACTTTTGGCCGGTACTGTAAGTGTTCATGTTAAAAACCCTCATAGGATAAGGTAAAAAAGATCTGTGGAAACATTCTGTTTGGCTCCTAGGTAAAATAAATCTGTCTACCATTACACTGCAATGGTCCAAACAGATACTGTGGAGGGGGTGGCTAGTGTTGGTCTCTATGCTCTTGAGCTGCTTGAGGATTGGCTTATTCCGAATGGGCTCTAGATTGTACATGTGGGTGTTGATGGAAGAACCAGCTTTCTTTATGATTTTGTTCAACCTGTTGGCATCCTCCCTTGTGATGTTAATGCTTAACAACACATCATTACAATGATTTTATATTGACAAATTCCATGGTCCAAAATATAATCAGTTAAATAAAGGTATTTCATAAGATACCTTTCAAATGGAAACACATTGACCTTCATAGTGGAGACTGAACCACCACTAGAGAGCAGCAAATGCTTGGCTGTTACTATACAGGTTGTGGAGGTATATGACACTGGCAAATCCTATTTAAACCTACAACATATGAGAGAGTGAGTGTGTGCGTCTTTGTCTGTCTGTTTGTCTGTGTGTGTTTGTGTGCAGGTGCTCTGTCACAGCTGTGGAAGCGGGTGGGTTGTGCTGTTGTGTTAACACCTCCAAGTTCACACTTTAGTCGAGCCAGACTGCTCACTTCACTACCACACCTCTCAACACTCCATCACACATTTCAGCCCATCTGTGGGAAGACTGGCCGCTATGCTTAACTGACTGGTATTTTTCCTGTTATACTCCTCACAAAAGTAACACATTCTTTGAGTAATTTGATTGACAGTGATATAGAAGGGCTTAATTAAGAAAGGTGTTCCTGGACCATGCGGACTGTGTGTTTGTGTGTGTGCAAATGGGTACGTTTGTACGTACTGTGTGTTTGCATGCATTTGTACTGTGGTGGAGGTGCCTCCAAAGATGGTGAATGAAGGAAGATAGTTCACTCAGGGCATTAATAGGGATAGGGGGCAGTATTTTCACGGCCGGATGAAAAATGTACCCAAATTAAACTGCCTGCTACTTGGGCCCAGGGGGTAGGATATGCATATTATTAGTAGATTTGGATAGAAAACACTCTGAAGTTTCTAAAACTGTTTGAATGATGTCTGTGAGTATAACAGAACTCATATGGCAGGCAAAAACCTGGGAAAATCCAACCAGGAAGTGGGAAATCTGAGGTTGTAGTTTTTTCAAGTGATTGCCTTTACAGTGACTTAGGGGTCATATTGCACTTCCTAAAGCTTCCAATAGACGTCAACAGTCTTTAGAACCTTGTTTGAGGATTCTATGGTTAATTTGAAGGGGAAAACAGCCCAAGGAAGTAGCTGTCCCATTATATGGCATGGGTTCAGTCACGCACGTCGCCTTTGGGAGTGAGCTGAGTTCATAGTCATTCCTAAAGAGAACGGATAGGTCCGGTTGGAATTTCATTGAAGATATATGTTAAAAACAACCTAAAGATTGATTCTATACATCGTTTGACATGTTTCTACAAACTGTAGTATAACTTTTTTGACTTTTCGTCTGGACTAAGTAAGCACGCGCATTGTGGATTTGGATAGTGAACCTAACGCGCAAACAAAATGGATGTATTTGGACATAAAGATAAACTTTATCGAACATTTATTGTGGAGCTGGGATTCCTGGGAGTGAATTCTGATGAAGATAATCAAAGGTAAGTGAATATTTATACTGTAATTTCTTAGTTTTATTGACGCCAAGATGGCGGGTTTCTGTTTGCTTGTTGTTGGTGTCTTCTGGGCTGTAATCAGATTATTGCAAATTGTGCTTTCGCCGTGAACCTTTTTTGAAATCTGACAAAGCGGTTGCATTTAGGAGAAGGGTATCTATAATTCTGTGCATAACACTTGTATATTGATCAAAGTTTATGATGAGTATTTCTGTAATATGTGTGCTCATTGTGCTCATTCACCGGACGGTTTGGAGGGAAAACATTTCTGAACATTACCCACCTGCGGGACACAGCCAGTAAAATATCAGGGTGGCAAATTCAAAAACAACAAAATGTCATAATTCAACTTTCTCAAACATACAACTATTTTACACCACTTTAAAGATAAACTTCTCGTTAATCTAACCACATTGTTCGATTTCAAAAAGGCTTTACAGCGAAAGCAAAACATTAGATTATGTTAGGAGAGTACATAGACAAAAATAATCACACAGCCATTTTCCAAGCAAGGACATGTCTCAATAAAACCCAAAACACAGCTAAATGAAGCACTAACCTTTGATGATCTTCATCAGATGACACTCCTAGGACATTATGTTACACAATACATGTATGTTTTGTTCGATAAAGTTCATATTTATATCCAAAAGCAGCATTTTACATTGGCGCATGATGTTCAGAAAATGTATTCCCACCAAAATGTCCAGTGAATGTGCACATCAATTTACAAAAATACTCATCATAAACGTTGACAAAATATATAACAATTATTTTAAGAATTATAGATAGACTACTCCTGGATGCAACCGCTGTGTCAGATTTTAAAAATAGCTTTACGGAGAAAGCACATTTTTCAATATTCTGAGTACATAGCTCAGCCATCACGGTGAGCTATTCAGACACCTGCCAAGTTCGGGACAACCTAAACTCAGAATTAGTATTAGAAATATTCTCTTACCTTTGCTGATCTTCGTCAGAATCCACTCCCAGGACTGCTACTTCCACAAGAAATGTTGTTTTTGTTCGAAATAATCCATATTTATGTACAAATACCTCCGTTTTGTTCGTGCGTACAGATCACTTATCCAATGGCATAACGCGCGAGCGCGGAACGAGAGACGAAAAGTCAAAATGTTCCATTACTGTACTTAGAAGCATGTCAAACGCTGTTTAAAATCAATCTTTATGGTATTTTTAACGTAGAATTGCGATAATATTCCAACCGGACAATAGCATATTCATTCAAGAAGAAAAAGAAGGAGGGGCGCGCTCGCGGGTCCGAGCATATCCGATCCCTTTGTTGCCAGGCAGACCACTCAGTAACTGAGCTCCTATTATCTGCCCAGTGACAGGAAAATGCTCAAACCACTTTCTGAAGGCCTTAGACAGCCAATGGAAGCCTTAGGAAGTGCAACATCCCCCACAGACACTGTAGCTTCGATAGAGAATCAAAAGAAGAACTACAATTCTCAGACTTTCCACTTCCTGCTTGGAATTGTCTCAGGTTTTTGCCTATCATATGAGTTCTGTTATACTCACAGACACCATTCAAACAGTTTTAGAAACTTCAGAGCGTTTTCTATCCAAATCTACTAATAATATGCATATTGTAGTTTCTGGGCCAGAGTAGTAACCTGTTTAAATTGGGTACGTTTTTCATCCGGCCGTGAAAATACTGCCCCCTAGCCCAGACAGGTTAACCACTGAAAATAATTGTCAGTTCTGGTCTTCTTAACATGGTGTCTTTTCCATAGACGCCAATGCGGTAGCAGCTCGGTCCGGTCTACTTAGTTCATAGACTGTAAAAAAGTAGCGGTGTGTGGGTAAAATGACTGGGGAAGCCAAGCCTGGAAAAAAAGGCACATTACAACCTACGTATTGTGATAATTGCATTGTTTGCTCTATAACCAATTAGTTAATACACCACTGTGATTGATATACAGTGCCTTCAGAAAAAAGTCATACTCCTTGACTCATTCCACATTTTGTTGTGTTACAGCCTGAATTCATAGTTTATTAAATTGATTGTTTCTCATTTATAAAAGTATTCACACCCCCGAGTCAATACATGTTAGAATCTCTCTGGGTAAATCTCAGAGCTTTGCACACCTGGACGGTACAATATTTGCCCATTATTCTTTTTTAAATGATTTAAGCTCTGTCAAGTTGGAGAAGCAAGAGAGAGAGAGAGCTAGAGAGAGAGACATTTCGTAATTTTTTTCCCCAGTTTCACCTACATAGCTAGAAAATGCAGCTGGCTAGTTTAGTTACTCAAACAACATGGCTCAAACATAGGGATGCTAATTTAGCTAGCTGGAACTCTTCCATGTCAAGGTAAGCTTTTGGTTTTATTAAGTTATTACCACCGGGGCCCGCCTGTCTAACTGCTTACTGACTATACACTAACGTTACTGCATGATTGTAGCGGGTTTACTAACGCATTAGTTATATTAGCTATGTTGACTAGGACGTTATTTTAGCTAATATGGGCACAATGATGTAGGCTGTGTGTAGTGGTTATGACATGGTTGGGCTTCGAAAGGTTTTTTGTCTGGTCACATACAGCTGATGTGTTGTTCAAGTCCACAAACGAAGGGAAGAGGGGGAGAGTGCATAGAGGCTAGAATTAATACAACGTGGCTGCTATGAAAGTGAACTCTGTTCCGCTGATTCTGTTGAAAAATGTTTCTTAAACGGAAGCAAGCGAAACGGGGATAAAAATACCTGAATTTGTCCAATAGAAACTCTCGTTTGCACCCTAGATAAGCTAGATGCAGGAAAGAGTGTGCCAAGCGGTATTGAATGTGTCACTGTCTGTCCATGTGTCACTGTCTGTCATCTCAAATGTTTCTCTCGACCTGTGTGCACCTACGTTGTAAACTTTCATTCAAAGGCTAGGTTGTAGCAACCTCATGATGTGTATAGGGAAAATGTGAGTATCATGTAGGGGCCTAAACCTATCAATGTTACATTGAACTGTGTGAATGGAATATGAATGACAGTCATCCAACATGCTGTAATAGAAATAAGGCCATGCTTATGAAAAATAAATTGTCCTTCCTCATCATAAACGGCACAGATCGCCACTGACACCGTCACATGTCTTGTGTTCAAGATCCTAAATGGCCTGGCTTCCCCTCCACTTAGTACTTTTACTAAAAGAGAGAACCCAAACCCATGGCAGCAGATCCAAAAGGTCTGCCATGAGAGGTGACTGTATAGTTAAATCTGCATTCTCTGTGAGAGCTTCCCATGTCTGGAACACATTACCATCAGACACACACAACTGCACCACCTATCACACTTTCACAAAAACATAAAGACATGGCTAAAGGCCAATCAGACTTGTGAAAATAATCCCTAGCTGTGTATTGCTGCTCTCCATGTTATCTGCGCCATGTTATTGGGGCTCCCGAGTGATGCAGCGGTCTAAGGCACTGCATCTCAGTGCTAGAGGCATCGCTACAGCTTCCAGGCTGTATCACAACTAGCCAGGATTGGGAGCCCCATAGGGCGGCACACAATTGGCCCAGCGTCGTCAGGGTTTGGCCGGGACAGGCTGTCATTGTAAATAACAATTTGTTCTTAATTGACTTGCCTAGCTAAATAAAAGTTAAACAGAAATAAACTCTGTTGTCTGTACTGTAGCACATGAGGTGTGGAAACACTTTGTTGCTGTTATGGATTTTGTGTTGTTGCTCTGTCTGCATGCAGCTTGTCCTATGTTGCTCTGCATGTGCTCACTGCTCATTGTTTGTTTGTATTGTTTTTGTAATGGTTTTTAATAACCTGCACAGGGACTGCGGTTGAAAATTAGCCGGCTGGTTAAAACGGTCACTTTTATTGAAACGTTGATTAACTGTCTTGCCTAGTTAAATAAAGGTTAAATAAAATAAAAATTGTCCAAGTAACAGGTGACAACCTTGGTATTCATGGTTTATTTGGTTTTGTGTAATATTTTAGTGCAAGATATTGCTTCCATTTCTGTCTTGCTGAGAAAGACGACTTTCAGACAGAGTTTAGTGACGACAGTCCCAAGATAGTGTTGCAAACTAAAGAGATGCATGTGGAACAGTGCCAAACAATGGAGAGAAATCCCACTCTGCCCTATGGGATGGGTGATAAAATAATCTTGCCTGCTAAATTCATTACAGTACTTTCATATAAGTGAGAATTTTTCAGTTGATATCATGCATGACATCAAGGAGGATGTTGGGCAATATGAGGTGAAATTGCTACTACAACACATGCAAAATGAGCATTTAACCTCAAAAGAAATTTACATGAGAATTTAGAGCTTCAACTATGGTTATATGGAAAGAAACAACAGACCTCCTGCAGTGAAGTTACTTGAGGGTTCCAATGATTTGGGCTTAAATGCCATTCAGTCTTGGCGTCTACTATGCAATCTACCATTTACTTTTGGTGACTTGGTGTCTCCAAATGATCAACACTGGCATTTGCTGCTTTTGTTGCTTCAAATAGTTAACATTGTATTTTCTCCAGTGTTCTCAGATAGTATTACAGTCTATTTATCTACCTGAATTTGAGTTTGTTTTTACAGGGACAGTGCACATTAAGAACAAATTCTTATAGAAAATGACGGCCTACACCGGCCAAACCCGGTTGTGATACACCATGAATTTGGTGATCGTACAAGGGAACCTTACAGTAACTCACTTTCCAAAATGTTTATATCTCGTACAATTGGGTCAAGTAGTGAGTGAAACCCATAGGTTTTTATGTCTTGAGCATGAAATAGAGAAACCAGGTGAATATTGAGCAGAGAAATTCCAATTTGGAGAGACAGTTCTTAAAGTAAAGTCAATTGAACCCAATTTATGCATGCCACAACATCGACTAATAGTCTCCCAAGCCAGACAGTAGTGATTCTAATATGTATTACGGTGTTATAATGCCACATAGGTATTATAGGGAGAGAGGGGTGAAGGGGAAGAGGGTGAAGGAAAGGGGGGGGGGGTCGGGGATCAGTATAGCGCAACACAGTTTGTCTACAGCAAATTTGTGTTGAATTGTAGCCTGACCTTCATGAACTTCACAAGATGTTCAGCTGCGTGTCTTGCTGACATCTTTCCAGGCTTGTTGCGGCCTTGAGAGGAGGGAGGCAGAAGATGGATCATAAGAAGAATGGACGACATGTCACTGTCACAGCCTAGAAACACACATTTTAATTCTGACATTAGAAAACTTTCAGAACATGTCTGCCAGTGCTGTTGTGGGTTAACATTTAACCCACTTCCCTTTCAACCACAATCCTACAATTCTTCTCCCTGTGGTAGGGAGTGAATTGGGACCCAGATTTATTTTGTACTCACATAGTCAGTCTTGCTTTTGGGGTCGGCCAGGTACGGAAAGAAGGAAACTATTCCTCTTGCATATGCTTCCTTCACATGTCGTGCGGGACTTGCTATGAACCAAAAATAATAATAATGACTAGATTGATCGTATTACGTCTGGTGCGGTCAGTCAAGCTTTTTGTCCGAACACACTCGTTCATGATACTTTCCCCTCCAGCTTTTCACTGGAGAATGTCCTCAATCATCTAACAAAAGGCACAACAGAAACAGATCCTAGTACACCAGGGTTCTTTCTCAAAATATGTTTTTGTGATTCCTCGCCTGCTTCTCAAATCACATTTGATAATAAGACCCAATGTTCATCTCCTAATTCATTGTTCCGTAGTTGGTTTTCAGAAGGATGAGACAAGGACACAAGGAGACAAGGATAGACAAATTGAGAAAGAGCTCAGTGTTAGCCAGCCATCCTCCTGGAGAGCTACTGTGCAAGCATTGGTTTCAGCCCTGCTCCAACACGTGGCTATATCACTAAGCTGCACATTAGGATCTTTCAAGATGATTTAAGTCGATAAGAGCAGGACTGAAAAAAGCCTACATACTAAGTAACTCACCGGGAGTAGGCCAACCCAACATCACAAAGATGGAACCTCAGGAAGATCAATACAGTTTTGAATGATAAAAAAGACAATCAAAGCAAATAATGAAAGGCTTACTTTGGCTGCACTATCTTCCTCTGCTCTCCTGTTTCTGCTAGGACTTTGTGTCAGAGTAACAGTGTCATCAGAATCTGATGAACCAACAACATCCACAGAGCAGCTTGCAGAAGAGTTAAAAGAATCTGCTGATCACATTAATAAATAAATGCTCTGTTCTCAACAATGATACAGGGATAATACAACCAAATTGCATATCTGTGTCTTTACATTTGATTGTTAGTCATATACTAAACCCCATTTAGCATGCTATAAATGTCAGGCCCAAATAATCTGTTAAGAAATCATTAACCTACAATTGTATATAGGATGTTGAGAAAAGACTAACAATTAATGGGGCCTGATGTGATCTGTGACATGCCACAGAATGTGTGACGTGTGACTCCATCCCTCCAAACCATGGACTCCTGGCAAATTTCCCCCTTGCCCAGAACTGGGCAAGCATGATTAGATCTGACCTGATGGAGTCATTTGTGCTTGTATGAACGAATACATTGATCACATCTCTGTACTTTTGCCAACTGTTACTCATTTCAGGAAACTAAGCGTATGTCTTGCGTCGCTACTCTACAGGAGAGGCATTTGAATGTAAACAATATTTTATTTTGCATAATGCATTTTTTGGCAGAAATGCCTTCTGGAAAATGTGAACTTTCATGTGCCTCAACAACAAACGTGTATGCCATCTGTAAATACTAATAAAATTGTTAATACGAGCCTAGTTGGTTTAGACACTGAAAAAGACAGGAAGAAAGGAACCCATGTAGCAGGCTTCTGTCTATAACATGAGCTGCTCAGGATGTGTAGGTAATCCTTTCTAACTATGCTATTTTGAAACAAATTACGAAGAACTGCATAAGTGTTGCTGAAGGACAGAGTTTTAAAATCAGTGGAATGCCCGGTGGAAGCAGAGTATGACACAGTGCATTCGGAAAGTATTCAGACCCCTTGACTTTTCCCACATTTTGTTACATTACAGCCTTATTCTAAAATTGTTTAAATAAAACTAAATCCTCATCAATTTACACATAATACCCCATAATGACAAAACGAAAACAGGTTTTTAGAAATGTTGGCAAAAAAAAAAAACCTGAAGTACCTTGTTCAGACCCTTTGCTATGAGACTTGAAATTGAGCTCAGGTGCATCCTGTTTCCATTGGTCATCCTTGAGATGTTTCTACAACTTGATTGGAGTTCACCTGTGGTAAATTCAATTGATAGAACATGATTTGGAAAGGCACACACTTGTCTACATAAGGTCCCACAGTTGACGGTGCATGTCAGAGCAAAAACCAAGCAGTGAGATCAACGGAATTGTACGTAGAGCTCCGAGAGAGGATTGTGGCGAGGCACAGATCTGGGGAAGGGTACCAAAACATTTCTGCAGGATTGCAGGTCCCCAAGAACACAGTGGCTGAGACACAAAGAGACGCGCTTGTAATTATTGACTGGGAGCATTTTTAAGCTGTGATATGTTTTACAACATGACGTCACAATCACAACACAATCAGAACGATTGGAAACTATTTCAAGCTGGGAAGATTTTTACATGACTCCCTGCAGTTAAATGCTTTTGGGACAAAGTTACAAAATACATTTTAAAGAGCATACATTTAAATATTCAATGGTCTTCAACCATTATGTTACAGCACCTTCATAAAGTAGTCACACCCCTTGACTTTTCCCACATTTTGTTGTGTTACAGCCTGAATTTAAAATTGATTGAATCAAGATTTTGTGCCACTGATCTATACACAATACCCCACAACGTAAAGTGGATTTTTTTAATATTCATTTTTACAAATTAATTAAAAAAATGTCACATTTAAATGTCTTGAGTCAATAAGTATTCAACCCCTTTGTTATGGATAGCCTAAATACGTTCAGGAGTAAACATTTGCTTAATAAGTTGCACGGACTCTGTGTGCAATAATTGTGGTTAACATTATTTTTTGAACGATAACCCCATCTCTGTACCACACACATACAATTATCTGTAAGGTCCCTCAGTCGAGTAGTGAATTTCAAGCACAGATTCAACCACAAAGACCAGGGAGGTTTTCCAATGCCTCGCAAAGAAGTCATACACCTCGTAGATGGGTAAAAATCAAAAAAAGCAGACACTGAATATCCCTTTGAGCATGAAGTTATTAATTACACTTTGGATGGTTTCTCAATAAACCCAGTAACTACAAAGATACAGGCGTCCTTCCTAACTCAGTTGCGGAGAGGAAGGAAACCTCAGGGATTTCACCATGAGGCAAATGGTGATTTTAAAACAGTTACAGAGTTGGAGTCAACATGGGCAAGCATCCCTATGGAACGCTTTCGAGACCTTATAGAGTCCATGCCGCAAACTGAGGCTGTTCTGAGGGCATAAAGGGGGTGCAACTATGGCTGTTAAGACCATATTACCGCCACACAAATTCCACAGGTCAAATTCCACGGTTTAGTAACAGTAATTAGGCTTATCCAAGCTCTAATGCTGCTGATGGTCATATGTAGCCTACCAAACTTGCTAACTGACTGGTATTCCGCACTCTATTGTCCCTCTAATCACTCTGACATCAATGCAAATGTAATTGAAAATCTAATCAAACACTTCATGAGAGCCCATGAGCTCATGTTGCGCAACATTTCTATAGGCCGTCAGCTTTCTATAGGCTAGGACTACTATATTTATTTCTCAACTTTCCTAATATTAAGCACATTGCTTCTCTTTACAACAGGAGTATAGCCTACCTGGCTGGCATGAAAATGAGCCACGGGAAAAGCGTCCTCCAATTTGCTATTTAATTAAGTGCATAGATGACATGTATTTTTTCCGCTGCCCCTGTTTCGAGACAGGTGCATGATAATGGTCCATTTTAAATCATAAGAAATTTCACACATATATTATTTAGTATTGTAGCGGGTCTTATATGTACCACAGGAGAACCAAGAAATGAAGAGCAACACCACGGCTGTCTTTTTGGCTTTTATGTCAATCTGCAATAGTATTGTGAAAAGACAGGACAGGAACACATCAGTGCACCATCTGACAAGTTGTTCATTCTCTCTCAGTGTTTTCTCGGACTCACACAAATCACATTCATACATAAAGCCATAATGTATAGTATAAAATAATAACCAGTCCTTAATACAACGAATGTATAATCTTAATTCTTAGACAATGGAACCATACCAGCAATAGTATTGTGAAAAGACAGGACAGGAACACATCAGTCTCCAATGCACCGTCTGACAAGTTGTTCTATACAGGAGCATGAAGAAAGGTAAAACACATCCCCAATACATTGCTAGGTGCTTTCAGTGTTGACAGTACCAAAATACAGTACCAAAATACAACAACTCATGTACAAAAACACTGCAACACAAACAAGTAAAACGTGAAATCGTCTCTTTCCCATTCAGACCTTAGAGGGCCAAAACTACATCTCCCACAATACAACGCAAGCACCAGTCGACAGTTCAGCTAACCATCTGCATCTGTTTCAATAGTCTCACACTCCCTTATAACAATATATACAGCATTAATCTTGGGATGTTTTATTTATTTCACGTTATGGACTTCTACAAAGGAGTAATCTGCAACACATACCTTTCGCTCAGTGTTTTCTCGGACTGAGGAGAACGGGAGCTACGGGTACCAGGGTGTTAGTAGGTAACGCAAGCACCCAGATGAAATAAAATGCATTTAATGAAACAAAACCCGAAGATGTTAACATCATTCAGCTACTGTAGCTGCCTACCTAACATCAACAGGCAGCACCAGTAGCGCGACAATTAAAAATAGACACCAAAAGTAAAGTTCCTGGCGATCATAGCGATCTGACTCCCCCTTCTGTCTGAACTTGGAATATTCCTGTTCGCGGGCTTTGGCCACTGACCCTTAACCTGGTTGTTCTGTTCTGCGTTGTGTACTATTCTAATAACTTGAAGTTTGATGGAATAACCTTTTTAACTCTCCCACAGTATATGTAAAGACAAGATAAAATCAATAATAGTGTGATATTAGCCTATCACTTATGAATTATATATTATCACTTGTGAATGATGCCCAGTTTAAGGCAAACTTCACATGCTGTTTTTTGCGACTTTATCGAACAAAACGCCGATATATTTTGATAAGGTTTGTATCAACTAAAGTGGTAAATAACATTAATCCGCTTTACAACGGGTGTAGAGGCTAATTGGCATGCATACGCGGCTTGTGAGTTTCAAGTTTGGGGAAGATAATTTTCACCATAAAAATTATTTTTTATAATAATCGCATTTGTGGTCCCTTTTGAGAATGGTGTTTTCCTGCTAATGGAACATTTGCGCGTATAGCCTACTGCCGTGTGGGCATTGTTGTGCTTATAATGTGAAGAAATAGCCTAATAGTTTATCAACATTTTAAGCTAAACGTTCACATCTGTTGCATCAGGTTCATCGCTTAAAACATGTTTTTTGATGCTAGTGGTTGTATTCATCTGGGATCTATCGCATCCCACAACTGTCCCAGACTATGTTTGGAAAATGTATTTCTCGCACAGAATAGGTAAACTTTTGTACTATGGGGGATAGTAGATTGACATAGGCTAGTGCTTTTGCCGTTCGTTAGGCCTACTTATCTTGTTGGCTGACAAAAGTAAATGTGGACAGTTATTCCAATATCATCAATATGCTCCTCGGAATATGCTCCTCGTAACTTGTAGCCTGTGAGAAATACCCGATCACGTGACTGAGAGCCATGTGAGTGAGAGGTGCTTCGGCACACAGCCAGGAGAAAGGAATTAAAATTATTATATTCAACTTAAGGGCACAATGGCTGCAAAAGGCATGGATTTTTTTTAGGTGGCATTACGGCCACACAAAGGGGATGTAGCCGGAAAATTCAAGGCATTATCAAGTGCTTGTCAAATTGTGAATGAGAGACTGATGAAGTGTGTACAGCCTGTGCAAAAAAAACTAAGCAGAGCTCATGCCTTTCATGCAACTTTTTTCAAATCGTCATTAGAGTCGCATCATGGAGACTTAGAATGTATTGAAAATCTAAACATATAGCCCAACATTTGTATCACAACGACAGTTACATAAATAACTGTAAATTAAGCATACTGTATAGGAGTACTTGTTTCTTTGTTAACCACTCAACACAGAAGAGCCGCATATCAAATATTTTGGATAATATATCATTCTTATTTTGTTCAGCTATTTTCAATTGTATTCTTCATACTATAAATAATATAAATAATGCCATGGAATTCTAAGCAAATTATGTCTGCTAAATGAACTAGTGTAGCCCACAGGCATATGGCATAGCCAGATCAGGGCCTAACATAAGGACAACTCAGAGTATGCTATTCTGTTCTTCTGAAATAGACTACATTTTTCTTCATATCATGTTTCTTTAGACCTGTCAAAAAAAAATGGATTCATTGTGATGGTGTAGGCTATATTAAATGGATTTAATAGACTTTTTAAAATGTAATGTTCCAAAGGTATGCATCAGTGGCTTGTAGGCTATGTGTGGAAGCCAGGAGATGATAAATGTGTTTATGTTAATTAATGGTCAATTACCAAGAGACCAGCAGTTATTTATTTGACAATCACCGGCTGACAAAATGTCATGTTCACCCCAGCCCTAGCTACAACTCAGTAATAGGAAGGTGTCCCTTATAATGTTTAGTATGCATTTCTCTGATATTTTATTTTTACCACAGGTACAAGAATATATGTCAAAATATGAAATGCAAATATGATAACTGAATATTTGAATATATCTGAATTAATATGACTTAATGTTATATCTATATCTATAACAGTCTTCTGAAAAAAAGTAAATAAAAAGTTGGTCCAAAAAAAAAAACTATTCTTGATCTCTTGTCTAAATAACCGATGGAAAGGTTTGTTGATACCCACTCTATAGACATTTCTGTCAGTAAATAATATCGGCACACACACTTTTAGTCAAGCCCCTGCAATATCGGCAGCTCTTTTAATCAAGCCCCTGCAGCTGGACTATCGGGGAGAAAGGTGACATTTACCAGTGTGGCATTGTGATTGATCACTTTGGGGGCCTGCCTTGAACCCACCAAAATTAATGTGTGAGAATGTTTACTACTTTGAACAAAATATCCCTATTTGTGTATCTGCCTTCCTACTGTTAAACTGTGAAATGCTTATGTATTCTGAACAGTTGATTAAATAAGAAATTAGACTAGATTTAAAATGGGGCGGCAGGTAGGCTAGTGGTTAGAGCGTTGGGCCAGTAACCGAAAGGTTGCTAGATAAAATCCCCGAGCTGACAAGGTAAAAATCTGTCATTCTACCCCTGAACAAGGCGGTTAACCCACTGTTCCTAGGCCGTCATTATAAATAAGAATTTGTTCTTAACTGACTTGCCTGACTTGCCTGGTAAAATAAAAATGGCAGACATGAATATTGAACCTAATATTGAAATAAAATCATAAAGTAATCAAATCATAATCATGTCCCCATAAAAGCACAGCTAACAAACAATTACTTAATAGGGCATGATTATGGCTGATTAACCTTAATATGGCTGATTAACCAATTGTCAACTTAAGTATCAGATCTTCTTTATTCTTCACTGCTGTGTCGATGAATATCAAAAAGGAATTAAAAAAAGATGTATGTTGATTGTAATTACGATATAGCTATAAACTAGATGTGGGGTAACATCTCCAAGACGTGATCATGTAGATGCACATCATGTTCAGTATGACGTCTCATTTGCTTTAAAAGCTAGCTGTGTGATGTGTTGACAGCCCTATAACTTATCAATTAACAAAGTAAGCTTTATAATTAAAACAGTGTCTGTCTTTGACACCTAGACACTGATGTGATGAAAATGCCCTCGAGGCTTCCAACAGCAAAACAAGCATTTATAAGAATGCTGTAGGTACAGAAATTGTTTTCTAAGTGTGAAATGAATATCCAACTAGTCAGTGACAACTGTGTGGAGATTGGAGTTTGTGACAGCAACTATGTGAGCTTATTACAGTATTATAGACACCATGTCCTGGGATTTCCTATGATCTTCTATGTAGAAGATCCCCTTACCTCCTAACTATTTTTGTGCGACTAGTTTGTAGCTCAAACCGTTCCGACTTTACAGACGTTTTTGTGAGAAGAACCGTTTTCGGGATCCGCCCTTGTCTCACAAAAACTGCTGTAGTTCAGCCCCGCGTCAATTGCACAGGCTAATGGTTGGAATTGGCGGTTGCAAAAAGTGTTGCACCAGATCCCGACTGGTGATGCCCCGCCAGTACGAGAACGGTACAGACCCATTACTCCCAGCCTCTATGCGGAGCTCCGTGCTCTACTACAGTACAAGGTATGCTGGACAGGTGGTGAAGGAAAGTGCCAGCCCCTGGGCAGCCCTGGTAAGAAAGACTATCGCAAACTGAATGCTTTGACTCACAAGAATGCCTTCCCTCTACCCAGGATAGAGGAGCCCTTGCCCTGCCTGAAAGAATCCCTGCGGAACTCGACGCTGGACTTGGCCAGTGGATATTGGTAGGTCCGGGTGGATCTGAGAGACCAAGAGAAGACAGCCTTCACCACGCCTCTTGATCTCTATAAGATCGAACGGATGCCCGTCGCTCTGTGTAATGCCCCTGCCACATTCCAGCATCTGATGCAGCCGTGCCTCTGGCAATAGGTAAACGATTTCTTCAGCTGGTACCTTCAATATCTTAGCTCTATGCACCATGTCATAAAAATGTCCATGCATGGTCTGAGCTACAGTGCCAGTCAAAAGTTTGGACACATCTACTCACTCATTCATTTTCTTTGTTTTTACTATTTTCTACTTTGTTGAATAATAGTGAAGACATCAAAACTATGAAATAACACATATGGAATAATGTAGTAACCAAAAAAGTGTTTAACAAAGCAAAATACATTTTATATTTTATATTAGCCACCCTTTGCCTTGATGGCAGCTTTGCACACTCTTGGCATTCTCTCAACCAGCTTCATGAGGAATGCTTTTCCAATGGTCTTGAAGGAGTTCCCACATATGCTGAGCACTTGATGGCTGCTTTTCCTTCACTCTTCGGTCCATCTCATCCCAAACCATCTCAATTGGGTTGTGGAGGCCAGGTCATCTGATGCAGCACTCCATTGCTCTCCTTCTTGGTCAAATAGCCCTTACACAGCCTGGAGGTGTGTTTTGGGTCATTGTCCTGATGAAAAACAAATCATAGTCCCACTAAGCGCAAACCAGATGGGATGACGGATCACTGCAGAATGCTGTGGTAGCCATGCTGGTTAAGGGTGCCTTGAATTCTAAATAAATCACAGACAGTGTCACCAGCAAAGCACCTCCACACCATCACACCTCCTCCATGCTTCATGGTAGGAACCACACATGCAGAGATCATCCGTTCACCTACTCTACATCTCACAAAGACACAGCGGTTGGAACGAAAAATCTAAAATTTGGACTCATTAGACCAAAGGACAGATATCCACCATGAAGGCCTGATTCACGCAGACTCCTCTGAACAGTTGATGTTGAGATGTGTCAGTTACTTGAACTCTGTGAAGCATTTATTTGGGCTGCAATCTGATGTCTAGTTATCTCTAATGAACTTATCCTCTGCAGCAGAGGTAACTCTAGGTCTTCCTTTCCTGTGGTGGTCCTCATGAGAGCCAGTTTCATCATAGCACTTGATTTTTTTGCGACTGCGCTTGAAGAAATGATGGACTGACATTTCTCTTTGCTTATTTGAGCTGTTCTTGCCATAATATGGACTTGGTCAAATAGGGCTATCTTCTGTATACCACCCCTACCTTGTCACAATACAACTGATTGGCTCAAATTCATCTCTCTGGTAAGAAGAAGGGCGGGGGTGTATGCCTTATGATTAACGAGACGTGGTGTGATCATAACAACATACAGGAACTCAAGTCCTTTTGTTCACCTGACCTAGAATTCCTTACAATCAAATGCCGACCGCATTATCTACCAAGAGAATTCTCTTTGATTATAATCACAGTTGTGTATATCCTCCCCCAAGCACACACCTTGACGGCCCTGAAAGAACTTCATTGGACTCTATGTAAACTGGAAACCACATATCCTGAGGCTGCATTTATTGTAGCTGGGGATTTTAACAAGGCTAATCTGAAAACAAGGCTCCCTAAATTTTATCAGCATATCGAATGCACGACCCGGGCTGGCAAAATTCTGGATTATTGTTACTCTAACTTCCGCGACATATACAAAGCCCCTCCCTCGCCCCTCCTTTCGGCAAATCTGACCACGACTCCATTTTGTGCTCCCTGCCTATAGACAGAAACTAAAACAGGAAACGCCCATGCTCAGGTCTGTTCAACACTGGTCCGACTAATCTGATTCCATGCTTCAAGATTCCTTCGATCACGTGGACTGGGATATGTTCCGGATAGAGTCGAACAACAACATTGATGTATACGCTGATTCGGTGAGCGAGTTTATTAGCAAGTGCATTGGTGATGTTGTACCCACGGCGACAATTAAAACCTTCCCCAACCAGAAACCGTGGATTGATGGCAGCATTCGTGCAAAACTGAAAGCGTGAACCACTGCTTTTAATCAGGGCAAGGCGACCGGAAACATGACCGAATACAAACAGTGTAGCTATTCCCTCCGCAAGGCAATCAAACAAGCTAAGCGTCAGTATAGAGACAAAGTAGAGTCGCAATTCAACGGCTCAGACACGAGAGGTATGTGGGTCTACAGTCAATCATGGACTACAAAAAGAAAACCAGCCCCGTCGCGGACCCCGATGTCTTGCTCCCAGACAAACTAAACAACCTCTTTTCTTTTATATTGACAACGCTATTGTCCGGTTGAAATATTATCAATTATTTAGGCTAAAACAACCTGAGGATTGATTATAAACATCGTTTGACATGTTTCTACCAACTTTACTGGTACAATTTGGATTTTTTCGTCTGCCTGTTTTGACCGCATTTGAGCCAATGGATTACTGAACAAAACGTGCCAACATAACGGAGGTTTTTGGACATAAAGAGGGACTTTATCAAACAAAACGAACATTTATGGTGTAACATGGAATCTTGTGAGTGCAACCATATGAAGATCATCAAAGGTAAGTGATTAATTGTATTGCTATTTCTGACTTTCGTGACTAATCTACATGGATGGAAGCCTTTTTGAAATCTGACACGGCGGCTGGATTAAAAACAAGTTAAGCTTATTTTGATGTATTACACTTGTGATTCATGAAAGTTAAATATTTATCAACTACAGCTCAGCATTTAACACCATAGTACCCTCCAATCTCGTCATTAAGCTCGAGACCCTGGGTCTCAACCCTGACCTGTGCAACTGGGTCCTGGACTTTCTTACGGGACGCCCCCAGGTGGTGAGGGGAGGAAACAACATCTCCACCCCCGCTGATCCTCAACACTGGGGCCCCACAAGGGTGCGTTCTCAGCCCTGTCCTGTACTCCCTGTTCACCTACGACTGCGTGGCCATGCACGCCTCCAACTCAATCATCAAGTTTGCAGACAACACTACATTGGTAGGCTTGATTACCAACAACGACGAGATGGCCTACAGGGAGGAGGTGAGGGCCCTCGGAGTGTGGTGTCAGGAAAATAACCTCACACTCAACGTCAACAAAACAACGACTTCAGGAAACAGCAGAGGGAGCACCCCCCTATCCACATCGACGGGACAGTAGTGGAGAAGGTGGAAAGCTTTAAGTTCCTCGGTGTACACATCACGGACAAACTGAAATGGTCCACCCACACAGACAGTGTGGTGAAGAAGGTGCAACAGCACCTCTTCAACCTCAGGAGGCTGAAGAAATTTGGCTTGTCACCAAAAACACTCACAAACTTTTACAGATGCACAATCGAGAGCATCCTGTCGGGCTGTATCACCGCCTTGTACGGCAACTGCTCCGTCCACAACCGTAAGGCTCTCCAGAGGGTAATGAGGTCTACCCTCCAGGACACCTACACTACCCGATGTCACAGGAAGGCCAAAAAGATCATCAAGGGACAACAACCACCTGAGCCACTGCCTGTTCACCCCGCTAATATCCAGAAGGCGAGGTCAGTACAGGTGCATCAAAACTAGGACTGAGAGACTGAAAAACAGCTTCTATCTCAAGGCCATCAGACTGTTAAACAGCCATTACTAACATTGAGTGGCTGCTGCCAACATACTGATTCAAATCTCTAGCCACTTCAATAATAAAAATGTGGATGTAATAAATGTATCACTAGTCACTTTAAACAATGCCACTTCATATAATGTTGTCATACCCTACAATACTCATCTCATATGTATATACTGTACTCTATACCGTATACAGCATCTTGCCTATGCCGTTCAGCCATTGCTTGTCCATATATTTATATGTACATATTCTTATTCATTCCTTTACACTTGTGTGTAAAAGGTAGTTGTTGTGAAATAGTTAGATTACTTGTTAGATATTACTGAATGGTCGGAACTAGAAGCACAAGCATTTCGCTACACTCGCATTAACATCTGCTAACCATGTGTATGTGACCAATAAAATTTGATTTGATTTGATTTGATAAAGTATTGACTCAGGGGTGTCAATACTTATATACATTAGATATTTCTGTATTTCATTTTCAATAAATTTGCTAAAATTTCTAAGAACACATTTTCATTTTGTCATTATGGGATATTGTGTGTAAATGGGTCAGAAGATAAATAAATGTTTGTCATTATGGGATATTGTGTGTAAATGGGTCAGAAGATAAATAAATGTTTATCCATTTTGAATTGAGGCTGTAAATGTGGAATAAGTCAAGGGGTATGAATACTTTCTGAGCTGTCCAGCACAGCTAAAAAGATTCTCACAGGTGGCAGAGGCAGGCAGGCCTGTGTTCAGTTTGAGAGACAGCTTCTTTATGGATGGAAAGGAATGAAGCAAGTCTATCTTGTCTGACACACAGGCAAGGTACCCATCCAGCTCCCCTTTACCTTGTGACCTTTTGGGCATCAGTGATGACTTTATCAGATGAATATTGCGTCTCTTGTTCTGTCTCGTCCTCTGTCATTGTTTCAAGATTATGCTTCAGGTAAACCAAACCTGTATAGTGGCAAATACACAACATACACATTGAATATTTCAGCAAATTCTGCTTTATGTGGTAACTTTGTTAATTATATAACTGACATTACAATAGCTTAAACATATACTTTCCATACTTGTTATTCTCAGATACTGAGATTGAAGTTAGTTTGTCAGATGTTCTCAGACCTTAAAAGTTTGTCAAAAGTTTGTCTAATGTTGAGACACACAGTAATATGCACAGTTAGATTTACTGAGTCTCTGGCTTTTAGATGAACGCTATCCTAATTTACATAGACAAAGTACAGTACATAGCAAAAAATCGTAGGTCTCTCTAAATATTTTATGTCATGACCAAGCAAGCTATAAGCTATAAAATAAAGAGAGTCACACACTCCATATATAACTCCCAGTAACTTATTGAGTAAATCGCCAACGTTTTGGCATCATTGTGCATTCTTCAGGGTAATGTCATGAATGCTTGAACCAGGTTATATAGACAAACAATGCAATTAGTGCAATCAATGACAATAGTGAGGGGTGTGTCAAAATTATTAAGTTCAAATCAAACATTATTTGTCACATGCGCCGAATACAACAAGTGTAGACCTTACAGTAAAATGTTTACTTACAAGCCCTTAACCAACAGTGCAGTTCAAGAAGAGTTAAGAAAATATTTACCAAATAAACTAAAGTAAAAAATAATAAAAAGTAACACAATAAATAACGAGGCTATATACAGGAGGTTACGCTTGCCGCGAGGTAGCAGAGAGAACAGTCTATGACTTGGGTGACTGGAGTCCCTGACAATTTTATGGGATTTCCTCTGACACCGCATATTATTTAGGTCTTGGATGGCAGGAAGCTTGGCCCCAGTGATGTACTGGGCTGTATGCACTACCCTCTGTAGCGCCTTACTGTCAGATGCTGAGCAGTTGCCATACCAGGCGGTGATGCAACTGGTCAGGATGCTCTCGATGGTGCAGCTGTAGAACCTTTTGAGGATCTCAGGACCCATGCCAAATCTTTTCAGTCACCTGAGGGGGAAAATGTTTTGTCATGCCTTCTTCACGACTGTCTTGGTGTGTTTGGACCATGATAGTTTGTGATGTGGCCACCAAGGAAATTAAAACTCTCGACCCGCTCCACTACAGCCCCGTTGATGTTAATGGGGGCCTGTTCGGCCCGTCTACGATCAGCTCCTTTGTCTTGCTCACATTGAGGTGAGAGGGTGTTATCCTGGCACCACACTTTCAGTTCTCTGACCTCCGCCTATAGGCTGTCTCATTGTTGTCGATGATCAGACCTTCCACTGTTGTGTCAACAGCAAACTTAATGATCATGTTGGAGTTGTGTTTAGCTGGGTGAACAGGGAGGACAGGAGGGGACAAAGTACACACCCCTGAGGGGCCCCAGTGTTGAGGATCAGCGTGGCAGATGTGTTGTTGCCTACCCTTACCACCTGGGGGCGGCCTGTCAGGAAGTCCAGGATCCAGTTGCAGAGGGAGGTGTTTAGTCCCAGGTTCCTTAGCTTAGTGATGAGCTTCATGGGCACTCTAGTGTTGAATGCTGAGCTGTAGTCAATGAACAGCATTCTCACATAGGTGTTCCTTTTGTCCAGGTGGGAAAGGGCAGTGTGGAGTGCGATTGAGATTGCGTCATCTGTAAGATCTGTTGGGGCGGTATGCAAATTGGAGTGGGTCTAGGGTAGCAGATGCTGTTGACGGGAGCCATGACCAGCCTTCAAAGCACTTCATGGCTACCGACGTGAGTGCTACGGGGTGGTAATCATTTATGCAGGTTACATTCGCTTCCTATTGCACAGGGTGGTCTGCTTGAAACATTGTAGATATTACAGACTCAGTCAGGGAGAGGTTGAAAAAGTCAGTGAAGACACTTGCCCCAGTTGGTCCACGCATGCTTTGAGTACACGTCTGGTAATCGGTCTGGCCCCACGGCTTTGTGAATGTTGACCTGTTAAAGGTCTTGCTCACATCGGCTACCGAGACCGTTATCACACAGTTATCCAGAACAGCTGGTGCTCTCGTACATGTGTAACCGATGTGAAATGGCTAGTTAGTTAGCGGTGGTGCGCGCTAATAGCGTTTCAATCGGGTAACATCACTCACTCTGAGACCTGAAGTAGTTGTTCCCCTTGCTCGGCAAGGGCCGTGGCTTTTGTAGCGCGATGGGTAACGATGCTTCGAGGGTGACTGTTGTCTGTGTGCAGAGGGTCCCTGGTTCAAGGCGAGGAGAGGGACGGAAGCTAAACTGTTACACATGCTTCAGTGTTGCTTGCCTCAAAGCAAGCATAAAAAGCATTTAGCTCGTCTGGTAGGCTCGCGTTACTGGGCAGGTCATGTCTGGGTTTCCCTTTGTAGTCCGTAATAGTTTTCAAGCCCTGCCACATCCGATGAGCGTCAGAGCCGGTGTAGTAGGATTCAATCTTAGTCCTGTATTGACACTTTGCTTGTTTGATGATTCGTCTGAGAACATAGCAGGATTTCTTATAAGCGTCCAGATTAGTGTCCCGCTTCTTGAAAGCGGCAGCTCTAGCCTTTAGCACAATGCGGATGTTGCCTGTAATCCATGGCTTCTGGTTTGGATATATACGTACGGTCACTGTGGGGACGACATCGTCGATGACTGAGGTGGTATACTCATCAATGCCATTGGATGAATCTCGGAACATATTCCAGTCTGTGCTAGCAAAAAAGTCCTGTAGCATAGTATCCGCGTCCTCTGACCACTTCCATGTGGAGCGAGTCACTGGTACTTCCTGCTTTAGTTTTTGCTTGTAAGCAGGAATCAGGAGAATAGAATTATGGACAGAGCTTTGTATGATTATCTGTGTGGAGTAAAGGTGGTGTAGAGTTTTTTCCCTCTGGTTGCACGTGACATGCTTGTAAACATTTTGTAAAACTGATTTAAGTTTGCCTACATTAAAGTCACCGGCCACTAGGAGCGCCGCTTCTGGATGAGCATTTTCTTGTTTGCTTATGACCTTATAGAGTTGGTTGAGTGCGGTCTTAGTGCCAACATCGGTCTATGGTGGTAAATAGACGGCTACTGTCACGTCCTGACCAGCAGGTGGAGTAGGTGTTAAGTGTTGGTCAGGGCGTGGCAGAAGAAGTTGGGTTTTCTTTGTCTGTCTAGGTTGGGTGTTCTCATGTAGAGGTAATTGGGGTGGACTTCCAATTGAAGGCAGCTGTGTGGTGTTGCCTTTGATTGGAAGTCCTATTAGTTGGGTGTGTTTGTCTGTGTGTTTGTGGGGAATTGTTGTGAGCACTGCTTGTTTGGTTTAGCCTGCCACACGTCACATTGTGAGTATTGTTTGTTGTTTTGTTTTTTCTCAAGTGGATACTTTACATGTTTTATCAGTAATAAACATGAGTGTCCACAATCCCGCTGCGCCTTGGTCCTCCTTCAACGACAATCGTGACAGCTACGAATAATGTAGATGAGAACTCTCTTGGTAGATAGTGTGGGCTACAGCTTATCATAAAGTTCTCTACCTCAGGCAGGCGAGCAATACCTCAAAACTTCTTTCATATTAGACATCGCCCCTCGTTCACCAGATGTAGTTCTCTGTTCTGCCAGTGAGTGCATGGAAAATCCCACCAGCTCTATATCCTTGTCGTCGCGTTCGCCACAAACTCTGTGAAACATAAGATATTACAGTTTTTAATGTCCCATTGGTAGGATAATCTTAATCGTAGGTCATCAATTTTATTTTCCAATGATTGCACGTTAGCCAATAGAACGGATGGCAGTGAGAGTTTACTCGCTCGCCTACAGATTCTCAGAAGGTAGCCTGACTGCATCCCTTTTTCTCTGTCTTTCTTCACGCAAATGATGGGATTGGGCCTGTTCCTGGGAAAGCAGTATATCCTTCTTGTCAGACTCGTTAAAGGAAAAAGCTTCTTCCAATTCGAAGTCAGTAATCGCTGTTCTGATGTCCAAGAAGTAATTTTCGGTCATAAGAGACAGTAGCAGCAACATTATGTACATAATAAGTAAAAAAAATTTGTTACAAACAATGCAAATAAACTAACAAAATAGCACAGTTGGTCAGGAGAAGGCGTCAGCCATCCTCTTCGTCAGTAAATTAATTCAGTGGTTTGTTCAAGCTATGCTAGGCGCTCAGTATCGCATCGCCCTGTCTGGTCAATCCATGTTCATATGTGTGGGATTTATTTATTTATATGAATTGCAAATCTAAAAAACATGTATTATTTGGAAAATGTTTTGCGTCCTGGGGAGTTATATAGAACCTGGTGTCTGATAGGCTGACCACACCGCTCGCGTCGTGTGCGCTCGCGATGCAAAATAAATTATTGAAATCTATGTTATTCAATTATTGCCCCCCACACTGCTCGCAATCATCAACGAGCGTCTGCATTACCAAGGGCTAAAATAGAACTCCTTTTCTATTTCTGACGCAGATCGCACTGCACGTCCTGCCCTCTCCCATCTCCCTCATTGGTTTATAGAAGCAGGTACCATGTGCCATCTCCTCATTGATTATACCCACGTGGGTGATTGAAAGACGAACTGTGTTGCCGGTCGCTGTAGTAATACTATGAAAGTTTAGATGCCAATCACCATATAAGTTCAAAGATGAAAAAGCCTGGAAGGAGAGAGATGACTAGAAACGATTCGGTTGACCGTTTTATGTGTGGATTAATTGTCAGAGTAGAGGAGCTTGTGCATTTCAGGTAAAATAACAACTCAATGTTTATATCCCAGGACAAATTAGCTAGCAACAGCAAGCTAGCTAAATAGGACAAATTAGCTAGCAAGTGCAAACTAACTAGCTAACTTGCCATAAATGTTTAATGCTTTTCGACCTGTTCCCAAATTAATGTAATTGGTTCAGAGTTTGTTTTGATATTTTACGCGTTTGGTGTAGGTGAACAAAGTACATTTATACACGATGGCACACGATTGCTCAGGCGCGCAGCCGGTTTGGGTTCCCGTGTTAGGCAGAGAGGAAGTTTGATACCATACTTACCATAACTTACCTGCGTTAGTCAG
The DNA here is from genome assembly GCF_901001165.1 of Salmo trutta. Taxonomy (NCBI): domain Eukaryota; kingdom Metazoa; phylum Chordata; class Actinopteri; order Salmoniformes; family Salmonidae; genus Salmo; species Salmo trutta. Next base: position 8,282,641 of record NC_042977.1, read on the forward strand.
TCATTTCCTCTCTGGTAACATGAGCAGAAACCCCCTCCATTGAGCATAGGATTCCTCACATTGCTAAGTACACTGATGTAACCATGCATAGCTATTGCAATTATTATTCTAAAAAACCAGTTGTCAGTTTTTTTTGGGGGGAAGGAAATCTAAAGAATCCTGTGGGAACATAGATTCTACGTCCCAAATGGCACCCTATTCCCTATATAATGAACCACTTTTAACTAGAGCCCTATGGGGCCTGGTCAAAGTAGTGCACTATATAGGGGAATAGGGTGCCATTTGGAAGCCATCCAGAGAGTGAGGGTGAATGCTTTACTAGGTAGTGCTGCTACTTCTACTGTCAGAAAGGCCCCAGTTGTAAGGCATGTAGATGAAGCACCCGATGGCCATGAAATATTCATAAGGCCATAAGAGGTTGTGGTGATTACAAGAGAGGAAGATGACCATGGAGGGAGCCATGAGGAGTCTGCTGTCCCAAGGCCTGTATGCACTGGACATACTGTGAGTATAGAAATGAAATAGGTAGATCTGATACCACTAGGGTACAGTATTATTACAGTAATCGTGATTATAGGGGGGGTCGGATAATGATGTAAGACTAGGTGGTGAGAAAAGACTGGGAAGGAGAAAAAGAGGATGCCCGACTTGTAGTCTGTACTGCAGTCAGCATAAGAAATGGAATGAATAGAACATAGAAACAAAACATACCTGCCAATTTGGTTGGCTATTTTTAACACTAATCTGAAATGATTTAATTGATTCCTTGCAGTGTGCTTATCACAACCAATACAGGGAGAGCCTTTATCAATTCTCAGTGCCAGATGCAACACCAATGCATCCTTAATGGTAAATATGAAGTGTTCCATGCATACATTACATTCTCCCGTTTTACACCTACCTACCTACCTACCTACCTACCTACCTACCTACCTACCTACCTACCTACCTACCTACCTACCTCTTCCGGTGTCGGTGGAGCTGACCTGGAACTAGTGGACTGTGCCCAGATGCACTGAACCTGTGAGGCGTGTTCTGCTCCCAATGACTTGAAAGAGCTTGCAGGGGGCCTCGGTCACCATGGTATGGCCCATCCGTCACCCCAGGCGGCATGCCGCTCTCCTGGAACTGGCTTTAGATGAGCCCTAAAGACTACAAACGCAACAGGACATGTCTGTGTTTAGAAAACATACACAGATACGCAGCGCAAACACGCATACACACAACACATGTACCCAAATGCGCACACACAGACCACACATCAGGTTTCACCTATATTAATTTAGCAGTGGCGGGTTCATAATATTGTATTTCTTAATTTGTTGTGTCCATCATCCATTTCGTATGATATGTTATGAATTACAATTCGTATGATGTTACGAATTACAATTTGTACAATATGTTACGAATTGCAATTCGTACAATAAGTTACAAATTTGCTAAATGTATACGTTACAAATTCCAATTTGTAGCTAATGTTAGCTAGGTGGCTAATGCTAACATAAACTAGGTGCTAACATTAGCTAGGCAAGGGGTTAAGGTTAGGGGAAGGGTTAGCTAGCATGCTAAGTAGTTGAAAAGTAGCTAAAAAGTAGTAAGAGTTGTAAAGTGCTAAAATGCTAATGTTGTCTGTGATGAGATTCGAACACAAAACCTTTGTGGGTTGCTAGATATTCACATTATATGCCTACCCATCCACCCTGACCAACCACCCTACTTTTTTTGCCTTAAAGCGCCTTCTGTCTTATGTAATCATATCAAACGTAAAATCTTATACAAGTGAGTGTCCCGGATTTACATTTTATTTATTATGTCTAGTCTATGAGACCTGGCTGAATCCAGAGAGGTATCCTACTAATCAGGTTTGAGAGTTAGTGAGGTAACTTCGGTCAACTCTGAGTTCAACTCAGGATAATCAGTTATAAGAATATGGCATCAACGAATCCTTCAGAACTAACCTGCTCCGGGACAGGCTAACTCAGGGCTAACTCCACTTATCCTGAAAAAGTATCTGAGCCGTGAATTGAGGACCAATGAAATCAGATTCCCTCCCTCTCTCAAAGATAGTCATCATCATTTGAGGAAGAAGACTGATAAAATATTTTGTTAATTCCATTTTTTGTATGTAAAGAAATAGTAAAATGTTTAAAATTCCTTTCACATTATTTAGTAAGGACAGAATGCATTTGAAACTTCACGCGCTGTAAAACTTTTGTATGACAAATAAAATTGGAATTATTATGATAAATTGATTTTATTGAAGGAGTGGGGGAAAAAGGCAGCATTAACGACTGTCATGATGTGGCCCTCTTTGGGTATAGCGAGTGCCTTCCCCCTCTCTCCCTCTTACACCCAGGTTCTGTTATCTCAGGTCGTAAATTCCTGGAAGAGACTCTCTCCCTCATGCAGTATAGAGAGAGAAAGCTTCACAGTAGAACAAAGGAATTTCTTCTACATCACAGTACTTGAGAACTGAATAATATCCATGTTTTGGAGAATGTGTAAACGGTCGGTGGAGAAACCAGCTACGACTGGTCTGTTTTGTTTTATGATTGTGACCTCACGAAAGACAATACAGCCACATTACCATAACTCTGTTTATACAGGAGCCTCCGTTATGCGGCTTGCATCTAATTATTGTATAAAATGAATGAGTAAAGATGAAACTATTTGTGAAATTGTGTAATGTGATTTTAAACCGTTAATGTGAGAGAATTGTATTCCCTTTAAAGTATAACTAAGTCATTGGCCCGCCCCATGAGCACAGACATTGATCTGGCGTCATGGGACAGCCCTTTTCTACTGTTACGAATATAACCCCCACCTGAAGGAATTAACTTCAGATCATACCTCGATCACAGAGGGGGCGAAGGTTTGAGTATAGACCACAAAAACCTATAAGCTAAGGTTGTAATGGTTGTTGAAACTCTGAGACTATCGATTCCGACAGAATAAGAGCAAATCTTCGATACTAATTACTAGTCTGCAGCTAAAAGTTATGTCGACCTGAAATGCGAAGACTGACAACCGCCGAACATCTATTCTATAAGAACATTTCTGAATGGGACTCTTAAGTATCCATTCTAACCACAAAAGACTTCATGGGAGAGAGAGAGGCTTTGAACTTTCCAACAGAAAGACGGACGATTCCAACAGAGATCACGACGACACACTGAGCGTAAATATATATATTGATTGCAATTATTCCCGAATGAGTGAGCGTTCATGTGCAAAGGATTGGCATTTCAACTATAATACACTGCTCCAAAAAATAAAGGGAACACTAAATAACACATCCTAGATCTGAATGAATGAAATAATCTTATTAAATACTTTTTTTCTTTACATAGTTGAATGTGCTGACAACAAAATAACAAAAAAGAATCAATGGAAATCCAATTTATCAACCCATGGAGGTCTGGGATTTGGAGTCACACTCAAAATTAAAGTGAAAACCACACTACAGGCTGATCCAACTTTGATGTGTAATGTCCTTAAAACAAGTCAAAATGAGGGCTCAGTAGGTTGTTGGCCTCCACGTGCCTGTATGACCTCCCTACAACACCTGGGCATGCTCCTGATGAGTGGCGGATGGTCTCCTGAGGGATCTCTCCCAGACAGGACTAAAGCATTCGCCAACTCCTGGACAGTCCGTGGTGCAACGTGGCGTTGGTGGATGGAGCGAGACATGATGTCCCAGATGTGCTCAATTGGATTCAGTCTGGGAGAACGGGCGGGCCAGTCCATAGCATCAATGCCTTCCTCTTGCAGGAACTGCTGACACACTCCAGCCACATGAGGTTAGCATTGTCTTGCATTAGGAGGAACCAGGGCCAACCGCACCAGCATATGGTGCTCACAAGGGGTCGAGGATCTCATCTCGGTACCTAATGGCAGTCAGGCTACATCTGGCGAGCACCATGGAGGGCTGTGTGGCCCCCCCAAAGAAATGCCACCCCACAACATGACTGACCCACCACCAAACTGGTCATTAGGAGATGTGTGCAGGCAGCAGAACGTTCTCCACGGCGTCTCCAGACTCTGTCACGTCTGTCACATTGGCTCAGTGTGAACCTTGCTTCATCTGTGAAAGAGCACAGGGCGCCAGTGGCGAATTGTGCCAATCTTGGTGTTCTCTGGCAAATGCCAAAACGCCTGCACGGTGTTGGGCTGTAAGCACAACCCCCACCTGTGGACGTCCGGGCCCTCATACCACCCTCATGGAGTCTGTTTCTGACCGTGAGGCAGACACAGCACATTTGTGGCCTGCTGGAGGTCATTTTGCAGGGCTGGCTCGTGGCAGTGCTCCTCCTGCTCCTCCTTCACAAAGCGGATGGTAACGGGCCTGCTGCTGGGTTTGGTGCCCTCCTACGGACCTCCTCCACGTCTCCTGAGTACTGGCCTGTCCACTGGGTAGGCCTCCATGCTCTGGACACTACGCTGACAGACACAGCAAACCTTCTTGCCCACAGCTCGCATTGATGTGCCATCCTTGGATGAGCTGCACTACCTGAGGCCACTGTTGGGTCGTGAGACTCCATCCTCATGGCTACCACTAGTGTGAAAGCACCGCCAGCATTCAAAAGTGACCAAAACATCAGCCAGGAAGCATAGGAACTGAGAAGTGGTTCTGTGGTCACCACCTGCAGAACCAGTCCTTTATTGGGGGTGTCTTGCTAATTGCCTATAATTTCCACCTGTTGTTATTCCATTTGCAACAACAGCATGTGAAATTTATTGTCAATCAGTGTTGCTTCCTAAGTGGACAGTTTGATTTCACAGAAGTGTGATTGACTTGGAGTTACATTGTGTTGTTTAAGTGTTCCCTTTATTTTTTGAGCAATGTATTTATCAACTGTGTAGTGACTTTTGTCTTTCTCGCCCTTCTCAGTACACAACCACTTCCTTTTGTCCACCAAGCCGCCATATCGGCTTAACCCACTAGGGCACATCCCCTATCATTTCCTTGTAACCATATCTAGTGTTTGTTTGTTTGTTTATGCATTTCTGTGATTATTTAGTTAGTTAGTAAATAAATGATTAAGACAATTGATGTATGGATGATTCATAGTGAAGGCTGGTTCGTGCAGATAACCAACCATTTACAACGCTTGGAATGAGACTAAAGAGGTAAGAGTAATTCATTAATTAGAAGACTAATTGATCAGATATTAAAATATCTGAAAAGTATATTAGGAAAATTATAACTTCGTAATCTGAAGATTTTCCTTGGTGCCCCGACTTCCTAGTTAATTACATTTGCATGATTAGTTTAATCATGTAATAATAATTACAGAGAATTGATTGATAAAATAAGTCTTCACTTAATGATGCTAAAGACCACGACAACGATAAGTAATAAAATAAAGATGGCACTTCTAAAACCCTTTTCACACCATAGCCTGCTGAATTTGCCAAATAACTTTTCCTTCATTTATATTTTGCCGCAAATTAAAATGTGGCACTGACTTGCCCACGGATTGAAGTTTCAGCATTGTCTCAATGAAGAGTTTGGCATTTTACTACCGTAAATTCTCGGACTATAAGCCGCAACTTTTTTCCCAGGCTTTGAACCTCGCAGCTTAAACAATGACATGGCTAATATATGGATTTTTCCCGCTTTCAATTTTTTTTCTCCAAAAAAACACATTCTGTGACGTGCTCAGTTTTTTGCCGGCATGAAGCTTTCATTAGACCAATGAAATTGCCGAACGGGTTAAGGTCAAACAACTTTTTTGTTTACTGTTTAGATTAAATCGAGCGCTCTCAAACTTCCCATCATTCTGATTACGGTAGTCATTTTGTCACCCTTATCATGGCAAAGACACGGAGAAATGCATATGATGCAGCTTTCAAGTTGAAGGCGATTGATCTGGCTTTTGGAAAAGGATGAGTCGATGATAAGACGTTGGAAACAGCAGCGTGAGGAATTGACTAAAGCTTACTGCTAATTTTTAATTTTTTGTTACAAGCCATGTTTCGTTAAAGCCTATTTATTTTTGTTACAAGCCGTGTTTCGTTAAAGCCTGTGTAAAGTTAATTTGTTTCAATGTACCGGTAGGCACCTGCGGCTTATAGACATGTGCGGCTTATTTATGTTCAAAATACAAATTTTTTAAAATTCAGTGGGTGCGGCTTATATTCAGGTGCGCTCAATAGTCCGGAAATGACGGTAGTCCAGTTACAAGCCTGCTAGAGTTAACGGCAGGCGGAGAAGTATTATCCACCGTCGTAGTACGGCTGAAGCCTGAGCTGGAATGTGAAGCCAACTGAAGCTAGTTAGCTTTAGAAAACTCTGAGTAGGCCTCCCAAGTGGTGCAACGGTCTAAGGCACTGCATCGCAGTGCTAGAGGCTTCACTACATACCCGGGTTCTATTCTGGGCTGTATCACAACCGGCTGTGATCGGGAGTCCCATAGGAGGGCGCACAATTGGCCCAGCGCTGTCCGGGTTAGGGGAGGGTTTGGCCGGGGTGGAAACACATTAATGCACAAATATTGATATAATAACCATCTCCATCTTATCGAAGTAAACTTGAGTCATGCGATGATAAGTGTGGTCCTACCACTACGACTTAGGAAGAATGCAGTTTATCAGACTACAGTATTCAGACCACTTTGACTTTTTCCACATTGTGTTATGTTACAGCCTTATTCTAAATTGATAAAACTAGGGGCGTTTTCCTGATCAATTTATACACAATACCCCCACAATGACAAAGCAAAAACGTTTTTTTTGCGCACATTTATTAAAAAAACTAAAATGTCACAATTACATAAGTATTCAGACCCTTTACTCAGCACTTTGTTGAAAAGCCTTGGCAGCGATTACAGCCTCGAGTCTTCTTGGGGTATGATGCTACAAGCTGGGCACACCTGTATTTGGGGAGTTTCTCCCATTCTTCTCTGCAGATCCTCTCAAGTTCTGTCAGATTGGATGGGAAGTGTCGCTGCACAGCTATTTCATGTCTCTCCAGAGATGTTCGATCGGGTTCAAGTCCGGACATTCAGAGACTTGTCCCGAAGCACTCCTGCGGTCTTGGCTCTGTGCTTAGGGTCGTTGTCCTGTTGGAAGGTGAAACTTCACCCCAGTCTGAGGTACTGAACGCTCAGTAGCAGGTTTTCATCAAGGATCTCTTTGTACTTTGCTTAGTTCATTTTTCCCTCGACCCTGACTAGTCTCCCAGTCCCTGCCTCCAAAAAACATCCCCACAGCATGATGCTGCCAACATCATGCCTCACCGTAGGGATGGTGCCATTCGTGACGCTTGGCATTCAGGCCAAAGAGTTCAATCTTGGTTTCATCAGACCAGAGCATCTTGTTTTTCATTGTCTGAGAGTCCTTTAGGTGCCTTTTGGCAAACACCAAGCGGGTTGTCAATTCCTGAGGAGTGGCTTCAGTCTGGCCACTGAAAGGCCTGATTGGTATAGTGCTGCAGAGATAGTTGTCCTTCTGGAAGGTTCTCCCATCTCCACAGAGGAACTCTAGAGCTCTGTCAGAGTGACCATCGAGGTCTCCAGATCTCTGCCTATAATTGTTTTTATTTTTAATACATTTGCAAACATTTCTAAAAAACTGTTTTTAGATTGTGTGTAGATTGATGAGGGAAATGATTTATTTAATCCATTTTAGAATAAGGCTGTAATGTAACAAAATGCGGAAAAGGGGAAGGGGTCTGAATAGTTTCCGAATTCACTCTAAATTATGATGAACTTTACAGGGTGGTGAAAGTGCATGGTGATGAGCTTGATGCTCCTTTCTAATAAATATTTAGGGTCTTATTCTGGTGACATGATGATCGAAGCTTGGCTGCCATTTGACAAATAAAATCATCTTGCTCTTTTGTCCATTCAAATCTCATCATGTAGGTAGGCTATACCCTAACCTAACGATGCAGGCTTGGCTATACCCGATCTGAGCTGTTGGCTAGCGCTATATAATGCAACATTTTATCGACAAAATCCATCTTTAGAGTTGAAAATGTGATGTAAACCAATTTAACTGGGGATAGGCCCCTTTTATCTCAATTTCCGCCTGAATGACGTACCCAAAGTAAACTGCCTGTTGCTCAGGCCCTGAAGCCAAGATATGCATATAATTGGTACCATTGGAAAGAAAAAACGTTCAAGTTTGTAGAAATGTTAAATAATGTAGGAAAATATACACATAGATATGGTACGAGAAAATCCAAAGAAAAACCAACAGGATTTTTGGGGGGAAAGAGACCATCCTCTTAGAATGGCAAGTATAAGGTCATATTGAAAATTAGCTCCCTGGATGCAATTCCTATGGCTTACACAGGGTGTCAGCAGTCTATGTTCAAGGTTTCAGGCTTGTAACTTCAAAAACAAATACGAAATATCAGTTTCAGTACAGGGACACAGTCTTGGAAATTAGTGTTTGCGCGTGCCATGAAGACAGGACGCACCTGCTAAAATCGGTTTCCAATTGAACATACTTTTCCATAAGAAACTATTATAGTTGATTCCATTTTAGGGTATCTGAGGAGTGAATAGAAATGTATTTTGACTTGTTGAAGACAAATTTTATGGGTAGATTTCGGATTCCTTTCTCTGCATGTGAACGAGTGGATTACTCAAATCGATGGCGCCAACTAAACTGACTTTTTGGATATAAAGAAGGATTATTTTAACAAAACGACACTACATGTTATAGCTGGGACACTTGGATGACAAATCAGAGAAAATTTTCAAAAGTGAACATTTAATCGCTATTTGTGAATTTATGAAACCTGTGCCGGTGGAAAAATATTTTGATGTGGAGCGCCGACCTCAAAACAATCGCATGGCATGGTTTCCACCTAATAGCTACTGTAAATCAGACAATGCAGTAGATTAACAAGATTAAGCTTTCAACCGATGTAAGCCACTTATAGTACCTATAATATCCATAATTTGTATGATTATTATTTGAATTGCGCACCCTCCAGTTTCACCGGAAGTTGTCCCGCTAGCGGACGCCTACGAAGCTTGGCTGCCATTTGACAAATAAAATAATCTTGCTCTTTTGTCTATAAAAATCACATCGCGTAGGTAGGCTATACCCTAGCCTAACGATGCAGGCTTGGCTATACCCGCTCTGTATCTGCGAGCTGTTGGCTAGCGCTATATAATATATAATAACATTTTTATATCAACAAATCCATCTGTAGAGATGAAAATGTGATGAAAACAAAGGTAACTTTTATTTTTATTCGGTGCTTAGGAATTTAACTTCAAAAAGTATTTTTTTATGTACACTACTTCATTAAGCACAGCCTTTTATCTGCAACTAGACAGTTTGGTGGAAACACTAATCTGGTGGGAAAATGTGCATATTGTTTTTATGCAGATTTTAGAATATTCGCAAGAGAAATCTGTTGCCAGCAGGTCGTTTTCAATAAAACGTCACCATAAGGTGTAGAGCGTTCGATTTGCATGTTGGGGGGCAAGGAGACTCGGAGACCTTTTGATCGTTGTAGAAATCCTTCCCGCATCTTCATTCGCTTGAGGACTTCACGCACAACACATCAGCAGTCTGTGACCAGGCAAAAAACCTTTCCAAGCCAAACCTTCATAACATAACTGCTAACCGCTACACACAGCCAACATCATTGTCACCATATTAACGTCATAGTCAACATAGCTACTAGAACTATGCTACAATCATGCCAGTACAGTGTACAGTCCAGCAGCAAACAGTTTAGCAGTTACACAATACATAGCAATAAATGAATAACCAAAAGCTTACCTGACTTGGAAGAGCTCAGTTTTGGATAACCATCGCCAGCTAGCTAAATTAGCATCCCTCTCTGTTTGAGACTGTGTTTGATAGGCTAAACTAGCTAGCTCCATTCGCTTGCTAAGTAAGTTGAAAGTGAAAAATTATCTGATCCTTTGATGGGTGGACAACATGTCAGTCATGCTGCAAGAGCTCTGGTTATCCGACTCAGGGATATGAACCAGATGCAGGACACAGGCGGTAGATGGGTCGGTATCAGAATATTTATTATAACCAAGGGGCAGGCAAAAGGGTAGGTCAAGGCAGGCAGAGGTTCGTAGTCCAAGGTAAAGTCCCAAGGGACAGAACGGCAGGCAGGCCTCAGGGTAAGGGCATGCAGAAAGGTGGATTTAATCTGGTTACTACTCCTGCCCAGTAACTAGAATATGGATATAATTTGATTTGATTTGATTTGGATAGAAAACACCCTAAAGTTTCTAAAACTGTTTGAATGGTGTCTGTGAGTATAACAGAACTCATTTGGCAGGCCAAAACCTGAGAGATTCCAAACAGGAAGCGCTCTCTCGGACCTTTCATGGCCTTATTGATCATCTCTAACAAAAACAGGGATCTCTGGCATGACGTGACATTTTCTAACGCTCCCATAGGCTCTCAGAAGGCGCCAGAAAGCTGAATCGTGGCTTTGCAGCCCATGGCTGAAAAACAGTAGAGCATTTTGATAGTGGTCGATCTGAGGACAATGGGAGTCGACTCCATGTTTACTTTCTCTCTCTTTGAACGAAAACCACCACTCCCGGTCGGAATATTATCGCTTTTTTACGAAAATAATGGCATAAAAATTGATTTTAAACAGCGGTTGACATGCTTCGAAGTACGGTAATGGAATATTTAGAATTTTTTTGTCACGAAACGCGTCGGGCGCATGACCCTTATTTACCCTTCGGATAGTGTCTTGAACGCACGAACAAATGCCGCTATTTGGATATAACTATGGATTATTTGGGACCAAACCAACATTTTATTGAAGTAGAAGTCCTGGGAGTGCATTCTGACGAAGAACAGCAAAGGTAATAACATTTTTCTTATAGTAAATCTGACTTTGGTGAGGGCTAAACTTGGTGGGTGTCTAAATGGCTAGCCCTGTGATGCCGGGCTATCTACTTAGATATTGCAAAATGTGCTTTCACCGAAAGCTATTTTAAAATCGGACATAGCGAGTGCATATAGGAGTTCTGATCTATAATTCTTAAAATAATTTTATGTTTTTTGTGAACGTTATCGTGAGTAATTTAGTAAATTCACCGGAAGTGTTCGGTGGGGAATGCTAGTCACATGCTAGTCACATGCTAATGTAAAAAGCTGGTTTTGTATAAATATGAACTGGATTGACAAAACATGCATGTATTGTATACATAATGTCCTAGGTGTGTCATCTGATGAAGATCATCAAAGGTTAGTGCTGCATTTAGCTGTGGTTTGGGTTTATGTGACATTATATTCTAGCTTGAAAAATGGGTGTCTGATTATTTCTGGCTGGGTACTCTGCTGACATAATCTAATGTTTTGCTTTCGTTGTAAAGCCTTTTTGAAATCGGACAGTGTGGTTAGATTAACGAGAGTCTTGTCTTTAAAATGGTGTAAAATAGTCATATGTTTGAGAAATTGAAGTAATAGCATTTCTAAGGTATTTGAATATCGCGCCACAGGATTACACCGGCTGTTGAGTAGGTGGGACGCAAGCGTCCCACCTAGCCCATAGATGTTAACAAACAACTGGTTTTCCAGGAGGCGCTGGAAGACTTGTCGGACAAGGATGTCGTCGAGATAGACAAACACAAACCTGTTCAACATGTCACGGAGCACATTGTTGACCAGGGCCTGGAACACTGTGTTGGTCAGACCAAACGGCATAACCAGGTACTCGTATTGTCCACTAGCCGCGTTGAAGGCTGTCTTCCACTCATCTCCTTCCCGTATCTGAACCAGGTGGTAGGCGTTCCGAAGGTCCAACTTTGAAAAGATAGTCGCCCCCTAGAGAAGCTCGAAAGCCGAGGAGTGGTAGCGGGTACTGATTTTTTACAGTGATGTCATTGAGGCCCTGGTAGTCGATACATGGGCGCAGGATTTTGTCCTTCTTCTCCACAAAGAAAAACCCTACGCTGGCAGGGGAGGCAGAAGGACGCATGATCCCGGCATCTAGAGAGTCCTCAATGTATACCATGGTCTTGGTCTCCGGGCCAGTGAGGGAATTTTTTTACATTTTTTATTTCACCTTTATTTAACCAGGTAGGCAAGTTGAGAACAAGTTCTCATTTACAATTGCGACCTGGCCAAGATAAAGCAAAGTAGTTCGACAACATACAACAACACAGAGTTACACATGGAGTAAAACAACATACAATCAATGATGCAGTAGAAAAAAATAAGACTATATACAATGTGAGCAAATGATGTGAGATAAGGGAGGTAAAGGCAAAAAAATGCCATGGTGGCAAAGTAAATAAAGTATAGCAAGAAAAACACTGGAATGGTAGATTTGTAGTATGAAGAAAGTTCAAAGTTAAAATATAAATAATATGGTGCAAAGGAGCAAAATAAATAAAATAAATAAATACAGCAGGGGAAGAGGTAGTAGTTTGGGCTAAATTATAGATGGGCTATGTACAGGTGCAGTGATCTGTGAGCTGCTCTGACAGCTGGTGCTTAAAGCTAGTGAGGGAGATAAGTGTTTCCAGTTTCAGAGATTTTTGTAGTTCGTTCCAGTCATTGGCAGCAGAGAACTGGAAGGAGAGACGACCAAAGGAGGAGTTGGCTTTAGGGGTGACCAGAGAGATATACCTGCTGGAGCGCGTGCTACAGGTGGGTGCTGCTATGGTGACCAGTGAGCGGAGATAAGGGGGGACTTTACCTAGCAGGGTCTTGTAGATGACCTGGAGCCAATGTGTTTGGCGACGATTATGAAGCGAAGGCCAGCCAACGAGAGCGTACAGGTCGCAGTGGTGGGTAGTATATGGGGCTTTGGTGACAAAACGGATGGCACTGTGATAGACTGCATCCAGCTTGTTGAGTAGGGTATTGGAGGCTATTTTGTAAATGACATCGCCGAAGTCGAGGATTGGTAGGATGGTCAGTTTTACGAGGGTATGTTTGGCAGCATGAGTGAAGGATGCTTTGTTGCGAAATAGGAAGCCAATTCTTGATTTCACTTTGGATGGAGATGATTGATGTGAGTTTGGAAGGAGAGTTTACAGTCTAACCAGACACCTAGGTATTTGTAGTTGTCCACAAATTCTAAGTTAGAACCGTCCAGAGAAGTTATGCTGGACGGGCGGGCAGGTGCAGGCAGCGATCGGTTGAAGAGCATGCATTTAGTTTTACTTGTGTTTAGGAGCAGTTGGAGACCACGGAAGGAGAGTTGAATGGCATTGAAGCTAGTCTGGAGGGTTGTTAACACAGTGTCCAAAGAAGGGCCAGAAGTATACAGAATGGTGTCGTCTGCGTAGAGGTATAAAGCCGCCCCTGAAGTGGTGTGGTCCTGCATTCCCACAGGCGTCCATTGATCCTTATAGTCGATGCTATGAGGGAGTTGGGGTCCCTGGGTAACTCCCGGGCTGCGAGCTCGTCTTTGATTTCCTCCAATAATCCATGAAGGAAGGTGTCGAACAGGGACTCCGGGTTCCAGGCACTCTCGGCAGCCAGCGTGTGAAAGTCTACCACGTAGTCTGCCATACTGTGGGAGTCTTGATGCAGAAGAAGTAGCTTCCGAGGCGCCTCTCTCCCGGACACCAGGGAATTGAACATCTTCCTTACCTCCGCCACAAAATCCTCCAGACTAAGGCAAAGAGCGGATTTCTGATCCTACACCGCAGTATCCCAAGTGAGCGCCCTTCCAGACATCAGCGTTATAAGATACGCTATCTTTGATCGATCTGAAGGAAACAAAGAGGGCTGTAACTCAACGATGAGGGAGCACTGGGAGAGAAACAGCCGGCAGGTTCCAGAATCTCCAGCATAGCGCTCCAGAGGAGGAAAGCAAGGTTCTCGGGAAGCCGGGGTTGGCTGGGGAGAAGCATCGCTAGTAGTGAGGTTACTGAGCACCCGGGAGGCTTCCGTTGTGGCTTGCTCCAGTAATGAGTTGAACATATGGTCATGGCGTTCCTCCAAGGTATGGAGTCCCTCCATAAGGTTCTGAAGTAGCTCATCGTGTCTTCCAATGGTGGCTCCTTGTAGGGAGACAGCGTTGTGGAGCTGGTCTGAGTCTGCTGGGTCAGTCATGGCCTGTTTGTACTATCACGACTCAGGATATGACCCAGATGCAGACACAGTAGGCGGATGGTTCGGTTCTCAGAATATTTATTAAAACCAGGGGGCAAGCAAAAGGGTAGGTCGAGGGCAGGCAGAGGTTCGTAGTCCAAGGCAGAGTCAAAAAGGGACAGAACGGCAGACAGGCTCAGGGTTAGGGCAGGCAGAAAGGTCGGAACCAGGAAGACTAAAGACTAGAAAACAAGATCTAGAGAACTGGAGAACATGGGAAACACGATGGTAAGACGTGACAAAACTAAAGAAAACTGGCAACAGACAAACAGAAAACGCATGTATAAATACACAGGGGATAATGGAGAAAAATAGGTGACACCTTGGGGGGGTGGAGACAAGCACAAGACAGGTGAAACAGATCAGGGTGTGACACTAGTAGGTTGGAGGAAGTCCTCTGGAAGTTGTCATAATTACTGTGTAATTATATGGAAGGGGGTGAGAACCATGAGCCTCCTAGGTTTAGTATTGAAGACAATGTACTCAGAGGAGGACTGAAACTAGCTGTCCTCCGGCTACACCATGGTGCTGCTCTACAGAATGCTGTTGAGGCTACTGTAGACTTTCATTGCAAAACAGTGTGTTTTAATAAATGATTTGGTGACATGAATATATTTAGCATAGATTTATAAAATGTTAACTATTTTTATTTTTATGAGGATGAGGATGGTCCTCCCCTTCTTCTGAGGAGGAGCCTCCACTACACAATACAACTCCTCATCCACTACAATAGGAAAGGAAAACCTTGTCTAAGCAACCCAGTCACTCACAATGCTTGAAAAGTATTTCTGCGTGGTATACAATACACCGTTATGGCCGACTGGGTTGTAGTCAGGCCTACAAATTTCTGATTATTCCATGCAAAACAATTGCCCACATTTAGCTCTATCGTCAAAGTTATACCGCAAGTAACTGTATGCTTTTCATGATCAGTAAACATCAATTGATCATGTAATTTCAGATATGTAGGGTAGCATCATGATACCTCTCAATATTGGCCACCATTAATTGAATATTTCAGTGATATAAAATAAAAGTAAACTATACCTGACATGTATGAGTGGTTTAGGTTAACTTCTTATCTTTTTTGGGCTCTGCCTGTCAAACAGCAGAAGGGCGCATTTGCTGTGGTACTGTTAGCTGATAATGTTTACTTTGTAAGCTACCGGTAGAAACTTTGTACAGATGGCTAAACATATGGTGAGTGGTAAGTAGACCTAATGTACTTTTTCTAAAACCCACGGAGGCCTACCTAGCGAAGTTAGGTAACATGATCCCCTTTTCAACATTGTTTTTAATTATGATTGCTGCTGACAGACATGATTTAGGCTATATTGATTGATGGGCCATGTCAAATTGGCTAGCTAGCTACAGTAATAACAGTTATCAATATGGCTAGTTAACAAGCAAACTTTCAGGGGATAAACTAGATGACAATATCTAAATATTGTTTAATTTGCGTGCCATCTACAGTGGTGATGACAGTAGTACGACTGACAACTTCACCAGGAAGAGGACTAGCCGATGTCAAGCTCTTTCCAAAAGACTAACCTCTGATGAAGCAAGCTAAATTATGTTGCTTGCTGAGCTAAATGTGCGCAACTGTTTTGCATGGAATAATTGAACATCTGTAGTTCTGACTATGCTCAGTAGGTGAGGATATGAAAACCAAATAGTTATAACATTTATTTAGGGCTGACCCCAATTTGTCGACTGGTCGATTGTTTGGACGTTAGGCTGTTGGTCGACCGAGATCTCAGTGAACTAATCCCTTGCGGAGACCTACACTAAAAGCCAATTTATGCTTGAGTCACAAAATGTGGTCGGAGGGTGTAATGCAATTGCGGAGCCTCCAGAGGCATGCAGAGGCCAAATCGAGCTCTGTACCGCATCGCCATTCGCCTCCCAAATTTTGTAACAATGCAGAGGGCTCTGTATAGCTCCGCATTGACATGTTTGGTTGACGATAGGTGGGGGCGGTACATCCTTTATAAACACAAACTCACTTCCTTGACAACAGCTCTGCACTGCTCCTCAAAGCGCAAAAAGTATGAATGTCCTTATTTCTGCTGAGGCCATTCTTTCCCTGACTTCTGCTGAGGCCATATTACCTTAAATGCTGCACGGTCAATGAAGACGTTGGATTGACCATGCGCCCAGATGCACAATGCACTTCTCTCTAGAATGCACTCTCTACCACCAATTTGTGCACATTCATTGTGTGAATTGTTTGCATTTTATATTTAGTGTATATCAATTCCCCATTACATATATCACCAGTAGCACATGTACTGTTAATTCCTATAATTTCTAATCTACAATGTTTGTTACTTTGGTTACAGTAATTTATTTTAATGCATTCACTGTTATTATTCCTGCTTCCTTGTTCTCATTGTCGGAGTGGACACATTGTTTGCAGAGTGCACAACCTATTCTACACTTGTGAGAAACAAGTTTAGGTTTATTTAATTCCATTTACGAGTTCTGTCAATTTAGTCATTGTCTTGTTTGGAGCGCTCCTGTAAATGTTGAGTAAGGATGCGCACGCAATGAAGTAAGCCTATAGGCTACCTGGCCTGTGCCCAAATGTACGCATATAAATGTACCCATTTCGGGATCTGATAGTATTTCTGATTGGCTTAACGCACGACCACTAATGACATGGAGCTTCTCAAAGTAATGGTTTCTTCATCTCAAACAGCAAGCAAACAAAGTCTGTTTTACATTCATTGAGAATTACAATAATTCCTCAGTGTATTTGAAAAATCTTTCCAGCTCTCTCCCTTTCAATAACCTCTCAGAGTGAAAGGGAAAAATGTCATGCTCTGATCCAGTGGAAATGCCATAAAATAAGCTTCTTATCAGTGCTTGACTTGGAATGAAATAGGTTATGGTACTTATTTTGGGTGCTGGTACTGTTTATATTTAGGTGCACGAGTTCCACAATACTTTTGAGCTAATATTCTATAAGAGGAACATGAGCTCAAGCAGTAGAAAATCTGAGGTGCCGGCTGCCCAAGTCAAGCACTGCTTCTTATCCCTTGTGCAAATAGATGTTTCAAGTTCGTTGCAGACAGGCAGGGGCGCAACTTTGGTTTTAGAAGTGGGGGGGACATAATTATTATTATTTTGTATTTTTTATCCAGTCTGATAAACACTCCAAACAGCCTACCTGACCGCTCAGTGGTCGTCCACATGGTCCTAAACCACACCGTTCCCTCCTGTTGTATCCAATTCCAATGATAAACTGGGAGGAGGCCAAAATGCAATTTCATAATGTCCTCCCCATCCCCAGTGAAAGTTGCACCCCTGCAGACAGGCCATGTGTAGCCAATGTGATTTATAGAATAATTATTTTTATCAGGATATTTTCTACCTGCAGGTTGCAATAGTAGCCTAGTGGTTAGAGCATTGGGCCAGTAACCGAAAGGTTGATGAATCAAATCCCCAAGCTGACAAAGTAAAAATCTGTGGTTCTGCCCCTGAGAAACACAGTTAACCCACTGTTCCCAGTGCGCCGAAGACGTGGATGTCGATTATGGCAGCCCCACGCACCTCTCTGATTCAGAGGGGTTGGGTTAAATGCGGAAATACATTTCAGTTGAATGCATTCAGTTGTACAACTGACTAGGTATCCCCCTTTCCCAATGTTTTTATTTGTTGGCTTTATGTAGGCTATTTTTACAAAGTTGGCAATGGAAGTTACTTTTTAGGTTTTCATTTAGATTTGGATCGAATTTTGATTTACCACATGACAGTGATTTTGAGATGTTATTAAAAATAAAATTAAACTGTTTCACGAAAATGTGCAAATGAAAACCATAACTGGCACGCAGATTGGTAAAAATGGTAAGATAAAATGGCATTTCACATGAGAAAGGTTGCTGACTCCTAGTGTAGCCTATTACCAGCAACTTCAGGAGAGTAATGGCAGAATCTGCAAAAGCCAGCAGGAGCAAGAGGAGAATAGTTGGGTCAGGTTAAGGTTTTTTTCTTCTGGCTATCTAGATCTCTGGCACCCTCTTGAGGCATCAAACTGTAAGCTTAAAGCATCAGACAAGATGCGGCCAGCTCTAGGAAGTGCCTTGGGAAAGTATTCAGACCCCTTGACTTTTTCTGCATATTGTTAGGTTACAACCTCCTTCTAAAATTGATTAAATTGTTTTTTCCCTCATCAATCTACACACAATATCCCATAATGACAAAGCAAAAACAGTTTTTTTGAAATGTTTGCTAATTTATTAAAAATAAAAACAGAAATAATACATATGCATAAGTATTCAGACCCTTTACTTAGTACTTTGTTGAAGCACCTTTGGCAGCGATTACAGCCTTGAGTCTTCTTGGGTATGATTCTACAAGCTTGACACACCTGTATTTGAGGGGTTTCTCCCATTTTTCTCTGCAGATCCTCTCAAGCTCTGTCAAGTTAGATGGAGAGCGTTGCTATTTTCAGCTATTTTCAGGTCTCTCCAGAGATTTTCGATCAGGTTTAAGTCCGGGCTCAAGCTGGGCCACTCAAGGACATGCAGAGACTTGTCCAGAAGCCAGTCCTGCGTTGTCTTGGCTGTGTGCTTAGGGTTGTTGTCCTGTTGGAAGGTGAACCTTCGCCCCAGTCTGAGGTCCTGAGAGCTCTGGAGCAGGTTTTCATCAAGGATCTCTCTGTACTTTGATCCGTTCATCTTTGCCTCAATCCTGAGTAGTCTCCCAGTCCCTGCCGCTGAAAACATCCCCAAAGCATGATGCTGCCACGACCATGCTTCACTGTAGGGATGGTGCCAGGTTTCTTCCAGACGTGAAGCTTGGCATTCAAGCCAAAGAGTTCAATCTTGGTTTTATGAGACCAGAGAATCTTGTTTCTCATGGTCTGAGAGTCTTTCGGTGCATCTACCATAAAGTCCTGATTGGTGGAGTGCTGCAGAGATGGCTGTCCTTCTGGAAGGTTCTCCCTTCTCCACAGAGGAACTCTAGAGCTCTGTCATATTGACCATCGGGTTCTTGATCACCTCCCTGACCAAGGCCCTCCTCCCCTGATTGCTCAGTTTGGCCGGGGGGTCAACTCTATGAAAAGTCTTGGTGGTTACAAACTTCTTCCATTTAAGACACAATCCTGTCTGAACACTCTACGGACAATTATTTCGACCTCCTGGTTTTGCTCTTACATGCACTGTCAACTGCGGGACCTTATATAGACAGGCGTGTGCCTTTCCATATCATGTTAAATCAATTGAATTTACCACAGATGGACACCAATCAAGTTGTAGAAACATCTGAAGGATGATCAATGGAAACAGGATGCACCTGAGCTCAATTTCAAGTCTCAGCAAAGGTTCTGAATAATTATGCAAATAAGGTATTTCTGTTTTTAATATTTTATACATTTGCAAAAAAAAAAAAAAAAGGGTTGTCAGTATGGGGTATCGTGTGTAGATTGCTGAGGATTCTTTAAAAAAAAAAACAATTTTAGAATAAGGCTGTTATGTAACAAAATGTGGAAAAAGTCAAAGGGTCTGAATACTTTCCGAAGGCACTGTAGTTTATTTTATTAAAACACATAGGGTGTGTCTATATATGGAAAAGTACACGTTTAAAAATGTTGAGCAATCGATTGGTCGAAAGAACAGACGACTTTCAGTCAGCCAAGATCATTTTTGGGGGGGGACAGCCCTACATGAACAATCCCTTGAAAATAGCACGTAGTTGTCTTTGGTTTTAGCAGACCTGGGGGTCTTCTTGCCTCCCAGCAGCTAAATCTAACGTATTATGACATTTTATTGAAACATTCAATAAAATCTACTTCATGAAAAGGGGCATATTATTTACAATTAAAATGTTGAAAGTAGTTGATTTAATGATTGAAGACATGGATTTTGTGAGCGCCAGGGAACTAACCTCTGGTGGGCCAGATGGAGACCAGGACAACAACACAAGGTTAGTGGTTTTATGATGACTTACACATGAAAAAAAACATTGTAACAAAGTCTACTGTGTATAGTGTTAAATTTAACCCTGCCTCGTTTCAAATTCTACTGCCTTAAATAAAACTTACAATATGAATAATTGCAGAAGAGCACTGTAATCAGATTATTAAATAATAGGTTTAATGACAGCAAATTAAAATACTTTTCTACATTGAAACCTATCTGTCTGTGTTTTTATTTTATTTTCTATCCACTGCTTAAAATTGTGTGTGTGTGTGTGTACAGTGGGGGAAAAAAGTATTTGATCCCCTGCTGATTTTGTATGTTTGCCCACTTACAAAGAAAAGATCAGTCTATAATTTTAATGGTAGGTTTATATGAACAGTGAGAAACAGAATAACAACAAAAAAATCCAGAAAAACGCATGTCAAAAACGTTATAAAATGATTTCCATTTTAATGAGGGAAATAAGTATTTGACCCCTCTGCAAAACATGACTTAGTACTTGGTGGCAAAATCCTTGTTGGCAATCACAGAGGTCAGACGTTTCTTATAGTTGGCCACCAGGTTTGCACACATCTCAGGAGGGATTTTGTCCCACTCCTCTTTGCAGATCTTCTCCAAGTCATTAAGGTTTCGAGGCTGACGTTTGGCAACTCGAACCTTCAGCTCCCTCCACATATTTTCTATGGGATTAAGGTCTGGAAACTGGCTAGGCCACTCCAGGACCTTAATGTGCTTCTTCTTGAGCTACTCCTTTGTTGCCTTGGCCGTGTGTTTTGGGTCATTGTCATGCTGGAATACCCATCCATGACCCTTTTTCAATGCCCTGGCTGAGGGAAGGAGGTTCTCACCCAAGATTTGACAGTACATGGCCTGTCAAATGATGCAGTGAAGTTGTCCTGTCCCCTTAGCAGAAAAACACCCCCAAAGCATAATGTTTCCACCTCCATGGTTGACGGTGGAGATGGTGTTCTTGGGGTCATAGGCAGCATTCCTCCTCCTCCAAACACGGCGAGTTGAGTTGATGCCAAAGAGTTCCATTTTGGTCTCATCTGACCACAACACTTTCATCCAGTTGTCCTCTGAATCATTCAGATGTTCATTGGCAAACTTCAGACGGGCATGTATATGTATTCTTGAGCAGGGGGACATTGCGGGCGCTGCAGGATTTCAGTCCTTCACGGCGTAGTGTTACCAATTGTTTTCTTGGTGACAATGGTCCCAGCTGCATTGAGATCATTGACAAGATCCTCCCGTGTCGTTCTGGGCTGATTCCTCACCATTCTCATGATCATTGCAACCCTACGAGGTGAGATCTTGCATGGAGCCCCAGGCCAAGGGATATTGACAGTTCTTTTGTGTTTCTTCCATTTGCGAATAATCGCACCAAATGTTGTCACCTTCTCACCAAGCTGCTTGGCGATGGTCTTGTAGCCCATTCCAGGCTTGTGTAGGTCTATAATCTTGTCCCTGACATCCTTGGAGAGCTCTTTGGTCTTGGCCATGGTGGAGAGTTTGGAATCTGATTGATTGATTGCTTCTGTGGACAGGTGTCTTTTTTTACAGGTAACAAGCAGCGGTTAGGAGCACTCCCTTTAAGAGTGTGCTCCTAATCTCAGCTCGTTACCTGTATAAAAGACACCTGGGAGCCAGAAATCTTTCTGATTGAGAGGGGGTCAAATACTTATTTCCCTCATTAAAATGCAAATCAATTTATAAAATTTTTGACATGCGTTTTTCTGGATATTTTTGTTGTTATTCTGTCTCTCACTGTTCAAATAAACCTACCATTAAAATTATAGACTGATCCTTTCTTTATCAGTGGGCAAACATACAAAATCAGCAGGGGATCAAAAAAAAAATTCCCCTACTGTATAGAGTGAAATAGATATTTAAAGACATTGGTAACTAGTCTTTATATAATGCTCAATCCTGCTATATAGTAGTTCACTAAACTACACAGTACAGTATGTTGTCCATTGAAGTTGTTGTCTCTGGCTCTTTTGATATCAAATCCAGAATGAATAATAACAAGGTTTGTGGTAGTTTGAAAGGGTTTTATCCACCTTAGGCCAGGAGTGTTTCCAATTCACATGACCGGAGAAGAAAAACACAGATGAAAATTGAAGCTATCTATAATGATAATATTTTGTAATTGCCTACAAATAAGAGCCAGAGTTTTACCTGACTAGGTCATAAGATCAGGAAAATCCAGGCCCCAGAAAAGACACGTACAAATTTTGCCACACCACTTTTGAACCTGTGGTGCCACTTTTGTCATTCACCTGACATGCATTTTAGTAATGATAATATAAAGATATCACTGTGGGAGATGACTGGACAGTTATCGAGGAAAATACAAAAATAATAGTCACTATTCAATCACCTACAAAATCCCAATTAAAACCCTGCACGTCTCACTTTACTTGTCATGCATAAATCGGTCAACGTCCTTTCCCATACTGACAGGCTACATTCAGCACCGAACAGCTCCTGCAGCTCCACCCATATTATAACACTTCACAAAGAGGATTGGCAGCAATAGCAGCCACACGCGTGTGTCTACGACACTTCAGGTGCCCTATGCGATATTGGAAGGGATGGGACTATGAAAGCAATTTGCTCGAGCGTCCAGTAATTTCCTCTGTTTTCACTCTAATTCTCCTGCCTGCTCTAGGAGGATTGAAATAGGCGGCTTGTGTTTTACCTCGCCCATGGCTCTGTGTAAAAGCGACTACCGGAGCTCACCGCTGCAATAACATAGCTGTTTATAATTTATAATTAACTGCTTGGAATTGGGAAGGCGTAACTTCCAACGAAAAGTGTCTGGGCAGTAAGAGGATTGATTGACTGTGAAAACATCTGCCTGACACTCGATTGCAAAGCGTGAACGGCGGTTGGTGGAAGCAAGTAAAGTCGAGCATCTCTTTATCATGGACAAGTAGCAAGTAGCCTAGAGGTTTTGGTAGAAGGCTATCTTTAAATGGCACCTTATGTTATAAAATAGGGATGATACGAAGTAATCGCATAGTAGTTTAACATTAGCGTTCACATTTAGTCGTTGCTCGACAGGGGTTAGATTCGGTTTTCAACAGAGAGCAAACGGATTCTTCACTGTGTCGGTAAAAGAAGTCAAAGTATGTGTTTTTTACTTATTCAAATGCTTTTGCAAATGGGATTTGTTTTCGGATCCAATTATGGGTATGTAGAATGGTCGGATAACGACAAAGACGCAGAAATACGAGGAAAGAACCCTTCTATTTACAGCACTCAAAATATCAACAAGGAATCGCTGCACCATCCAACGTATTACCCAGGATCCGCAACGGAGCGCACGGTGGTGGCGCACAAAATCGAAGAGGACCTGCCTAGAGTGGTGACAGCATTCCTGCACACTGGAGACTCTTCGGCTCTTGAACAAGTCAACTGTTCTCGGAGGTATGAGTTGAGTAGCCTCCGCGGTGGAACCAATGTGGCCTCTCATTATTCTCTCCATAGCGTGCTGGACACTATAGCGCACGCGACCAACTTCCTGAACATGATTTTACAAGCCAACAGGTCACGAGAGTACAGCCTTCGGAGGGATATTCACTGGTACCACGCGCTGGTTCGGAGTATTCTTGAAGGGGACCCCAAAATTCACAAGGCAGTGGTTACATTCCATAATGACGCTCCAACACCGGGTCCTCACGTTTTCCTTCAAGCGACAAGAACAGACAGGGAAGTGGTCCTCCAGGACCTTTCCAACTCTGCTCACCACCGTCTCAAGAGCAGGAGCCCGGATTCTGAGTGGTTTAACGAGTTCAGGGACCGAAAGAAAATGCCCAGTCAGAGAAGGGCGTCAGGCAGAGACGCCACAGCCACTCGAAACAGCTACATTCTGGACAAAGGTCAAATCAAGTGGTCTGCGCCTTACCTGGAATGCGAGCATGGGAATTTCGTACCACACTGGTTACTCACCTTGTCTGCGGGGTTCTATGGGTTGAAGACAAATTCCGCACCCGAGTTCAGGTGAGGCTAAGGCTGTCACCCATGACTGTTTATTTAAAAGTAACACATTCGGTTAAAATGTGCTGCGTCTATTGTTTATTGATTGAAAAAAATGTTAGGTAGGCCTAAATATAGTTTTCTGGTCCTGAGTAGACAGCGTTGCTGAACTGACCGGGCTTTGAAGCAGGTGCATGGAAAAGGGCCCAAATAAATCCTTTCAACACAAACAGTAGGATAAAGCTGCTTCCCCACAACAACGTTTTAAAGTTTACCTAGAGCATCTTCTTATGATAGTAACTTTAGACCTATCCTCTATTCTGATGCTTGTGGATAGTTTGCACAGAGCTAGCCATTATTGAAAACAGCATTTGGTCCTGCTGTGGTAGTCGAATCTTCAGTAGCTTATAATTGAGAAAGCCAACCCAAACATAACCCATCTATATTCCCTCCACTTTATAAAGAATAGGTCCAGTGAATATGAAATAAATCTTACTCAGTGAATAACTATGAACAAATTATTTGTCCCATCCAGTGATATGCACAGCAAGAGGGCAATACGTTAAATTGAGGATATGATAGATATTGTGGGACGTTTGAGTAGCCTATAGTTGTTTTCCTGCTTGGCGGATACTTGTGCAATCCAGAAATCAGCCCTAGTGGAAGGAACAGATGGCTTGATAGAATCTCAAAGACATGTAACGCTATACTGTCTATGAACACGGCTGTCTGTCAAAAACAGCTCATGTTTTTTTTGTAATCACACTGGAAGACCACTTCCTTTTTGTGTTTGCTGTAAAAACGTAAAACTAAAACAGTAGGCCTAATTAGTTTTACTTTGCTATCATAGCTTGCATGGTTCGAAAGACCTGGCTTTGTTGTATGTTTTTGTGCGATAGGTGTTTGAAATTGTAGGTTAGTTAATTAGGAAACACAAAGTATGTCATATTTCAAGGCTCCAGTCCAAGTGTGTCCAAAAAATAAATGTTGTCATGAATAAATTATAAAAGACATGCAGTACAATGGCAATCTGAAACCACTTTGAATTTCAAGTCCACTTTACTCCCACTTAAATTTCAGTGCTGCTGTGTCCACATAATAATTCCTGCATGTCAGTTTATCACTGAGCTTGATTTGTTTAGGCAGGACTACAGATCTTAATTTGAACCATTTCTCACAGCAGGAAAACAATCTTTCAGCAACAGGAAATGTGAATTATTATGTGTATTATAACTAATGAACATTTTTGTAGGGGTGATATATTTTTAGTTAGTCTGATATTTTCAAGTGGAAATTACACACTTTAGAAGTCTTTTTAAACCTTGAATACACTACAAGTTTGCATATCCAGTCGTGAAGGAAAATTATCTGGGACAACAGAGTGATCAAATTAAGATAGAACATGTGTATGTAAGTTAGTCAGTTTTGTGCATTTCTTTAGCATAAATGCAAGATGATCTCAAAGCGGTTGCCTGAGCCGATCCCAAACAATTACCAAAGCCCATATCATTAAGCAAGGGGCTCTGGTATGGAGTGCTGCAGGTACAGCAAAAGTTTAGCCTAGTTCTAACCAAGCACCACAACTGACTCTACTCATTTACAACACCAACTAAGCTGATTTATTAATATCAGTGATTGGCAAAATTTCACCTACCTGGCCTCCCAGGGATTCCATGACCACGGTTGCCCACCCTTGCTCTAGTCCCTTGTTGAGACCTCTTCACAGATTTAAAAAGGTTTTGATAGGTCTCTGCAATAGGGTAAGACCTGTCATGATGCTTGCTCACACCGATCCAGACAATTCAGATCTGGAAGGGGATAAACAAATGCCTATGTGTAGAAAGGTATTATTTGGCATTGGACCATTGTTGACGTGTCTCCACTACAAATTTGATACATTAGCAGCCAGAAAAAGAACCCTGCTGTTGCTGCTTAGCAAAAAAATCATTGCTATCAACCTTATCGACCTTGGAGCTGCTTTTAAGACTTTTCGGATTTCAAGTCCAATGTACTTGAATTCTAAAGTTCAGTCCTCTCTTTTTATGGCCACGAACACAACATGACAGGCATTTTATGAGGACATTGGTATTAAGCCATCGGCGAGATGACCTTTAATTAGCTGCGAAAGTAACTGCTTCTACTGGTTTTTAAAGAGCTGGTTACTGTTCAAAATTTCAGAATGTCCTGAGGGCACATTAAAACTCAATTGACATTCCCACAAATGGATGTGGCATAGTCGTCTAGTGATTAGCAGCAGCAGCATGACTTTAAGAACAGGCCTGTGGATTCGGTTTTACAACCCCAACACGTGGAGATCAAAGAGAATCCCACTGCACTGTCTCGTCTCTCTTTCTTTTTCTGAGAGTTTGTGGGCCAACTCTTTAGATGTACATCCAAAGCAATCTATTCACCGGAAGGATAAAAGAAGCCAAGACAGATCGTGTTTTTTTGTTGTTGTAAACCTAATCAAAATGTAAATAATTCCAGTGTGCTTTTTTGGAGGATATGCAGAACGAGAACATTGGCTTTGAGCTTGAGGTATTGGTCCATGTCCTCTGAGGCGTCTCCTCTCTTTCCTCAAAGCTGGATACAGGTTCATTTAGATCTCATTTATTTTATCCATTTAGTAAGCCTATAACATATTGGTAGAGAGATTATTTCATATAACGCTGTTTGGTAATTGTTTGTTTGGATTAGACTGGCTATACGGTCATTGTTAGGCTTGCTAAGTGTTACCAAATATGGTTAAGTACTACTTAATTCATTTTTGGGGGTATCTTTACTATTTATATTTTGACAGCTTTGACTTTTACTCCACTACATTCCTATAGAAAATAATATACTTTCTACTCCATCCAATTTCCTTGACACCCAAAAATACTTACATTTTGAATGCTTAGCAGGACAGGAACATTTTCCAGTTCATGTACTTATCAAGAGAAAATCCCTGGTCATCCCTACTGCAACTGATCTGGCAGACTCATTAAACACAAATGCTATGTTTGTAAATGTCTGAATGTGCCCCTCCCTGGCTATCCATACATTTCAAAAACAAGAAAATCATGCCGCCTGGTTTGCTTAATATAAGGAATTTGAAATGATTAACACTTTAACTTTTACGTTGGACACTTAAGTACATTTTAGCAATTACATTTACTTTTGATACTTAAGTATATTTAAAACCAAATACTTTAAGACTTTTACTCAAGTGGTCTTTACTGGGTGACTTTCACTTTTATCTGGTCATTTTCTATTATGGTACAGTATCTGTGATTTTACTCAAGTATGACAATTGGGTACTTTTTCCACCACTGGTTATGTATGGCTGTATGGTTTTGTTTCTAGCAGTGTGACTTAAAAATAAAATCCCTCCTGCTTGGTGATTACCCCATGAATCCTCACATTCTCGCACATCTTTTCTCTCACCTTCCTTCTCTCCCTCCCACACGCACACAGATTATTCCACTCATCAACACTTCCTCTATCACAGTTACATGTTCTTTCTTTCCCGTCTTATTCTTGCGCCTGGGGAAAGATGGCATGAGCCTCAGCCTTTTTTTCTTCATGGGTGTTTGTTCCAATTCCCACCAGACAGATGGAGCTAATGGTTGTCAGGCTCCTCTTGAGAACAACCCCTGAGGCCTGGGCATTATAAGAGAGGGAGAAAGAGAGATGGAGATAGAGGGGCAGACAGACAGACTGGGTGAATTGGGAGATAATGTTTGATTTTGTAATAAAGAGTGGCAAGATTGCCAGACACAGAAATACAGAGATCAGGGGGATTAGTGGCAGACTGAAAAAAAACTAAAGTTAAGAAAGAGAGGGAAAAGGAAAGCAAAATAAACTAACAGACAGAGACTGAATAAAGAGAGCGACCCACCAGGGGCCCATTTGATCATCTTAAACTACATGAAAGAGAACACCTGATGGCAGGCTGGGAGCTAGCCCCGCCCCTCCCCGTCCATATAATCATATTTATTGTAGTCTAGAAGTCTAAACTGATCCTAGATCAGCACTCCTACTCTCAGACTTTTTATGTATACGGGCCCTGAACAATAGCTAGCCTGATTTAACTATAGCTGACTCAATATGCATCCAGCAGTCCATCTATCCAGTTGTCCAAATGCAAACTGTGGATATGTGAAGGTGCTTTGGATGCAAGCCAATGCAGTAGCCTAATTAATCATGTGCCAGTAGATAGAGTGTGTGTGCAATATTGTCTCCCAGAGGTAAACAACATCAAGCGCACCATCAGTCTATTGATTTACTGTAAGCCTAAAATACATTTATGTTTTGGTTACAGTAAACATGATGCTCAGAGCTGGAGTCGACATAATTCAACTGGGCTATTTAAGCTTGGCTACTTCTCTCATTAGGGAACATTTAAATAAAGATTTTTATTTGACATAACATATAAACCAGATACACAGGATATAGTTTTTGTTGTTGCAGTTGATGTTAAATTGGACAAAATACTCTGGCATTCAGTGCTCATACCAGTTTTTGCCTTGAATAGTTTATTTCCCTCAATAGTTCACCTGTAGACATTGGACCAAAGTAGAGACCCTGTTATAGATGATGTCACAATGGATTGCAACATTCGCCTTTTCTTACAGGGGTGTGGTTCGAGTGGATGTCAACCTACAGGATGTGGACATTGACCAGTGCTCCAGCAGTGGCTGGTTTGCTGGAACTCACCGATGTAACGTGACCAGCATGGAAGTGAGTCTACTTCCATTCATCCGTTCAACTTTCCATCCGTTCATCCATCCATCCATCCATCCATCCATCCATCCATCCATCCATCCATCCATCCATCCATCCATCCATCCATCCATCCATCCATCCATCCATCCATAGTTCATACATTGGTGGTGTGTGCTTCCTACACTTTACATGCAAACACAAACACCCCCTCTTGGTAAAAACATGGTTGTAATTGTTAATCCCAGTACTACATCTAGTGGCGCTTCCACAAATGTTTTGCTAACAAAAAAAATCATACAGTACATAAAGACCTTAGTAAGAATGCAGTACATTGCTTCTTTGCAAACAATGTACTGTATGTCCCTCTGAATATAATTGGTAATGCATATACAAATTCTGGGTACTTGTCAAGATAACAAATACACATCCTATATCTCTACTGCTACTGGGGAAATCAATGAAGGCAATGAGAACAAAAACAATCGTGCCCTCGGTATTGTTTCTCTTGGTGTGAAGTTTATTGTTGAAATGTTCTTTGTCTCCATGTAGACAGCACATTCACTCTTGTGAGCAGCAGTGCAGATTTATTTTTGTGTAGGTTTATCTTTGTTGTTATGTAAAGAAGAGCAAGATTAACAGACCTCTGTAGCAATATTTGCATTGAATATGCAGGAAGGATGCTGCATATAAGCCTTTGCTTGTGGGCGTCTATTGTTCACGGCTTAATACAGTGTAAAACACTCTGGAAGTGAAATGAGGTTTTTACTAGTGTTTTCATGACTGGCGCTGGAGAGACATCATGTTTTATCACACTCAGAGTGCAGGCTATATCGACAGAACCATCCGTCTTCCAAGTTGTTGATGTTGTGTGTGTGAAGAAGGGGTGTGTGTGTGGGGTTTGGTTTGGTTTTACTATCCTTGTGGCGACCAGAAGTCCTCACAAGGATAGTAAAACAAGGAATATTTGGACGTGTGGACATTTCGGCGGTCCCCACAAGGAAAATTGCTTTTTCAGGCTTAGGGGTTAGGTTTAGGTTTAGGGTTACAATTAGCGCTAGGGTAAGAATTACGGTTACAGGGGGAAAATGGCGGCACACTGAGAGGACGCATTGTGCATAGCACTCAGAGAAATTCATATATAATTTAGTTTTGACAACATTTATGCTGTTAACCTACTAAAAAAGCAAGTAGACATAACGCTATCGCTTACCAGCTCCAAAACAAGATGCCTCCTAAAAAGACAGACCTTCCTAAACCCTCAATTACCTCCCCATCAAAGACGGACAATGAGGCAGCACCTGCCTGGTTCAAGATGGAGATGGATAATGCCATCGTTCGAATACAATATCTGCCCGACTCAACAAAATTGATTAAATCATGCATCAACTACACCAAGACCAACTGGCCACAAGTGAGCGGTTAACCCAGTTGGAAATCAGGCACTCTAACCATGAGATCGCAATTGTTGATGTACGCAAAGATGTGGAGGAAACGGACAAGAAGCTAGCTGACTCCATCTTGAAGCTAGAGGAAAAGGTTGATGTCCTCAAATGTTCAGTGGCGCAGCAACCTAAGGATCAAAGACTTCCCTGAGGGAGTTGAAGGACACATTGTCATTGCATTCTTACAGGAATGGCTACCCAAGCTACTGGACCTACCCTAGGCTCACCCACTTGAAATGGAAAGGGCTCAACGTACACAACAGAGAAGATCACCTGGTCAGGTAGGGCCTCCCAGAGATTTCGTTATCAAGCTGCTCCGCTACCAGGACACCATCAGCATACTCAAGGCCTTCAGAGCAAAGGGGGACATACAGTTTGGGGAATCCCACATCATGATCTTTCCTGATCTCTCACCAGCACTTCACAAGAGGGGGATGGCATTCACTCCAATCAAGAGGCTGCTGAGATCGTTGGGACTGACATACAGCCTGTGCCACTTGGCTATCCTGTGGACTCAACTTGCAAGCCTCCCCCTTTTTCCTCCAAACATAACGAGGGTCATTATGGCCAAACAGTTCTATTTTTGCTTCATCAGACCAGAGGACATTTCTCCAAAAAGTACGATCGTTGTCCCCGTGTGCAGTTGCAAACCGTAGTCTGGCTTTTTTATGGCGGTTTTGGATCAGTGGCTTCTTCCTTGCTGAGTGGCCTTTCAGGTTATGCCGATATAGGACTCGTTTTACTGTGAATATAGATACTTTTGTACCGGTTTACTCCAGCGTCTTCACAAGGTCCTTTGCTGTTGTTCTTGGATTGATTTGCACTTTTCGCACCAAAGTATGTTCATCTCTAGGAGACAGAACGCGTCTCCTTCCTGAGTGGTGTGACGGCTGAGTGGTCCCATGGTGTTTATACTTGCGTACTATTGTTGTACAGATGAACGTGGTACCTTCAGGCGTATGGAAATTGCTCCCAAGGATGAACCAGACTTGTGGAGGTCTCCAATTTATTTTCTGAGGTCTTGGCTTATTTCTTTTGATTTCCCCATGATGTCAAGCAAAGAGGCACTGAGTTTGAAGGTAGGCCTTGAAATGCATCCACAGGGACACCTCCAATTGACTCAAATTATATCAATTAGCCTATCACGCTTCTAAAGCTTCTAAACGCTTCTAAAGCCACGACATCATTTTATGGAATTGTTCAAGCTGTTTAAAGGCACAGTCAACTTAGTGTATGTAAACGTCTGACCCTCTGGAATTGTGATACAGTGAATTATAAGTGAAATAATCTGTCTGTAAACAATTGTTGGAAAAATTACTTGTGTCATGCACACAGTAGATGTCCTAACTGACTTGCCAAAACTATAGTTTGTTAACAAGAAATTTGTGGAGTCGTTGAAAAACGAGTTTTAATGACTCCAACCTAAGTTTGTGTTATCTTCTGACTTCAACTATATATATATATATATATATATTAGTCGACAGAGGTGATGGCAATACACAATGAATTTTTTAAAATAATTTAATTTATCTTGGGGACACCATGCATAGCAGGGTTAGGTAAGTGGGAATGTGTTAACATTTAACTGTAATAGCCTCAATAGGGTTGGGTTGTTTCACTATCTCTGTTGGGGAGAGAGTAGACGGGGGTTGGGGAGGGGAATTTATTCTAGCTCACACAGGTTGGAGAGATTTAGGCTTATATACCAGTTATTGTACCTTTTCATTTGTTTTACATTTTTCTCCTAACCCTAACCCTAACCCTCAATATATTTACATCTCTCATTCTAATTTGCTTCAATCTAACATCTAAACGTCTGCCCCTAATACTCATAATCTCATAATTTGGAATGTGAAGGGTATAAACAGACCTGTGAAATGTATCTTAAGCTACCTGAAGCAGCATAAGGTGGATATAGCTCTTCTACAGGAGACTCATTTAACAGACGCTGAGCACAGCAAGCTTAGAATAGAATGGGTTGGCCAGGTGTATTTCCTTTTACTTCTCACTCTAGCCATACTAAGCCACAGTGCTTGTTGGCTTCAATTACAATCACAGATTGAGGATTGGGGGGTAGGTTTGTGATCATACAAGGCTGTATTGATTCTGTGCCCTTGTGCATTGTGAATGTTTATGGGACAAACTCTGATGACCCTACATTTTATCAAGATCTATTTCTTAAATTAAGTTGCCCTTCGTCACAGATTATCATTGGAGGAGACTTCATTTGGTTTTGGACTCAGCCAATGATAGATCCTCCTCTAAGGTGACTAACCTCGCACAGGCAGCTAGAATGTTGAAAAGGGAAATGAAAACATTTGGACTCATAGATATATGTAGACTTCTCAATCAGTCGGCCAAGGAATACTCATTTTCCTCTCCTGGCCATAATTGCTATTCGAGAATTGACCTATTACCTATTATTTTGACCTATTATTTCCTATTACCAGTGGGTAAGGCCTCTTGATTCCCATTTGTGAATATCTAGCCAGAATCCCTATCGGACCATTCACCGCTGGAGGTTAGGGTCATATCTCCTCTATGACACTAACTTTGTAACATTTATAAATGCACAAATGTATATATTTTTAAGTATTAATACTAATTCTGCATCCCCTGCAATTGTATGGGGGACCCTAAAAGCATATTTAAGGGGACAGATAATCTCGTATAGAGCCAGTGAGGGGAAGACATATACAGCCAAAGTAGAATTCTTGAAAAGAGAAATTAAAGACCTTGAGAACAAACATAGCACAACATTTGACGATGCAACGAAACAAAAACTGACCTCAAAACAGCTAGAATAGAACACCTTAATGACGTGTAAAGCAGAACATGCGCTCACTAGACTTAAACAGAACTATTACGAACATGGAGATAAAGCAGGAAGGTTACTTGCCTGGCAAATAACAAGGGAAGAAGCTAAGAGAGCCATAGGTTCAATTACATTGCCTAGTAACGTTGTAGTCCAGAGTACTGATTATATTAACTTGGCATTCAAGAGCTTTTATGAGAACCTATACATGTCAGAGTTAGAGAGAGAGAGAGAGAGAGTGAATAGACACAGAGAGCATGGGCTCCTGAGTTCTTCTGCAAAAATATAGAATTAGAGTTGGATAAATGTAGATAAACTATCATTTTTTTGCAAGGACTTCTATAGGATACCAACCTCAGCATCAAAACCTTCATTCCAATTAACAATTACATACAAAATAATATATAAGCTTAATATATAAGGGTACCAAGCTGCTAGGAAAGAATCTGACTGAAATTAGCACTGAAGTGTGAAGTGAAAGGTGTAAAAACTCTTGAGCCTAACAATGGAAGGAGAGTTTCACAGCCTCCTCCCCACCCAAATGCTGAGGCCTTTGAAGCCCCCTTCATCTGTGCAGAGAAGATATCATCCTCAGAATCCCCAAAATACAACAGCCACAGGACAACTTTGTTTGGATGTCATAAAGGACCATTTGCTGATACTGATATAGCTAGCTAACGACCTCCTTTTCCACGTGGAAAAGACCGATAGAGACTTGCTAGCTACATTAGCTAGCTAGCTGGGATTTTCTACAAGGAATCTGCCTTCCGAAAAAGCTTCTCCCAAGTGGGTGGGACACCTACTCCCGTTGCCTGCTGCGCTGCTGCTTGGATTCCACCTGGCAATCTGTTCACTGTCTGCCCTGGCCTGTCTCCCCTGTCAGGTATTTGTACCCCCGGCACACTCCCCCCTCTCTCCCAAGCTTTCACTTGCCTCCAGCACACATGCACTGTTGAGGCGAGTGATTCTGAACTTCCAATGTCTAGCCCCAAGTTGCTATATTTTTTGCTTGTGCTTTATGCTATTTGCCTCATGACTCCTGCATGCTTTGTTGAATATGAAATTGCTTGTTTACCCAACCGTGGGACAGTCTATGTTTTTTCCCACACACCCACACACGGGACTCTGACTCTCTATTGGTTACACAGACTCTTGGCCTCCCATCCTATTCTAACCATTTCTCACCAGCTTTGTATTCATGTTACCTGATGAAATTGCTGAACAATATGATCTTGTTGCCATCTAATGCACATTCAAATGTTATAAATAAACACTGCAGAGCTCTCCCTGCCCTCTGCCGTGCCTTGATTGTATTACTGCTGATTATATCTGGAAATGTGCATGTACACCCTGGCCCATCTACTGTTGCTAGCCCCAATTCTGACTTGTGCTCTGATACCTGCTTCACTGATTTCTGCTCTTGTAAAAGCCTGGGTTTTCTGCATGTTAACACTAGAAGCTTATTACCTAAAATTGATCCATTGAAAGTGTGGGTTTACTGCTCCAATACAGATGTGTTGGTCATTACTGAGATGTGGTTAAGAAAGAGTGTTTTGAACACTGATGTTAACCTTTCTGGTTATAACCTTTTTCGGCTGGACAGATCTTCCAAAGACGGTGGAGTGGCAGTCTTTACCAAGGAACACTTTCAGTGCTCGTTTGTCTCCACCAAGTCTGTACCCTAACCATTTGATTTGTTGGTTTTACGCATTAAACTTTAAAATAACTCTTTGTTGACTGTTGCTGGCCGTTATCGGCCACCATTAGCTCCGGCCTTTACCCTAAATGCCCTAAGCTCTCTCCTGACCCCTTACATTAAGTCTGAATTTGTCCTGCTAGGTGACATAAACTGGGACATGCTTAAACCACCTGACCAGGTCCTAAAACAATGGGACTCCCTAAATCTTTCTCAGATTATTACCAATCCCACAAGGTATGACTCAAAACACCCAGAAAAGGTTACTCTCCTTTGATGTTATCCTTACAAATAATCCTGATAGGTATCAGTCTGGTGTTTTCTGTAATGACCTTAGTGATCACTGTTTTACAGCCTGTGTTCGCAATGGCTGCTCAATGAAATGACTTGTCCTGACTTGTCATAGACGCTTGCTAAAAACTTTTATGAGCAACCCTTCCTTCATGATCTGGCCTCTGTAAATTGGTATAGAATCAGCTTGATCCCCTCTGTCGAAGATGCTTGGACCTTCTTTTTTATATTTTCAGTGGTATCGTTTACAAATACGTGCCCATAAAGAAAATGAGAATTCTATGGTTGATCGTGATCTGGCTGCAATTTTTATTGACTTAGCCAAAGCTTTTGATACGGTAGACCATTCCATTCTTGTGGGCCGGCTAAGGAGTATTGGTTTCTCTGATGGGTCTTTGGCCTGGTTTGCTAATTACCTCTCTCAAAGAGTGCAGTGTATAAAGTCAGAACATCTGCTGTCTCAGCCACTGCCTGGCACCAAGGGTGTACCCCAAGGCTCAATGCTAGGCCCCATGTTTTTCTCAATTTACATCAACAACATAGTTCAAGCAGCTGGAAGCTCTCTCATCCATGTATATGCAGATGATACAGTCTTATACTCAGCTGGCCCATCCCTGAATTTTGTGTTAAACACTCTACAACAAAGCTTTCTTAGTGTCCAACAAACTTCCTCTGCCCTTAACCTTGTTCTGAACACCTCCAAAACAAAGGTGATGTGGTTTGGTAAGAAGAATGCCCCTCTCCCCACCGGTGTGATTACTACCTCTGAGGGTTTAGAGCTTGAGGTAGTCACCTCATACAAGTACTTGGGGGTATGGCTAGATGACCTATCCTCTATTGTAATCTCTCCTCTTTCACCACAGCTGCCAAACTAACCCTGATTCAGATGACCATCCTACCCATGCTAGATTACGGAGAAGTAATTTATAGATCGGCGGGTAAGGGTGCTGTCAAGCGGCTAAATGTACTTTACCATTCGGCCATCAGATTTGCCACCAATGCTCCTTATAGGACACATCACTGCACTCTCTACACATCACTGCACTCTACTCTGTAAACTGGTAATCTCTGTATACACGTCGCAAGACCCACTGGTTCATGCTTATTTATAAAACCCTCTTAGGCCTCACTCCCCCCTAATCTGAGATACCTGCTGCAGCCCTCATCCTCCACATACAACACCCGTTCTGCCAGTCACATTTTGTTAAAGGTCCCCAAAGCACACACATCCCTGGGTCGCTCCTCTTTTCACTTCGCTGCAGCTAGTGACTGGAACGAGCTGCAAAAAACATTCAAACTGGATCGTTTTATCTCCATCTCTTCATTCAAAGACTTAATCATGGACACTTACTGACACTTGTGGCTGCTTCGCGTGAGGAATATATATATATGTGTATGTGTATATATAGTTTTTAATCCCAGCCCTCGTCCCCGCATGAGGCCTTTTGCCTTCTTAACTGACTTGTCTAGTTAAATAAATACATGTCTAAAGGAGGTTCATCAGAAATGATGCAGGGGTCTCTGCATAGAGTAAAATTAAAGTCCTTGCCTAATGAGGATAGAGATAATCTTGAAGAGGTAATTATATCTGATGAAATTCAGGAGGCCATTTTTTGCATTACAGGCGAGAAGCAACCTGGGCTGGATGGATGTTCCGTTTAATTTTACAAGTCTTTCCTTCCCAAGTTAATTGACCCACTGTGTAATATGATCAAGCCCTCATAACTATATTCCCCGCCCAGTGCAACTCCTATAGGCCCATATCCCTACTTAATACACGCTATAAAATTCTTGCTAAACTCATAACCCATAGACTCGATGGGGTCTTACCAGGCCTGGTTAATGTAGATCAGACAGGCTTTGTACGAAACTGATCATCGTCAGATAATATTAGGAGATTATTCAATATTATGTATTGTGTGGAGGGTATACAGGAGCCTGATGGCTGCCTTGGATGTGGAAAAATCATTTGATCTGGAGATTTCTTCTAGACGTTTTAAAGTGTATGAATATAGGTCCGAAATATGTATCAGACTACAATATAACCGTCCTGTTGCCCAGATTCTGACTAACAACAATATTTCCTCTCAGTTTAAGCTTTCTTGTGGGATCAGGCAGAAATGCCCCCTTTCACCACTCCTTTTTGCCCTGGCTATTGAACCCTTAGTGGAAGCTATTAGGTCTCAGGCAGCTATCCATGTTATCCATG
This sequence comes from Salmo trutta, assembly GCF_901001165.1. NCBI lineage: Eukaryota > Metazoa > Chordata > Actinopteri > Salmoniformes > Salmonidae > Salmo > Salmo trutta. The sequence continues at coordinate 8,319,767 of NC_042977.1, forward strand.
GTAGGTGAACGGGAACACACTATTTCTCTCTACGCGGGCAACATCTACTTATCCAAACCAGAGCAATCATTCCAAGCACTAGTAGAAACTTTGAATTAATTCAGTTCCTTTTCAGGCTACAAGATCAATCTGACGAAAAGCATAACCCTTTTCCTGGAGGTCTCAGATAATTACTTATTTAGGACAGCAAATTCCCACAGAAATGACTAACACCTGTAAAGTAAATTATGTGCCATTACTTAAAAAGGCTGGGGAAGAACTAGACAGGTGGCATGATGTCACAAATGTTACTAATTGGACGTGTTAATTGTATCAACATTAATATTAACAATATCAGTCATGCATGTTGTTTTTGTCCGGCCACAGATCTTTATCAACATCACAGGCGATATTCTCCTTGGCCAGACAGCAGGAGAAATATCTTCTGGCATGACGCATCCACCCCTGACAGGACTCTGCTGAAATGTCACCACAGGCCTTCTCCATTTCCTGGAGAAGGGCATTACGTTCATGGGGTTTGCGATCATACACCTTTCACCACCATGCTGAAAACAACTTTTCAATGGGGTTGAGAAATGAAGAATTGTAAACCTGGGATGGTGATGGAACCAGTTGCGGACCTGAGCAAGCCCGATGGAAACTCACGTTGTCCCAAATTAGAACATACAGTACATTTGCTGCTCAGGATCACCTGGACCTCTCTGCGCTGGCTTAAAAAGACTGTCATGTAAGGTGTTCAGGACATTAAGGAGATGGGCAGTGTTGTATGGTCCAAGGGTGGCATGGAGGTGGAGGACCCAATTGTGGCTCATAGCTGCGGATATGGTGACATTTCCCCTGCATTGGCCAGGTACCTCAATGATGGCGCGTTGACAAATGATGTTCCTTCCTCTCCTCCTCGTCTTCGCTAAATTGAATCCAGCCTCATCTATGAATATGAGGTACCTGGCCAGCGCAGAGGGAACTCCATGATTATCTGAAATTACAGTAAATGCTGTATAGTAAAGTTCACTGGCAACATCAATGAGTCTGTAATGTTTAAAGAGTGTAGTACTACTTACTTGCACATATTCGTACCGTTTGTGCTTCACTCTTTGGGAATTCCTTTCAAATGGGACTGTAGATTTGGGTCCGGAGATGGTGTTTCTTAAGGATGCGGGCTATGGTTGATAAACTCACTCTGATGTTATGGAAGATGGCATGGTTTTCAATAATCTGTTGTTGGATTTCCCACAGTCTTAATGGCATTATTTTCAACTAACATGTTTTAATACCACGTGGTGGTCATCTTTCAGTTGTACAAAAACAAAATAGCATACAGTACAGTAAACACTATGGTAATATAGTATATAAGATAAACATGTTACAAAGTAGTACAACTCCCAATTTCGTACAGTAATGCATGAAACATTTACTTTGTTTCCCCTTTACTGTGCTTTATGTTGTACTACGTTGTACTACTTAATAGTAGTAGATAGGTCCAATGTATGCAGTACATACCTATTCTCATTTTGGAATGGATGCTATGGTGAAGCGGCTCAGATTGGCCTGCACTCTCTGCCCACCCTCTCTCAAGGTCAAACCATGGTTGGCCACATGGTCCACCACAGTTGCCCGAATTTCATCAGAGATTACTCTCCTTGTTCATGGTCTTCCTCCACCTCCACCTCTACCCCCACCTCCACTTCTACCTCTCAGCCAAGTTTGCTTCCGTTGTTCTCCAAACACAGGAGTACTCACCTGTGGCGTTTTTATCCATACCAAAGGTCTGATTGCAAAGTAAACATTTATGCAATTAGTGTTTGTACATGTGAAGAGTGAAAGTGATCAATTGGTAATTGAGCTTAGCTTGTTGAACAGTGTTGCTTTTCATATGTGTCACGTCCTGACCAGTAAAAGGGGTTATTTGTCATTGTAGTTTGGTCAGGGCGTGGCAGGGGGTGTTTTGTTTTGTGTGATTCGGTGTTTTTGGTTTATGTTCTATATTTTCTATGTGTATATATAATTTTCTATTTCTATGTTGGGTTTTTGGCAATGACCTCCAATTAGAGGAAGCTGGTTGTCGTTGTCTCTAATTGGAGGCCATATTTAGTTGGGTTTGTTTTCACTTGTGTTTTGTGGGTGGTTATTTTCTGTATAGCCTGGGAGCCTTATGGAACTGTTATCGTCATTTGTTTATTTTGTTTTGAGTGTTCTTTAATAAATTAAGAAGATGAGCACTTTACCGCTGCACCTTGGTCCAATCCTTACGACGCCCATGACAATATGCACACAATAGATTTGTGGTTGTGCCAAAGGTAGAGAATTGTGTGTTGTGTTTTGCCAAATGTTTGTTATAGAATTGCAATCTGAGTGTAAAGCAAAACGTGTGCCAGTATTATTGCAGATTTGGTGTATGGTTCTGCTAAATGAGTTACAGGTTTGGGTTAATGTGCCTCATGGACCTGTTTTAGTGTGTAAACAATTGGGAAAAACTGTAACACTCTGATTTTTTAATTCTTATGGAAAAAGCAAGCCCCACAGAGTTAAACACAATACTTTGTGCAGACCATATTAAAAGGGTGGTCTTTCTTTGCCCGATTTGAGGATTTATTACTGGGCGTCGCAACTGAAGGCAATATATGGGTATGGTAGGACATCAGTTCTGATCCACTAGCTTGGAGGCAAATAGAAGAAAACTCTCTTCATTCCATGTCACCTGGCAACCGTGCCTTACATATCACCACCCAAAGCATTTAGTAGCTCCATAAATAATCCCTTTATAAAAGATTACCTTAACATATTGACAGAAGTTTGCAAGCTGACTGGAGGAAATAAATCAGTATATTACCGAACTCCATTTCATGAAAATCCTATTTTACCAAAAGCCTTAAGAGATGGTATCAATCTTTTCTGGTTCAAGAAAGGTATAAGGTAATTTGGTCAATTATGTGAGGTTGGGGTGATGCTCTCTTTTCAAATATTGGCCTCAAGGTTCCAACTTCTCACTCTCACTTTTCAAGTATTTACAGGTCAGACACTACATAGCTTCTCAACTGGGAAGTAGATCACAACCTTTGGCCTCAACTGCAGCTGACAAGCTGTGGCAGGATAGAATGGAGGTGAAAGGCTTTATATCATGCATTTACTCTGGTCTACAGACCTTGATAGAAAATGAAGCCCTGAATGTATGTTCTAAATGGCAAGACGACCTTGGCCTCATTATTGAAGAAGAGACGTGGGAGACACTTTTCTTAGATGCCCAACAGTTGTCTTTTAGCACTAGGCATAGAATTATGCAGTTTAATTTGCTGCGTAGGGTATACACCCTAGAGAGGCTTCATAAAATTAACGCAAAATACTGAAAATACTGCCCTCTGTGAGACAGAGGTGGGAACCCTCGTAAATATGTTTTTGGCATGTCCAAAACTTGATGTATATTGGGAGGTCATATCTCAAGTGACCTCTTTTGAATATTTCAATAATTCCCTCCCTAGTACTTTTAGGCGATGAGTCTCTATTGCCAACTAGAAGTCAATATCAAGATAAATTAGTTAAATTAGCAATTATAGCAGCTAATAAATGTATTGCTCTTAACCTCTCTGGTATCATTGGGACGCTAGCGTCCCACCTCGACAACAGCCAGTGAAATTGCAGGGCGCCAAATTCAAACAGAAATCCCATAATTACAATTCCTCAAACATACAAGTATTATACACCATTTTAAAGATAAACTTCTCGTTAATTCAACCACACTGTTCGATTTTCAAAAAGGCTTTACGGCGAAAGCACTCCATGCGATTATGTTAGGACAGCGCCTAGCCACAAGAAACCATACAGACATTTTCCAGCTAACGAGAGGACTCACAAAAGTCAGAAATAGCAATTAAATGAATCACTAACCTTTGATCTTCATCTGGTGGCACTCCCAGGACTCCATGTTATACAATAAATGTTCGTTATGTTCAATTAAGTCCCTCTTTATGTCCAAAAACCTCAGTTTAAATTGGTGCGTTATGTTCAGTAATGCATTGTCTCAAATAACACCCGGTGAAATTGCAGAGAGCCAAATCAAATTACAGAAATACTCATAAACATTGATGGAAGATACAAGTGTTATACATAGGATTAAAGATAAACTTCTTGTTAATCCAGCCGCTGTGTCAGATTTCGAAAAGACTTTACGGCGAAAGCACACCATGCGATTTTGTTAGGACAGCGCCTAGCCACAAAACACCATACAGACTTTTTCCAGCCAAGGAGAGGACTCACAAAAGTCAGAAATAGCAATTAAATGAATCACTTACCTTTGATGATCTTCATCTGATGGCACTCCCAGGACTCCATGTTACACAATAAATGTTTGTTTTGTTCGATAATGTCCCTCTTTATGTCCAAAAACCTCAGTTTTGTTGGTGTGTTTAGTTCAGTAATCCAAAGGCACAAAGTGCGCTCTCAACATCCAGACGAAAAGTAAAAAAAGTCCAATAAAAGTTCGTAGAAACATGTCAAACGATGTTTAAAATCAATCCTTAGGTTCTTTTTGTCATAAATAATCAATAATATTTCAACCGGACAAAAACTTTGTCAATAGAAAAGGAGAAACAAGAAAGGCGCGCTCCCGATCACACGCTGGACTCATGTCTGGAAATTTCCACTGTCCACTCATTGAAAGTGCTGTATCTCCCTCATTTTTCAGAGTAAAAACCTGAAACAATGCCTAAAGACGGGCCACATGTAGAAGAAGCCATAGAGATCGTTAACTGGGTCCTAAGTCTTTGTATGGTGGATAGGCTTTCAATGGAAAAACAGCCTTTCAAAATAATAGTACTTCCTGGATGGATTTTCCTCAGGTTTTCGCCTGCCATATCAGTTCTGTTATACTCACAGACATTATTCTAACAGTTTTGGAAACGTTAGAGTGTTTTCTATCCAAATCTACTAATTATATGCATATCCTAGCTTCTGGGCCTGAGTAGCAGGCAGTTTAATTTGGGCACGCATTTCATCCAATATTTCGATTGCTGCCCCCTACCCTAGTGAAGTTAATTAGAACACTAATTCCCATGTCAAAGGATAACATACAATACACTGAAGAAACCTTCTGTATTTATGGTGGTTTGGGGAGACTTCATAGACTTACTAGATTATGCTGCATAGGGTGTGTGGAATGTGTGAAATTAGGGTTGACTTTGGATGTGGGGCTTTAAAACTGATCCTTTTTTATTGAAAAATATCAATTTTTTAATCTTTAAGTTAGCTAGGTTGATATGTGTTAAGTAATAAGTGATGTATCTAAAACCTTATTCATGTGTAAATACGATCTGATCACTGTGTTTATATAAATCTATTTTGTTTGTTTCTACATTTTTTCTCACTGCAAGTTTTGTATGTTTGACTATCTGTCGAGCAAGTACTGGGGGAATAGGGAATAGGGAAGGGAGGGAACTAGGGAAGGGATGGGAGGGAGGGAGGGAGGGAGCCCTACGTGCAGTTAGGATACTAGGGACTTGGGGAGGGGTATATAGTAACTAGTTGTTCTTGTTGTATGTCTATGGATGTTTATATTGGAACATTTTCAATAAACAGAATGTAAAGAAACAAGACAAAAATATAAGAATTAGGGTTACAAGTTCGGATTAGTTTTAGGGGTTAGGGTGTTCCGGGGTTAAGGTTAGTGTTAGTGTTAAGGTTAGGTTAAGCGTCAGGTTTAGGATTAGGGTTTAGGGAAAATAGGATTTTGAATCGGAATTAATTGTTTGGTCCCCAACGTGTGTGTGTGTGTGTGTGTGTGTGTGTGTGTGTGTGTGTGTGTGTGTGTGTGTGTGTGTGTGTGTGTGTGTGTGTGTGTGTGTGTGTGTGTGTGTGTGATGTGTTGCAGCTCAATTCAGTAGTGGGGTCAGACTTGCTGTTCAGGCTTGCGTGTCATTGCCCTGGCTATATGATGTATTATAAATGCAGTGTAATGGATTGCAGCAAGAACACTGAATTATTGACCATGCTCTTTGTCTGTGTGCTCCCCCTTCTAGGCTTCTCCCCTCTTATGGGAGTTCCACTGAAGGAACATTCCAAGATTCCATGTATACCACTAACCTGTCAGGATGTGTTCTATTGTTCCACTTTTAACTTTCTAGAGTTTAACGGGGGGAGGGGTGTCTGTCTCATATCTAAGAGGTATAAGAAAGATCAGGAATTGCTGTTGTTTTATACACATATTTTTACACCTATTTATTTTAGGCACTAAAATATAGTACTTCCATATATACTTCCATGTATTTTTAAAACTTGTACCGGGGTACCTTCAGACGAGTCCTGTGAGGCTTGTGTTCATCCTAGACAACAATCAAAACAACCTTTCCATAGAGGGGTCATATTAGTGTGTAGCCCAAACCGTTTGGACGCTACAGACAGAAGTTGGCAAATCTGCAGTATCGACTTCAGACGAGTCCTGTGACGCTTGTTGGGGCCGTAGAGGTTAAACCATTCGGACGCTACAGACGTGTTTGTGAGAAGATAGATTTTCGGGATGTCTCATGGTATGAACAACACCGCTGTATCTCTGCCACCTTTCACTGCAGATGCAGAAGTGTGACATCGGTGGATGCGATGGATGCGTGCTCAGCCCCCTCACCCATGACTTTGCAGACTACACAATAGTAGTAGGCTTGATTACTAACAATGACGAGACAGCCTCCAGGGAGGAGGTGAGGGCTCTGGGAGTGTGGTACCTGGAAAGCAACCTCTCACACAGCGTCAACAAAACAAAGGAGATGATCGTGGGCTTCAGGAAACAACTGAGGGTGCACCCCCTATCTACATCGACGGGACGGCAGTGGAGAAGGTGGAAAGCTTCAAGTTCCTTGGCGTACACATCACTGACAAGCTGAAATGGACCACCCACACAGACAGTGTGGTGAAGAAGGCGCAACAGAACCTCTTAAACCTCAGTAGGCTGAAGAACTTTGGCTTGTCACCTAAAACACTCACAAACTTTTACAGGTGCACAATTGAAAGCATGTTGTCGGGCTGTATCACTGCCTGGTACGGCAATTGCACCGCCCGCAACCACAAGGCTCCAGAGGGTGGTGCGGTCTGCCCAACTCATTACCGGGAGCAAACTACACGCCCTCCAAGACACCTACAGCACCCAATGTTACTGGAAGGCCAAAAAGATCATCAAGGACATCAACCAACCGAGCCACTGTCTGTTCACCCCGCTATCATCCTTAAGGCGAGGTCAGTACTGGTGCATCAAAGCTGGGACCAAGACTGAAAAATAGATTCTATCTCTAGGCCATCAGACCTACACATCACTGACAAGCTGAAATGGACCACCCACCCACACAGACAGTGTGGTGAAGAAGGCGCAACAGAACCTCTTAAACCTCAGTAGGCTGAAGAACTTTGGCTTGTCACCTAAAACACTCAAACATTTACAGATGAACAATTGAAAGCATCCTGTCGGGCTGTATCACCGCCTGGTACGGCAATTGCACCGCCCGCTATTGCACCGCCCGATGTCTAGCAATCACTAGCACATTAGAGGCTGATGCCTGTAGGCATAGACTATAAATCACTGGCCACTTTAAGGAATGGAACACTATTAATAATGTTTGCATATCTGGCATTACTCATCTCATATATACTGTATTCTATACTATTCTACGGTATCTTGGTCACTTAATGTTTACATTTCTTGCATTACTCATCTCCTATGTGTATATACTGTATTCTATACTATTCTACTGTATCTGATTCCGCTCTGACATCGCTCGTCCATATATGTATATACAGTGAGGGGGAAAAGTATTTGATCCCCTGCTGATTTTGTACGTTTGCCCACTGACAAAGAAATGATCAGTCTATAATTTTAATGGTAGGTTTATTTGAACAGTGAGAGACAGAATAACAACAAAAAAATCCAGAAAAACGCATGTCAAAAATGTTATAAATTGATTTGCATTTTAATGAGGGAAATAAGTATTTGACCCCTCTGCAAAACATGACTTAGTACTTGGTGGCAAAACCCTTGTTGGCAATCACAGAGGTCAGACGTTTCTTGTAGCTGGCCACCAGGTTTGCACATATCTCAGGAGGGATTTTGTCCCACTCCTCTTTGCAGATCTTCTCCAAGTCATTAAGGTTTCGAGGCTGACGTTTGGCAACTCGAACCTTCAGCTCCCTCCACAGATTTTTTGGGGGGTCATTGTCATGCTGGAATACCCATCCACGACCCATTTTCAATGCCCTGGCTGAGGGAAGGAGGTTCTCACCCAAGATTTGACGGTACATGGCCCCGTCCATCGTCCCTTTGATGCGGTGAAGTTGTCCTGTCCCCTTAGCAGAAAAACACCCCCAAAGCATAATGTTTCCACCTCCATGTTTGACGGTGGGGAGGGTGTTCTTGGGGTTATAGGCTGCATTCTTCCTCCTCCAAACATGGCGAGTTGAGTTGATGCCAAATAGCTCCATTTTGGTCTCATCTGACCACAACACTTTCACCCAGTTGTCCTCTGAATCATTCAGATGTTCATTGGCAAACTTCAGACGGGCATATTTCTTGAGCAGGGGGACCTTGCGGGCGCTGCAGGATTTCAGTCCATCACGGCGTAGTGTGTTACCAATTGTTTTCTTAGTGACTATGGTCCCAGCTGCCTTGAGATCATTGACAAGATCCTCCAGTGTAGTTCTGGGCTGATTCCTCACCGTTCTCATGATCATTGCAACTCCACGAGGTGAGATCTTGCATGGCAGAGGGAGATTGACAGTTCTTTTGTGTTTCTTCCATTTGCGAATAATCGCACCAACTGTTGTCACCTTCTCACCAAGCTGCTTGGCGATGGTCTTGTAGCCCATTCCAGCCTTGTGTAGGTAGGTCTACAATCTTGTCCCTGACATCCTTGGAGAGCTCTTTGGTCTTGGCCATGGTGGAGAGTTTGGAATCTGATTGATTGATTGCTTCTGTGGACAGGTGTCGTTTATACAGGTAACAAGCTGAGATTAGGCGCACTCCCTTTAAGAGTGTGCTCCTAATCTCAGCTCGTTACCTGTACAAAAGACACCTGGGAGCCAGAAATCTTTCTGATTGAGAGGGGGTCAAATACTTATTTCCCTCATTGAAATGCAAATCAATTTATAACATTTTTGACATGTGTTTTTCTTGATTATTTTGTTGTTATTCTGTCTCTCACTGTTCAAATAAACCTACCATTAAAATTATAGACGATAATTTCTTTGTCAGTGGGCGAATGTACAAAATCAGCAGGGGATCAAATACTTTTTTCCCTCACTCTAGTTTTAATTCATTCCTACCATAAGTAGAGATGATGAAGTCCTCCATCGGGGTCCTGAGAGGCAGTAGGGCAGATTTGAATAGGTTTATTTTATAACTTGAGATGTAGCTGAATTTATCTATGATCTTCAAAGCTTTTGGGAGGGATTGAGATACATCGTCAAGATAAAGAAAGACATTGTCAGCTTATAATGAGCTGACGTGATCCGTAGAATTGAGAGATATTGTCGAATTGCCCCGGCCAGGGGCTCTTTTGACAAAAAATAGCAGAGGTGAGATGGGATCACCTTGCCTGCTACTTCTAATTATCCTGAACGGAACAGAATAACTAGAAGTTATTACTATGGCTGAGGGATTGGCATGTAGTATCTTAATCATATTAATGAAATTGGAGCCAAGTCCCATATGTTCCAAAACCAATATAACCATTCTAGTCTATCAAAAGCTCTTTCTGCGTCGAGAGATAGAACTGGTATTTTATAAGGATCCCCATTAGCTGTTGCAAATGCAGAAGCTACTCTTCCTGGGATCCACACAAAACGTGAAACATGACATAATACAGTATGTTAATAGACAAGAACAGCTCAAGGACAGAACTGCATACATTTCTGATGAAGCATATAAGATATGTAAAAGACGGCATAGGATATCTGAGGATAAGCATTTTTTAACAAACACGCTTTGGTCTAGATGTACCAATTTGGGTAAGTAAGTTTCGAGACGGGATGACAGAATTTAAGAAATAGTTTAATATCTGTGTTTATCAAGATAGAGGGCGATAGTGAGTGTACTGAGTGGCGGCCTTCCCTTTTTTAATAAAAGCGAAATTAGTACTGTATTTACATACCTTCCAAATGTACCTTTGTGAATGTCTGTGTTAATTATTTCAAGTAAAAGTACACCTAATTGGTTCCAAAATCATAAATAGACCTCAGGCGGAATACCGTCACATGGAGAGAGATTTGGGCGTCCTCAGTTGAGAGAAGAGGACTTCTTATATCTTTTAAAAAGGGCTTAATCTGTCTTGGTGTGAATTTACAATCTGAGGTGTACAATTCTTTATAGAAACAGGAGAATCTTTGGTTGATGTGCTTCAACAAAGTACTGAGTAAAGGGTCTGAATACTTATTTAAATGTGATATTTCAGTCTTTATTTATTTTTTGCAAAAATGTCTAAAAACATGTTTTTGCTTTGTCATTATGGGGTATTGTGTGTAGATAGATTAGGGGGAAAAAGCAATTTAATCAATTTTAGAATATGACTGTAACGTAACAAAATGTGGAAAAAGTCAAGGGGTCTGAATACTTTCCGAATGCACTGTAAATGTATTACAAAGCATCAATAACTTTGTTTCAGGCTTTATAAATCACCAATGTCAATTGTGTCAAATATGATATAACATGTGCTTAATGAAGGGTGACGTGCTGAAGGATGGCACATGCTCTAAAGTGAAGTGAAGTTATTCTCTTTACACCTAATCTCATTCGGATAGTGCTATCCCATATTCCTTGGGATGTCCCTCCAATGTCCCTCAAACTTGAGTAAAAGTAAAGGTAACTTAATAGAAAATGACTCAAGTAACAGTGAAAGTCACCCGGTAAAATACTACTTGAGTAAAAGTCTAAAACTATTTGGTTTTGCATATACTTAAGTATGAAAAGTAAATGTAATTGCTAAAATATACTTAAATATCAAAAGTAAAAGTTTAAATCATTTCAAATTCCTTATTAAGCAAACCAGATGGCCTGATTTTTTTCTATTTTTAAATTATTTACTGATAGCCAGGGAGACAGTCCAACACAGACATAATTTACAAACTTAGCATTTGTGTTTAGTGAGTCCACCAGATCAGAGGCAGTAGGATGACCAGGTATGTTCCCTTGATAAGTGTGTGAATTGGACCATTTTCCTCTCCTGCTTTCAAAATGTAACGAGTACTTTTGGGTGTCTGGGAAAATGTATGGAGTAAAAAGTACGTAATTTTCTTTCGGAATGTAGTGAAGTAAAACTAGTCAAAAATTTAAATATTGAAGTAAAGTACAGATATCCAAAAAAACTACTTAGGTAGTACTTTAAAGTATTTTTGCTTGAGTACTTTACACCATTGCGTCCCACCACTAAATCCTAACCTTAACTCCTACCCTAACCTTAACCATAACTCTTACCTAATCCTAACCTTAACCGTAACCATTTATAATGTCCACTTCAATGGGGCAGGGACCTCCCAAATACGCGGAAGATCTGGTGCACCAACACAACAAACATGGCCTTCGTTAGCCAATACAGAGTGCCGGGAGAATCTCCTGGCGCCTTACTCATTGGTTTAATCTACCAACCAATCATCTCCCACAAGGACCTTCCCCATAGGTCCGACGTCTTGGTAATAAAGAGATTGTGTTTGTAACTCTTATTGGGATAGTTTTCCCCACAAGCGCGACACATATCAACCACAGATTTTAAGGGTGTAGTCTTTCTTCTTCTTCTCTGTGAGGCCATTAGCTAGCTAGCTATGTCTTTGCTAATTAGCTAGTTTTCTTCTCCCTTGAGGCCAGGGGGGATGTTTTCCAATAGATAGCACAGCCATAAAGTCAAGTGGCTACATCATAAATATTAATTTGATTTTTTACATAAAGGCTAAGGGAATTATTACTAACAGCAAAAAAAGTTAAATATTAAAGACACGTTTAAACCATACATTTTCTTTTAGGTTTACATTTTTAAAACAATTTAAATATATAAAGTTTCAAAAAGTCCTGCAATGCAATAACATTGAACATTACACAGGGCTGTGAATAGTGTAGCTTGTTCCTGAGGTGGTGGACAAATGGTTCTTGCCTCTCTGCCTGATGGAGGTATTGAATGTTGATTTCAACCTTTAAAAGTAACAACAAAGAAAGCTAGCAGGTCTGTTAGGAAATGCATTTGTCACACCATCTGGATAAGGGCATTTCTGTTCTGCACCAGAAATACTCTAATAAATGGGGAGATGGGGAAACTCCATTTTATTCATACTATTATATTCCTCTTTAGTTTACCAATCTCATGACTTGACCTATGACACGTGGCTGTATCTAGCTAGCTAGCTAACAATTGCTGTGAAGTCACCAAAATGATTTGCAACAACGATTGAGGTAGCTATGTAATCTAACTCAACACTTCACTGCTACAGACTAATTTAAATGTACAATAAATAAAGGTTAACTTACTCAGTTTTCTCTGTCCAGTGGCACCACAAGTCAGCATTTGATTTGCAAACTCCATCACCCGTGCGCTTACTGCACTACAGAAACACATGCATGTGCACTGAATTAAAGGGTAACTACACTTAGATTTTTCCCAGACCTCAAAAGTCCATTGGTGTGGTTTAAGCATTGCTGTGAACACACCCCAAAAAATATTTTTGTTGTTGTTCTGTTAAAGTGTGGGGGAAATGGGGGGGGGGTAAATAAGGAAAATCTGAAACCTGGAAAAACAAAACCGAGAAAGCTGAGAAAAAAATGGAATTAGGCCAATTTTTTTTAAACTGATTTTAAAAGGCCCTAACAACGTTTTTTTTGCTGTACATGAGCGGGTGTCATCCTGCAGCACAGCATTTTGGGGAAAGTTGAGGTCAGGTCCAATATGCACCCAAGAGGGAAAGAGGTTGGGTCATCCTAGAAATGTTAAAGAGTAGTAAAATATAAAATAAAAATAATATATGCCATTTAGCAGACGATTTTATCCAAAGCGACTTACAGTTACGCGTGCATACATCAGAGTAAATTGGCACCCGCAAACCATTTCTCAAGCACAGACTTTCACTTTGTGGAGCACTGAAAAATACCCATAGCTATTCTGAATGCTCTGTGTCCTTCTCTTTGAAGTAAATTGATTAGTCGCCACAGCGCTTGGCTCCAGTAGACTGGAATCCATGGTTACGGAGCTCCAGATGATTGTAATCTCACAGCGAGTCAAGTCTTAATCATGCCTGGCGATCTCTTATGAGCTCATTTGAAAGAGGGAAACAGTTATTACAGTAGGGATCAATATGGAACCGTATACATCTGTCAGTCAGGTACTTGTAAGTGATTTTAAATCACATTAGTGTTTCACTTAGCATTGTTTAGGCGGTGCACCCTACGAAAGGGTTAGCTGTTGATTTTGGTGTTTTGTGCTCTAGCTGGATAATAATTAAGGAGAAACACGATCACGTAGGTGATATTAGTAAGCCTATGTCAAGGCCAAAACCTGAGCTGGTTTAATTGTATCTGTCAAGCAGTTTTGTCCCTGTCCTCTTCTCTTCTCTTGTTGTATCATCTTCTCTACTTACCCCCATTCAGTATCTCAAAGTGCTTCTACCTATTCATGACTCATTGGCCCAATTCCCCCCTATTATCTCTATTATCCAACATTTGCAACATGGTTATCTGGTTGCAAACTGCCTTTTTGGTTGAGAAGACATAATAGAACCAGATTACAGCCAATTGGTCTCTGTATCAACCAGGTAAAGACATATTTGTCATGGCAAGATCAAGACATCATGGGAAAGATGTCATAAAAAATGTTAACAAAACTTCCCTTTACAGCCTGACAATGTTGCAACCAGTTTTGCCCAATGGGGTATTATTATCAGATCAACATGTTCGTTGAATAGCTATAGAAATCGTATGCAGGGCTCATCAAGTCCCCAAAGACTACAAAGCCCTTCTCAGGCGCTACCCAAGATACCTCCCTTAAAAGAGCGATTTTCTGCTCTATCCTGACGCAGGGGAGCTGTCATGGACCGACAAATAACCAAAATAATCCCTGCACACAACGTACAACTTTGTGGCAACTATTTTACGGGGTTATCTGGTTGTAACAGAGAGCAGTTGGTTATTCTGGTTGTATGACGCCTTCTCAACCAGACAACCAGTTTACAACCAGAAAACGATGTCATTACATTACATGGTATGCCAAAGGTTCCACATGGGGTCAGTATCTATGTGTGCCACAACCTGACTCGCTATCATCTGGACATGTTGTGTATGAACTTTTACTTGTGGTTCCATCCACACATCTACTACTTCATGCAAAGGAGCTGCTGTTGCCCTTTTCTCATTTGCCCCGAATCAGGGAGCATGCATAGGAAGTGCCTGTGTTAAAAAAAAAAACACAAGCCCTCATGCATTATGGATCCTCTGTTGTAGGGAAGTATGTTACAAAAGGACTGTAGCATATGTAATTAGTGGGAGTTAAGAATGTTTTGAGTCTGTATTAGGTGTGTGTGCGTTTTCCCTGCAAATCCTCTGAAACCTGGCGATAGAGATAAACAGCTTCAAAGGGGTCGCTTTGCTTATGAGCATGAGCTGCTGTGACAGCTAAGGAGGGTAGTCCGCCTTCGACTCTCCTCCGTTCCTCCCTTCCTCTATTCATCTGCAGTTCCGTCTCTCTCTCTCTCTCTCTCTCTCTCTCTCTCTCTCTCTCTCTCTCTCTCTCTCTCTCGCTCCATCTTCATGGAGGAACTTAACACTTCAGAGAAGCCCAGAGATGGAATCTTCAAGTCATTTCCTTACCCGTTAATACCTCATTCTCTTTGTTTCTCTCTCCCTTCATTTTGCATCATCATGGTGATGTGGCAAATGACACTTTTTGTCTTGAAAGTCCAATATCTTGAAAACTTGACTGCTGGCATGAAAAATGTTTTCGGACTGTATCAACAGTGGACTAATGATTAAAAAAAACAAAAGATAGTTTTTGAGTGGATTTTTCTTTGGGCATCTTCCAGTTAACACTCCAAACACACACTATCTCTGTAAGTACATGTATATGCATACAGTACTTTATAATCAGCAATATACAGAGCAAATGGAATGGGCAAAACGTACAGAACAATACTCGCACAATGTAGAGGGCTATGCCTATATACTGAAATGTGTTATGTGGGCTGGCATCAGTTAATTTAGGCTTAAACCCAATAGTGTGGCAGTGACACATACACTTTAATGTTCAGGCTTTTGCCTCACATCTGAAAAATGTATCACTAAGACACGTTTGCATCTGCCCTGCAAAAAAAAAATGGTTTGCTTTGCAGCCTCAACCTTGTCTCAGCGCAACAACAGGAGAAGGCGCGACGTAAATATTTATGTTTCTACCTCACTGCCTCTTTCACTTCCCTTATTATTCCTCGCTCAGGATGAGAGGAGAGTAGTGGATATTGACAAAAAATATTGTGGCAAAGAAATAAACAAAACCTTTCTCGCTGTGATGTGCGTGCCTGCAATGTACCATCACTAAAATACTCATGTTTTGTCATGTCATTGACATGAGAACAGCTTTGGTTCCCCCACAATCAAAAGAAGTGCATCACTGACCCTGTCTGTGTTTTTTTTTTTTTTTGTACTTTTCACTTTGGTGACTCATCATCTTGACTTCTTTCAAATTGAAATGTCAGATTCTACGAGTCATCCTATTATGTGCTGGAGAATAAAATAAGAATCGGCTGCCTTGCTGTGAATATTCACAAACCATAGGCTCAATGTTGCATTATTCTATCAAAGTTGTCATAAGGATTACTTCAAATCTTTCTGTCAAAATCATCTTAATGCACAATGTCGTCACTCAGAATTCAAGTTGAGGTCATTTTCGATTACATAAAGCACAAAGGTTGTACTCTATACCGTTGGGGCCTTTGAGTCTGAGGACCACATGGGTTGTGTTTTATTTATCACCACAGCAGAACGGTCCAGTGAATGCAGTTCTAAAGCTGAACAGTCTTTGGATGTGTGTGCTGGCTCCAACAGAGTAGCATAGTTCCAGGCAGGCACGCACATCCATCCCCATTTTATCTCCAACAGATAAAAAAAAAAAACTGGCAAGTGGAGGAAAAAGCAAAGGGACAAAAATAGAGTTCTGTCAGAGTCCCCTCGTATCTCATCTTTCCAGAGGGAGTTTCAAACCATTATTTGGGAATGAGGGAATTTGTATTTTTCCCTGTTAAAGTAAACCAACAAAAAGACCTCCATAGCCTATTCTGGCTGAAGCCACTGAAGTCTCAAGCTGCCTGTTCATCAACCGTAATGAAGATGGTACATTCACAGATGCTCATTATGAAATGCCAAATTGCATTTCCGGTTGACTGTGACAGAATTGAACAGCTCGATGATAGGAAGCCCCAGCTATAGCCGTGGCTATAAGAACCCTTATGAACACATGGAGCTACCCTAACAGACTGGGAGAGTGAATTGAGTGAATTAACAGACCTGCTTCATCAAAGCTTCATAGCTTTGTTGTTTATTAGTTCCACTCATCCTCACACTACACATTCTCAGACGTCTTGAACACACCTTAAGGGACCCGAGCAGGATGTGACAAGATGGCTGCTGACAGGATGGAATGTCTCAATTAGCGAATAAGGCAAGACTGCTCAAGGAGATGGCGGGAATTAATAGGCTCAAGACTTGAGTTTCAAATGACTTTCGGCTATTGGACCTAGGCTACTTGCTTACATGCTGACTAGACCGGGCACGCGCATGCATCTGCAAGCGCCGTCACTCGCATGTTGATTTTGTCCATCCACACCAGATGTGATCAGGACACGCAGGTTGAAATATCAAAACGAACTCTGAACCACTTCTATTAATTTAGGGACAGGTCGAAACGCATGAAACATTCATGGCCATTTAGCTAGCTAGCTTGCTGTTGCTAGCTAATTTGTCCTGGGATATAAACATTGGGTTGTTATTTTACCTAAAATGCACAAGCTCCACTACTCCGACAATTAATCCACAGATAAAAGAGTAAACCTAGTTAGTTTCTAGTCATCTCTCCTCCTTCAACCAACTGGACTGGAGTGTGGACCTCAGCTCATCTTTCAATCACCCACGCGGGTATATGCTCCTAAAAACCAATGAGGAGATGGGAGAGGCGGGACTTGCAGCACATCAAGTGTCAAAAATAGAACCATGTGTTATTTTAGCGTTTGGCTACGTAGATGCTAGTTGCATCTGCCCAAGCAGTTTGGATGAAATTATGGAATAACATGTATGTGTACATTTATTTTGCAACACGCAGTGCAGTGTGGTCAGCATGTTAGAAGCTACAAACGAGTAAAAACTAAAGGGAGCGTAAACGACTTTGAGTGACTTTGTGTTACTGATGTTTTACGGTGTTAAACAGAATGAAACTGGTGGATTAAGAACTGCTTTCTGGCAGGACTGGGATAATGGTGTTATAATTGGTCCTTTGACATTTAGCCGGTGTGCTCCTCTGACAATGGGCTTTTGGGTGATGATAAATTGGCAGAGAAATTCGTGCAACTTCCAGTTACTTACCCTGAGATGAGAAGCCACTATTGATCTGTATGAGTGTTACCACTGTGCAGGCTGAAGAACGATCTGTTGCCAGCAGGAACAACTGAACACATTTTAGAGTGTATAAAAGACTTGACATTACCTACAAAGGTCCACGCTTATTACAGTTTAATTAATGGCAAAACATTTTTTACAACAGCAGTCTTCACTCACATTTCATTATAGCCTATTTTGTCAATTCACTTTGCAATTGGAAATTTCAACTTCCGGCAAATTGCATTCAATTCTTCTACAATCCTATTATGCCATATTGTAAAAGCAAATGTGTTCTCAATTACCTACTTGGATGAATACTTAGTAAGAATAAAAAATACCTGATGCCTGAATTTTAGGGGAAGGTCTGTAATTGTTGAGCCTTAGATACACATTGCCTCTCTCCACTTTCCTATTCTTTGGCTGGTACTCCCCTGACAACAGACATGCTGGCAGGATAAGAGGGATTCAGCCTCAAGGAAACATAATTTACTCCTAATCTAGTGTCTGCAGCTCTGCGGCTGCCACAGCAATATTAAAGAGGCTGTCAACAGAACACCAGCTTATCCTAATTGTCTTGGGCCTCCTGGACCTGACTGTGTGGGGCTCAGTGACCACCCACCGGTGCCAATGGTGGATAACAGAGGCTCGTCTTCCTTATAAAACACAAATGTCAACTTCTGTTTTCCTCTCTGTGTCCGCTTTATAACCTCTTCCATTGCCATTCTATTATGTCCTCTTCCGTTTGAAGTGATTTGCATGTGATGGGAAAGGACTCTTTTCCAGATGTACAGTTCTCTCAGTGGTTGGAGGAGTTTATCATTGCGTGTATAATCAAACCAAATCAAATGTATTTGTCGCATACACATGGTTAGCAGATGTTAATGCGAGTGTAGCGAAATGCTTGTGCATTATATAAGAATATAAGAATGAGCGATGGCCGAACGGCATAGGCAAGATGCAGTAGATGGTATAGAGTACAGTATATACATATGAGATGAGTAATGTAGGTTATGTAAACATTATATAAAGTGGCATTGTTTAAAGTGGCTAGTGATACATTACATCAAGATGGCAAGATGCAGTAGATGGTATAGAGTACAGGACATACATATGAGATGACTAATGTAGGGTATGTAAGCATTATATAAAGTGGCTAGTGATAAATTGATTACATACATTTTTCCATTGTTTAGTGGCTAGAGTTGTGTCAGTATGTTGGCAGCAGCCACTCAATGTTAGTGATGGCTGTTTAACAGTCTGATGGCCTTGAGATAGAAGCTGTTTTTCAGGGTTAGGCTTAGGTTTATGATGCAGTGAAGTGAAGTGATGTGCTGCTTTGATGCACCTGTACTGGCCTTCTGGATGATAGCGGGGTGAACAGGAAGTGGCTCGGTTGGTTGTTGTCCTTGATGATCTTTTTGGCCTTCCTGTGACATCGTGTGGTGTAGGTGTCCTGGAGGGCAGGTAGTTTGCACCCGGTGATGCATTGTGCAGACCGCACTACCCTCTGGAGAGCCTTACGGTTATGGGCGGAGCAGCTGCCGTACCAGGCGGTGATACAGCCCGACAGGATGCTCTCGATTGTGCATCTGTAAAAGTTTGGGAGTGATATATATAGCTAAAACACCACCAAATGAGACCCTTAATCAGCCATTTAATTAAGCACAGGTTATGAGGAAGAATGGCTATGTACTCCCTTCAGGAAGTTTTCAGTTCACCACCTTCTTATCTGCTCCCAGAAAATCCAACATCGAGTCCTATTTACCGCACACTGTGTGGTTTGCAGTAGGCGACCATCTAATAGTGGCTAAATTCTCTCTGTCTCATACATTGATAGAGAGTTTCCAGACAGTCTAGAGACCAAAGCCTTTCTTCTCAGACATTTCAGTGTGAGGCTGCAGTCTGCAGACCCCTGGGGAAAGAGTGATTGTAATGCTTTCACGGTTTAATGATCAGATTTTGGAGGAACAGCGTGTTCTCTCTCCCCTAACGTCCTGTTTTCCGCTTTCTTGCCCAAAGTTGCATTCAGAGAAGACTAACATTGGACAGAGAGACTAGCGATTCTTTCCCAGGAAGCCCACAAACCACACTGAACAACCTATTAAATTTGATCTCAAGAAACACAAAACCTTTCAGAGAAACTCCATCTGCGAGGTGGGGATTTTATTTTCATTATCTTGGAGCTTGACCTCCAAAAAATGTCTTACTTGGTCCTCCTCATCTCGCATTGGGGTAACTAAAGACACCACGAGGTTGTCCATTTCAAACTGTCATTTTAGTCTTGTACTGAACCTCAGGTTATGTACATCACTACCACATCATTACCACACTTTTGTTTGTCCAATTAGGATTCAATACAAAGATAATGTGGAGGTATGGTTCCGATGCATTCTGAGGGCATGTCCCAGCCAACATGATCTCTTGACGAAAGATATGAATATTGAATCCTCCACTCTAAAATGTTCTAAACCTATAGCTCAGCGCTTCCCAAACTCGGTCCTTGAGACCCCAAGCGGTACATGTTTTGGTTTTCACCCTAACACTACAGTACACAGCTGATTCAAATGATCATAGCTTGATGATTATTTGAATCAGCTGTGTAATGCTAGGGAAAAAAACGAAATGTGGGTGTCTGAGTTTGGAAACCCTGCTATAGCTGAAGCTGAAATGATTGCAACATGCGACTTTCACCCTATTAATGTCTATGTTACATGCTGCAACTCTGACTCACTTCTCACCCTGCCTTCCCTTTCCCCCAGGGAGTGTTAGCACAATCTATTTCAGTGCAATGATACTCATTTTTGAAGACACAAGCTCAAGTACATAGTACAAATATTATGAAAATACGAAGTAGTGGGGCAATAGGTCTTGAAATTACTGAAATGCTTTCTAAATATATTAACAATCAAATTATAAATGACTTACTATAAGATTTCATATTTCTTATAACTGTAAAATAACTATGAGCATACTTAGTGACAGTACAATATTGGCACTATTTTAAAACTGTCAACAGAGGTACCATTCAAATGTGTGCAGACTCATTACACTGTACTTCAGCTTTAAGCACACAGTGATTTCATCCATCTGTGTCCAAGATAAAGTGGTCTTCTTTCAATTCTAGGAAATGTAGTATTTTTTTCATGTTGAGACCTCTAAATCGGGATGAGAATATCACAGTGAGATGAATGGCTGGACTCACTAGACTGCCATCGTTCATTTGCTGTCTCGCAAGCTGGGCTCACTCACTTAGAGGAAGAGAATCTATTTTTGCTAGGATAGGCTAGAAAATGTGACACATCACTTCCTATGCAAATATGGGGTCTGAAACCTGACACTTCAAGTCAGCTCCTTAGAGAGTGGAAACGGAGAGCAGACAGATGGGTCTTTTTGGCATTATAAGGCATGAGAATGTACACCAAAATGTTAGACGGAACCGGTCCAGAACCGCTCAAAGTCCCCGATATGGAGGACTTTAATGTGCATGTCTGAAATGTAGACTTTCTTGCTGCACTTTGCAAGACCTTGCCCATTAACGAGCCACCACCAGTCTATTAAAGACCAGGGTTAAATATAAGAAAGTGCCTAAGAAGATGAGGGGCATAATGCAGATTCCGAAATCTATTTTGAGCCAAGGTTAGACAGTTTTGGAGTAAAGGTCAGAGTAAATACCTGGCTACACATTATTCAAAGGGAAATTCCAATCTGCCTAACACAAAAGGGAATCCCCCTCTAATTTGCATATTGCCTGATTAGAGCATTTGGTAGACAGCACGCCGCAGGAACATAGACTCAAGTTCTTTAAAGTCATTTTAAGATCCTAGTCTGATTCCAACCATTTTGACCACGAGGTGCATACACCAAGATGAATGTTAACCTTTCTGTTCTCCCTTGAAGTATTCTCCATGGTTGAATTAAGATTTAATGACTCACGCTTTTCTTGACTGTTTCACAATAGCGTCTGCTAGCCCTGTCACATGTACGTGGTAATATGTGAAGTAACATGTTACCAAAATAGCATGGGCACAATCACATATTATTACACTCTCCCTTTACAAGATGAAGGTGATATAATAAACTGTGACATATCGAAAGACTAATTCGCACATTTTCGTAACTCCAGAAGAACAAGGAGAGACCCTGGCACCATTTAATTCCAGCCTGGGGCCAAGTCAGTATAAAAGACTGATTAGTGATGTATGAAGAGGTACTGTTACTCACTGTTAAAGGAAAACTCTACTCAAAAACTATACGTTGGTCTTTTTTTAATTAGTCCACTGTCAGCAGTCAAGTTTTCAAGAAAGCAAAGTGTCACTTGGCACATTATCATGATGACGCAAAAAACTTGACAGCTGACAGACAAAACATTTTGGGGCTGTATCAACAGTGGACTAATGAAAAAAATACCAAATTCTAGTTTTTGAGTCGTTTTTTTTCTTTATGAGCCTCGAGGCGCACTTTCAAACTCCCATGTCAGTCTACTGTATGACACACATGGCACAACCAAGAACCACACCAACCCGTTGTCACGTCTGTATCGTTTAAATACACTGCAGGTGGCTAAAGAGATGAATTTGTGCTCTAGATGCACCCTGAACTTGAGATACAGCGACAGATGTCATGTCACTGAGCACTTATCAACACAAGCTGTTATTTCAAGTTGATATAAATGCAAGTTGATATAAATTCTTCCATTGACTTCGATAATCCCACACAATAAGCATACTTCCATGCGCTCCATGGCCCTTGGTGGGTGTTATCTTAATGAGTTTCTCCTTCAGAGCTAACGTAAGCACAAAATAAATCCATAATAAAGCTGGAGGGTTTATTTACCCACACTCCCCTGCTGGGTGGTAGATGATATTAACATGCTTGTGCGCTCTCTGCAGATGTTGGAAGTTTGTGCAGTCTGACTCTCGGAACCTCTTGGGAGACCAGTTCTTTGCCGCCTGCTCCAATTGTAGTAGCAGCTTGCCCATTAACTAGTTTCGCTTAGTTTTCAATACACCTGGAAGATGATCAATAAATTCAGGCCCAGTTGTTCAAATCAGTGCCCTTTTCAAATCAACCGTTCCTCATTTTCTGGATCCCATTATCTGACACGAATATGCAACGAATACAGTTGTAAACTATTATCCCAGTAAATGTACAGTATTTTTCAGAGAATGTAACAATGGCGTGTTCAGGGGGTGGCCCAGGCCTTGCAAAATAAATATCAGCCCCTGCAGAGAAGCATAAGATTGAACTTCACTCAACTTTCTGGAGTTTTCCCCGTCAGTTGACAGTCTCAACGTTTCCCTTTACTGTGGCAATTGTGATCGAATCAATACAATATTAGACACTTTCAATGCAACATACCGAACAAATCAAACTATGCAAGACTTGGTATGCAAAACTAACTATGCAAGAGATTTTATTGTAGGCAGAACGCATCGGAGTAGGATTCTAGGCACGACTCGGGCCTGTACTCGACACAGACCGGTGCGCAATAACCAATCAGAGCTGCAGTAGGCCTATATGCAAATAGACCATTGCCATATATGGATCTGTGCCATTCACTTTGAACTGGAATGTTTTTACAGTCTGAGCGGTAGTGAGTAGATGCGCTTGTTTTGAGATCAAAGTGAGAGCTACATGTAGCGACGTGTGCACATTTGTATATTTGTTCATATTCTTTGCTAGTTAGTGAGTTATTAGCCTAGTTATAGATAATTTGTAGTCAGCAATGGGGGAGTGATTGCTTCTTATAAGAGCACAAAACATTTGCATTTCACAGGTAAAGAGCTTTTTTTTGTTTTTTCTTAAAGCGGCAGTGTTGCATTTTGAGACAGTCTTGAATAAGCTAAGTAGCCAATAGGCAGAGGGTAGCATAATTTGTCTAATTCCATGTAATAATGGTGTGGGAATAAGGATGCATTTTATTTTGTAAAGTGGTTTCTTGCATCAAACAACACAACATTTTCAGTCACCTCCTTGTCTGAAGGACAAGCGGATAAACAGGTTAATGTCAAACCCTGCATGTTTTTTTCAAGTCTCATGCAATGTAGGCCTAGAGTACATTGAACACCACACATTGGCTGTTACTGTAGGCTGAACGATAGAACAGCTATTTCCCTGTTAAAATGTTATGGGACGCATTTTCCATTGTTTTGATGTTAGGTCCTACATTGTGATCAAATAGCCACAGTAGCCTACTTGACCACTGTTAAAACGAATTTAAAGATGTTACAGCGTCAGTGTTCACAGTAAACGCGTGCCAGAAGTTTCAAAAAGCTTAAACAAATTTGACGGAACATTGGCAATGACCCCCCCCTGAAATCTGATTGGCCACCACAGTTGCCCCCCCCCAGAAAGAACATGTCATATTATTTCGGACAGGCAGGATCAGATACATGGGCTACATATACTAAGACAGAGGGGAGCTGTTTTGCATGCTCGGATGCTTTCTCCGGTGAGATTTATGAGTCTTGCTATCAGTATGCATCTTGGTCAAAATTATCAATATATTCAGCAACGACCTATCAGATCTCAGACTTTCTGGGAGGGCCTCGCTCGGACTCTTTCTTTGGTTAAATAGATTTAGCCTCTTCCGAATTCAAGTAAAATGATGAAACATGGATAGACACGAATGAGAAATAATTGTATACGTTGGTTTATTTTTGTATTGTTCAAATTTTGGGGGAAGCCTCGTTTTCCTTGGCATCAATCAATACACACCACTTTGTAGGCTGAATGACATTACACATGGTGTTTGTAATGTCCCTTTCCATTCAAATGGCCGGTACACATTGCGCTGTTCGGATGTAGATGAATGTTGGAGTAGACGAACGTGCGCAGGTAACCTATTTAACCTTGTTTTTTAAGTGATTTTGTTTGACAATCAGATGAAAACGTCATGACTGGTTGTGTTCATGACACATTAAAAGGTAATAAATTTTTACAGTTAAATTATGTCTTTACTATAAAGCCCATTGTCACGTCCTGACCATTGTGTGCTCTTATTTTCTATGGTAGAGTAGGTCAGGGCGTGACTGGGGGGTTTATTCTAGTTACATTTTTCTATGTTGTTTGGGTCTAGTTTCTGTTTTTCGATGTTGGGTTTTTTAGATGATCCCCAATTAGAGGCAGCTGGTCATCGTTGTCTCTAATTGGGGATCATATTTAAGTAGTTGTTTTTCCCACCTTTGTTTTGTGGGAGATTATTTTGAGTTAGTGCCTGTAGCACCTCTTCATCACGGTTTGTTGCTTTGTTTATGGTTTATTGTATGTTTTGCATAGTTTCACATTATAATAAAATATGTGGAACTATATTCACGCTGCGCCTTGGTCCATTCCTACACACAAACGTGACACCCATAAATTAGGAGGTCCCCTTAAAACATTTTAGACCCCCCACATTTCACAGGATCATTCTCACTCTGGGTGGCACTTTCAAATGTTATGTGCCCCAACATGGCCACCCCATTCATAATGTTCTGGATACGCCACTGGAATGTAAGAAACAAAGTGTTGATCAACTTGCCAAGGGATATCTCACACTGCTTCCTCAAAATATTGGTGATAAAACATTCATTATATTTTCCCCTAAACACAGAGCTTAACAGCAAGGTTTTATCTGTTTGTTTTTGCCAGGCTTTCACACTTCAAATCAGACATTACAAAACCTTCTCCTCCCAGTAGAATATGATTAGTGGTGAAGGGGAGCTAGTTTTCTAGGCTCAAAGACAATTGATCTAAACCACTACAGTTTATGCTTCAAAGCAACAAGTAGGTTTGACTGCCCTTCCTTCAAGGCATACCCCAGTTTCTCTACATCACCACTGAAATACAATGTCTCAACCCCTACATAATGCCATCACACACACACAGTATAAACCACTATTCATGAGCATTCATGTCATTGCAAATCTATTTCGGACGGAGCTCAAAACTGCACATTTTTAAGGAAATTGTTTCCTCCCAGTCGATCCAGATGGTCCAGGAGCTCATAGCCAGCCATCACTCAAGCTGGAATTATGCAGCGAATTTAAATTCTGCAAACAGGTTTTAATTCTTAATTTAGGTATTAATTATATTCCTGCAACTTGGCATGGGTGTGTTATTTCCCCTGACGCTGTTCTCAGGATCATTATTGGGGCGTTTGCTCGGGATCTGCTCATCAGAAGAAAATATGCTTAATTTAATAACAGGGTTGAGACGAGTTCATTTAGACAAATCGCTCCCAGTGTCTGATTAATGATGTTATGTGCAATGCAGAAATCAAGTGCTAAAATTTGCATGGGAAAATGGCACCCTGTAATATGGTTTACATTGTTTTTGGTAGTGGGCCCCTCTGATGATAAATACATCTGACAGAATGTGGCTTTAACAATTTTCTAATAAAAACATTAACGTTTGCCAGTTGTCTTTATGGAAAGTTGATCGAACTGTATGGAATTCTACATCAGTGTTATGTGACAGTGTTGTAGAGGCATTTTGTCAGGAAGCTTTAAGTTTGACCTAATTCCCGGTCTGTGTTGTCATGATTAATGTCTACATCCGCTGTAGTATTTGTCTGTGATTATATGACTAAACAATGTAAACGTTAACATATAGCTGAGAAAGGTAAACTAGGTTCTGTTTAAATAACTGAATTCCAAGGCTGTTAGTAAAGGCCTGTCAGTGAGTTTAATTTGAATTGAGTTGAGAATTGAATAGGAAATGAGAGTGCCTTTTCAAAGAGCACAGACCAGAATAGGAAAAAAAAGGAAGAGCTAGGGACTGTTCTGTCATAGAGACATTTTCCAACCTTATATAACCAACCCAAATATTTCAGTTTTTGACAGAATTTCCCGTAACAGCGCCACAGGGTATTTCATATCATTTTAGAAATACACAAAACATGTTTTTTTGTGAGTTTCAAGAAACACAAACAGAAGGCTGAGTCACATTCCCTTCATTCTTCCCTCCATCCTGTTTACCTGGCTTTCATGTAAACACTCTTTCTTTCTTTCTCTCTCTCTCGCTCTCTTTTTCTCTCTTTTATCTCTCCCTAGTGCACTCCCATTGTCGGCCATGGATTCGTGCTGGACAAGTACAAGTGCCAATGCCGGAGAGGCTTCTACCACCCTAGCAGAGTGGCACTCAACGGTTTCACAAGTAGGTTTGCGGTTTCCCTACCCAGCAACATGTGGCATCTGTTCCCTTTCAATCACTTTATTTTAGCATTAGCAGCAGATGTGAGTGACGGACCAACATGGAAATCAAGGGGCACCTGGATATTGGCTTTCATTGATATTGGTTTGGCATCATGATCATTTTTTTTCATGTAGGTTTAATAATAATTTAATAAGTGATTATAATATCCATGTATTTTTTGTTGTTGATATTGTTCATTTGTAGTTTTTAGGATACTAGTCTGCTAGGTTGGTTGCAGGGATGAAAGAATGGATGGAATGGTGATGGATGGAACGACGGAAGAAATATTTTATTTTTGATTCCTCTGTACAAATACCTTGGATGACTTTGCAAGCACAGACTTAGGTTAGCACCAGGGCATATGGAGTAAAGTATTAGTATGTATACAGTCCTTTTCATAAAATCTCCTAGACAGCACCCCTGAGGATGTGACAGCCTTATTGGAATGCAATGGGAGACTTGAAAGTAGCATCGAGGGGTAAAAGTCATCTTCAAAAGCCCACAAACACGTCATTAAAAGAATATTTCAAATGCGCCTCTCCGGCTTAGATTGGATTGTAGGAGAGATACTCATTTCCACTTCTGAATTGACCTGCCACTGTTATTCTTCACAACCCGATTTCATGTATTGTTGTTTCCCAGCAACTATCAAGACAATAAAGAAATAAAGCTTTAATTAAAAACTGGCGGGGAGAGGGTCTCATCTTCCAAGGCATGGCAAACCCCATGAATTTAGATGCTGACAAAAAGTGAAAAGATTTCCTTAATATTTCTTTGATTAGTCAATGTTTTTTCTTAATTTTACACAATTAAGAGAGTTCATATAAGAGGTTGTCTATGCATAAATATGTTCAGCAACTCTCCGACAGAACTCTAAGATTCCAAAAGGGTTCTTTGGCTGTCCCTCTAGGGTTCTACCTGGAACCAAAAGTGTTCTACCTTCTACCTGTGGAAGGCGACCCGAAACGTTTGACCCAAGTTAAACAATTTAAAGGCAATGCTACCAAATACTAATTGAGTGTATTGTGTGTAGAGTGTATTGACTTCTGACCCACTGGGGATGTGATGAAAGAAATAAAAGCTGAAATAAATCATTCTCTCTGCTATTATTCTGACATTTCACATTCTTAAAATAAAGTGGTGATCCTAACTGTCCTAAGAGGGAATTTTTACTCTGATTAAATATCAGGAATTGTGAAAAACTGAGTGTAATCATAGCTAACCAGCTTGCCCATGTGTAATCATAGCTAACCAGCTGGCTCATGTAGCCATCAGCTCACGAGTGTAGCTGCGTCTAGCTAGAAAGCTAGCTATCGTCATCTCGAACTAGCACTTCACATAGGCTAACTGAGCTGTTTTATTAGAAAACAGTTGAGATTATTCAAATCCTGTAGCTAGCTAGCAAGTCCACCTCGGCGACAATGTTGTTGGGTGCGGGAATGTTAGATTAGTCTTCATTTTAATATAACCTTCATTGAAATTTGTGATTACTACTGGTGATGGATATGAGGCAAGAGAAATTGTCCCCCATGTTTTTTGTTTTGGACAGGGCTCGGAGTTTGGCGTATTGATATTTTGAAAACTAGCACTCATTCAGTGAGTCATTAGTCTACTTCAAACAGTTTGGATAACAGGGCATTGTCAATGGCTTGGAACCCCATTTCACCCAATCAGATTGCAGGTTTTTTCCGAACCTGTTTTATAGCGAGCTTTAAAGATGATATACAGTATGACTGATGGGGCTCTTTTGTTGTCTCTGTTAGCAATTAGGCTCTTTTTAGTGAGGGATTATTTCAGCTGAATTCTCTATCAGTTCTTTTTCTCGTTTTAGTTTTTTATTGTCGATCCAAAGTGTGCATATCTTTAATTGGGGACTACATTGTCATCTCAGCCTGCGCTTGTTAACTGTGTTCTTAAGTGTCTTAACAGACAGTATGCCTTGGGGGATGTATTATGTGTCTATGTCTGTGTCTGTGTCTGTGTGTGTGTGTGTGTGTGTGTGTGTGTGTGTGTGTGTGTGTGTGTGTGTGTGTGTGTGTGTGTGTGTGTGTGTGTGTGTGTGTGTTGGCTATAATGCATTATTATGCCGTTATAATGCATTGTAAGACTTATCATGTATGACCCCCTTATAATGTCTTGTAATCATTACTAAAGACATATCATACAGTATTTTAAGCTTTATTATAAGAATTTACATACATGCTTATAACATGTTATAACTAATAATACCTGCAGGGTAGGCTTTAAGTAAAGTGTTACCCAACAGGTTTTTCTTCAGTGTCCCCCACTCAACACAACCCTGGTCTTTCTTCACACATGAATCACAACAACAAATTGTGAGAAGATACACAACCCACTGCCCCTGTTCTCTTTAGTGATATAACCATAACCAGAGAACACACACACACACACACACACACACACACACACACACACACACACACACACACACACACACACACACACACACACACACACACACACACACACACACACACACACACACACACACACACACACACACACACTGTTGTTCTAAATGACTTGAATGTTTCACTGTAGATCAAATGGAAGGCTTGTTATTGCCAGCTATTTTCCATCTGTAGTACTTTTGTACTCATTGGCAGTTTGTTTATTTCGATCCCAAACAGCTACTCTTACTGGGGTCAGTATAAAATAATACACAGAAAGAACGACATTGAGAACGCACGTTCTTTTTTTTTACGTAACTCAAATACACAATGTTATTGCCTCCACAATGCTTCCACAACACATCATCCTCTACTGTATCTCTTCGATGTTCTGTCTATCTGCCCTTTCCAGGGAAAGAGAGCAGTGGTGACGCTCACAGCGAGGACCTCTCGGAGGTGTCCAGTAAGTGCCTGCCGTGCCGTGAGGGCTGCCCCTACTGCCGGGACGACACGCCCTGCCTGGCTCAGGAAGACGGGGCCCTCCGGCTTTCTGTAGCCTCCTTCCAGGGCCTTTGCATGCTGCTGGACTTAGTGGCCATGGTGCTGGTCTACCACTTCCGCAGGAACAAGGTAAGGGCTCATTGGGAGGAAGCATGGGTTAGGGGTCAAGCAGGTAATTATAGGGGAACTCCATCCAGAAAACATAAGACTGGTATTATGTTTTTCACCAAAGGCATTACTGGTATAGGTTGGTGTTTCTATTTCATACACTTGTAATTTCTATAATAACTTTATTTAAATGTTTTATTATTTGTTATAAGAATGTATGAGCCCTTATAATGTTTTTCTATGCTACAACGTACTGAAAATGGCTTTTATTGAATTAGTCAAGATCATTATGAGATGATTTCAAGACACTTTAAGTGAAAGGATACATACAATTTGTAGTAGCATCCACCTGGGAAATGCATGGTAGCCATTTTGTGCCAGAATGTTCATCACACGGAATCCTGTTGGATTTCAGTAAACTGTTACTGGATTGACATTTTTGAATGGTAAGAAAGAGAGACCAAAATATTTACTGATTCATACCCTCCAGGACCTGCATTGAGGAACACAGCTGCGGGGAGGTTGTTACCCAAATGGCACCCTTTTCCATATATAGTGTACTACTTTCGACCAAGGCCCATATGGCTGTGGTCAAAAGTAGTGCACTATGTAGGGAATTAG
The DNA here is from genome assembly GCF_901001165.1 of Salmo trutta. Lineage (NCBI taxonomy): Eukaryota > Metazoa > Chordata > Actinopteri > Salmoniformes > Salmonidae > Salmo > Salmo trutta. Next base: position 8,350,163 of record NC_042977.1, read on the forward strand.
GAAGCAACTCAAGTGTCGTGCCAGAACTCCTTTGTTTGTTTGACTACCAAATGACTACCACAGTCGTGTCGTCAGCAAACTTGATGATGGAGTTGGAGTCGTGCGTGGCCACACAGTCGTTGGTAAACAGGGAGTACAGGAGGGGGCTAAGCACACACCCCTGGGGGCCCCTGTGTTGAGGGTCAGCGTGGGCGGAGGTCAAATCAAATTTTATTTGTCACATGCGCCAAATACAACAAGTGAAATGTGTACTTACAAGCCCTGAACAAATAATGCAGTTTTAAGAAAAATATGTACAAAAAATACAAATAAAAGTAACAAATAATTAAAGAGCAGCAATAAAATAACAATAGCGAGGCTATATACAGAGGGTACCGGTACAGAGCCAACGTGCGGCGGCACCAATTAGTCAAGGTAATTTAGGTAATATGTACATGTAGGTAGAGTTATTAAAGTGACTATGCATAGATAATAACAGAGAGTAGCAGCAGCGTAAAGGGAGGGGGGGGGGCAATGCAAATAGTCTGGGTAGCCATTTAATTACCTGTTCAGGAGTCTTATGGCTTGGGGGTAGAAGCTGTTTAGAAGCCTCTTGGACCTAGACTTGGCGATCCGGTACAGCTTGCCGTGCGGTAGCAGAGAGAACATGCTATGACTAGAGTGGCTGGAGTCTTTGACACTGCCTGGTATAGAGGTCCAGGATGGCAGGAGGCTTGGCCCCAGTGATGTACTGCTAGTATGTTAGTATGTTGGTGATGTGGACACCAAGGAACTTGAAGCTCTCAACCTGCTCCACTACAGCCCCGTTGATGAGAATAGGGGCGTGCTTGGTCCTCCTTTTACTGTAGTCCACAATCATCTCGTTTGTATTGATCATATTGAGGGAGAGGTTGTTATTCTGGCACCACACGGCCAGGTCTCTGACCTCCTCCCTATAGGCTGTCTCGTCGTTGTCGGTGATCAAGCCTACCACTGTTGTTTTCGGCAAACTTAATGATGGTGTTGGAGTCCTGCCTGGCCGTGCAGTCAGGAGTGAACAGGGAGTACAGGACGGCACTGAGCACGCACCTCTGAGGGGCCCTCGTGTTGAGGATCAGCGTGGCTTATGTGTTATTACTTACCCTTACCATCTGGGAGCTGCCCGTTAGGAAGTCCAGGATCCAGTTGCAGAGGGAGGTGTTTAGTCCCAGGGTCTATGGTGTTGAACGCTGAGCTGTAGTCAATTAATAGCATTCTCACATACGTGTTCCTTTTGTCCAGGTGTGAAAGGGCAGTGTGGAGTGCAATAGAGATTGCATCATCTGTGGATTTGTTGGGGCGGTATGCACATTGGAGTGGGTCTAGGGTGTCTGGGATAATGGTGTTGATGTGAGCCATGACCAGCCTTTCAAAGCACTTCTTGGCTACAGACGTGAGTGCTATGGGTCGGTAGTCATGTAGGCAGTTTACCTTAGTGTTCTTGGGAACAGGGACTATGGTGGTCTGCTTGAAACATGTTGGTATTGAAAATGTCAGTGAAGATACTTGCCAGTTGGTCAGCGCATGCTCGGAGTACACATCCTGGTAATCCGTCTGCGGCCTTGTGAATGTTAACCTGTTTAAAGGTCTTACTCACATCGGCTGCGGAGAGTGTGATCACACAGTCGTCCAGAACAGCTGATGCTCTCATGCATGTTTCAGTGTCACTTGCCTCGAAGCGAGCATAGAAGTAATTTAGCTCATGTCACTGGGAAGCTCTCGGCTTTGTTTCCCTTTGTGGTCTGTAATTGTTTCCAAGACCTGCCACATTAGACGAGCGTTGGAGCCGGTGTAGTATGATTCGATCTTAGTCCTGTATTGGTGCTTTGCCTGTTTGATGGTTCTTCGGAGGGCATAGCAGGATTTCTTATAAGCTTCCGGGTTAGAGTCCTGCTCCTTGAAAGTGGCAACTCTACCCTTAGCTCAGTGCGGAAGTTACATGTAATCCATGGCTTCTGATTGGGGTATGTACGTACAGTCACTGTGGGGACGACGTCATCGATGCACTTATTGATGAGGCCAGTGACTGATGTGGTGTACTCCTCAATGCCATCGGAAGAATCTCAGAACATATTCCAGTCTGTGTTAGCAAAACAGTCCTGTAGCTTAGCATCTGTGTCATCTGACCACTTTTTTATTGACCGAGTAGTGGTACGTCCTGCTTTAATTTTTGCTTGTAAGCAGGAATCAGGAGGATAGAATTATGGTCAGATTTACCAAATGGTGGGCGAGGGAGAGCTTTGTGTGCGTCTCTGTGTGTGGAGTAAAGGTGGTCTAGAGTTTTTTTCCCTCCGGTTGCACATTTAACATGCTGGTAGAAATGAGGTAAAACGGATTCAAGTTTCCCTGCATTAAAGTCCCCGGCCACTAGGAGCGCCGCCTCTGATTGAGCGTTTTCCTGTTTGCTTATGACTGTATGCAGCTCATTGAGTGCGGTCTCAATGCCAGCATCGGTTTGTGGTGATAAATAGACAGCTACAAAGAATAAAGATGAAAACTCTCTAGGTAGATAGTGTGGTCTACAGCTTATCTTGAGATACTCTACTTCAGGCGAGCCAAACCTCCAGACTTCCTTAGATATCGTGCACCTGCTGTTGTTTACAAATATACATAGACTGCCACCCCTTGTCTTATCAGAGGCTGCTGTTCTATCCTGCCGATACAGTGTATAACCCGCCAGCGGTATGTTATTCATGTCGTCGTTCAGCCACGACTCAGTGAAACATAAGATATTACAGTTTTTAATGTCCCGTTGGTCAGTTATACGTGCTTGTAGTTTGTCCACTTTATTATCCAGTGATTGTATGTTGGCCAATAGTACTGATTGCAAAGGCAGATTAACCACTCGTCTCACCGGATCCTCACAAGGCACCCTGATCTCCTTCCGCGATACCTCTGTCACTTTCTCCTGCGAATGACGCGGATGAGGGCCTGTTCGGGTGTCTGGAGTAAACCCCTCTCGTCTGACTCATTTAAAGAAAAATTCTTTGTCCAGTTCAAGGTGAGTAATCGCTGTTCTAATGTCCAGAAGTCGTTTTTGGTCATAAGAGACTGTAGCAGCAACATTATGTACAACATAAGTTACAAACAATGCGAAAAAATAAATAAATAGCACGTTTGGTTAAGAACCAATAAAACGGCAGCCTTCCCTTTCTGCGCCATTCCGGCGTCATCTTCAAACTAGTGTTGTTACCTACTCTCACCACCTGGGGTCAGCCCGTCACTAAATCCAGGATCCAGTTACAGAGGGAGGTGTTCAGTCACTAAGCTTGGTGACGAGCTTGGAGGGCACTATGGTGTTGAACGCTGAGCTGTAGTTGATGAACAGCATTCTTACATAGGTATTCCTCTCATCCAGGTGGGAGAGGGCAATGTGGAGTGCAGTTGAGATTGCATCATCTGTAAATCTGTTGGGGCGGTATTCAAATTGGATTGTGTCTAGGGTGTCTGGGATGATGGAGTTGTGTGCCATGACCAGCCTTTCAAAGCCCTTCATGATTCCAGATGTGAGTGCTACAGGGTGGTAGTCATTGTGACAGCCTTAGAGTTCTTGGGAACATTTGACGGTCTTCTGTTGTAGTAATGGATTCCATTGACATAGTGCTTTTCATCTGCTCTCAAAGCACTTTACCTTGATCTGGAGTAACTCATTATTCCATCCAACACCAATTTGTAGTAGCATCCACCCGGGTGATGCATGGTAGCCATTTTGTGCCAGAATGTTCATCACACAGAATCCATTTTCCCTATGGAGAGGTGATGAGTGATTGGGCCAATTTGAAACTGGGGAGGGCCCAGGGTGAGTATAGCCAGAACTCTGGGGTTAACAGCCATAATCAAGCATTAAGTGTCATCGGATTTTTAGCGACCACAGAGTCAAGAACTCTATTTCATGTCTCATCCTAAGAAGGGCGCCTTTTGCAGTACGTATTCCACAGCAGTGATGGTTATTGACACACTATAGGACAGGGTTAAACAAACCTGTATATGATATTCCAATATGGTTGTCTCTTAGAGAGACATTACACAGATGTTTTCCGATCTCATAAGCAGTCTAATGTCAAGATGAGTCCACACATCCCAGGCCGTTTGTTTTGTATATCCAGCAATATGCCACGATCCGAAGCTTCCATATAAGAATCTTTCAGAAATGCAGTTCAGATGAGATGTCCCTTGAGGTGTGTGAATTTACATATTTACATAGAATACATTGCCTTCTAGGATATAATGAGTAATTAAATTAAGCCCATAGTTGTCCCATGGCCCTCGCTCATTTTCACTAACATGATTGGTAGCAGAGCAGTTCAACAAAGGGACTATCTTGATAATTCATATCCATTGTGTTGTGCCATTGAGTCAAATTCTTTATTTATTTTCAGCCGAGTAGAATCAGAATGAGTGAATGGATGACAATTTCTCTCATAATATGATTGTGTAGATCATCCTAGCAACTCTATGGTTGATGGATGTTACACTACATGGCCAAATGTATGTTGGCACCTGCTCATCAAACATCTCATTCGAAAAATAATGGGCATTAATATGGAGTTGGTCACCCCCTGCTGCTATAACAGCCTCCACTCTTCTGGGAAGGCTTTCCTCTAGATGTTGGAACATTGCTACGGGGACTTGCTTCCATTGAGCCACACAAGCATTAGATAGGTTGGGCAGTGATGTTGGGCGATTAGGCCTGGCTCACTCTCGTCCGTTCCAATTCATCCCAAAGGTGTTAGATGGGGTTGAGCTCAAGGCTCTGTGTAGGCCAGTAAAGTACTTCCACACCGATCTTGACAAACCATTTCTGTATGGACCTCGCTTTGTGCATGGGGGCATTGTCATGCTGAAACATTAAAGGGCCTTCTCCAAACTGTTGCCACAAAGTTGGAAGTACAGAATCGTCTAGAATGTCTATGCGCTCCAGCGGTCCCGTTCTCTGAGCTTGTGTGGCCTACCACTTCGTGGTTGAGCAGTTGATGTTCCTAGATGTTTCCAATTCACAGTAACAGCACTTATAGTTGACCGGGGCAGCTTTAGCAAGGCAGAAATTTGGCAGAAAGGTGGCATCCTATGACGGTTCCACATTGAAAGTCACTGAGCTCTTCAGTACGGGCCATTCTATTGCCAATGTTTCACTATGGAGATTGCATGGCTGAGTGCTCTCTATTGTTCTCTACTGTTGAGTCTCTCTCTCTCTCTCTCTTTTTTGTAGAGGATCCGAGCATCTGGTCTTATTCTCCTGGAAGCCATCTTGTTTGGAGCCTTGCTTCTCTACTCTACCGTAAGTCTCCAGTTTAGACGTGTGTTTGTGTTTGTGTTCGTGACTTTGTGTTTGTGTGTTTGTGTGTGCATTTGTGTGTCTTTGTCCGTCTGCATGCCTGTCCATTGTCCACAGTCCCTCTAAATTGATATATCACAGCTATATTTTGAAATGGCACAAAAAAACAAGCCACAGACATCCTGGACGACAACACAGCCGGTGTGTGTGAGTAATGCTTTAAAGTGTGTCGTACAGTCCAACCTGGAGCGCCACACAGAGTTTTAACAGACGGGGGAGCTTACAGCCAACGTTGCATGGCGTTTTTATGGAGCTACAGGGACTTCAAATTCTCTCACTTCAAATACCTTCAATGGCTGCCAACAGCAAAACACAGCTGTCTAGAGAACACATTTGGAAAATTATAAAAGAAAAAGGGAAAACCAAAGCCAGAGAAGTAAACCACACAGGAGGGACTATTAAAAGTCTGTTGACAAGAATGAGGTTCGGTGTTGTTGGCTAAAGTCAGCGTTAGAGACTGGGCTTTTCCTCTCAGGCTAGAGTTGGAGCAATGTCACTGTGGCAATGTAGTATTTACATAACTTAGTAATAACGTAACTTAGTAATAACGTAACCTAGTAATAATGCAACTTAGTAATAACGCAACTTTATAATAACGTGATGTAGTAACAACGTAACGTAGGAACAATGTAACATAGTGACAACATGGTAACAACGTTATATTGTAACAATGTTACGTAGTAACCACGTTAAGCACTGGGAGACCTCACCTCACCATATTTTTTTCCCCCTGAACATTATTTTGGTGCATTCCACACAAATGGGGAGATAAATCTAAGCTTATCAACATTACTACTATGGTTTGGTTGTCATCATTATCGTTGTGATATACTTTTAAACCAGGGGTGCACCATTCCAGTCCTCAAATTGTCTGCACCTCAGGCTATTCCTGAACCAAAGTGGAGTGATTCCATCCCCCCCAAAATATACTTTCCCCTTTTCATCCCTTCTGTCACAGGACCCAGGAACTCCTCACTCCAATGTGCTCATGCAACCCTGGTTATCGCTCTCTATTCTTTCTCTCGCTCTCTCTCGCCCCGTCTCTCTCTTCCACAGTGATGTGATCTCCTCCTGCTGCTGCTGTTGCCACAGCCGCAGCTTTAGTGCAGCTGCTCTGCCGTGGCGCTCAATTTTTAAAGAGTCCGTCAAGTTCTAGCGCAACTTATATTAAAAATACATCTGCTGGTTAATTTATTGGGAGGAGTTGGGGGTATGGAGAGGGGAAAGAGGAGGAAGCCACCTTAGCAGCTTGATGCTGGGAAACAAACATGTAGCTCCCTTCTCTTTCGCTCGTTTGAGGGTCCCATGCGAGTTATACTCTGCTGGGTATTGCGTGTGTGTGCTATTGCACGTGTGTGCTTGCGTATATTTGGCCTAGTTGTACGTCTTGTTTGGGACGTGATGTATTTTGACTTGTCATGGAGGAATGTGGGACTTGCTGTTCTACATGGACAGGGCTTGGTTACTACAGAAGCCTGGATACAACTAATACTAGCCGGAGGTTATCAGTACAGTGAGTTTATGAAGAACATGATCAAATGCAGTTAATGAGTATGTAACTGGTGACTATGTTTGGGAGGGGTATACAATATGAATCCCATTGTTGTCATTGGAGTGTTGTTATGATGTTGCTGTTGGGTGTGCTGTGTGTGTGTGTGTGTGTGTGTGTGTGTGTGTGTGTGTGTGTGTGTGTGTGTGTGTGTGTGTGTGTGTGTGCGTGCGTGCGTGCGTGCGTGCGTGTGTGTGTGTGTGTGTTTGTGTCCGTGTGTGTATGTGTCCGTGTGTGTGTGTGTGCATGCTCTGTACACTGTTACATTTCGCTCCTCAATCAAACTCATAACATTCCCGTTTCTAGCCTCAGATACTACTGTACATTAAGAAAATATAAGTAACTTTGAAGGAAACCAACTTGGCAATACATGTATGAAATACAGCAGTCTGTCTCCTGCCTATGTACCAACCAGTTAATGTGTCTCATAAGTGACTGCAGTCATTTACTTTACCAATAGCGTCACCACTATAAGCCCTCCACCGGGTAATATGGACGTGGCTTTATATACATTTTTCATGACTCACATGCAAATGGAAAGCTTTGGAACTTTAAAAGCCAGCTTACAGCCAGGGATGCATGTCAGCTGACTGCAGCAATTCCTTGATGCCCTCGAATCACATTTACAGTCATGATGCATGAAAAAATATTGATAGTATTTCTTCTTAATGTATAGGATATAAATGCATCTTGGACAATTAGGGTATACTCACTTACTTGCTTTTTTTATTCCTGGAGGAACATAAACTTACGAAAGATCTCCAGTGCTGCCAGTCTTGTGTTGCTTTCATTGCTTCTGGCCATGACAAGTGGATGCAATTAGGGTATACTAGTAGTAATTATGGACCTTTCCTACATTACGCACATGTATTTAAATCCATAGACTGTAGGTGTACCTGTTCCGCTAACACCGAGATGAGAGATGCGTGCGTAAATCAAAGCTGTACAAATGTTCTGTTGACAGTGCTTGATATAGGCATAACTTTGGGTAAAGGATTAATAATGCAGGCAACTTGTTGACATAAGCATCTATGAAGTGCCTAGATGTACTGCTTGTGAATGGCCTATGGATGGTTAATAATGTGTTATGAAGTCCTTATGCAGGTACCCTTCAAGAAAAGTGCAGCTAAAGCTTCTCATATCGTTATGAACGTGTCCTTATGTTTTGCTTATGAATGTGGTATGTGTTATGTGTTATGAAGTCCTTACCTAGGTACCTTTCAGGTAAAGTTTTACCAACATTTTCTTCCAGTGAATTCTGCAGCTAAATGAGGCCTCCTCTCATATCATGGAAGTGTGATATGTGCTTCACGAGTTGTGTGTGGCACTGTGCCATTGTTTCATCCCATATCCACGAGAACATTTCCCCTGTTTGCGAGTTAAGCAAGCTGGTTGCCGATGTTCTGCCATCTCGCCGCAGGGGACAGGTGCTGTCGCTCTGCTTAATTATAGAGGATACCTGCCATCTCTCAAACAGCCACACTGCATACCTCGAATTGTGGAATATACCATAGAGACGAGATAAAACTGTATCTCTGGGAGTTATATTGAATAGCTGTGGAAATGTGAAGGATGTACTAAACCTGGATTAGAAATGGTATTTGTTGCCTCTCAAATGCTTTGAGTGTTTTGATTTAGCCGACCTGTAGGGCCAGATGGCTGGGGCTTTCACTTTTTGGGACTATTCCATTGGTTCCATTGTGTCATGCAAGTTCAATCAAGCGCACCTTTAGAATTTAAATGAAAAAATAATACTATTTGAACACAGGTCTGATTTGTATGGATCATCACTGGAGGCTTCGTGCCATGGATCATCACTACAGGCTCCGGGCCATGGATCATCACTGGAGGCTTCGTGCCATGGATCATCACTGGAGGCTTCGGACAATGGATCATAACTGGAGGCTTCGTACGTGGAGCCGGAACGGGTCTCACCGGACTGAGGAGACGTACTGACAGCCTGGTACGTGGAGCTGCCACAGGGCGTACCAGGCTGGAGAGACACACTGGAGGCCGGGTGCGTGGAGTAGGCACAGGGCGTACCAGGCTGGAGAGACGCACTGGAGACTGGGTGCGTGGAGCAGGCACAGGGCGTACCAGGCTGGAGAGACTCGCTGGAGGCCGGGTGCGTGGGGCAGGTACAGGATATACTGGGCCGGGGAGGCGCACCGGAGGTCTCGAGCGTAGAGCTGGCACAACCCGTCCTGGCTGGATGCTTACTTTCGCACGGCAAATGCGGGGCGCTGGCACAGGACGCACTGGGCTGTGAATGCGCACTGGCGACACAGTGCGCGGAGCCAGCGCAGGATATCCTGGACCGAGGAGGTGTACTGGAGACCAGGAGCGCTGAGCTGGCACCACCCTTCCTGGCTTAATGCTCACTCTAGCCCGGCAAATGCGGGGGGCCGGTAACGAGCGCACCGGGCTGTGAATGCGCACTGGAGATACATCGCGCATCACACCATAACACGGTGCCTGACCAGTCACATGCTCCCCACAGTAAGCATGGGGAGTTGGCTCAGGTCTCAACCCTGATTCCCCCTCCCCCCCAAAAAAATATTTTGGGGCTGCCTCTCAGGCTTCCGTCGTTGCCGTTACTCCTGATCTCGTCGCTGTTCCTCCCTTGCTGCTTCCACCTGTTTCCATGGGAGGCAATCCATTCTGGCCTGGATCTCCTCCCACATCCAGGATCCTTTGCCGTCCAGGATGTCCTCCCATGTCCACCTCGTCTTCCCCGTAGGCACACGCTGCTTGGTCTTCTTGTGGTGGGTAATTCTGTCACGTTCGCTATCTTCAAACTCCCTGTCGTAAATCAACCAAGGAGCAGCGTGCTTGTAATTCCACATCTTTTATTGAGGTGAAACCGAACAAAACAATAAACAGGTAAACAGAAAAGAACGGGAGGCAACTGAGGCGCACACAAAACACACAGAAATAATAATTACCCACAAACACAGGTGGGGGAAAAGGCTGCCTAAGTATGATTCCCAATCAGAGACAACAATAGACAGCTGCCTCTGATTAGGAACCATACTCAGCCAAAACAAAGAAATACACAACATAGAATGCCCACCCCACATCACATCCTGACCTAACCAAAATAGAGGAAATAAAACGTCTCTCTAAGGTCAGGGCGTGACAGAGAATGATTTATTTCAGCTTTTATTTCTTTCATCACATTCCCAGTGGGTTAAAAGTTTACATACACTCAATTAGTATTTGGTAGCATTGCCTTTAAATTGTTTAACTTGGGTCAAATGTTTCGGGTAGTCTTCCACAAGCTTCCCACAATAAGTTTGGTGAATTTTGGCCCATTCGTCCTGACAGAGCTGGTGTAACTGAGTCAGGTTTGTAGCCATCCTTGCTCGCACATGCTTTTTCAGTTCTGACCACAAATTTTCTATAGGATTGAGATCAGGGTTTTGTGATGGCCACTCCAATTCCTTGACTTTGTTATCCTTAAGCCATTTTGCCACAACTTTGGAAGTATGCTTGGGGTCATTGTCCATTTGGAAGACCCATTTGCGACCAAGCTTTAACTTCCTGACTAATATCTTGAGAGGTTGCTTCAATATATCCACATCATTTTCTTTCCTCATGATGCCATCTATTTTGTGAAGTGCACCAGTACCTCCTGCAGCAAAGCACCCCCACAACATGATGCTGCCACCCCCGTGCTTCACGGTTGGGATGGTGTTCTTCGGCTTGCAAGCCAAACAGTTCGATTTTTGTCTCAGACCAGAGGACATTTCTCCAAAAATGTCAATCTTTGTCCCCATGTGCAGTTGCAAACTGTAGTCTGGCTTTTTTATGGCGGTTTTGGAGCAGTGGCTTCTTCCTTGCTGAGCGGCCTTTCAGCTTATGTCGATATAGGACTTGTTTTACTGTGGATATAGATACTTTTGTACCTGTTTCCTCCAGCATCTTCACAAGGTCCATTGCTGTTGTTCTGGGATTGATTTGCACTTTTCGCACCAAAGTGCGTTCATCTCTAGGAGACAGAACGCGTCTCCTTCCTGAGCGGTATGATGGCTGCGTGGTCCCATGGTGTTTATACTTGCGTACTATTGTTTGTACAGATGAACGTGGTAACTTCAGGCATTTTAAAATTCCTCCCAAGGATGAACCAGACTTGTGGAGGTCTGCAATTTTTCTTCTGAGGTCTTGGCTGATTTCTTTTGAATTTTCCCATGATGTCAAGCAAAGAGGCACTGAGTTTGAAGGCAGGCCTTGAAATACATCCACAGGTACACCTCCAATTGACTCAAAAGATGTCTATTAACCTATCAGAAGCTTCTAAAGCCATGACATAATTTTCTGGAATTTCCCAAGCTGTTTAAAGGCACAGTCAACTTAGTGTATGTAAACTTCTGACCTGCTGGAATTGTGATAAGGTGAATTATAAGTGAAATAATCTGTCTGTAAACAATTGTTGGAAAAATGACTTGTGTCATGCATAAAGTAGATGTTCTAACCGACTTCCTAAAACTATAGTTTGTTAACAAGAAATTTGTGGAGTGGTTGAAAAAAGAGTTTTAATGACTCCAACCTAAGTATATGTAAACTTCCGACTTGAACTGTATATTGTGTATTCAGTATAGGTTTGATAACTCAACTCCATTTTAGTCGCTTGAGATGTGACATTTGCGATTCTGCATCTGCTGGAATATATAATGAAATAAGTGAGTTAGCATACAGAAACCTTGCAAAAAAGCATTGCCCTTTGTTCAGTTTACAATGCATGACCTCGTGTCTCCATCCCCTGTTGGCCCCTTGCCTCTTTCAATAATGAGCTAGAATGAACTTCACAAGGAGCTAACGGCAGGACAATATTTTCCAAACAGATGCCTGTGACTCACCTTTTAGACGTCATCCAGAAAATGAGACAACAACGTGAAGGTTGAGAGGCAGCCAGCCTGGCCCCACGGTCAGACATGTGTCCAATGTTCTCCTGCTACTGGGTTTGACTATTAACAAAAGGTGAAGTTGTGTCAGCAATGCAGAAAGAGAAATGTAGAAGCTCAATGTGTAGCCTATGTTAATGTGGATCTTCATCCCTTTAGGTTATAATGCTGTACATAGATCAGATATTTTCACAATGTTTTCCGGCAACTGCGTGTTTGACTATGAACAAAAGCTGAAGTTGTCAGCAATGTAGAAAGACAAATGGGAGTGCCTGATTCCTCATTGATGTGTAGTCGTTTTACCTGTCTAGGGACTAAAGTTGAAAATTAGCTATCTGGCTCAAAATCTGTCATCTTTACAAAAAAGCTGATTAATGTGCATTTCCCTGTCAAATTAACCTACAGTTATAAATTAAATTTGAGTTGTTGCCTGGGGTGGTCCAGCATGTCTATGCCGCTGCTACAGTTGAAGTCAGAAGTTTACATACACCTTAGCCAAATACATTTAAACTCAGTTTTCACAATTCCTGACATTTAATCCTGGTAAAAAATCCCTGTGTTAGGTCAGTTAGGATCACCACTTTATTTTAAGAATGTGAAATGTCAGAATAATAGTAGAGAGAATTATTTATTTCAGCTTTTATTTCTTTCATCACATTCCCAGTGGGTCAAAAGTTTACATACACTCAATTAGTATTTGGTAGCATTGCCTTTAAATTGTTTAACTTGGGTCAAATGTTTCGGGTAGCCTTCCACAAGCTTCCCACAATAAGTTTGGTGAATTTTGGCCCATTCCTCCTGACAGAGCTGGTGTAACTGAGTCAGGTTTGTAGGCCTCCTTGCTCGCACACACTTTTTCAGTTCTGCAACACAAATCTTCTATAGGATTGAGGTCAGGGGGCTTTGTGATGGCAACTCCAATACCTTGACTTTTTCCACAACTTTGGAAGTATGCTTGGGGTCATTGTCCATTTGGAAGACCCATTTGCGACCAAGCTTTAACTTCCTGACTGATGTCTTTATATGTTGCTTCAATATATCGACATAATTTTCTTCCCTCATGATACCATCTATTTTGTGAAGTGCACCAGTCCCTCCTGCAGCAAAGCACCCCCCAAAATGATGCTGCCACCCCGTGCTTCACGGTTGGGATGGTGTTCTTCGGCTTGCAAGGCTTCCCCTTTTCCTCCAAACATAACAATGGTTATTATGGCCAAACAGTTATACCACTGTAGGCATGGGTTTGAATCCAATCCGCTCTAACACACTCTCCTTGCTTTTTCACTACCCTGTTTTTTAAACAGGGAAAATACTAAAGGAGTGGGACTGCCCCACTCTTTTTTAAATAAAAAATAGATAATGTAAAATATAGTCAAAGTAATGTGCATCTCCACTTGTCTTTAGGTGATGATACTGTACTTCAACCCCAGCATGTTCCGCTGTATCCTCCTGAGATGGGTGCGTCTCCTGGGCTTTGCCACAGCCTACGGAACAGTGATCCTAAAGATTTATAGGTATGTGTTAATTCATTCAATTTTTTTATTAGAAGTCTTTCACAGGGTTGTATTCATAAGTACACACAGTAAAAAAATGTTTTGCACCATTGCAAATGTTTTGCAACTGCATAATCAGGTAGGTCCCTCTCCGTTCCTCTCCGTTCCTACGCCCGTTCCTAGTGAATACACCCCAGATGTATCACGCAGAGAAACCAATGCCATATGGCCAAATTGGATAACTTCTGCAGTATTCAGCCCAGAACTTTGAGTCCTTTCTCCCCCCAATTTTCCCAATGATGCTCCTTGATGAGTTTGCCCTGTGGAGCGCTCTCTCATATCCAGGTTTCTCTCAGAATTGGTCCTGGTTTGCAGTCGTTCTATTTTGCTTCTTAGTAGTCGAAGCGAGAGGCATAGGTAGCACTTTACATTCTCAATCACACAGAACTACTTACCGTAGCATAGAGTTTTCTCCACTCTCCTCTTCTGGAAATGAGTTGCCCTCATGTTGGCCTTTTTACATTTCACTATACTGAGACAGTAGAGAAGCAACTCAATCTGGCCGTGTGTGTGTGTGTGTGTGTGTGTGTGTGTGTGTGTGTGTGTGTGTGTGTGTGTGTGTGTGTGTGTGTGTGTGTGTATTTGCGCCTGTGTGTGTGTTTGGAGGGGTACACCCCCACTTCAGTCAGTATAGTTTTGAGAGCAGTGCAGAAAAGAGGGGCCAAAGGGCAGACTGCTACTTCACCTGACAAAATTACCAATTAAATTCCTCCTGGTGTAGAAAGCTCGAACCATGACCTCAGTGTCAGTACCCTCTAGGGGAATCCCACACACAGATGTCACATCTGAGACAGGATCAATCATGGTTGTTCCCTCAGAGAACCCAAAGGTCAAAATATCTCCTTGTTATATATCTATGCTAATCTAGCCCACACGTCTCAGTGAGACACTAGTGCTTGCAAGGGCTTGCAGCAGTACAGGTAGTATAGAACAAGTAATAACCAAAATGATAGAATTTGCAGTGGTGGAAGGAGTAATGTTGGGATGGTAGTGGTGGTAGTACAGTAGTTGCAGTGAAAGGAGTGTTAGTTGTGTCAGTTACATAATTTGTAAAATACATAATGATGATAGTGATGAAAAGCAATAATGAAAAGGATATCTTTACCTGTTTATTACAGAGACCTGTTGGTTATAATCTAGTTATGTGTTTTTCTCAACAAGAATTATAAAACCATAAAATTATGCCATTAGATGCCAAATTTTGCCTGTTGGGATTTGGGAACAACAACAACCCTTCTCTCTCTTCTCTCCTCCAGGGTGCTGAAAGTGTTCCTGTCCCGTACGGCCCAAAGGACCCCATACATGACCAGCTGGCGGGTGCTGCGTCTGCTGGGGGTCATTCTGCTGGTGGTGCTGTGGTTCCTGGTGGCCTGGACCTCGGCCGTGTGTCAGACACCTGACCGGACGTTGGCCCTTATCAACATAGGCCTCACCCCCAATGGGCTGCAGTTCAGCATGTGCCTGCTGGACCGCTGGGACTACATGATGGCAGTCGGTGAGTCGTGACGGAAGTGTGGACCTCTAGTCAATACCCAGTGGGAAACTAGTTGAAATGACATCATTAAAGCTAAAAACTGGTTGGAATTATGTCATTGTGACGTTCCGTTTTATGTTTGTAGCGGGTTACGCCAATTGTCTTTTTCATTATCTTGGTTTTATAACATTACCCAGTACCCTGCCCTGAACATTAGTCACTGTTACTAGCCGGCTACCACCCCATACTTTACCCTTCACCTTCTCCCCAGTCTGAGGTCCTGAGTGCTCTGGAGAATTTTTTTATCAAGGATCTTTCTGTGCTTTGCGCCGTTCATCTTTGCCTCGATCCTAACTAGTCTCCCAGTCCCTGAAAACATCCCCACAGCATGATGCTGCCACCATGCTTCACCATAGGGATGGTGCCAGGTTTCCTCCAGACGTGACGCTTCTCATTCAGGCCAAATAGTTCAATCTTGGTTTCATCAGACCAGAGAATCTTGTTTCTCATGGTCTGAGAGTCTTTAGGTTCCTTTTGTGGGTTGTCATGTGCCTTTTACTGAGGAGTGGCTTCCGTCTGGCCACTCTACCATAAAGGCCTGATTGGTACAGAGCTGCAGAGCTGCAGAGATGATTGACCTTCTGGAAGGTTCTCCCATCTCCACAGAGGAACTCTAGAGCTTTGTCAGAGTGACCATCGGGTTCTTGGTCACCTCCCTGACCAAGGCCCTTCTCCCATGAATGCTCAGTTTGGCCAGGCGACCAGCTCTAGGAAGAGTTTTGGTGGTTCCAAACTTCTTCCATTTAAGAATGGCACTGTACATACACTGAACAAAATTATAAACGCAACATGTAAAGTGTTGGTCCCATGTTTCATGACCTGAAATATAAAATCTACGAAATTTTCAATACGCACAAAAAGCTAATTTCTCTCAAATTATGCCAACAAGTTTGTTTATATCCCTTTTATTGAGCATTTCTCCTTTGACCAGATATTCCATCCACCTGACAGGTGTGGCATATCAATAATCTGATTAAACAGCATGATAATAACACAGGTGCACCTTGTGCTGGGGACAATTAAAGGCCATTTTAAAATGTGCAGTTTTGTCACACAACACAATGCTACAGATGTCTCAAGTTTGCTGACTGCAGTAATCTTCACCAGAGCTGTTGCCAGAGAATTGAATGTTAATTTCTCCATCATAAACTGCCTCTAACATCGTTTTAGAGAATTTGGCAGTACGTCCAACCGGCCTCACAACCGCAGACCATGAATAACCACGCCAGCCCAGGACCTCCACATCCAACTTCTTCACCTGTGGGATCGTCTGAAGGGGGGGTGTTTGCTGAGGAGTATTTCTGTCTGTAATAAAGCCCTTTTGTGGGGAAAAACTCATTCTTATTGGCTGGGCCTGACTCCCCAGTGGGTGGACCTGGCTGCCAAGTTGGTGGGCCTATGGTTGCACCCCTGCCCAGTCATGTGAAATTCATAAATTAGGGCCTAATTAGGGCCTGACTGATTTCCTTATATGAACTATAACACTGTAAAATCTTCGAAATTGTTGCATGTTGCCTTTATATTTTTGTTCAGTATACATTTATATTCCGGACTCTGGTATTGCTCGTTCTAATATTTCTATATTTATAAATATTTATTTATTATTTTGGGGGGGAGGGGGATTTGTGTGTATTGTTTTGTATTGTTAGGTATTACTACACTGTTGGAGCTAGGAACATAAGCATTTCGCTACACCCGCAATAACATCTTCAAATATGTGTACCTGACCAGTAAAATTGTATTTTATTTGATACTAGGCCCTACTCCTATTATCATCGCCACTGGGGCTGATGCTGTTGTTGTTGTTTGTTTCATCATTCCTAAAGCCAAACTGTAGGTGGGAACACAAATGGACTCCTCCAGTCTCCGAATAACAAGTTCAAATAGGAGAATTGCCAAGCCCCCTTCTAGAGGGGAATGTGACAGGCAGCTGAGACACAGGACCTGTCATCCAATCCTTTTTAAAGAGGATGGATCCCTGAGAAGCGGTGTGCTCTGCTCTGTCGGAGGACCTTGAGAGAGATATGGACAGCGATGCGGAGAGTGTTTTCACCAACGGGTTTGAAATAAGGCATGTGAACATTGTGCAGCTTCGCAGGGGAGGCAGAGACAGCTAGAGTGCCTGTAAATAGAAATGGTGAAGAGGAGAGACTGGTCTGCGGTCAGGGGTAGGGGGTCAGCCGCCCCGCTGATTGTTCTGACAGCTTGCGGAAACGCGTGGGCGATATCCACCCGTCTAGGTGCTATCAGGTTTAAGGCGTTGTACAGGAAAATCATTTCAAAAGAGAACATACAATTATTATTTGTATTGTTTTGTGGTTCTACAATAATGCTAAAAATGATTTATCAGTTAATGAAAAAAAAGTGTTTATCTAATAAGAAATTACTTATTCCTCCCACCAGCATTTACAAACAGCTCACCATGCATACTGATTACATATTAAATAGCTTATAATTAGTCATCATGATTCACAAAATATGAATAATAATACACTCTAATCACTATTTACAGATGACAATCCGCAATCCGACATGATCCCTGTTGTCTTTGGTGTTAATTATTGAATGAATGTAAATTAGGGCTGTTTTTATGGGCAGACAATAGAGAGCAGTTCTGAGAATGTAGAACAAAGGAAAGATGAGAGACTCGGACTGCTTTACAGTTCTGATAACAGTTCTTGGAAATGGAATATAAATTAGCATCACCGTTATGGGCTCCCGAATAACAGTGAATCAGTCCTGAAAAAGTTCTGAGAAGTGGGTCGTATTCATTTGGGCATGCAACGGAAAATGTTTTAAACCGTTTTGAGCAGTTCTGAGAACAGTTCTAAAAACATAGAATAAAGGAGAGACGAGAGACTTGGACTGTCTTACAGTTCTGAGACCAGTTCAGAGAACTTAGGATAATGCCAGTTCTGAGTACAGTTCTTAGAATGTAGAATAAACCAAGATGAGAGACTCAGACTTCCTTTCAGTTTGCTAACCACCAGCGACCTTTGGACAATAGAGAGGATCTCTATCCAGCAGGAGCTCTGTCAGCAAGGCAGTGGGCTGGCTGTCAAGCAGTGGGAAATCACTGTTGGCAGAAAGGGGAACTCTCACGGGCACAGCAAAATTAGTAACTGTCAGTGGCTAGTGACTACATGATGTGCAGCCATCAACACTTGACAGGCTGAGGTCCTTGAATTTTGCCAATTCTTTCCTGCTGAATTGTGGCCTTTTCAAAACGGACTAGGATCTTTTTTTGTATTCTTTGAACGGGACATGAGAATAGGGCTGTGACGATTATGGAATTTTGGATAACGATTGATTGTCATGCAAATGACCACGGTTATGGTCATAATTGTCATTTTTGTATAACTTTTTTTTTCAGCTTGTAATGTATCATAATGCATCTTTCAACATTTGTTTAGACATACCTAATGAATACAACACAGCTTTCAGCAAGGGTTTCTCCTTGTGACCGTGCCGTTTGGCTCATAAAAGTATTACAAATTTTACCCACTTCATGTCAAAATGAAAAACTGCTATTGAGTAAACTATATCTACTTCAATATAAAGTTGAATCCCTCCATCTCCTAAAATGTATGTATTATGACAATTCTTTTTTTTTTTGTTCATGGTTATTGTCCATAATTGTCAGTTACACAATCATATGTTAATTGTGCCAACCCTACATGAGGACACCCTTGAATTGTATTGCTAAATAACAAGTTACATGTATGCCATTTTGTGCAAACCAAAGCAAACAATGGTTGTCGTAAACAACGCGGAACTTCCAGAATATCATTTTAATTTGCAGTCATTGTATGTTGTGTGTATCTCTGCTAGTTGTGTGTCAGAGTTAAGGACAATGGTCTAACCCACCTGTATTGTTGACCTCTCCTTATCTAGCTGAGTTCCTGTTTCTTCTGTGGGGAGTGTACCTCTGCTATGCTGTCCGGACCGTACCGTCAGCCTTCCATGAGCCACGCTACATGACTGTTGCCATATACAATGAACTCCTTATATCGGCAATATTCCACACCCTTAAGTAAGTAATAAGAGAGAGAAAGAGAGAGATAGAGTCTATACTGTGTATGCCCTTACAAATGTGTGGCCCTATAGTTTCTAATCATAATCAAGAAGAGATATAGGCCTCTAAGCAGGAGAATAACAGGAGCAGAACATTCCCAGTTAAAAGGCAGAATGGAGCGCTCCCTCCCATCAAGCAAATGAATAGTCAGCAGGACAGCTTGGATAAGCCACTTGAACAGAGGTGAATAAAATATGCCTGCGCCAGGCAGACAGTGCATAAATCTGCCAAGGCTTAAAATAAACTCCTTATTCCCTGTAACTGTTCCTCTTCTTGAATCTGCTGGAGGAGCTGACACTGGTTGGTGGCACTGGCTTGATGAGCCACCTCCTCATTTGACCCCCAGGAGAACTACAAGTGTGTGTGTGTGTGTGTGTGTGTGTGTGTGTGTGTGTGTGTGTGTGTGTGTGTGTGTGTGTGTGCGCTGACAATTGTGCTTGTTCGTAGTAGCCATTGCCTCAACGTACAAGTTATCACTCGACATACAATATATCTAAAGTGGCACCTAAAACATTCATCACAAAGCTGCATGTAGAACTTGTCTGTAATATTTAAGATCATCACGAACAGCTGGGTCCAATGAATACCTTTTACAAATCCCATTAAAAGTAAGTGAGGTTGGCGTACGTACAGTATGAGGATAAACACGTCTATTGTTATGCTTATCTCTGCCGGAACAAACCAGCAAGGTTATGGCATACCCATCAATCTAACTCCGGGGTTGTATCTGAAAAGGTTTATTACAACATGTTGGCATGCCTCACCCAATAACAAACCAGCTGTGATTGAATATGCCTACATTGAATATTACAACAGTGACGGGAGGGGGAAAAAAATGGAATACTTTAAATCTGTCCCCTAGATGTAAAATTCTAAACAGCACCCTCATGAATGTCTCAGATGAACCGAACCACAAAAAGAAACTCGTCGCCGTCTCTGAGGGATCGGAGTGAGCAGCCAGGTTGCTGGAGCCCAGAGATAAGGGCTGGCAGACTAAGGGAGGAGGGGCTGGAGGGAGGAGAGGAGGAGGGGTGGAGGGAGGAGGGGTGGAGGGGTGGAGGGAGGAGAGGAGGAGGGCTGGAGGGAGGAGAGGAGGAGGGGCTGGAGGGAGGAGAGGAGGAGGGGTGGAGGGAGGAGGGGTGGAGGGGTGGAGGGAGGAGAGGAGGAGGGCTGGAGGGAGGAGAGGAGGAGGGGTGGAGGGAGGAGAGGAGGAGGGGTGGAGGGCTGGAGGGAGGAGAGGAGGAGGGGTGGAGGGCTGGAGGGAGGAGAGGAGGAGGGGTGGAGGGAGGAGAGGAGGAGGGGTGGAGGGAGGAGAGGAGGAGGGGTGGAGGGCTGGAGGGAGGAGAGGAGGAGGGGTGGAGGGAGGAGAGGAGGAGGGAGGAGAGGAGGGGTGGAGGGAGGAGAGGAGGAGGGGTGGAGGGCTGGAGGGAGGAGAGGAGGAGGGGTGGAGGGCTGGAGGGAGGAGAGGAGGAGGGGTGGAGGGCTGGAGGGAGGAGAGGAGGAGGGGTGGAGGGAGGAGAGGAGGAGGGGTGGAGGGCTGGAGGGAGGAGAGGAGGAGGGGTGGAGGGAGGAGAGGAGGAGGGAGGAGAGGAGGAGGGGTGGAGGGAGGAGAGGAGGAGGGGTGGAGGGGTGTAGAGGAGGAGGGGTGGAGGGAGGAGAGGAGGAGGGGTGGAGGGAGGAGAGGAGGAGAGGAGCAGGGGTGGAGGGAGGAGGGCTGGAGGGAGTCGTGATGTTGCTTTTCAACCCATGCCAAAAACACCCTTTGGGATGACTAAGACTGCTGAACTCTATTTCTTGAACTGCATTGTTGGTTAAGGGCTTGTAAGTAAGCATTTCACGGGAAGGTCTACACCTGTTGTATTCGGCGCACATGACAAATACGATTTGATTTGACTAACGTGATTAATGAGGTTGAATCTTATTATCGGAGGAGCAGTTGATAGAGGAATGGAGGGACGGCGGGACAGAGACTTTTGTGGCACCTTGACCGCCGTCCCTCGGCGCCATGATCCCCATTGAATTAGTCAAGGATATGAAAGAGCCCAACTCTTGTAAATTCACTTGCCTCGTTTAAAGTTTGACGCTTAGCCCTTATCCTAACCTTAAACTTAATCCTTACCTTAGCCCTAACTCTAACCTTAATCCACAGAATCGTCTAGAATGTAATTTTATGCTGTAGTGTTAAGATTTCCCTTCAATGGAACTAAGGGGCCTAGCCCGAACCATGAAAGGAAAGCCGCAGACCATTATTCCTTTTCCACCAAACTTTACAGTTGGCACTACGCATTGGGGCAGGTAGCGTTCTCCTGGCATCCACCAAACCCAGATTCGTCCATCGGACTGCCAGATGGTGAAGCGTGATTCGTCACTCCAGAAAAAGCGTTTCCAATGCTCCAGAGTCCAATGGCGGTGAGCTTTACACCACTGCAGCTGAAGCTTGGCATTGCGCATGATGTACTTAGGCTTGTGTGCGGCTGCTCGGCCATGGAAACGCATTTCATGAAGCTCCCGATGAACAGTTATTGTGCTGACGTTGCTTCCAGAGTCAGTTTAGAACTCGGTAGTGAGTGTTGCAACCGAGGACAGACGACTGCTATGCGCTTCAGCACTCAGCGGTCCCGTTCTGTGAGCTTGTGTGGCTTACCACTCCGCAGCTGAGCAGTTGTTGCTCCTAGACGTTTCCACTTCAGAATAACAGCACTTACAGTTGACCGAGGCAGTCCTAGCAGGGCAGAAATTTGATGAACTGAAAGGTGGGCATCCTATGACGGTGCCACGTTGAAAGCCACTGAGCTCTTCAGTACGGGTCATTCTAATGCCCATGTTTGTCTATGAAGATTGCATGGCTGTGTGCTCGATTTTATACACCTGCCAGCAACGGGTGTGGCTGAAATAACCGAATCCACTAATTTGAAGGGGTGTCCAGATACTTTTGTATATATAGTGTATATGCAGAGTACGATAGAATGGAATATGGGATGAAACAACAAGGGCTGTACCTAATAATGACCTAATAACCATGTATTCCATAGTAACACCAGATTAATGACTAACATGGCAATAGCACAGTAAGAATGATGGCAAGGACTGTATATTATACAAATAGTAGGCTATTGCACAGCAGCACACAAGGGCAAGGACTGTATTTACATTTTATTTTATTTATTTTATTTTATTTCACCATTATTTAACCAGGTAGGCTAGTTGAGAACAAGTTCTCATTTGCAACTGCGACCTGGCCAAGACAAAGCGTAGCAGTTCGACACATACAACAACACAGAGTTACACATGGAATAAACAAAACATACAGTCAATAATACAGTAGAACAAAAGAAAACAAAAAGTCTATATACATTGAGTGCAAATGAGGTAAGTTAAGGCAATAAATAGGCCATGGTGGTGAAGTAATTACAATATAGCAATTAAACACTGGAATGGTAGATGTGCAGAAGATGAATGTGCAAGTAGAGATACTGGGGTGCAAAGGAGCAAGATAAATAAATAAATACAGTATGGGGATGAGGTAGGTAGATAGATGGGCTGTTTATAGATGGGCTATGTACAGGTGCAGTGATCTGTGAGCTGCTCTGACAGCTGGTGCTTAAAGCTAGTGAGGGAGATATGAGTCTCCAGCTTCAGAGATTTTTGCAGTTTGTTCCAGTCATTGGCAGCAGAGAACTGGAATGTGCAGTATAGGAAATAGGAAGTAGTAAACAATATCAGTAGTAACATAATAATAACAGGAATGAGAACTACATAGAATACTGCAACTGTAGCATATACTACAAGGGTAACAACAGCAACAACAGCGATAACTTTGTTTATGCATCCCATGCACACATGTCCACCCACGTTCTGAGACTGGTAAAACACAGTACAGGCCTGGCTAATACTTATACACTTGAGGGAGCATGCAACAGACCCGATTTTCCAGTGCTGGGCTGGCTAGGAGCATCTGACCAATCAATCACAGGATGCATGATCAGTGCATGGGCAGAGTGTGGGGTGCATTGGGACAGTCTGATTGGCTGGAGGTAATCGATATCTCGTGTGAAGCTAGACTATGCAGTGCCAGCCAGACATAAACAACAACACACACGCTGTAAATTAGTCCCACAGTGCCCTCGGCAGGGGGATTCTGTAACACTTTTCTCTTTTCTGATTTTTTTGTTCAGGACTAGGCTTAATCTGTGTCTGGGAATGCCACCGTGCTAAAGCTGGGTCCAGATTCTACTATTGTCAGAGGTGCTGCAGATAAAGTTGAGCTCCTGGGTCTCAGGCAGACTAACCCACTGGTGACATCCATCTCTTTTTACTGCCCTGGTTCTCCCCGCTCCAGTTCTCCCACAGTCCTCCATGGCAGTCCCATTTCCTGGAGCCCAGTTGTTGTAGCCGGTGGGCTCTTCACTGACCCTGAACCACTGCAGCCAGAGTGCAGCGCCCAGTGAGCATTTAGTTAAGTTCCTTGCTCAAGGGAATATTGACATTAGGTGGCACCTGAAATATACAGGACCAGTCAAAAGTCTGGACACACCTACTCATTCAAGGGTTTTTATTTATTTTAACTATTTTCTACTTTGTAGAATAATAATGAAGACATCAAAACTATGAAATAACACATATGGAATCATGTAGTAACCAAAAGGTGTGAAACAAATCAAAATATATTTTAGATTTTAGATTCTTCAAAGTAGTCACCCTTTGCCTTGATGACAGCTTTGCACACTCTTGGCATTCTCTCTGGAATGCATCTCTCTGGAATGCATCTCTGGAATGCATTTCAATTAACAGGTGTGCCTTATTAAAAGTTCATTTGTGGAATTTCTTTCCTTCTTAATGCAATGGAACCAATCAGTTGTGTTGTGACAAGGTAGGGTTGGTACACAGAAGACAGCCCTATTTGGTAAAAGTCCATATTATGGCAAGAACAGCTCAAATAAGCTAAGAGAAATGACAGTCCATCATTACTTTAACATATGAAGGTCAGTCCATCCAGAACATTTCAAGAACCTAGAAAGTTTCTTCAAGTGCAGTCGCAAAAACCATCAAGCGCTATGATGAAACTGGCTCTCATGAGGACCGCCACAGGAAAGGAAGACCCAGAGTTACCTCTGCTACAGAGGAAAAGTTCATTAGAGTTACCAGCCTCAGAAATTGCAGCCCAAATAAATGCTTCACAGAGTTCAAGTAACAGACACTTCTCAACATCAACTATTCAGAAGAGACTGCGTGAATCAAGCCTTCATGGTCGAATTTCTGCAAAGGAACCACTATTAATGGACACAAATAAGAAGAAGAGACTTGCTTGGGCCAAGACACAAGAGAAATGGACATTAGACCGGTAGAAATCTGTCCTTTGGTCTGATGAGTCCAAATTTGCGATTTTTGGTTCCAACCGCCATGTCTTTGTGAGACGCAGAGTAGGTGAACGGATGATCTCTGCATGTGTGGTTCCCACCGTGAAGCATGGAGGAGGAGGTGTGATGGTGTGGGGGTGCTTTGCTGGTGACACTGTCAGTGATTTATTAAGAATTTAAGGCACACTTAACCAGCACGGCTACCACGGCATTCAGCAGTGATACCCCATCCCATCTGGTTTGTGTTTAAATGGACTACCATTTGTTTTTCAACAGGACAATGACCCAAACTCACCTCCAGGCTGTGTAAGGGCTATTTGACCAAGAAGGATGGAGGGCTGCATCAGATGACCTGGCCTCCACAATCACCCGACCTCAACCCAATTGTGATGGTTTAGGATGAGTTGGACCACAGAGTGAAGGAAAAGTAGCCAACAGGTGCTGAGCATATGTGGGAACTCCTTCAAGAGTTGGGAGAATGCCAAGAATGTGCAAAGCTGTCATCAAGGCAAAGGGTGGCTACTTTGAAGAATCTCAAATATAAAATGTTTTGATTTGTTTCACACTTTTTTGGTTGTGTTATTTCATAGTTTTAATGTCTTCACTATTAATCTACAATGTAGAAAATAGTACAAATAAAGGAAAACCCTTGAATGAGCAGGTGTGTCCAAACTTTTGACTGGTAACTGTAGGTGCCAGCAACCCTCTAGTTGCCAGCTCACTCCCTCCTGATTTTTCATCCTGTCAGTACTTTGATTTTGAACCGGCCACAAGGCTATGACATATACTACTACAGTATCATATCAACAGAGATTTGTAGAATATTTTATGATGGATTGTGTGATTGGGATTGCTTACCGTTGTAGCAGATAAACCAAATATGTGGACCGTTGCATCAGTGATCATTCCAACAAATACTGTTTCTCATAAAGACACATTCCTCCTTCCCTATTTGAAATATCCTTCACTGCAAGTGTTATCTGACCCCTACCACTTTCTTAACACTGTGCCCTTCTCCAGCCTGCTTCAGTATAGCCCCATCCACAGTTTTAGTCAGTCTGTCCATGTCCTCCGTGTTGTCTATGGTGGCCCAGTCAGTGTACTTATCTCTGCAGTAACGCTGTGCTTCAGTCCACGGCTTGTTTTCGTTCAGAAAGTGATACTCTTCATGTTGGGAAATGGAAGGGAAAGACTTGTTGTTGGGGGTTAACTGCCTTGTTCAAGGGCAGAACGGGCAGATTTTCCCACTTTTCCGGCTCAGGGATTCAAACCAGCAACCAAAAGTTACTGACCCAACGTTCTTAACCACTAGGCTAAGCGTACATCTGAGCCAGGGGTTCCATAGCGCTCAAACAGAGAATCCAACAGCCTTTTGCACTGTCTATCAGATTTGAAAGAACACATCAAATGTCAAGAAATGTTTAATGCAAAGGGTATGTTGAAGAAGAGTGGTAAAGAAACGAGAAAGTAACTCTTGACACTGGAAGGTGTGGGTCTCTCCTGCTGAGGTGTGGAAGATGACAGCACATCTGGGGTTGTTGCCGTTGTTCCAGTGAGTTACCGATGAGGATCTCAGCACCGTCGAGCTTCTCAGGATTATGGTATCCTCTGTTGGTGACGAAAACAGCAGTCCCTCTGTACACATCCAGCAGGTCATCTCTCCACCAGGGGTTGGTGTCCTTCTTAGTGAAGCTGCATATCCCGTAATACTCTGGGTTTCCATTCCGATTAATGGCATAAGAAGCTTCATATTCACCAAACTGTGATGACTGAGTGGCCACTCATTTCAACGTCACGTTTACTATTGGGGTACTTCCTAACAACACAACTCCCATTAAAGAGCAGAGAGACTCCACTGCATAGCTAGTGGTGGAGGATTTGTTTGCATAGGTAGTGGTGGAGCAAAGTTTTGAGTTTGCGTGCATCCTGGTACTTTTGTTTTCCCACACTTTTTTTTTCTCCATGCAAATCATGCTTATTTTTGTTTTTTCTGTTATTTGGTATTAATTAGGATCCCCACTCTTCCTGGGGTCCACATGAAATATGACATTCTGTAATAGATAGTACAGAACATTATTAGTCAAGGACTGAACTACATGGCATGTTGTGGTGCAGGAGGTTCCCTAGTCAAAAAATCTTATAGGATTCCAATAAATAAAAAATCATGTTAGAATCCAAAATAAAATTGTATCAGATTTTGGAACCTATCCAATAGGGTTTGTTTTATTCTTTTAGATTCTAGTAGGATTTTTTTATTGGAATGCTGTAGGATTTTTTTTTTAAATGTGTTCTTTTTTTAGGAGATCGGATATATTATTATTTAAAAAAAATTAGAGACAGATGTAAGTACAGATAGAGAGACAGATATAGAGAGGGGTACAGAAAGTGGTTTAGGGAAGACAGTCGGCCGAGCCGGGGCTCGAACCCTCGTTGAAGAGGGAGCATGGAAACACGTTGTTTCCATGTGGTTGATACCACTCCATTGACTCCATTCCAGCCATCATTATGAGCCGCCGTCCCCTCAGCAGCCTCCACTGCACCCTTGCCACTTGAGATGGTGACCCTATAGTGGGAAACCACTGACACCACATGTCCCCTCTACCCAGTACCTACCTTATATAAACAAAAGTTTGTGGACACCCCTTCAATTGAGTGGATATGGCTATTTTAGCCACACCCGTTGCTGACAGGTGCATAAAATCGAGCACACAGCCATGCAATCTCCATAGACAAACATTGGCAGTAGAATGGCCTTACCGAAGAGCTCAGTGACTTTCAAGGTGGCACTGTCATAGGATGCCACCTTTCCAGCCGCGAAGTGGTAGAAAACAAGCAGAACGGGACCGCCGAGTTCTGAAGCGTGTCAGCACAAGAACGTCAGCACAATAACTGTTTGTCGGGAGCTTCATGAAATGGGTTTCCCTGGTCGAGCAGCAGCACACAAGCCTAAGATTACCATGCGCAATGCCAAGCGTTGGCTGGAGTGGTGTAAAGCCTGCCACCATTGGACTCTGGAGCAGTGGAAACGCGTTTTCTGGAGTGATGAATTACGCTTCACCATCTGGCAGTTCGATGGACAGATCTGGGTTTGGCAGATGCCAGGAGAACGCTTCCTGTCCCAATGCATAGAGCCAACTGTAAAGTTTGGTGGAGGAGAAATAATGGTTTTCATGGATAGGGCTAGGCCCGTTAGTTCCAGTGAAGGGAAATCTTAACGCTACAGCATACAATGACATTCTAGACGATTCTGTGCTTCCAACTTTGTGGCAACAGTTTGGGGAAGGTCCTTTCCTGTTTCAGCATAACAATGCCCTTTAGCACAAAGCCTGGTCCTTACAGAAATGGTTTGTCGAGATTGGTCTGGAAGAACTTGACTGGCCTGCACAGAGCCCTGCACAGAGCACAGAGCCCTGGCCTCAACCCCATCAAACACCTTTGGTATGAATTGGAATGCCGACTGCGAGCCAGGCCTAATTGCCCAACATCAGTGCCCGACCTGACTAATGCTCTTGTGGCTGAATGGAAGCAAGTCCCCGCAGCAACATCTAGTGGAAAGCCTTCTCAGAAGAGTGTTATAGCAGCAAAGGGGGGACCAACTCTATATTAAGGCCCATGATTTTGGAATGGGATGTTCGACGTGGAGGTGCCCACATACTTTGGTCATGTAGTGTATCTCATGCAGCCCCATCCCCCAAGGTCCAAGGGACACACCTTGAGTAAATATTTGCATCTGGTGCATCTGCGTCACATATTAAAGTTATGGTGCCAAGTGCGACAACAATTGCTGTGAAACCTTCTGCGATTGTCCGCAAGGATGTTTACATTTGTGTCAAAAAGGTGTGCTATTTGGCATTACATCCATAAAGCATAGAGCTACAGTAGATTAACAATTTGATGTAATCTTAATCATGTTTTTTGTTTTTACAACACCTGGATCAGGTGTGGCAAGAGGTCACTAGGTAGTAACATAGTAACATCCAGGAGGGAGATAGGGGAGATGGGGAGGGAGCACCTTCTGGGGAGGTGGGGAGGGTCAGCTCCGGGGGGAGGGGGGCAGGCAGGTTCGGAGGGAGAGGGGGTGGCAGAACCCTAGGAGTAAGGGAGTGGGGGGGGGTCTCATTATCTTTAGAGTTTTCTTTTCCTCTCCTTATCCCAACATAAAGAGAATAAAGGGGACATTCTCTTTTTTGTATGCATAGCTGACTATTATACAGTATATGAAATGAAAGAAATGCTCATATCTTTGTTACTGTACCTAAATATGAATTTTCGTTCAACTTTTTATTTGTATTTATGATGTGCATTCTAAGGGGAAACCCCAAACAACCTTGTGTTATTGTAGCATTGAATATAATATTGTATTTCATATTGTATTGTCTTCTAACTCAAAGACAAGAAGTTGCATGAATAAGACTCAAATCAAATAACTCAAGTGAGAGTTGTGTTTAAAAAGGTGTACTGGACTGGTGGTCATACTGCAAATAAACTTGCAGCCATGAATAAAAACGAAATAATATAGAATAGTATAGAAAAATGTTGTAATTAATGTTGTTGTATTGTACTGGAAAAAATGACAACAAACTATAAATGAATGAGTTCAATTAAGATAACAAGTTATAGGATTCAGATTGGGGTGGCAAAATCCTACATGATTTATCAAAAACCTATAGGATTGATTTCCAATAGGGGAAAAAACATTCCAATAGGATTCCAATAGATTTCTGATAGTGACATAACATTTTATAGGATTGTGAGAATCCTATAGGATTCTATTGGGAAAAAAAATCACAAATCATATAGGTTCTTTGACTAGGGTTGTGTTCCAACCCTGCTCAGGGCAGAATAGAATGCACTCTGTTACACTTAAATAAAAGTGTCCTCAAAAAAATCTGTGGCTATCTATTTGCAGGTTCACTCTGGCCCCTCTGTGGCACCCTGACTGGATGCTCATGCTGGTCTTCGCTCACACACACCTCACCGTGACTGTGACTTTGGGGCTTCTGCTTGTTCCAAAGGTAACCCTGCTCTCTCTCATCTCCCTTTCCCCTGAATACATTTAACAGCTTCTTACTGCAATAATAATTATCATATTGTAATTTAAGTGCACATCTGGGTATTTTTAAGTCTTCTGGAGAACATTTAAACACTCGATGTGTGGGGAATAAACCGTTCATTTCTCAAGATTTAATTAGATGACAATTAGGAACAATGGGATGATGTCAATCTTGTCTGTTGGTGACATTTTCCTCCTGAAAATACAAGTATGCCATGAACAAATGCACTATAACATTTTAAATAATGTCACCCCAAGAAGGTTTTTTCCCCTCTCGTTAGTTTCTCTCCACAGGGACTCAGGCAAGGGATGACATTGCCACTGAAGCCTATGAGGAGGAGCTGGACATGGGCCGGTCTGGGTCCTACCTCAACAGCAGCATCACCTCAGCCTGGAGTGAGCACAGCCTGGACCCTGAGGACATACGTGTGAGCAGGGTCCCTCTCTGTCTTTTTTTGTTCTGTAAACAAATCAAATCAAATGTTATTTGTCACATGCACTGTAAGGTCTACGCAACAGGTGTACAGTGAAATGCTTACTTACAAGCCCTTAATCAACAATGCAGTTTTATGACAAAAAAAGTGTTAGGAACATATTTACTAAAATAAACTGAAGTGAACAATAAGAAAATAGAAAAATAAATAATTAAAGAGCAACAATAAAATAACAGTAGGGAGGCTATATACAAGGGGTACGGTACAGAGTCAATGTGCGAGGGCACAGGTTAGCCGAGGTAATTGAGGTAATATGTACATGTAGGTAGAGGTAAAGTGACTATGCATAGATAATGAACAGAGAGTAGCAGCAGCGTAAATGAATGTAGTCCTGGTAGCCGTTTGATTATCTGTTCAGGAGTCTTACGGCTAAGGGATAGAAGCTGTTAAGAAGCCTTTTGGACCTAGACTTGGCGCTCTGTTACAGCTTGCCAATCGGTAGCAGAGAGAACAGTCTATTACTAGGGTGGCTGGAGTCTTTGGCAATTTTTAGGGCCTTCCTCTGACACCACCTGGTTTAACCTCTCTGGGACATGTGGGACACTAGCCAGTGAAATAGCAGGGCGGCAAATTCAAAACAACAGAAATCTCATAATTCAAATTTCTCAAACATACAACTATTATATCCCATTTTAAAGATACACTTCTCGTTAATCCAACCACATCGTCCGATTTCAAAAAGGCTTTACGGCGAAAGCATAACATTAGATTATGTTAGGACAGCGCCTAAACAAGAAAAACCACACAGCCATTTTCCAAGCAAGGAGAGGCGTCACAAAAACCAGAAATACAGCTAAAATGAATCACTAACCTTTGATGATCTTCATCAGATGACACTCCCAGGACTCAATGTTACACAATACATGTATGTTTTGTTCGATAAAGTTCATATTTATATCCAAAAACTCAATTTTACATTGGCACGTGATGTTCAGGAAATATAATGCCTCCAAAACTTCTGGTGAATAAGCACATCAATTTACAAAAATACTCATCATAAACGTTGATAAATTTACAACAGTTATTGAAAGAACTATAGATACACTTCTCCTTAATGCAACCGCTGTGTCAGATTTCAAAATAGCTTTACGGCGAAAGCACATTGTTCAATATTCTGAGTACAGAGCTCAGCCATCAAAGCAAGCAATACAGTTACCTGCCAAGTTCTGGAGTCAACTAAACTCAGAAATAGTATTATAAATCTTCACTTACCTTTGCTGATCTTCGTCGGAATGCACTCCCACAAGAAATGTTTGTTTTGTTCGATAAACTCTATATTTATGTCCAAATACCTCCATTTTGTTCGCGCGTTCAGATCACTAATCCAAAGGCATAATGCACGAGCGCAAAACCCGAGACGAAAAGTCAAATAGTTCCATTACCGTTCGTAGAAACATGTCAAACGATGTTTACAATCAATCCTTAGGGTCTTTTTAAGATAAATTTTCGATAATATTCCAACCGGACAATAGCATATTCATTACAGAGGAAAAAGAAGGAACGGCGCGCCTGCGTGCCTGCGCAGTAAACAACTCGTTGGTCCCAGACTTGAGACAGCTCTTATTCTCTCCCCAGTAACAGTAGAAGCACGAAACAAGGTTCTAAAGACTGTTGACATCTAGTGGAAGCCTTAGGAAGTGCAATACGACCCAGTGACACTGTAGTTTGGAAAGGCAATCAATTGAAAAACTACAAACCACTTCCTGGTTGGATTTTTTAATCAGGTTTTTGCCTGCCATATGAGTTATGTTATACTCACACACATCATTCAAACAGTTTTAGAAACGTCAGACTGTTTCCGATCCAAATCGACTAATAATATGCATATCCTACCTTCTGGGCCCGAGTAGCAGGCAGTTTAATTTGGGCACGTTATTCATCTGAATTTCCGAATACTGCCCCCTGTCACCAAGAAGATAAAAGTCCTGGATGGCAGGAAGCTTGGCCCCAGTGATATACTGGGCCGTACGCACTATCCTCTGTAGTGCCTGAGCACGCACCCCTGAGGAGCCCCCGTGTTGAGGATCACCGTGGCAGATGTGTTGTTACCTACACTTACCACCTGGGAGCGGCCCGTGTGGAAGTCCAGGATCCCGTTGCAGAGGGAGGTGTTTAGTCCCAGGGTCCTTAGCTTAGTGATGAGCTTTGAAGGAATTATGGTGTTGGATGCTGAGCTGTAGTCAATGAATAGCATTCTCACATAGGTGTTGCTTTTGTCCAGGTTGGAAAGGCCAGTGTGGATTGCAATAGAGATTGCGTCATCTGTGGATCTGTTGGGGCGGTATGCAAATTGGAGTGGGTCTAGGGTTTCTGGGATAATGGTGTTGATGTGAGCCATGACCAGCCTTTCAAAGCACTTCATGGCTACAGACGTGAGTGCTACGGGTCGGTAGTCATTTAGTCAGGTTACCTTGGTGTTCTTGGGCATAGGGACTATGGTGGTCTGCTTGAAACATGTTGGTGTTACAGACTCGGTCAGGGACAGGTTGAAAATGTCAGTGAAGACACTTGCTAGTTGGTCCGCGCATAATCGGAGTACATGTCCTGGTAATCCGTCTGGCCCTGCGGCCTTGTGAATGTTGACCTGTTTAAAGGTCTTACTCACATTGGCTACGAAGAGCGTGTTCACACAGTTGTCCAGAACAGCTGGTATTCCAATGCATGCTTCGGTGTTGCTTGCCTCGAAGCGAGCATAGAAGTAATTTAGCTCATCTGGTAAGCTTGTGTCACTGGGCAGCTCGCGGCTGTGATTCCCTTTGTAGTCCGTAACAGTTTGCAAGCCCTGCCACATCCAACGTGTGTCAGAGCCGGTCTAGTACGATTAAATCTTAGTCCTGTATTGATGCTTTGCCTGTTTGATGGTTCGTCGGAGGGCATAGCGGGATTTCTTATAAGCGTCTGGGTTAGAGTCCCGCACCTTGAAAGCGGTAGCTCTATACATTTGCTCAGTGCGGATGTTGCCTGTAATCCATGGCTTCTGGTTGGGGTATGTACGTACGATCACAGTGGGGATGACATCATCGATGCACTTATTGATGAAACCAGTGACGGATGTGGTGTACTCCTCAATGCCATCGGAAGAATCCCTGGAACATATTCCAGTCTGTGCTAGCAAAACGGTCCTATAGCTTAGCATCTGTGTCATCTGACCACTTCCGTATTGAGCAAGTCACTGGTACTACCTGCTTTAGTTGTTGCTTGTCAGCAGGAATCAGGAGGATAAAGTTATGGCCAGAATTGCCAAATGGAGGCTCGAGGGAGAGCTTTGTACGCGTCTCTGTGTGTGGAGTAAAGGTGGTCTAGAGTTTTTTCCCTCTTGTTGCACATGTAACATGCTGGTAGAAATTAGGTAAAATGGATTTAAGTTTCCCTGAAGTCCCCGGCCACTAGGAGCGTCGCCTCTGGATGAGAATTTTCTTGTTAGCTTATGGCCTTATTCAGCTTGTCACGTCCTGACCAGCAGAGGGAGTATTGTATTAGTATTTTGGTCAGGATGTGGCAGAGGGGTTTGTGTTGTATGGTTTATCTAGTTGTTCTGTTTCTTTGTTAGTCTGTGTGGCTCCCGATCAGGAACAGCTGTATGTCGTTGTTCCTGATTGGGAGTCATATATTAGGAGTGTGTTTTTCACCTGGGGTTTGTGGGTTGTTGTTTTAGCACTGCTTTAAGTTAGCCTGCTAAACTGTTCCTGTCGGTCTATTGTTTCTTGTTTTTTCTTGGTGTTCACATTAAAATAAAATATGATGAGCACGCAACCCGCTGCACCTTGGTCCTCTCTCTCCTACGACAGCCGTGACACAGCTTGTTGAGTGTGGTCTTAGTGCCAGCATCAGTTTGTGGTGGTAAATAGACAGCTACAAAAAATATAGATGAAAAGTCTCTTGGTAAATTGTGTGTTCTACAACTTATCATGAGATACTTTACCTCAGCCGCGCATAACTAGAGACTTCCTTTATATTAGATTTTCTACACCAGCTGTTATTTATAAATAGACATAGACCGCCACCCCTTGTCTTACCGGAGTCAGCTGTTCTATCTTGCCGATGCATGGAAAACCCAGCCAGCTGTATGCTATCCATGTCATTGTTCAGCCACGACACTGTAAAACATAAGATATTACAGTTTTTAATGTCTCTTGGTAGGATACTCTTGATCGGAGCTCATCCATTTTATTATCCAATGATTGCACTTTGGCTAATAGGACTGATGGTAGAGGCGGATTACCCACTCGCCGTCGGAATCTTACAAGGAACCTCAACCTACGTCCCCGATAGCTCTGCCTCTTCTTCATATGAATGACAAGGATTTGGGTCTGAAGTAAATCCTTCACGTCCGACTCGTTAAAGAAAAAAACATTGTCCAGTACGATGTGCATATTTGCTGTCCTGATATCCAGAAGCTCTTTTCCGTCATAAGAGACGGTGGCAGAAACATTAGGTACAAAATAAGTTACAAATAACGCAAAAAAACACACACAATAGCACAATTGGGTAGGAGCCTGTGAAACGGCAGCCATCTCCTCTGGTGCCATTCAGCTTATTTTACAGAGAAGAGACTGGTTAGATTAAGCACCCATTTGCTGTGTCTTAACAAAGGAAAATACATTTTGTTTGGGAACATGCCCAATCATTGAAGGCGTATCACTGACAGCACCACATTTTTGTAATTAATGATCAAGTTTAATTTGTATAGCGCTTTTCATTAGAGCAGATGCCAAATTTTGATAAGGTAGAGATGTTGTGTCCCTTTTGTTTTCATGTATACTTAGGTATTTGGTTTAGAAAGAGCATGTAGATATAAAAACAGGATTGGCCCCAACACTGACCCCTGTGGGAAGTCACTACCTTGTGGCAAAATTCTGGTCTGTCAAGGAAATGGACCATGGTTAGTTTGTGTCTGTGATGTCAGAAAATGTCTGTAGTACAAACACTTATAGAGATCATTTTCCTCTTATGATTTCTCATCCACTTTTCTCTCTCTCAACACCTCTCTCTGTGTTGCTATTTTAGGATGAGCTAAAGAAGCTCTACGTCCAACTGGAGGTCTACAAGCGCAAGAAGATGTTGGCCAACAACCCCCATCTCCAGAAGAAGCGCAGCTCCAAGAAGGGCCTGGGCCGCTCCCTCATGAGGCGCATCACTGAGATCCCAGAGACTATGCACCGGCACGGCAGCCATGGCAGTCGTGAGGATCGTGACTGTAGTGAGCATGGGAGCAACCGGAGCACCCTTCGACAGAACCCCTTTGACCCATCCCACTCTGGTCACAAGTCCAGGGAAGACTCTCTGAAAAACAAGGTCCTGGGCCTGAAGAAATCGCACAGCTACGACCACGTACGTGACCAAGGGGAGGAAACTGCTGGCGGAGAGAGCTCGTGTGGGGATAAAATGGCTGCCGGTGAGGGTTCCTTGCTTGGATCCCTCATGAGGAGACAGGTGAAGAAGTCACCAGAGCATGCCCCAAGAGTTGAACCTTCCGAGTCCACGGAGTCAGTGCCCTTGGTCTGCAAGTCGGCCAGCGCGCACAACTTTACAGTGGATAAAAAGCCCATCCACCTGAGGACGTCCATCATGCAGAAGTCACTGAGTGTCATAACCAGTGCCAAAGAGAAGATGCCTGGGCTCACCAGCAAGACACATTGCGTGGAGGACGCAAGCAAGAAGGGACTCAAGGGCTGCGATGGGAGGATGCTGTCTGAGGTGGACGAGGCGGAAGAGAAGGAGTGTTATCCCAAGATGATCATCAGCCAGTCGGTGGAGTACTCCAAGACGCCCATGGGCAAGATGGGCATCATGAAGCAGCAGGTGAGTGGCAGCCAGCCGTCCATCAATACAGAGCCAGGGAGAAACCTGTATGACCTCTCCGAGGTGTGCCCTTGGGATGTGGAGGACCCCCCAACCCCCTCAGAAGGAAGGTCACAGAAGCATGTGTCCATTGCTCTGGGAGAGACCACCACAGTCCACAGGGGGGGTGGTGGTGGTGGCGTGGTTAGCACCAAGGGCAGTCGCTCCCAACAGAAGCAACAGGGAGCCGCAGGGCAATCACCTGCAGGCCGACGTCGCTCCAAAGGTAAGGGGAGTGAACCAGACGAGGCCAGAGAAACAAGGAAGCCCAGGTCTCCCAGATCTCCACTCCCCCTCAAACTAGAGGTGTGCCCCTGGGCCTTTGAGGAGCAGCCGGTGTTGGGAGGTGATTCAGACTCCATCTCCCCAGAGAGGATCAGAAGTAAGAAGAGTGCTACACCCACCGATGGGAAGCCCAAGATCCTCCACTCAGACTACTCCAAATCCACTGGGAGTCTGCTGCAGCCGCCCACCCTGATGGTGGACATCTGTCCCTGGGACTACAATGAAGACCCAGCCCCGCCTTCCCCCAGCCATGAGAAGAACTGCTCCAGCCCCACGCCTCACTCCAAGCGGAAACGAAAAGGCTCATGCTCCTACAAAGAGAGGGGAGAGCGGGGTGAGAGAGAGAAAGGAGGGAGGGACAGGGAGGAAGAGAAGCAGCACAGGTCAAAGAGCAAGGAGAGGAGGAGCTCCTCCAGCAAGCCCTCGGAAAGACGACGTGTCAGCCAATCCTCGGAGGGCGGTTCGGTCGCCGTGCCCGCGTCTGGGAGACGGAAAAGCTCGACAAGAGACCCGGAGGCGTTGGAGAACAAGAGAGCGGAGGCATGCTCGTGGGAGGTAGAGAATGCGCCAACCAACATGGCACAGACAAAAACTTCTCCAGCGAAAGAAAACTCTTTGAGTTCTAATTATAAACAACCAATGAGCACTGCCAAAAAGGTTGACGTTTGTCCGTGGGATTTTGAAGACAATGGGTCAGAGAAAAGTGCATGATATTTGCAATAATAGACTTTATATGTTTTGTATTCACAGCACAAAAGCCCTGCAAACTGGGTTTTAAAGATAGGGGAAGTGTGGGGACAAAAACAATGCACAATTTGCCTTGTGGTTATGTCAAAATCATATTGTGAAGAAAAACATGACACTACCGTCTCTTAAAGCATTCCAAACAAAGTATTTGTTGTTTTGTTAGTTGTGCAATTATGCAACTTAAAGTCACTTTTCTGAAATGTAGAGGAATGTGTTGTCGGTACAATTTGCTTGTGGATTTTCTCAGTTTGCATTTGTGCACCTTTTTTCACATTCTTCAATACATTAAATTGTGTCCTAGGATTTCTCTTTGGCCTGTATCCTGCATCTGTGCCATTTTTGTCAAGTAATGGTTGGAGTATGAGTTCAGAATGTTGGTCATTGGGAAGTACATCATGTAATTTCCATATTAAGCACAGTGCACAGATAATTATGCCTTAATTTTGGGCCTTGTAGATTATACAAAGGATATGCATTTTGAGTGTTGAGCAGGAGAAATAGGTACATAGATAAACCGTACATAGTTAACATTTAGTACATAGGTAGCAACATGATGATACATGCCCTGAAGGAAAAGTATCTCACCTGGTCTCCATTTAGTCAAACATGCTTTATGTCTGTAAAAAAAAACGGAAGTTTATCTTTGATGTATTCATTTCTCAAAAAAACTGCTGTAGCATGTGGCAAAGCACTTTCAAAAGTGTCTTTATGTCCATTCGTCAACATCCAAAACATTTGGTAATGAAGATGTAATACTTGATGTTGCCTATTATAATTCAATGTTCAAAGTTAAAATACAACTTAAAACATAAAGCTTTCAAGAATGTTTCTATGTGCATTAATCTGAAAATATGATATGGAAAAAATATTGAAGCAGTATTGTAATCCCAATTTCCCCCCCTCTTATACAATGTTGACATTAATTTACATATGTTAATTTTAGGTGAATCATTAACCAGTTTTGTCCTGTACTTTTCCCAAACATCAATATATCAAACTTTTTATTTTAAGGATCATGTATTATCACTTCAGTGCTCTCTTATGGACCAAAAGCAAAGAAAAGTCAGATGGATTATACAGCATATTTCACTTTTGCTTGCTTTCCAAATCCATGTAATTGCTTGATAGCACCTTATAGTTGTTCACCTAAAATCAAATGCTATGACATTGATTGTCAAAATAGTGTCACCATAGATTCCACACAGGTAGGTGTGTGTGTGTGTGTGCATTATTGCATGTGTGCGTGGGTGTGTACAGTGTGTGTGCATTATTGCGTGGGTGTGTACAGTGTGTGTGCCTTATTGCATGTGTGTGTGGGTGTGTACAGCGTGTGTGTGTCTGCATCATTGCATTGCATGAAAAAACGTTTGCCACTTTAGCATTATTACCGATTCCCTCTTCCTTTATATGGCCTTTGTAAAATTTTAGTGGTGGTGATTTGATCTACTGCACCAGTAACTAGTAACTCTTGTTGTTGAATGTTGTCAAAGACATAAGGATCATATTCATTATTGCAATGGAAAACTTTCGCAATGGAAAGAAACATTTCTTATTAGACAAGTTCGGTTTATTCCCTCCCTGTTTGCCTGTTTTCCTCCATTTCGTATCCTGGTGAATAAGATCTAGGTAATCAGGAACACGATTATGCTGTATGAATGCTACAGTGGCTTCTGCATGACACTAAACATATTGACCCAACATCTCACTGCTCTTCGCAAACCCTGCTCCATCAGACTGTTATGACTTGTTTGTTAAGTAAACTTGTACCACTATTGTATGCTTGCAATAAATATTCATATAAAACTCAATCTTATTTAGTGTTGTTATTTGACGGGTATTGTCGAACAGTGCTTACAAACCATGGTCTGGAGAGAATACCTACTACTTCATCACATAGAACAACACTAACCCCTGGTGGAGATAAGCATACATAACCGTAGACATAATATTTTCTGCCAGGCCTGTATTTCATGCCCAAATCATTTCAGTCTCTGGAAGGGATTGTGTAGCTACTTAATTTGTTTGAATTTTGGAAAACATTGATTTTAGTTAGAAAATACAAATATTATTGGCAGTGACATGGTAAGCAAAACCAAAGGGTAGATTGCAGTTTTCTCCTTGTCCAGAGACTGCTTTCAATAAGCAAGAAAATATGTACATTTGCAATTTGGCTGGTCTATCCATTAAAGGGGCTCATACATGCTTATGACAAGTCTTAAAATGTTACTTCCTCATCCTTGAATTGTTTTTACAGACTAGAATTTCACCAGGAGCCTAATGTCAGACTAATGAAGTCCCAACAATATAATTTATAGTTGAACCAAACCGATTGCTCATTTGTAATGACCCTTAAGTTTTTAGACACTTAACCAAAGCATTGAATAAAATAAGTGATTGAATATTGAATATACTGAAAATATACTAAATATGTATTGATATTGCATATCAGAGAAGGAGAAGCTTCTGGTCAGTGCTGGGTCAAGCTGAATACACAGAGGGACTGTGGGCTGTAGTTATTTTGTGTTCTGACAATGAACAAGAGAGGCTTTGTCTTCAGAGAAAAGTGTGTATGGAGTCCCTTGGGAAACCGAACCATCCGATGATGGTATTTAGAAATAGATTATCTAGGCTCCCGAAAGAAGTGATCTCTATAGATGGGTTTGTCGTTTAGCAACAAAACCAACTCGTGCACAACTATGGGGCAAAACTGACAGGTTGGCTTAGATTGGTAACAACATGTAAACTATGTTTCGTCTCCAATGTTTATTGAAAACATACAGTGCATTCTGAAAGTATTCAGACCCCTTCACTTTTTCCACATTGCGTTACGTTATAGCCTTATTATATAATGGATTAAAATGATTTTTCCCCCCCTCATCAATATACACACAATACCCCATAATGACAAAGCAAAAACTGGGTTTTTAGACATTTTTGCTCATTTATTAAAAGTAGCTCTTAGCCGTGGTATATTGGCCATATACCACAACCCCTCGTTGCCTTATTGCTTAATTATGAACCGGATAGTTTGGGTCCTGGATCCTGATTGGTGGAAACATTTCAGCGTGCGTATATCAGACAATATACCACAGGTGTGATGGAAAAACACTTGTTTACTGTTCTATTTATGTTGGTAACCAGTTTATAATAGCAATAAGGCACCTCTGTGGTTTCTGGTGTATGGCCAAAATACCACGGCTAAGGGCTGTACCCAGGAACATTGTTGCTTAAATATATAACAAACTTTCAACCACAATTAAAATATGTAGCCTACAGCCTCGTTAAAGCAGAGTTTAATGGCCTTGATCAGCATGAGGTTTGGTGTCATAATGTTTACAAAGCATGTATTACGGCAGTAAAGACTGGCACTTTGGCTGGTGGCATAATTGCTATTCTTAGAACTTTAATTAGTGGTTATAGTAAGCCTACTATCTACTGGACTTAGCCCCACATGTCTCTAAATGTCATGCTAAATGTGTGCTAATGCGAAGAGACACTACAGCAGCAGCATTGCACATCTGGTATTACAAATTCATTTTATTGGAATCACTGTAAAAAACAAATATACATTTTATTACAGCTCATTTGGGGTAAACAATATGTTTATATTACTTACATACTGTGTCCATGTTAAAATAATATGATTGTTTGTGGATGTCTAACACATGTGGATCGCCACACAACAGTGTACAACCCTATTCTGGTAGCCTAGGGTCTCCTGAAAAGTGTCATTATATATACAGTATACATTTTTTTATTTATTTAACCTTTATTTAACTAGGCTAGTCAGTTAAGAACAAATTATTATTTGCAATTACGGCCTACCAGAAGGCAAAAGGCCTCCTGCGGGGACTGGGGCTGGGATTAAAAATAAAATAAAAATATATGACAAAAACACACATCACGACAAGAGACACCATAACACTGCATAAAGAGAGACCTAAGACAACAACACAGCATGGCAGCAACACATGAAAACACAGCATGATAGCAACACAACATGACAACAACATGGTAGTAACACAACATGGCAGCAGCACAAAATGGTAGCAGCACAAAACATGGTACAAACATTATTGGGCACAGAAAACAGCACAAAGGGCAAGGAGGTAGGGACAAAATACATCACACAAAGCAGACATTATATAAGGCATGCAGAGGATACTCACATTAGAATATGGTGGCTAACACGAAACATACAGTGCCTTCAGAAAGTGCCTTCACACCCCTTTACTTTTCCCACATTTTGTTGTGTTACAGCCTGAATTTAAAACAAACCCCTTTGTTATGGCAAACCTAAATAAGTTTAGAAGTTACAAATGTGCTTAACAAATCTCATAAGTTGCATGGACTCATTCCGTGTTCAATAATAGTCGTTGACATGATTTTTGAATGACTACACCATCTCTGTACCCTACGCACACCTGTAAGGGACCTGTAAGGTCCCTCAAGTACATATTCAGCCACAAAGACCAGGGAGGTTTTTTGATGCCTCGCAAAGAAGGGCACCGATTGGTGAAAATAAAAAAAGCATATGCTGAATATTCCTTTGAGCATGCTGAAATTATTATTTAAAATTTGGATGGTGTATCAATACACCCAGTGACTACAAAGATACAGGCATCCTTCCTAACTAAGTTGCCGGAGAGGTAGGAAACTGCTCAGGGGTTTCACCATGAGGCTAATTGTGATTAAAAAATGTTTTACCTTTATTTAACTAGGCAATTCAGTTAAGAACACATTTTTATTTACAATGACGGCCTACCGGGGAACAGTGGGTTAACTGCCTTGTTCAGGGGCAGAATAACAGATTTTTACCCTTTGGTTACTGGCCCAACGCCCTAACCACTAGGCTACCTGCTGCCCCATAGACAGTTTAAAACAGTTACATAGTTTAATGGTTGTGATATGAGAACTTAGGATGGCAAAACAACATTGTAGTTACTCCACAATACTAACCTAAATGATAGGGTGAAAAGAAGGAAGCCTGTACAGAATTCCAAAACATGCATCCTGTTTACACAAAAATGTGGCAAAGAAATTAACTTTATGTCCTGAACTTTTTGTCCCGAATACAAAGCGTCATGTTTGGGGCAAAACCAACACATCACTGTGTACCACTCTTCATATTTTCAAGCCTGGTGGAGGCTGCATCATGTTATGGGTATGCTTGTCATCAGCAAGGACTTGGAAGTTTTCTGGGATAAAAATAAATGGAATGGAGCTAAGCATAGGCAAAATCTTAGAGGAAAACCTGGTTCAGTCTGCTTCCAACAGACACTGGGAGACAAATTCACCTTTCTGCAGGACAATAACCTAAAACACAAGGTCAAATCTACACTGTAATTGCTTACCAAGATGAGTTTTGACTTAAATCGGCTTGGAAATCAATGGAAAGACTTGAAAATGGCTGTCTAGCAATGATCAACAACCAACTTGACAGAGCTTAAAGCTTCAATATGTAACTTTTTGGGCGAGTTATAGATCTTTCATTCCCTTTGAAAGAAAGTCCAAGAGGCAGTAGATCTGTTCAATGTGGGCTGATTCTATGCTTCCTGTTCTGAAGTTTAGTTTTTGCGTCTTTTGCATTTGGTTTTGTACACCAGCTTCAAACAGCTGAATATCCAACACGTTGGTTATAGAAAACATATTTCACTGTGGTTTACATGGTACAATGATTCTCCACACAAGAGACTGCTTGTTTTGTCATATAAACTGAAATTAGTAGAACTATGTGAATTTTAGCTACCAGGAAATGTCAGAGTGATTTCTGCATAGTGCAACTTTAACTTCTTTAAATAATAACAAAAAATAATTATGTGCAAATATTGTACAATCCAGATGTGCAAAGCTCTTAGAGACTTACCCAGAAACACTCACAATTCATTTACTTACGTAAATGAGATATTTCTGTATTTCATTTTCATAAAATGTGCAATAATGTCTAAAAACATATTTTCCATTTGTCATTATGGAGTATTGTTTGTAGATGGGTGAGAAAAAATATATTTAATCCATTTTGAATTCAGACTGTAACACAGCAAAATATGGATTAAGTCAAAGGGTATGAATAATTTCTGAACACTGCATGCTCTTAACACACAAATCCTCCTTGATGAATGCAGATAATTTAAATGTCACAAGTATATTCTATAAAACTCTGGCATCAATATAGTAACTCAATTGTATAAATACAACAATGACAAAAAATATGCGCACAACGGATTTCTACATGGACAAAGGTTCTTACCAAGAATTGTTGAATATCAATGCTAATTTTAGCATCAATGTAGTATCAAAATACAGTATGAAATATGGATAGAAGATGATAAAACTTAAATATGCAATTTTTTTGTTTGTTTATTTAAACTAAAAATGTAAACTTATTTTGTACATAATGTTGCCACTACCGTCTCGTATGACTGAAAATAACTTATGGACATCAGGACTGCGATTACTCACCACGGACTGACAGAATCCTTTTTTTCCTTTAACAAGTATGATGAGCCCGACGCGAATGATATACTGCTTTCTCTGGAACAGGCCCAGATCTCTGTGATTTACGTGAAGAAAAGGTGGAGAAAAAAGGGGCCAGAGGGCGGGCTGCCTTCTGAGAATTCGTAGGCGATTGAATAAACCTCCACTTCCTTCTATTCTGCTAGCAAACGTGCAATCTTTGGAGAATAAAATATATGACCCGCGCGGAAGATTAAACTACCAACGGGACATTCAAAACTGTAATATCTTATGCTTCATAGAGTCGTGGCTGAACGAAGATGCTGTACCGGCAGGATAGAAGAGCGGCGTGTGGTAAGAAATTTTTGTAAATAACAGCTGGTGTATGATATCTAAAAAAGTCTCGAGCTATTGCTCGCCTGAGGTAGAGTATCTCATGATAAGCTATAGACCACACTATCTACCTAGAGAGTTTTCATATGTATTTTTCGTAGCTGTTTACATACCACCACAGACTGAGGCTGGCACTAAGACAGCATTGAATGAGCTGTATTCCGCCATAAGCAAACAAGAAAACGCTCACCCAGAGGCGGCGCTCCTAGTAGCCGGGGACTTTAATGCAGACTTTAATGGATGTCAAATGTGCAACCAGAGGGGAAAAAAAACTTTGGACCACCTTTACTCCACACACAGAGATGCATAAAGCTCTCCCTCGAGCCTCCATTTGGCAAAT
The DNA here is from genome assembly GCF_901001165.1 of Salmo trutta. Classification (NCBI taxonomy): domain Eukaryota; kingdom Metazoa; phylum Chordata; class Actinopteri; order Salmoniformes; family Salmonidae; genus Salmo; species Salmo trutta. The sequence continues at coordinate 8,394,097 of NC_042977.1, forward strand.
CTGACCATCATTCTATCCTCCTGATTCCTGCTTACAAGCAAAAATGAAAGCAGGAAGCACCAGTGACTAGATCAATAAAAAAGTGGTCAGCTGAAGCAGATGCTAAGCTACAGGACCGTTTTGCTAGCACAGACTGGAATATGTTCCAGAGATTCCTCCGATGGCATTGAGGAGTACACCACATCAGTAATTGGCTTCATCAATATGTGCATCGATGACGTTGTCCCCACAGTGATCGTACGTACATACCCCAACCAGAAGCCATGGATTACAGGCAAAATCTGCGCTGGGCTAAAGGCTAGAGCTGCCGCTTTCAAGGAGTGGGACTCTAACCCTGAAGCCTATAAGCAATCCCGCTATTCCCTCCGACGAACCATCAAACAGGCAAAGCGTCAATACAGGACTAAGATTGAATCATACAACACCAGCTCTGATGCTCGTCGGATGTGGCAGGGCTTGCAAACCATTACAGACTACAAAGGGAAGCACAGCCACGAGCTGCCTAGTGACACGAACCTACCAGATGAGCTAAATTCCTTCTATGCTCACTTCGAGGCAAGTAACACTGAAACATGCATGAGAGCACCAGCTGTTCCGGACAACTGTGTGATCACGTTCTCCGTAGCCAATGTGAGTAAGACCTTTAAACAGGTCAACATTCACAAGGCCGCAGGGCCAGACAGATGACCAGGACGTGTACTACGAGCAGGCGCTGACCAACTAGCAAGTGTCTTCACTGACATTTTCAACCTGTCCCTGACTGAGTCTGTAATACCAACATGTTTCAAGCAGACCAGCATAGTCCCTGTGCCCAAGAACACTAAGGTAACCTGCCTAAATGACTACCGATCCATAGCACTCACGTCTGTAGCCATGAAGTGCTTTGAAAAGCTGGTCATGGCTCACTTCAACACCATTATCCCAGAAAAGCCTTGACCCATTCCAATTTGCATACCGCCCAAACAGATCCACTGCAATCTCTACTGCACTCAACACTGCCCTTTCCCACCTGGACAAAAGGAACACCTATGTGAGAATGTGGTTCATTGACTACAGCTCAGCGTTCAACACCATAGTGCCTTCCAAGCTCATCACTAAGCTAAGGACCCTGGGATTAAACACCTCCCTGGATTTCCTATTGAGAAAGGGAAACCTAGTCAGTTGCACAACTAACCACTAGGCTATCTACGGCCTCCAGGTGGTGAGGGTAGGCAACAACACATCCACCACGCTGACCCTCAACACAGGGGACCTTCAGGGGTGTGTGCTTAGTCCCCTCCTGTACTCACTTTTCATCCACAGCTGCGTGGCCACGCACAACTCCAACACCACCACGACGGTGGTAGGCCTGATCACCGACGACAATGAGACAGCCTACAGGGATGTATGCCTGCCATCCAGGACCTCTATACAAGGCCCTAAAAATGTCAAAGACTCCAGCCACCCAAGTCATAGACTGTTCTCTCTGCTACCGCATGGCAAGCAGTACTGGAGTGCCAAGTCTGGGACCGAAAGTCTCTGAACAGCTTCTACCCCCAAGCCATAAGTCTGCTGAACAGTTAATCAAATGGCCACCGGACTATTTGCATGACCCCCTTTTTTTTGCACTGACATTCTTGCACTGGCTCTATGCACAATCACTGGACTCTACCCACACACTCACACACACAAAACACACATACATCTATATGCATATTAACGCCACACACACACACACTCACACAGACACACTTTTCACATACGCTGCTGCTACTCTGTTTATTATCTACCCTGATTGCCTAGTCATTTTTACCCCTGCCTAGATTTACATGTTACCTCAATTACCTCAACTACCTCGTACACCTGCACATTGATTCGGAACCGGTACTCCTTGTATAGCCTCGTTATTGTTTTTGTGCGCTATTTTTATTTGATTTTATACTCCAGCATTTTAGATATGAAATCAAATATTTCATATGTGTCCAGATTTCTCTACTGAGGCTTATATCAAATGTAAGTTACTTGCTAATTTTACATTTTATGAAAGTACAGACTTTCATACACTGTAACTGGAGGAAACATGGGAAAGTAGGAGAAAATGCCCTTTGAAAGATTTTGATGAGATTTTCACACTTCCTAAAGAGGTCTTTGTTTACGCCCATTCAACATCGTTCACACCTTCTTAAGCCTTAGCCCCACCCCACCCACAGATGTAAACACATGCAGTGCCTTCAGAAAGTCTTCATACCCATTGACTTATTCTACATTTTCTTGTGTTACAGCCTGAATTAAAAATGTATTAAATATATTTTTGTCTCTCACCTATCTACACACAATACCCCATAATGACAAAGTAAAAACATATTTTTTTACATTTTTGCAAATGTATAAAAGATTAAATACATAAATAACTCATTTATTTAAGTATTCACACCCCTGTTAGTATCACCTTTGGCAGCAATTATAGCAGTGAGTATTTCTGGGTAAGTGTCTAAGCGCTTCGCACACCTGGATTGTACAATATTTGCACATTATTCTTTTAAAAATTCTTTAAGCTCTGTCAAGTTGGTTGTTGATCATTGCTAGAAAGCCATTTTCAAGTCTTTCCATAGATTTCCAAGCAGATTTAAGTCAAAACTGTAACTAGGAAACTCCAGTGTATATTTGACCTTGTGCTTTAGGTTACTGTTCTGCTGAAAGGTGAATTTGTCTCCCAGTGTCTGTTGGAAAGCAGACTGAACCAGGTTTTCCGCTAGGATTTTGCCTGTGCTTAGCTCCATTCCGTTTCTTTTTATCATAAAAAACTCCCTTGCCTTGCCGATGACAAGCATACCCATAACATGATGAATCCACCACCATGCTTGAAAATGCTCATCTATCTATTTTACCCATCAACCAATAGGTTCCCTTCATTGTGAGACATTGGAAACCTCCCTGGTCTTTGTGGTTGAATCTGTGTTCGAAATTCACTGCTCGACTAAGGGGCCTTACAGATAATTGTATGTGTGGGGTACAGGAATGAGGTAGACATTATAAAATCATGTTAAACACTATTATTGCACACAGAGTGAGTCCATGCAACTTATTATGTTACTTGTTAAGCACATTTTTACTTGTACTTATTTAGGCTTGCCATAACAAAGGGGTTGAATACTTATTGACTCAAGACATTTCAGCATTATATATTTAATTAATTTGCAACAAGATATAAAACCATAATTCTGCTTTGACATTATGGGGTATTGTGTGTTAGCTGGTGACCAAAAAATCAAAATTGAATATTTTTTTTAATTCAGGCTGTAACACAACAAAATGTGGAACAAGTCAAGCAAGGGGTGTGAATACTTTCTGAATGCACTGTATGTAAATTATATTTGTGTATTTCATTTCAATAAATTTGCTAATATTAAAAAAAAAACATGTTTTCACTTTGTTATTATGGAGTATATAGATGGTTGAGAAAACAAATCAATTTAAACAATTTTGAATTCAGGCTGTAACATAACAAAATGTGGAATAAGTCAAGGGGTAGGAATAACTTCTGAGTACCTCACTAGATCAAATGTTTTACTTCAATTAATGATATGTACCCATTGATTCTTGAAGAATGTAAGTAAAAAATACCTCATGAGCTTAATTCAACCTTCCTACCCCATCAGAACCCCAAATATAACATTGTTTTAAACCATGTTTGTAAACAAATTAAATATAAACAAAACTTGTATAGCCTCAAAACTTGGGTAAAACTATAATTTTGATATCATGGATGGTCAGTCCTTGCATTCATAGCTCTATGTCCATGAATTTGAGAGTGGTTTGTTATTGTTTGAACTGCTGATTGCCACTTTAAGACAACCTATAGTAAAATTAAACAACACCTTTGATTTTCAGACTGAATATTAAATCCTCCATCAAATCTGGACAGGCGCAAGCAAATTCACAGTAAGCGTCAACCATTTTGTTGGCACCTATCCTGCGTCTTCAGACCAGTGCAGATTAAGGAGACAAGAGGAAGCCACCTCATTGTTACACACAAAACAAACCTCTTCCTGAGTCATGTGACAGTAAGAAGGTCAACTTTCGACATAGAACAGGAAATAGAGCCCCTATCGTTCAGTCTCAGTATTCATACCATTTCCAATTCAACCCCACATGTGCAAGGTGCACATGTACTTAACGATACAATATCTTATATCTAATCTATTACCGAAGAGTAATCCAGGAGATCATTAGACTAGAAAGGTAAGCTCTCTGGTGATTTTTTGACAGGATGCTGTTTATCTTTGACATTTGTGTCTTTTGACTTTTATTACATGACTTTGCTTCTTTAATATGTCTGCGAATAGATGCTAAGCATTACTTGTAGTGTCATTGTATCTTACTGTCTAGGTTTTGAAGGTTTGAGCTTTAATGCTTCTTCACAGTACTACCAAAAGATAATTATGTGATTGTTACATTCAACTTTCTCATATTGGGAATTGTATTACTTATGATGCAATGTGATTAAAAAGTTATACAGTTTTGTACAATACTCACAAATACAAATTGGCCAGTTAGGAAATACGTCAACAGCCATCTTTGGTTAAAGGGGAAATCTGGGATTGTTACATCCACTCTGGACATTTAAATGAATAAGATTGCCCTTTTAAAGTGAACACATCTTTCTACAGTAGCAACCAGTAATTGCTTGCGTACTCAATTATAAAACAGTTATAAAACAATTATAAAACAGAGGGACCATTTGACCACAAGAACATTCAACATATGTAGCCAGCCTATCGAGAACCACTGTACCTCTTTCCATGCACACTAAATCATTGTTGATGATTAGGCATTGGCCATTCTCTCTGTCTAAACTTCAGTGAGTCACTTTATGTGTCAGTGCAGAAGTAGCATGCCCACAGACCACGTGGCATTCTTACGCTATTTTAAAAATCAAATACAATTTTATTGGCCACATGCGCCGAATACAACAGGTGTAGAATTGACTGTGAAATGCTTACTTACGAACCCATTCCCAACAATGCAAAGTTAAAAAGAATAATATTTGCTAAGTAAAAAACAGTAGTAACACAATAAAATAACAATAATGAGGCTATATACAAGGAGTACCTATATGAATGTGTGCGTGCGTGTGTGCGTGCGTGCGTGTGTGTGTGTGGCATCAATATGCATGTTTGTGTGAGCGTATGTAGTGTAGTGCACATTTACAGTACATACAGTACTGAGGTAATATGAAAATACAAACTGTTGCCATTTATGTACAGTGAGTGGCTTTGACCATATTACACTGTGTGTGTGTGTGTGTGTGTGTGTGTGTTGGAGTGTCAGTGTAGTACTGTATGCGTGAGTGTGTGGGTAGAGTCTATAGAGGGTGCATAGAGCCAGTGCAAAAGAGTCGGTGCAAAAAATAAAGATACCAAAAAACAAACGAGTAATGGTCGTAGAAGGCCTCTCAAATTTGGTGAGACGGTGCTCGTATCTAAACTGCATACTTGGAGAGATGATATATTTGGCAAGAGCTGCCTGCTACACATGTACTGGTGTTTCTTTCACTTAACGTTGACTAAATCATTAGCTAACCTGAACAGGCCTCGCTCAAAGAGCAGCAGACTGCTTATGGGATCATTTATTGTTCAGCGTAAGCCTCTGTGTCAATGCAGCTCTACTTTGGTGGCCTCTAATGAAAACGTGTTTGTCTCTCACAGTCCAAGCAACATGGAAGCAATTTTAGCTGTCACATAACACATTGTCACATTGCAGACTCCCCGTGGTAATATGGGCATGAGATTCAAAACATGCTCACTGGGGCACATTGGTTTTTGGTTAGAAATAGGTCAAATTAGCAGTTGTTGGCATTGGCTAGTATAACAAAAGCAAAGGATGGATTACTGCCTCTCTTTGTCCATAGACTGCTTTCCCAGTTAGAAACAAACATGGACATTTGTAATTTGGCTGAACTATCCCTTTAATCATGATTTTACAAGTTTAAGTGGCATTGGTTGTGTAGACCTATTCTCTGTCTGCCACAATAATGGTCCTTAGTGTTTATGTCAACATCAATGATGTCGTGCTTAGGTATATAGGGCTCATTGATGGCCTTCTAGTGTGCAGACGTTTGTCTAAAATATGTCTGCTTGTTATCTGTAACAGATGGATGATATAGACTCCATGTTCACTGACCTGCTGGGAGAGATGGACCTCCTAACACAGGTGAGTTCTCACTGGGACCACTCTTATAAACTACACTTCCCCTGATTCATCAGAAGTGTTTTACCAGAAATGGATAAACCAGACATACGTCAGCAGCCGTGTAAAAGTAGTTTTTGTTGAGACTCAGCAGTGTAGAGGTTTAACCCAGAGCCTACAGATGGAAATGAACCTTTGGGCTAAATCTGGAACATTTACAGAAGGTGTTGATTATTGTGCATTATCCTTGTCAAATAAATTAAATAAAGTAAAATGAATAACGAGAAACATTATCTGGGTTGAGTAATGGACACAAGCCACTTAAGGTCATGGCACCAAGGTGTCCTCAAGCACTTTGGCCCTCCATGACACAAGTATGTACAGTTTGTGGCTTGCCAGATGAAACATTAGATGACATTAATAGAATCCTGGCTAATACCGATGTGCATTGTACATTGTACTCAGCAGTAAACTCCTCTTAAAGGGGAAGTTCAGTATTTTACAACTTAATATTAGATGGTTCCTCACCCAGACAAACTGTAATCGATGGCTAGGTTTTCATTAAACAGCCACTACAAACTAAAGCTAACTTTAGCCACCACTAGCTAACAATCAATGGAAGTGATAGGGGCAACCGAGCAAATCAAACAACTCAATATCTGGTTTGGTGCTAACATATCACTTAAATTGATTTTTAGCTGCTAGCGGTAGATAATGTTAGCTGTGGTTTGTAGTGGATGGAAAGAAAACCGAACTATGGATTACAGTTTATCCTGGCCCATAGACTTCTTTCAGGGTGAGGAACCATAAAATACAGAACATCCCCTTTAATAAATGTAGCTCTAAGAACAGGAGTAGTAATTAGACCAAATGACATTACATTTAAATCGAACTCTACGGAATGGGTATTTATGCCAATTCAAACTTATTGGCAGTCATCCTTTTGGAGAGCCACAAATATTGTGTCACTGTCTACAGTCTTATGCAAATTAGGAACTGTGGCTCAGTTGGTAGAGCATGGTGTGTGCAAAGCCAGGGTTGTGGGTTCGATTCCCATGGGGGGCCAGTACAAAAAAAAAAAGGAAATGAAATGGATGCATTTACTGTAAGTCGCTCTGGATAAGAGCGTCTGCTAAAATGACTAAAATGTAGGAAGATAACCATTTGATTAGAATAATCATCCATCCTGAACATAAGAGGATCAAATGTTTTCAAATTTGACCATGATTGGATTGATATATAATTTGGATTACTTTCTGGGACCATGGAGACCAACAGACCTCAGAATACATCCAGGGTTTCCAACCCCATGACATGAAGGGCTAAACGTTTCATTGAGCATGGCTTCGAACATGAAAACATATGTTTCTCTCTATATTCATCAGAGTTCAGTTATGTGCCAGGGGAGATCACATGCAGGTCAGCAGGTCACCCAGTTCTATAGACTGTTTACCATAGAGTGCATTAGGAAAGTCTTCAGACCCCTTGACTTTTACCACATTTGTTACGTTACAGACCTATTCTAAAATTGATTAAATAAAACATTTTCCTCATCAATCTACACACAATACCCCATAATGACAAAGTGAGAACAGGTTTTTAAACATTTTTTCAAATGTATTAAAAATAAAGAACAGAAACAGAAATAAGTATTTAAACCCTTTGTTATGAGACTCAAAATTGAGCTCAAGTGCATCCTGTTTCCATTGATTATTCTTGAGATGTTTCTACAATTTGATTGGATTCCACCTCTGGTAAATTCAATTGACTGGACATGATTTGGAAAGGCACACAACTGTCTATATAAGGTCCCACAGTTGACAGTGCATGTCAGAGCAAAAACCAAGCCATGAGGTCAAAGGAATTGTCCGTAGAGCTCAGAGACAGGATTGTGTCAAGTCACAGATCTGGGGAAGGGTACCAAAATATTTCTGCAGCATTGAAGATCGCAAAGACCACAGTGGCCTCGATCACTCTTAAATGGAAGAAGTTTGGAACCACCAAGACACTTCTTAGAGCTGGCCACCCGGCCAAACTGAGCAATTGGGGGAGAAGGGCCTTGGTCAGGGAGGTGACCAAGAACACGATGGTCACTCTGACAGAGCTCCAGAGTTCCTCTGTTGTGATGGGCAACCATCTCTGCAGCACTCCACTAATCAGGCCTTTATGATAGAGTGGCCAGACAGAAGCCACTCCTCAGTAAAAGGCACATGACAGCCCGCTTGGAGTTTGCCAAAAGGCACTTAAAGGACTTTTCGACCATGAGAAACAAGATTGTCTGGTCTGATGAAACCTAGATTGAACACTTTGGCCTGAATGCCAAGCGTCACGTCTCGAAGGAAACCTGGCACCATCCCTACGGTGAAGCATGGTGGTGTCAGCATCATGCTGTGGGGATGTTTTTCAGCGGCACGGACTGGGAGACTAGTCAGGATCGAGGCTAAGATAAATGGAGCAAAGTACAGAGAGATCCTTGATGAAAACCTGCTCCAGAGTTCTCAGGGCCTCAGACTGGGGCGAAGGATCTCCTTCCAACAGGACAACAACCCTAAGCACACGGCCAAGACAACGCAGGATTGGCTTCAGGACAAGTCTCTGAATGTCCTTGAGTGACCCAGCCAGATCCCCGACTTGAACCCAATCGAACATCTCTGGAGAGACCTGAAAATAGCTGTGAAGCAACGGTCCCCATTGAACCTGACAGAGAGGATCTGCAGAGAAGAATGGGAGAAACTCCCCAAATACAGGTGTGCCAAGCTTGTAGCATCATGCCCAAGACTCAAGGCTGACTCGCTGCCAAAGGTGCTTCAACAAGTACTGAGTAAAGGGTCTGAATACTTATGTTAATGTGATATTTCAGTTTTAAATGTTTTTATACATTTGCAAAGAAATTACAAACTGTTTTTGCTTTGTCATTATGGGGTATTGTGTGAAGAGTGATGAGGAAAAATGTTATGTAATCAATTTTAGAATAAGGCTGTAACGTCACAAAATGTGGAAAAAGTGAAGTGGTCTGAATACTTTCTAAATCCACTGTGTATGATTCGCCTGTAATTGCCTGCTGGGGACGTTTATGAAAACATGACATATCAGATGAAATTATCACTTTCATATGATATCACATCATCACCATAGTGCAGGTTTTTTATTTGTTTTGCATTCGAAGTATAAGGTTTGAATTTTGACTGTCTTCTGCACAGCTTAGAAATGTGGCTTCTGAGATGGTCCTTGAAGAGGGTTTTCTTAGAATGAATGTGAAAATGTTGCAGATATTGTTGTAGTGCTCTCTATCTGTATTAGTGTTATGTAAAACATATAGTTTCTATCTGGTTCTGTACTAAAATCTCTGTATGCCAACGCTTCATCTGAAACCATTTTTTTGACAGAGTCTTGGGTATGAAATGGAGCCCTCAGAAATGTCATCCAGCTCGCAGAGAGAAAACAACTTTTCTATTGGGTTCACAGATTTGAACGGTGAGAAACATAATACAACACTACATTAGCAAACAGTGGAAATGTTATCTTGACGCAATAAGACCCAAGGGGGTGCGGAATGTTGGCCATATACCACAAACCCAGAGGTCCCTTATTGCTATTATAAACTGGTTACCAACAAAAATAGTACAGTAAACAAAGTATTTTTGCATCGTACCTGTGGTATACAGTACAATACAAGTCTAAAGTTTACATACACAGGTTGGAGTCATTAAAACTCGTTTTTCAAACACTCCACAAATTTCTTGTTAACAAACTATAGTTTTGGCAAGTCGGTTCAGACATCTACTTTGTGCATGACACAAGTAATTTTTCCAACAATTGTTTACAGACAGATTATTACAGATTATTCCAGTGGGTCAGAAGTTTACATACACTAAATTGACTGTGCCTTTAAACAGCTTGGAAAATTCCAGAAAATTATGTCATGGCTTTAGAAGCTTCTGATAGGCTAAGTGACATAATTTGAGTCAATTGGAGGTGTACCTGTGGATGTATTTCAAGGCCTACCTTCAAAACTCAGTGCCACTTTGCTTGACATCATGGGAAAATCTAAAGAAATCAGCTAAGACCTCAGAATTTTGTTTTCGACCTCCACAAGTCTGGTTCATCCTTGGGAGCAATTTCCAAACACCTAAAGGTACCACGTTCATCTGTACAAACAATAGTACGCAAGTATAAACACCATTGGACCACGCAGCCGTCATACTGCTCAGGAAGGAGACGTGTTCTGTCTCCTAGAGATGAGCATACTTTGGTGCGAAAAGTGCAAATCAATCCCAGAACAACAATAAAGGACCTTGTGAAGATGCTGGAGGAAACCGGTACAAAAGTATCTATATCCACCTTAAAACGAGTCCTATATCGACCTAACCTGAAAGGCCACTCAGCAAGGAAGAAGCCACTGCTCCAAAACCACCATAAAAAAGCCAGACTACGATTTGCAACTGCACATGGGGACAAAGATCATACTTTTTGGAGAAATGTCCTCTGGTCTGATGAAACAAAAATAGACCTGTTTGGCCATAATGACCATCGTTATGTTTGGAGGAAAAAGGGGGAGGCTTGCAAGCTGAAGAACACCATCCTAACCGTGAAGCATGGGGGTGGCAGCATCATGTTGTGGGGGTGCTTTGCTGCAGGATGGACTGGTGCACTTCACAAAGTAGATGGCATCATGAGGAAAGAAAATTATGTGGATATATTGAAGACACATCTCAAGACATCAGTCAGGAAGTTAAAGCTTGATCGCAAATGAGTCTTCCAAATGGACAATGACCCCAAGCACACTTCCAAAGTTGTGGCAAAATGGCTTAAGGACAACAAAGTCAAGTTATTGGAGTGGCCATCACAAAGCCCTGACCTCAATCCTATAGAAAATCTGTGGGCAGAACTGAAAAAGCATGTGTGAGCAAGGAGGCCTACAAACCTGACTCAGTTACACCAGCTCTGTCAGGAGGAATGAGCCAAAATTCACCCAACTTATTGTGGGAAGCTTGTGGAAGGCTACCTGAAACGTTTGACCCAAGTTAAACAATTTAAAGGCAATGCTACCAAATACTAATTGAGTGTATGTAAACTTCTGTCCCACTAGGAATGTAATGAAAGACATAAAAGCTGAAATAAATCCTCTCTACTATTATTCTGACATTTCACATTCTTAAAATAAAGTGGTGATCCTAACTGACCTAAGACAGAGGATTAAATGTCAGGAATTGTGAAAAACTGAGTTTACATACACCTTAGCCAAATACATTTAAACTTCTGACTTCAACTCTATTTAAGCAATAAGGCCTGAGGGGGTGTGGTCCATGGCTAATATATCACGGCTAAGGGCTGTTCTTAGGCACGACGCAAGCCAATCAGCATTCAGCCATTAGCCGTGGTATATTGGCCATATACCACAAATTCCGAGGTGCCTTATTGCTATTGTAAATTGTTTCCAAACGTAATTAGAGCAGTAAAAATGTATGTTTTGTCATACCCGTGGTATACAGTTTGATATCAGCCAATCAGCATTCAGGGCTCAAACCACCTTTCTAGCTATGCCAGGCAAAAAACTAGCATCATCAGCTCCTTATGGATGTATCCAAATGAATGTCAATAGAAATCAGCTTAAACAAATGCAAATGCAGCTCCTTTGCTGTTGTTTAATATTTAATATCAATGAAAATGTTTTATTTCTACCAGTAATTGTTTGCTTTAGTATTGTTTTCTTTGGCAACTGTGGTATTAGCGGATAAACGCCTTCGTTCTGTACATTACCTTGGAAAAACGAACTACGCAAAGGGACTCAGCTCCACCTCATCATGCTTCGCCGTCCATTATTTCCAAGGCACACTCTTAGGAGCACACTTTGAAGAACCTTTTTTGGTTCCATGTAGAACCCTTTCCACAGAGGGTTCTAACTGGAACCCAAAAGGGTTCTCCTATCGGGACTGCCGAAGAACCCTTTTGGAACCCTTTTTTCTAAGAGTGTAATGTACAGAACATCTGCATTTATCCCTTACATATACAGATGGCTGAAATACTGTTCAGCCAATTAGCATCGAGTACCCAAACTACCTGCTTTACAATTAGAGTTGATGCATATGAGAAATATTTTAAGTCCTGCTTGCCAATAGCAACCGTATTAAGCACATTTCACTAGTACATGAGTTAGAATGGTAAAGTATTCATAAGAAGGGGAGTGGTTGTGTTATCACGTCTTATCACAGGTTGATAAGATAAACCCCTCATTTCCCATCTTCCTCTCTGGCAGAATCTCTAAATGAGCTAGAGGATCATGACCTGGACGCTCTGATGGCTGATCTGGGGTCAGATTTGGCGGAGACAGAGGAGAGACTGAGCGCAACCAAGACGGGACATGTCCACACACAGCAGCACAAGTCTGGCTATTCCACCCAACAACAAAATGTCCGAGCACCTATCTCCTTGTCCCAAATGTCAACGCTGGCGTCCTCCTCATCCTCTCCATCTCCTGAACCCACCAAACCACTTCCACCGGTAACTGTGACTGTGTAACCCTAGGCGTTAGTCAGGGGAGCTAATGCAAGTCTTCAGGTCTCAACCAAGATTACAGAACTATTTCTGTTTCAAATGCAGGGGTGCACAATATCAGGCCCTTGAGTTCTGCAGTTCTATTGATTTGCATATCAAGGCATCTTACCTTTCTGTTTTTGTAGCTAATTACTGCCAAAATACAGTATACTGACACATAAAAAAATACTATGGTATAATGACTATAGTATTCACTGTAGATTGTTTTGCACAAAAACACAACAGTAAATAGACAGTATAATACAATCTGCAAAAACCGTACATTCATTACTTTAGTATATACTACAGTTTTACAGTATTTTTATACTAAGGTGGATTAAAATACTGTAAAATAGTAGTATATACTAAAGTAATGAATGTAGGGTTTTTGCAGATTGTATTATACTGTATATTTACTGTAGTGTTTTTAGGGACTGTAGTACACTGAAGTATTTACTGTAGTGTTATTGCGGACATCAGTGTAGTATTTACTATGGTGTATTTGTTTTATTATCTTTGACATAGAAGTGGAGGCTTTCTCCTTCAGGAAACCTACTGGAGAAATGCTAAAAGAGAAAATGTTCCATAACCTGTAGCTAGGTATGACTGAGGTCTGAACGGATAGTTATATGAACGGATAGTTCAGAGCCTTTGCTTTTTTCTATAAACTGTACGGAACACAATATATGTTCTATACTCTGCATGTAGGTTTCTCAGTTATAGGTGCCACAAATTGCGAATGAGCGAAGTATATGCAAATAAGATACAGTAGTATTTACTATAGTAAAAAAATGTTTTTGCAGACTAGTGTTTTTGCTGACATTACTGTAGTATTTACTACAGTGTTATTTTGGTTAATACTGTAGTATTTACTATAGTATTTTACAGTATACTACAGCATTCTATAGTAAGTACTACACATGATCAAGGGATACCACAAAAAAAAAACATTTACAGCAAGAAATAGAACCCTTGTAATGAAACGGAAATGTAACCATTTTTAATGCAGTTTACTATAGAATTCTACTGTAAGTACTGTAGTTTTCTATAGTAAACTGTAGTATTTTTTCATGTAGGTGTAGCCCTTTTTCACATTCCTGCTCTTTTAATCAAACAGTATACCAACATTTTTCCAGGGAGAGGCCGAAGCACAAGCCAAAACTGACAAAATCAAGCTGGCTCTGGAGAAACTAAAAGAAGCCAAAGTTAAGAAGGTACATTGGGTTCATTTCACTAAACCCGCTATAACAGCTTCACATTGTGAGGATTAGAGCTACCCCTATATCATGCAAAGCACTTTGAGTTGGATAAAAATGCTATATGCAAATGTTTCTAGTAATCATTGTTAATTACTAGAATGGCAATCCCCATTTAAGTCAACATTCTGTGATGGGTGGGCCAGCAGTCATATTGAGTGTACTCAATAAGTACTTCTATTTCAATGGCTATTTGTATGTACCTCCTGGTAGTTGGTAGTGAAGGTGATGATGAGTGATGGCAGCTCCAAGACACTGATGGTGGACGAGAGACAGACGGTCAGGGACGTGCTGGATAATCTGTTTGAGAAGACCCACTGTGACTACAGCATGGACTGGAGCCTGTGTGAGACCAACCCCGAGCTGCAGACTGGTGAGAATCATACACACCAGACCTTGGTTCAGGTGTTTTTTGTTTTCTGTCAAACACTTTGAGCATTTGATTGAGCCTGGCTGAAGTGCCAGGTGGGTCAGGTTTGCACTTTTTGGGCTCTTCCATTGGTTCCATTGCACCAAGCAAGCTCAATCAAGTGCAGTCAAGGTACACTATATATACAAGAGTATGTGGACACCCCTTTAAACGAGTGGATTCGGCTATTTCAGCCACACCGTTGCTGACAGTTGTATAAATCGAGTACATAGCCATGCAATCTCCATAGACAATCATTGGCAGTAGAATGGCCTGACTGAAGAGCTCAGTGACTTTCAACGTGGCACCGTCATAGGATCCCGCCTTTCCAACAAGTCAGTTTGTCAAATATCTGTCCTGCTAGAGCTGATGTTATTGTGAAGTGGAAATATCTAGGAGCAACAACATCTCACAAAATAGGACTGCCAAGTGCTGAAGTGCGTAGCGCATAAAAATCATCTGTCCTCGGTTACAACACTCAATACAGAGTTCCAAACTGCCTCTGGAAGCAACGTCAGCACAATAACTATTCGTCAGCAGCTTCATGAAATGGGTTTCCATGGCCGGGCAGCCACACACAAGCCAAGATCACCATGCGCAATGCCAAGCGTCGGCTGGAGTGGTATAAAGCTCGCCACCACTGGACTCTGGAGCAGTGGAAACACGTTCTCTGGAATGATGAATCACGCTTCACCATCTGGCAGTCCGACAAATGAATCTGGGTTTGGCGGATGCCAGGAGAACGCTACCTGTCGAAATGCATAGTGCCAACTGTAAAGTTTGGTGGAGGAGGAATAATGGTCTGTGGGTGTTTTTATGGTTCGGGCTAGGCCCCTTAGTTCCAGTGAAGGGAAATCTTAACGCTACAGCATGCAATGACATTCTAGGCGAAGAGGACTGGCCACCCCTCAGAGACTGGTTCCTCTCTAGGTTTCTTCCCAGGTTCCTGCCTTTCTAGGGAGTTTTTCCTAACCACTGTGCTTCTACATCTGCATTCCTTGCTGTTTGGGGTTTTAGGCTAGGTTTCTGTATAAGCATTTTTTGACTGATCTGCTGATGTAAAAAGGTTGATTTGATTTGTGCTTCCAACTTCGTGGCAACAGTTTGTGGAAAACCCTTTCCTGTTTCAGCATGGCAATGCTCCTGTGAAAAAAGTGAGGCCCATACAGAAATGGTTTGTCGATTTCGGTTGTGGAAGAACGAGCAGGTGTCCACATACTGTTGGTAATTTAGTGTACTTTAGGTATGATTTAAGATAATTTTTATTTTAATTTCACCTTTATTTAACCAGGTAAGCTAGTTGAGAACAAGTTCTCATTTACAACTGCGACCTGGCCAAGATAAAGCAAAGCAGTGCGACACAAACAACAACACACAGTTACATATGGAATAAACAAGCGTACAGTCAATAACACAATAGAAAAAAAGAAAGTCTATATACAGTGTGTGCAAATGGCGTGAAGAGGTAGGCAATGAATAGGCCATAGTAGCGAAGTAATTACAATTTAGCAGATTAACACTGGAGTGACAAATGAGCAGATGATGATGTGCAAGTAGAGATACTGGTGTAAAAATGAGCAGAAAAGTAAATAAAAACAATATGGGGATGAGGTCGGTAGATTGAGTGGGCTATTTACAGATGGACTATGTACAGATGCAGCGATCGGTTAGCTGCTCTGACAGCTGATGCTTAAATTTAGTGAGGGAGATATAAGTTTCCAGCTTCAGCGATTTTTTGCAATTTGTTCCAGTCACTGGCAGCAGAGAACTGGAAGGAAAGGCGACCAAAGGAGGTGTTGGCTTTGGGGATGACCAGTGAGATATATGACATTGTATGATTTATGTATATCATTTTCATAAAGAAATGAGGCTCCTCTTTTGTTCTCAATGCAGAAAGGGCGTTTGAAGACCATGAATATCTAGTGGAGCCTCTTTCTGCATGGACACGAGACAGTAAAAACAAAATCATTTTCCTTCTGAGACCCAACAAATATCTCTTCTTCAAGGACCCCCAGGTGAGTACAGTAGACAACAGGGCACCAAACATTAAGCACCAAACAGAAGAAAATAGACTGAATCAGGGAGAAATTACCTGGACTTTTCCACCCCCCCAAAATATATATTTTTCTGTTGCAAAGCTCTTTAAAACGTTTTCCGTTTTGTGCCCATATGAACATGACCCAGAGTTCACACAAAATAGTGAAGGTAACTGTGCTTTCTAATTTAAGCCAATGATCTGTCTCTACTTATGCCAACTTTTACCAAACAAAAGAATGGTTTAAGTAGAGACAAACTGGAAACCAAGCTCTTTGTTTTAGTTCCATTATTTATATCCTTGTGCTGACATTGTCTTTTCACTTTTTTTTCACGTCAACTTCAAGATATTCTACCTATGGAAGAAAGACCAAAAACATATTAATGAGATAAAAGAAAGACATAAGGAACTTCTGATAAAGGTGAGTTATCACAAACACACCTGTAGTCTTCTCTGTAGCCTATACAGTACACACATTTACTGTACCAATATTTTGTTGTTCCTCTTGAGAAAATCAGGCTTATCCAAACCCTCAAACACTTCTACACACCTTATTTTTTATTTCTGAATCCAGGAAAATTTTGATGGTCCTTCTCTCATTGTCCCAGACCTGGAGGGGCTGCTGTATCTGAGAGAGGACGGGAAGAAATCGTGGAAACGTCGTTACTTCCTGCTCAGGGCATCTGGGATATATTATGTGCCTAAAGGAAAGACAAAGGTACAGGAAGTGAAAGGAGTACCAAGGCACTCAAAATATAATTTATTAAAATGCCTTTATTTGTATGGCATGTTCAATGGAAACAAAGATTATAAACCCAGATGCGTTTCGGCTGCATGTCCTTCGTCACAGCAAGTAGAGTAAACATTTTGTCAATACATAGTCTTGCACATACAGTATATTGTATAGGCAGTTTATGAACTAATATAAAAACGTATAGTATTCAGACCCCTTGACTCTTTCCACATTTTGCTACATTACAGACTTATTCTAAAATTGATTACATTTAAAAAAAAAAAAATCCTCATCAATCTACACACAATACCCCACATTGGCAAAAACGTTCTACAAATATATTAAAAATAAAAAACAGGAATAGCTTATTTACATAAGTATTCAGACCCTTTGCTATGAGACTCAAAATTGAGCAAAATTGAGGTGCATCCTGGGGACGTGAGCAAGATGTGACCAAGAACCCGATGGTCACTCTGACAGAGCTCCAGAGTTCCTATGTGGAGATGGGAGAACCTTCCAGAAGGACAACCATCTCTGCAGCACTCCACCAATCAGGCATTTATTGTAGAGTGGCCAGACGGAAGCCACTCCTCAGTAACAGGCACATAACAGCCCGCTTGGAGTTTGCCAAAAGGCACCTAAAGGACTTTTAGACCATGAGAAACAAGATTATCTGGTCTGATGAAACCAAGATTGAACTGTTTGGCTTGAATGCAAAGCGTCACATCTAGAGGAAACCTGGCACCATCCCTATGGTGAAGCATTGTGGTGGCAGCATCATGATGTGGGGATGTTTTTCGGTGGCAGGGACTGAGAGACTAGTCAGGATCAAGGCAAAGATAAATGGAGCAAAGTAACTCTGCAGCACTCCACCAATCAGGCATTTATGGTACCAACAGTGTAGTTATTCCCTCCACAAGGCAATCAAACAAGCCAAATTTCAGTGTGGAGACAAAGTGGAGTCGCAATTCAACTGCTCAGACACGAGACGTATGTGGCAGGGTCTACAGACAACCACGGACTACAAAAGGAAAACCAGCCACGTCACGTACACTGACGTCTTGCTTCCAGACAAACTAAACACCTTCTTTGCCCGCTTTGAGGATAATACAGTGCCACCGACGCGGCCCGCTACCAAGGACTGTGTTCACTCCTTCTTCGTGGCCTACATGAGTAAGACATTTAAACGTGCTAACCCTCGCAAGGTTGCCAGCCCAGACAGCATCCCTAGCTGCGTCCTCAGAGCATGTGCAGACCAACTGGCTGGTGTGTTTACGGACATATTCAATCTCTCCCTATCCCAGTCTGTTGTCCCCACATGCTTCAAGATGGCCACCATTGTTCCTGTACCCAAGAAGGCAAAGGTAACTGAACTAAATGACTATCGCCCCGTAGCACTCACTTCTGTCATCATGAAGTGCTTCAAGAGACCGGTCAAGGATCATATCACCTCCACCTTACCTGTCCTCCTAGACCCACTTCAATTTGCTTACCGCCCCAATAGGTCCACAGACGATGCAATTGCCATCACACTGCACACTGCCCTATCCCATCTGGACAAGAGGAAAACCTATGTAAGAATGCTGTTCATTGACTATAGCTCAGCATTATTACCCTCCAAGCTCATCATTAAGCTTGAAGCCCTGGGTCTCAACCCCGCCCTGTGCAATTGGGTCCTGGACGGGCCGCCCCCAGGTGGTGAAGGTAAGAAACAACATCTCCACTTCGCTGATCCTCAACACTGGGGCCACACAAGAGTGCGTGCTCAGCCCCCTCCTGTACTCCCTCTTCACCCATGACTGCATGGCCATGCACGCCTCCAACTCAATCATCAAGTTTGCAGACGACACAACAGTAGTGGGCTTGATTACCAACAATGACGAGACAGCCTATAGGGAGGAGGTGAGGGCACTCAGAGTGTGGTGTCAGGAAAATAACCTCTCACTCAACATCAACAAAACAAAGGAGATGATCATGGATTTCAGAAAACACCAGAGGGAGCATCCCCCTATCCACATCGATGGGACAGCAGTGGAGAAGGTGCAGAGCTTCAAGTTCCTCGGCGTACACATCAAGGACAAACTGAAATGGTCCACCCACACAGACAGTGTGGTGAAGAAGGCGCAACACCGCCTCTTCAACCTCAGGAGGCTGAAGAAATATGTCTTGTCACCTAAAACCCTCACAAACTTTTACAGATGCACAATTGAGAGCATCCTGTCGGGCTGTATCACCGCCTGGTACAGCAACTGCACAGCCCACGACCGCATGGGTCTCCAGAGGGTGGTGCGGTTTGCACAACGCATCACTGGGGGTAAACTACCTGCCCTCCAGGATTCCTACAGCACCCGATGTCACAGGAAGGCCAAAAATCTATATATTTTTTACCTTTATTTAACTTGGCAAGTCAGTTAAGAACAAATTCTTATTTACAATGACAGCCTAGGAACCGTGGGTTAACTGCCTTGTTCAGGAACAGAATGACATATTTTTACCTTGTCAGCTCGGGGATTCGATCTAGCAACCTTTCGGTTACTGGTCCAACACTCTAACCACCTGCCACCCCCAAAAAGATCATTAAGGACAACAACCACCCGAGCCACTGCCTGTTCACCCCGCTACCATCCAGAAGGCGAGGTCAGTACAGGTGCATCAAAGCTTGGACGGAGAGACTGAAAAACAGCTTCTGTCTCAAGGCCATCAGACTGTTAAAATAATTGGCCACTTTAATAAACGGATCACTAGTCACCTTAATAATGCCACTTTAATAATGTTTACAAATCTTGCATTACTCATCTCAAATGTATATACTGTATTTTATACCATCTATTGCATCTTGCCTATGCCGCTCTGTCATTGCTCATCCATATATTTATATGTATATATTCTAATTCCATTCCTTTACTTAGATTTGTGTCTATTAGGTAGTTGTTGTGGATTTGCTAGATATTGCTGTACTGTCGGAACTAGAAGCACAAGCATTTTGCTACACTCGCACTAACATCTGCTAACCATGTGCATGTGACCAATAAGATTTGATTTGAAGTACAGAGAGATCCTTGATGAAAACCTGCTCTGGAGCGCTCAGTACCTCAGACTTGGGACGAAGGTTTGCCTTCCAACAGGACAACAACCCTAAGCATATAGCCAAGACAACGCAGGACTGGCTTCGGGACAAGTATCTGGCCCGAAGCCAGTCTGGACTTGGACTTGAACCCCATCGAACATCTCTGGAGAGACCTGAAAATAGCTGTGCAGCGACGCTCCCCATCCAACCTGACAGAGCTTGAGAGAATCTGCAGAGAAGAATGGGAGAAACTACCCAAATACAGGTGTGCCAAGCTTGTAGCGTCATACCCAAGAAGACTCGAGGCTGTAATCGCTGCAAAAGGTGCTTCAACAAAGTACAGAGTAAAGGGTCTGAATACTTATGTAAATGTGTTATATCAGTTTTTTATATATATATATGCATTTTCAAAAATGTATAAACAGTTTTTGCTTTGTCATTGTGTGTAGATTGATGATGGGGAAAAAACTATGTAATCCATTTTTTAACAAGGCTGTAACAACGTAACAAAATGTGGAATAAGTCAAGGGGTCTGAATAGTTTCCGAATGCACTGTATATGTTGTGTCTGAAAAACGCTTTGAAACAATTGGCTCAGGAAGTCCACAGTGCACACATTCATTCAAGTTGGGACTTTTCAGACTAAAACACTACTCTATGAAATCCTTACTAACTGGATCTCCAATGATATGATCCATATCGTCGTTGTCTGATGAAAACCTAGGAACTCCATTTGTTACCAATTTTCATTATTTAATTTTTTTCTTGAAAGCAGTAACAACCCTCAATGTACTCTGAACATTTCATGACTTTAGGACCAAGAAAATGTATTCAAAATAGTTTCTGAATTTCATAATTGTATGTTCGTTAATGGGAAAATATGGTAATTTTCACAATTTCCTGAAAAGTCTCTATTTTAGAGATAAGATGTTTTCATCAGACAGCGACGATATAACCTAAAGTCTACTTATTCAGGTTTTCTCATGTTTTTCTTCCTTGGCAGACATCCAGGGACCTGGCATGCTTCATTCAGTTTGACAAAGTCAATATCTACACCACCACTGATTACAAACAGAAATACAAAGCACCAACTGATTTCTGCTTCATCCTCAAGGTAGGCCATCCATCTTGGAGGAAAGATTAACAAATGTTATCAGTTTGTCACAGTGGACATTTGTCATCTGCTCTTCTCCAATCGACTCGCTGAGGTAACAGACGGGGTAACACACACATCTTTGACAGGCTGGCTGAAGTCACAGTGCAATGGTCCTGGAGCACTTTTGGGGGTTTAAACTAGGTTCAGGGTTTAGACTAACTGGGTGGAAAGTCAGTGTCCATGTTTGGCCCATTTAGTGTACTGAAGCGCAAATCGATTTGTTGAAAACTATTTGAAGACTGATAGTCAGATGTTATGGGAAAATCTATTTCCACCTCAATACTGTACATTTGCAACATTTAAAAATGCTAAGTTTTGAGAGCCAGCAGGGAAGAAAATAAGCTGATAACATAATTCTGAATATTTGCATGTTTAAATACAGGGGGGGGGGGGAGTATTTGATCCCCTGCTGATTTTGTACGTTTGCCCACTTACAAAGAAATGGTCAGTCTATCATTTTAATGGTAGGTTTATTTGAACAGTGAGAGACAGAATAACAACAACAAAAAATCCAGAAAAACGCATGTCAAAAATGTTATGAAATGATTTGCATTTTAATGAGGGAAATAAGTATTTGACCCCTCTGCAAAACATGACGTAGTACTTGGTGGCAAAACCCTTGCTGGCAATCACAGAGGTCAGACGTTGCTTGTAGTTGGCCACCAGGTTTGCACACATCTCAGGAGGGATTTTGTCCCACTCCTCTTTGCAGATCTTCTCCAAGTCATTAAGGTTTCGAGGCTGACGTTTGGCAACTCGAACCTTCAGCTCCCTCCACAGATTTTCTATGGGATTAAGGTCTGGAGACTGGCTAGGCCACTCCAGGACCTTAATGTGCTTCTTCTTGAGCCACTCCTTTGTTGCCTTGGCCATGTGTTTTGGGTCATTGTCATGCTGGAATACCCATCCACGACCCATTTTCAATGCCCTGGCTGAGGGAAGGATGTTCTCATCGAAGATTTGACGGTACATGGCCCCGTCCATCGTCCCTTTGATGCGGGGAAGTTATCCTGTCCCCTTAGCAGAAAAACACCCCCAAAGCATAATGTTTCCACCTCCATGTTTGACGGTGGAGATTGTGTTCTTGGGGTCATAGGCAGCATTCCTCCTCCTCCAAATATGGCAAGTTGAGTTGATGCCAAAGAGCTCCATATTGGTCTCATCTGACCACAACACTTTCACCAGTTGTCCTCTGAATCATTCAGATGTTCATTGGCAAACTTAAGACGGGCATGTATATGTATTCTTGAGCAGGGGGATCTTGCGGGTGCTGCAGGATTTCAGTCCTTCACGGCGTAGTGTGTTACCTATTGTTTTCTTGGTGACTATGGTCCCAGTTGCCTTGAGATCATTGACAAGATCCTCCCGTGTAGTTCTGGGCTGATTCCTCACCGTTCTCATGATCATTACAACCCCACGAGGTGAGATCTTGCATGGAGCCCCAGGCCGAGGGAGATTGACAGTTCTTTTGTGTTTCTTCCATTTGCGAATAATCGCACCAAATGTTGTCACCTTCTCACCAAGCTGCTTGGCGATGGTCTTGTAGTGCATTCCAGCCTTGTGTAGGTCTACAATCTTGTCCCTGACATCCTTTGAGAGCTCTTTGGTCTTGGCCATGGTGGAGAGTTTGGAATGTGATTGATTGCTTCTATGGACAGGTGTCTTTTTTACAGGTAACAAGCTGCGGTTAGGAGCACTCCCTTTAAAAGTGTGCTCCTAATCTCAGCTCGTTGCCTGTATAAAAGACACCTGGGAGCCAGAAATCTTTCTGATTGAGAGGGGGTGAAATACTTATTTCCCTTATTAAAATGCAAATCAATTTATAACATTTTTGACATGCGTTTTTCTGGATATTTTTGTTGTTATTCTGTCTCTCACTGTTCAAATA
Organism: Salmo trutta; assembly: GCF_901001165.1. Classification (NCBI taxonomy): domain Eukaryota; kingdom Metazoa; phylum Chordata; class Actinopteri; order Salmoniformes; family Salmonidae; genus Salmo; species Salmo trutta. The sequence continues at coordinate 8,417,342 of NC_042977.1, forward strand.
AACCTACCATTAAAATGATCCTTTCTTTGTCAGTGGGCAAACATACAAAATCAGCAGGGGATCAAATACTTTTCCCCCCACTGTATAGGCTAGATGTGTTCGACAGGAAGTTGTGCACTGCAACTACTTTAACATATTGGCATTGCACCACCCACACCACCACACACAGACAGACCCACATGTTTCCAACGGTGATCTCTAAAGGATCACACAAAACCAGCTGTTATGTGGAACGAGAGAGACTGAGAAGACAAGACAGACAGAGAGACAGACAGGGGTCAACTTAAATGACCTAATGTCAATCGTCAAGGAGGAGGCATTTTAATAAGGAATATTTTCCATACCCAGAATAGGACTTGCTCAGACAGAACGAAAGCAGGGGGAAGTGAGGTGTTGGTTGAAGTGCAAAGCAGCTCTGACATGGGTTTGTGGTTTCCCTTCAAAATAATGTTTGGGGTCAGTATTGAGAACCTTGCAACTTGGTTAAGCTGTGTATGATGGTCTTTACTACACCAACTACAATTTACCGCTCAGCCCCTATGTGCTCTCCAGAACTGGATTCAAATGCTATTTGAAATCTTTCTAATACATTGAGTGTTTGCTTTAGCCTGCTTGGAGTGCCAGAAGGGCAGGATTTTCCCTTTTTGCTATTATTCTATTGGCTCCATTGTGCCCGGCAAGCTAAATCAAGCCCAGCTAAAATATTTGGAATAATTTGACATAGTTCGTGAACCCAGATCTGCCCCCATGTTCTCTTTACAGTTACACCTCACATTTTCAGGAAATTAGTTACATTTATGATAGTGGTGGTTCTCATGGTAAGGTCACACCAGCAAGGAAATGAATGTAGGTTCATGAAGTTCGCAATAATTCATTTATATCAACGATGATCTATTATATTGACAAGATAGTCGACTGACTGCTCTAACAATGGAAATACATTTATTTAATCTTTATTTTATCAGGGAGTCATACTGAGACCAAGGTCTCTTTTACAGATGAACCCTGAATAATGTAAATTACAGAAAATACACACATCAATATAAAATACAAAATGCAAGCAGAAAGAACAAAATTCAAACACATTCATCAGTGATATGGTCCCCCAATAAGCCTTCTGAATTGCCCTAGAGGCACCAAAACATGAAATTTAAGAACATTTTGAAGATTGTTCCACAAAAAAGGTGCAAGAAAACTAAAAGCTGATTTACCTAACTCAGTAGAGACCAGAGGAATTTCCAGAGCCAACTATCCCTGAGACCGGGTGCGGTAACTCGTATGTCTAAAGTTTAGTAAAGATATTAGGTACAGTGGGACTTTTGTAAAAGGGCTTTATAAAATTGTCGCCCGTAATAATGTGCGCTACGATAAACTGCATCTAACAGCTTTAATGAAGTGGCAGTTGCGTCCATATAGATGATGTCGCCGTAGTCTAGGACCAATGGGACCGTTGACTGAACAATCTGCTTTCTACTATTTAGTGAGAGTCAGGTCCTATTTATATAGAAGAGCACATTTTTTATTCTCAGCTTATTAACTAACTCCTCCATATGCTTTTTAAAAGACAGCTTTTCATCTATCCAGATGCCCAGATATTTATTAGCAGGGACACGATCAATATGGACACCATCCAAAGTACATAAGTTTAAATCATCAGAGTTATTTTTATGTGCTCTAGAGAACAACATATGCTTAGTTTCACCTGCATCCAATACTAATTTCAGGTCAATAAAGTGTTTCTGTAATACAATGAAGGCAGACTGTAGTTCAGATAGAGCCTGGTCAACCGTGGGAGCAATAGCATACACAACAGTATTATCGGCATACAAGTGTAGGTTACAGTTTTTTTTTACAGACAAGTCGATATTGCAAATGCAAACAGTAAAAAGTACAGGACCCAGAATCGACCCCTGCGAGACACCTTTTGTGATATCCAGGAAACCTGATTTAACACCATCAGTAGATAGACATTGAGTTCTATCTGTCAAGTCATTTTTTAACCAGTTACATGCAGCCTGGTCTAGGCCAATTGAGGAAAGCCTCGGAATTAGCAGTGAGTGATCAACAGTATTGAAAGCCTTTTACAGGTCAATTAAGAGGGCAGCACAATGTTGCCTTTTATCCATACAATTAACCATATTATTTATTACTAGGGATGCAGCAGAGATAGTGCTATGACCTGGCGTAAAACCCTACTGATGTACAGTACCAGTCAAACGTTTGGAAACACCTACTATTCAAGGGGTTTTCCTTATTTATACTATTTTCAACATTGTAGAATAATAGTGAAGACATCAAAACTAAGAAAAAACACAAATGGAATCATGTAATAACCAAAAAGTGTTAAACAAATCAAAATAGATTTTAGATTCTTCAGTAGCCACCTTCTGCCTTGATGATAGCTTTGCACACTCTTGGCATTCTCTCTACCAACTTCACCTGGAATGCTTTTCCAGCAGTCTTGAAGGAGTTCCCACATATGCTGAGTACTTGTTGGCTGCTTTTCCTTCACTCTGCGGTCCAACTCATCCCTAACCATCTCAATTGGGTTGAGTTTGTGTGATTGTGGAGGCCAGGTCATCTGATGCAGCACTCCATCACTCTCCTTCTTTGTCAAATAGCCCTTACACAGCCTGGAGGTGTGTTGGGTCATTGTCCTGTTGAAAAACAAATGGGATGGCGTACAGATGGGATGGCGTATCATTGCAGATTGCTGCGGTAGCCGTGCTGGTTAAGTGTGCCTTGAATTCTAAATAAATCACTGACAGTGTCATCAGAAAAGCACTAGCACACCATCACACCACCTCCTACATGCTTCACGGTGGGAACAACACATGCAGAGATCATCCGTTCACCTACATTGCATCTCACAAAGACACTGCGGTTGGAACCAAAAATCTAAAATTTGGAGTCATCAGACCAAAGGACAGATTTCCCCCGGTCTAATGTCCAATGCTCGTGTTTCTTGGCCCAAGCAAGTCTCTTATTTTTATTAGTGTCCTTTAGTAGTGGTTTCCTTGCAGCAATTCGACCATGAAGGCCTGATTCACGTAGTCTATTCTGAACAGTTGATGTTGAGATGTGTCTGTTACTTGAACTCTGTGAAGCATTTGTTTGAGCTGCAATCTGTGGTGCAGTTAACTCTAATGAACTTATCCTCTGCAGCAGAGGTAACTATGGGTCTTCCTTTCCTGTGGCGGTCTTCATGAGAGCCAGTTTCATCATAGCGCTTGATGGTTTTTGCGACTGCACTTGAAGAAACTTTCAAAAAGTTCTTGAAATTTTCCAGATTGACTGGCCTTCATGTCTTAAAGTAATGATGGACTGTCATTTCTCTTTGCTTATTTGAGCTGTTCTTGCCATAATATGGACTTGGTCATTACCAAATAGGGCTATCTTCTGTATACCACCCTTACCTTGTCTCAACAACTGATTGGCACAAACGCATTAAGAAGAGAAGAAATTCCACAAATTAACTTTTAACAAGGCACACCTGTTAATTGAATTGCATTCCATGAAACTGGTTGAGAGAATGCCAAGAGTGTGCAAAGGTGTCATCAAGGCAAAGGGTGGCTACTTTGAAGAATCTAAAATATATTTTGATTTGTTTAACACTTTTTTGGTTACTACATGATTCCATCTGTGTTATTTTATAGTTTTGATGTCTTCACTATTATTCTACAATGTAGAAAATAGTTAAACTAAAGAAAAAGTATTGAATGAGTAGGTGTGTCCAAACTTTTGACCGGTACTGTACATTTAGAATACATTTCTTAGATAAGAAAGGTCTTAGCTGAGAATTAATCAAGGATTGTAACATTTTACCTGGGCAAGAGATTTTAGAAATAGGGTGATAATTATTTAGGTCACAAGGGTCATCACCTTTATGAAGGTGGAGTACATTGCCCGCCTTCCAAACCTTGGGGATAGTACCAGATAATCATCATGTTAAAAATATGGGTAAATGATTCAGCAATCAGGGGGGCAGAGAGCTGCAACAGATATGGATCAAGCATATCAGACCTAGATTTTCTTTTTTACATCAATCTTAATCAAGGCATCTAGCACATCAGATAGTAAATTGTTGAAATGAAAAAAAAGATTCACTAGAAGTTTAAGGGTCAGCCATTGAGTCAGCTAGGGGCTGGCAGAGGGAAAAGCAGTCGATTGACGTCAATTAAACCACAGTTTCTCTCAGATAAAAAGCCTGCTGAGAGAAAATGATGAAAAGCATCACTTATTCCATTCTTCTCAGTTATGATGCCAGAGTCAGATAGATCTTGCTTAGGCAGGGAAGAAATGTTCTAGAGCCAACTCAGGGTCAGGAATACAGGAGAGTGGCTAAATCAGAAAAGAACATGTAATGTCAAAACACTTGAGGATAACTTTTTTTCATCTTAATTAAACAAGGATTAGTATTTTTCTGTACTATACTATAGGACAATGATCACTGAGATCATATGCAAATACTCCACTAGACAAATATTTATGGGGCTTATTAGTGAGAATTAAATCAATCAATGAGTTCACAGGGTTTGTCACATTTTGCCGTGTGCATTTTGAGATCAACTGAGTCAGATTAAAATCAATGCATATACTCTTAAATTGATCTGTGGCCGGTGATAGCCAATCCAGACTCAAACCTCCTCAAATGACCAACTCTGAGGACAAAAAAAAGTGTTAAACGCTCAGCTATACCACCAATAACGTCTGCCATGGCAGCAGGGGGGCGGTAAATCCCATTAACAAATAAATGTGTATTCTGGTTTATGAACACATCTACAACCAGGAGCTCAAATTTCTTGGGAAGAGAAATATCTGAAGATTGGCACTCCATGAAATTAGATTTGACATATATGGCCACTCCTCCCCTTTCTGTAATCTGTCACACCTAAATACATTATAATAATTTACTTCAATGTCTTTATCAGTTACATTCTGGTTTCCGAGAGAACCAGAATGTCAGGACAAGAGTCCTGTTCCCAAATGTCAATTGTGTCCATTTTTTCAATCATACTTCGCACATTTAGGTGTATTAGCCCAAGCCCCCTACTAGATTTAAAGTCTGGAGGGTATTCAGCTCATTCCCATAAGAGCTGACAGGCATAGGGTCATCTGCAGCTATTTGTTGAGTGAGCTGAGACTTTGCCAAGGTCCCTGGCCAACCACATGAGAGCAGAGTAGACTGAGCATTTGACAGACATCCCTCAAGTCACTGGATGCAGGGGCTGGAGTGGGAACTGGGAGAGCAGTGTTGGCAGAGCTCAGTTCAACCTGATGAAGCTCCCGCCAATGCTTCATTATGGGTGTGCACAGGAGGCTTTGGTGTGGCTAATTTTGCAGGGTTGGGGCTGCCATGGGGGGAAGAAGTGTCCCAGGCCTGTCCTAGGAATGGGAGTAGGGAGGGTAACCAAAACTAGCTTAGGAGGGAGGTTGTAGGGGGAATTGAGGGTGGTGTAGAGGGCAGTGTGACTGGCAAAGCTCAAAACTCTCAGCACATGAGGGCTGATGTGAATGATACATGGTGTGGACTGCATCAACACTACCCTCAACAGTGTTTTGCCACACCCTAGGGTAGTGGTCGGTGCTGTGTAGAGCTGGGCAGTTGAGGTGGGCCTAGTCTGATAGAGCTGTGCTGTGCTGGGCCGGGTCTGGTAGAGCTTTGCTGAGGCGGGCTGGGTCTTGTTGAGCTGTGCTGTGATGGGCCGGGTCTGGTGGTTCTGTGCTATGATGGGCCGGGTCTGGTAGAGCTGTGCTGTGATGGGCCGGGTCTGGTGGATCTGTGCTGTGATGGGCCTGGTCTGGTTGAGCTGTGCTATGATGGGCCGGGTCTGGTTGAGCTGTGCTGTGATGGGCCTGGTCTGGTTGAGCTGTGCTGTGATGGGCCAGGTCTGGTGGATCTGTGCTGTGATGGGCCTGGTCTGGTTAAGCTGTGCTGTGATGGGCCGGGTCTGGTTGAGCTGTGCTGTGATGGGCCGGGTCTGGTAGAGCTGTGCTGTGATGGGCCAGGTCTGGTAGAGATGTGCTGTGATGGGCCGGGTCTGGTAGAGCTGTGCTGAGGCGGACCTAGTCTGGTAGTATGAGAAGGAGGTTGTAGTGGGAATTGAAGAGGGTGGTGTGGAGGGCAGTGTGACCACCGATGCTCCAAACTGTGCATGGGGCCACTGACTGTTTGCGGCTTGGGCATCGCTCAGTCTATCTGCATACAGTTCTTGGGAGAGAAGTGGTGTAGGGTGGTGTGGGGGGCAGGGTTGCTGGCTATAAGGCGCCACCGGATTCAGGTCTAAAGGAGTGTCTTATTTGTCTCAGGGAGTTGGTGGGTGAGGTGGACTGGCCACGCAGAGCAACATCCTTTAAGACGGCCTCTTTGTACAGGTGTACATTGTCATAAAGACAGTGCAGGCTGAGGGTGGAATAGTGAGCCATAGCACAGTCCCGAGAGAGGCTGGCATTTACCCTCTGGATGGTGGCATTATTGAAATTCTCTCCTCTGGAGCAGGGTAGATATTACTATCTTTGCAAGGAGTAAGATGGTGGAGGCCCTGTCTATCAGTCCCCTTAGTGATGTGGCCACCCTCTCCTGTTGGGCACGCAGGTCATTGGTCCTCAGGTGTGAGTGATGATATGGCTTGGTGAGCAAGCTGGGCCACAGTCATGAGCTCCATAGCTCTCAATTCAACTCAATTTCAATTCAAGGGGCTTTATTGACATGGGAAACATATGTTAACATTGCCAAAGCAAGTGAGGTAGATAATAAACAAAGTGAAATAAACAATAAAAATGAACAGTAAACATTACACTCACAGAAGTTCCAAAAGAATAAAGGCATTACAAATAAAGCGTTGTAACGATGTGGAAATGGTTAAAGTACAAAAGGGAAAATAAATAAACATAAATATGGGTTGTATTTACAATGGTGTTTGTTCTTCACTGGTTGCCCTTTTCTTGTGGCAACAGGTCACAAATCTTGCTGCTGTGATGGCAAACTGTGGTATTTCACCCAGTAGCTCTCTCTGTTGTGGGGCACCATAACTTTGACACCTTTTCATTTGGGAAAAGTTTATTCTCTATATAAACTTTCCATTTGAGTCCATCATTTAATATAATATCTGGTTTTTCGTCAAGTCTATGGAGGATGGCAGGAGTGATGGGAGTGATTACAGGCCGTGAGATGGGCATGGAGATGGTCAGCTGGGTTGGTGCATTTGTTGGTTGGGTTGGTTGGTGGGTTCTGATTCAGCTGTTGGCCTGGTCCTGGGTTTTGTGTGACTCTTTGTAGATGGATGGTGGTGGCTGACAAATTCCTGCCTTAGCTCATGTACTGTAGCTCCTTCTGGAGGTCGTGCATGTGGCTGGTGTTGTCTGTGCTGGACAGTTCCTCTCTAAGACTGCGCAGTTCCATCCCGAGAGCCTGGTTGTCCTCCTCAACATTTTTCATTGCACACTGCAGCTCCTGGATCTCACCCCTATGCTGACGCACCAGGCTGATCTCCTCTATGTGATGCAGGTGTCACGTGTGAGAGAGGCATGCTCAGGGCTGTGTCTGCTGCAGGCGAGGGAGGGAGAGGGACACTGGGGACTACATACTGGGGAACAGAGGGAGTGGAGAGGTTTTAACTTCAGCAACAAGAGGTTTTATTTGGTCGAAGTAGCGGACAAATTGATCCAGACTGGTCTCCGAACCTTGATCCATCACAGTGCCGTTGTTATGAATATGAATGTTACATTTGGGGGTGGAATCAATGTACAGTTGCCTCATTGTTCTGTTTTCTGACATTTTAGGGTCTTATGGAGAGCTGTGTGCCAAGCATTAGGATCATCCGTGTAGGACAAAAGGTCTCCTTTAATTTCCTTGTTCACTTTTAGGATGAAGTCTCTGGGGATTCTCTTCTCTTAGCAATTTCTTTTTGAATTTCTTTTTTCCTGACTCACTTGTAACATTTTCAGGATACGTGATGGCAAGGTCTCTGAAACAACGCTTAGAGAATGCATCCATATTCATCTCCATGGTGACCTGTTTTAACAATCCACTCTGCTCTAGAATGATGTGAAGTGCTTACTTGATGAAAGTGCTTATTTAAAAAATGCACCTGTAGATAAATGCACTTTTAAAACAATGCACGTTTTATTAATAATACAAATAACATTTACATTACATTTAAGTCATTTAGCAGACGCTCTTATCCAGAGCGACTTACAAATTGGTGCATTCACCTTATGATATCCAGTGGAACAACCACTTTACAATAGTGCATCTAAATCTTTAAGGGGGGGGGGGGTTAGAAGGATTACTTTATCCTATCCCAGGTATTCCTTAAAGAGGTGGGGTTTCAGGTGTCTCCGGAAGGTGGTGATTGACTCCGCTGTCCTGGCGTCGTGAGGGAGTTTGTTCCACCATTGGGGTGCCAGAGCAGCGAACAGTTTGGACTGGGCTGAGCGGGAACCGTGCTTCCTCAGAGGTAGGGAGGCGAGCAGGCCAGAGGTGGATGAACGCAGTGCCCTTGTTTGGGTGTAGGGCCTGATCAGAGCCTGAAGGTATGGAGGTGCCGTTCCCCTCACAGCTCCGTAGGCAAGCACCATGGTCTTGTAGCGGATGCGAGCTTCAACTGGAAGCCAGTGGAGAGAGCGGAGGAGCGGGGTGACGTGAGAGAACTTGGGAAGGTTGAACACCAGACGGGCTGCGGCGTTCTGGATGAGTTGTAGGGGTTTAATGGCACAGGCAGGGAGCCCAGCCAACAGCGAGTTGCAGTAATCCAGACGGGAGATGACAAGTGCCTGGATTAGGACCTGCGTCGCTTCCTGTGTGAGGCAGGGTCGTACTCTGCGAATGTTGTAGAGCATGAACCTACAGGATCGGGTAAATAAAGATATTGAATGTGTTTTTCAATGAAACAACACATTACACATAAATTAAGATACTCTCTCAATGTTCGGAATGTATCTACCACCTTTCAAAGTGCTATTTTGCTTGTTTGTTCGTCTGAATGCTTGTTTCACTATCAAGGCCTGAACTATGCTCCAGAAATCCCTCAGAAATCCTCTCTCTTTCTCCCTCTGTTGGTTTTGTTTTCTTATATCTGTCCTAATTCTTGTTGTTGTCCTTGTTGGGTTTATGGTCCTCCTATCCGATTCCTTCCTTGTGTTGCCTGATGATTCAGTAGGGGAGTCTAGCAAGAACCAAGTCGATAAATCTCTCAAAATCGCTCCAAACTATTTACACAAAAGAAAAGTATCTTCCAGTTCTTCTAGATGGGCAGAAGACAGCAACGCAATAAAATAATAATTAGTTTTTTTAAATTGCAATTTAAGTGCTGCTGCTCATGGAATTGGTTGCTAGGAGATGAATATCCACAAAGGAGGACGGCAGGCGGGAGGAGGTGAGATCAGGTGGGAACAGGTGGGAACATTCTAGCTAATGAGAGGGCAGATACGTGTGTAAACAACAGACACAACTCTGATATAAAATATTTTTTCTCAAAGTTGTCACGAGCGTCCACTTATCAGTTCATTTGTAAAAACCTAAACATTTCGAAAGTTCTATTGGATCAAATAAGCTTCATGTAGCAAATTAGCAATAAATGTTGTGGACCAAATATGACAGTCTCTCATAGACGTCCATACAAAAAAAATCCCCACTTGGTCTTATTCTAAACTTAACCCCATTCACCAGTGGTGGCTGGTGGCACTTTAAATCGGGGGACGGCTTATAGTAATGGCTCGAACGGAATTAATGGAATAGTATAAACACATAGTTTCCTTGTGTTTGGTACCATTCCATTCACTCCATGCCAACCATTATTCTGAGCCGTCCTCCCCTTACCAGTCTCATTTGCCGAACCTACTACGTAAATTCACCTAAGCTTTGTCGTTTTAGTTCCCCTAACCTTTTTCCATGAATGAATCTAACCTTTATCGTTAGTTCCCCTAACCGCCAATGTAAATGCTCCCCATAATTCTCATTTGTTGTTACAGTGCAGTGTTACTATACCTGCTGATTCAAGATGTATGATAAGTTACATTATCCAATCCGTATGCTATTCCAATCAAATCAAATTGTATTAGTCACAAGCGCCGAATACAACAGGTGTAGACCTTACAGTGAAATGCTTACTTACGAGCCCCTAACCAACAGTGCAGTTTAAAAATAGACAGATAATAAATAAAAGTAACAAGTAATTATGTAATGGCATTGCCGGGTGAGACATGATACTGTACTGTACGTCCTATAATTCGTATGATATTGTACGACCGCTATTACATTCATAATGTAACCTAAGTAACTTAATATATCATACTAAATTGAGTGCCACAGATTTATGTACAGAATAATATGAATTGCCCTGAGACCACATTGGAAATATTTTATATTTATGTTAATTCATAAGTATATGGACAGTATGGTTTTCCCATGTTTGACAGGTACTTTGGTTGCTTTTCAATATTGGTTGCTTAATATTTATGTCAGTTACTTGCAGAACCACGTCTGACAATGATCTGTTTTTAAAGGTACATTATAGAAGTTAACTTAAGTTGCTGTTTACCTTGAATTTTAGCATATATTTAAACTGTATGGTTCATAACAACATATGACCAGAATTATTTTCTGTCCATTTTGGAGAAAAGATTATTCCTCACCAGTGTCCCTAAACTCTTAGAAAAAAGTGTTCCAAAAGGATTCTTCAGCTGTCCCAATAGAAATAACCCTTTTTGGTTCCACGTAGAACTCTCTGTGGAAAGGGGCCTACATGGAACCCTAAAGGGTTCTACCGGGAACCAAAAAAGATTATTCAAAGGGTTCTCCTATGGGGACAGCCAAAGAACCCTTCTAGGTTCTAGATAGCTCATTTGTTTCTAAGTGTAAAGCCAAAAAGTTAGTAAAAAAATAGTTTATCTTCAAATTTGATTTCAAACAGGCAACAAAGTTATGGTTCAAATTAGGGCCTTTATTTTTTACTCACCATTTATTTGGTGTGTATGATAATGTTCAGGCATTCTTAACATGAACGAGAAAGGTTCTTAATGTGAGAGGGTTTGAGAACATGGTAGTGCAACCCACATTTCGTTGGACAGTGTATACCATGTGTATCCTGTACGTACGACTAATCAAACTTGAAACATGGCAGTGCAATACAAATAGTGCTCCTCTAATGGCTTGACTCATGTGAGCATTGGCTGCCCCCTGTTGTCTCTTTGATGAACTACAACAACAAAAATACTGGACTACTTGAACAAAGACGGCGCAGTGAATCAAGCATCAATACAGTATTTTGTGACATACATTGCATGCACAGGAGATGTTGCTCTAAGAGCAGAGATTACCATCAATACCATTTGTTCTGTTCTTTCCCCCAAAGCATCCTCAGATCCAGAAGGAGTCCCAATACATCAGGTTCCTGTGTTGTGATGATGAGCACACTCTCTCCCTCTGGGTCAACTCCATCAGAGTAGCCAAGGTCAGGCTTTATTAATACTCTTTTCCTACTATCTTGCCAACCTGAGCTGTACTGTGCAGGCTCAGTTATATTCTTTTCACATTATTCTTTCCAGTATGGTCCTAGCAACTCCCACATGAAAAAATACTATAGTATACTATGGTATAAATACTATAGTATTCACTGTAGTGTTTTTGCGGACTAAAGTCTGCAAAAACACTACAGTGAATACTGTAGAGAAGAGCACAAGCTCTTTTACAATGACAGTAAAGAGTTCAGAGCTTGTACTCTTCTCTATAACCTGTAGGAAACACAACATATTGTCTTTACTTGGCATGTAGGTTTCTCAGGTTCCATTTATTTAATATTAGGTTTTAGTTGAATATCTGATAACATTCAGTATCAAAAATATGCAAAAGTAGAGAAAATTCAAAAAGGGGCAAATACTTTTTCACTGCACTGTATGTTGTGTGTACCTATTGTATCTATCTTTGTTTAGTATGGGGCCATCCTGTACAAGAACTACCAGATGGCAGTGAGGAGAGCATCAACCATCAGCTCCACTCTGCACCTGACTAGTCTGCCTGCCTCCAGCCCTTCCACACCTACTGTGCACAGAGGTGACACAATTACACACATACAGTTGAAGTCAGAAGTTTACATACACCTTAGCCAAATACATTTAAATTCAATTTTTCACAATTCCTGACATTTAATCCTAGTAAAAATGCTCTGTCTTAGGTAAGTTAGGATCACTACTTTATTTTAAGAATGTGAAATGTCAGTATAATAGTAGAGAGAATGATTTATTTCAGCTTTCACATTCCCAGTGGGTCAGAAGTTTACATACACTCAATTAGTATTTGGTAGCATTGCCTTTAAATTATTTCACCTGGGTCAATCGTTCCGTTTGTAGGCCTCCTTGCTCGCACACGCTTTTTCAGTTCTACCCACAACTTTTGTATGGGATTGAGGTCAGGGCTTTGTGATGGCCACTCCAATACCTTGACTTTGTTGTCATTAAGCCATTTTGCCACAACTATGGAAGTATGCTTGGGGTCATTGTTCATTTGGAAGAACCATTTGCGACCAAGCTTTAACTTCCTGACTGATGTTGCTTCAAATGTTGTTTCAATATATCCACATAATTTTCCTTTCTCATGATGCCATCTATTTTGTGAAGTGCACCAGTCCCTCCTGCAGCAAAGCACCCCCACAACAACATGATGCTGCCACCCCCGTGCTGCCCGGTTGGGGTGGTGTTCTTCAGCTTGCAAACCTCCCCCTTTTCCCTCCAAACATAATGATGGTCATTATGACCAGAGGACATTTCTCCAAAAAGTATGATTTTTGTCCCCATGTGCAGTTGCAAACCGTAGTCTGGCTTTTTTATGGCGGTTTTGGAGCAGTGGCTTCTTCCTTGCTGAACGGCCTTTCAGGTTATGTCGATATAGGACTTGTTTTACTGTGGATATAGATACTTTTGTACCGGTTTCCTCGAGCATCTTCACAAGGTCCTTTGCTGTTGTTCTGGGATTGATTTGCACTTTTCGTACCAAAGTACGTTCATCTCTATGAGACAGAACACGTCTCCTTCTTGAGCGGTATGACGGCTGTGTGGTCCCATGGTGATTATACTTGCTATTCATCTGTACTATTGTTTGTACAGATGAACGTGGTACCTTCAGGCGTTTGGAAATTGCTCCCAAGGATGAACCAGACTTGTGGAGGTCTACAATTTTATTTCTGAGGTCTTGGCTGATTTATTTTGATTTCCCATGATGTCAAGCAAAGAGGCACTGAGTTTTGAAGGTAGGCCTTGAAATACATCCACAGGTACACCTCCAATTGACTCAAATGATGTCAATTAGCCTATCAGAAGCTTCTAAAGCAATGACATCATTTTCTGCAATTTTCCACGCTGTTTAAAGGCACAGTCAACTTACTGTATGTAAACTTCTGACCCACTGGAATTGTGATACGGTGAATTATAAGTGAAATAATCTGTCTGTAAACAATTGTTGGAAAAATTACTTGTGTCATGCACAAAGTAGATGTCCTAACTGACTTGCCAAAACTATTGTTTGTTAACAAGAAATTAGTGAAGTGGTTGAAAAATGAGTTTTAATGACTCCAACATAAAAGTATATGTAAACTTCTGACATCAACTGTACGCACTTCCTTATGGGGACCAAAAATGTATTCCCTTTCAAAATCCTATTTTCCCTAAACCTTAACCTTATCATAACCCCTAACCTTAATCCTAACCCTAATTCTAAAATAGCAATTTTCCTTGTTTTACTATCCTTTTGAGGATTTCTGGTACCCACAAGGATAGTTAAACAAAAACCACACACAAATGGAATATAACATGGTCAAACCCAAAACATAATCTAAATAATAAATATTGTTTTCCTTTCCTCAGCAAATGGACACACCTCTCAGGAGGATCTCCCTGAACCTCCCCCAGACTTTATTCCCCCGCACCCTCCTGGTTGGGGCTCTGGGGTCTAGGGAAGGAGCTCCACCCCCTCAATGCACAACCATGACTACCATAGGACATTCTCAATCTACCTACAGACAGGCAGGCCCAGTCTACATGGACAATGCTTGCTGAAATACAACCCTCTGGAGGTGAAGGGCCCTGCTCCAATAAAATACACCCTTCCTTCTTTGAAGTAACCGATCTGAAAATACATGATTGAACAATGGAATGTAGTGAAGACATTTCCAAACCATTGACTGAGGGGGCAGGTACAGTAGTGTCGTGACGTTGTATTAGTTAATGTGACGACTGTTGCTCATCGAATGATTAACGGTTTATAATTACGTGATTAAATGAATTAAGCAATGAATCAAGCAATTATTAACTCATTAACCTGGGGCACCATGGGAACATTGTTTTGATTGAGTTTCTATTTCCCAAATTAACTCAAAGGATATCAGAATATCGATTACAACAGTCGCTAAATTAATCAATTTCCTCTACAGTCTCATAATCTGAAAGTCGTATAATCCGGGAATCTGCACGGACCCGGGCTTTACCATTGAATTTACCACACCAATCTTAGTTGATTATTTATTTACTAGCAAGCTAAAATGATGATAAAAATGCACATACACAAAACACAGTCTAGCTACTGATTAGGACTTAGTATAACGGGCCAACACACTATGGCGCTTGTTACCCAAAATGGGGATTTTAAAGAGAGAGAAAGAAAGGAAGTACACGAGAGAAATATACATTTGGGTTCATTTGTCAGCCATGCTTATTTAACTAGCCTTGCCCCGAACTGCCGCTCTTATGGGTCAGAATATAATGATGTAATTACGTGTTGGAGTTCTCAGGTGGGACGCTCCGCGTGGTCGTTTAGGCTTCTAAATGACGCAGTTCTCCGGCGCAACTCTCTGGTTGTCCTCACGATGTCAGTGTCCTTCTTGGCTAAGTGGTCTGATCCTCACCCTTGATCGGAAAGGGGTCTTCTGAGGACAGACAGCTCTGTAGCTCAGAGCTCACAGCTTCGGCTCGAATGGTGTCGATACCACGATTCAATGGAGAGTGGAGGCTGGGTGATTCGGCTTGAATTCACCCGCTTAGACACAGCTACTCGTCCGTAGCTCGTGTAGAAAAATATTTCTTTGTCTTCAACCTTGTGTTTCGTTTTGGGGTTCGTCGACTTTGTTAGACCTTAGCTGCAGCTTGGGGTCAATAGTCTTCTATGTTAATTCTTCACTCTCCTGTCTTATACCCTCGGGTCAGAAGTGGGTGTAACAGCCTTTAGGGCAATTCTCTGGGCGGACCAAGTAAAGGGGGCAAGGCTTAGATTTGGCTAAAAATCCGATTTTAGACACTAACTTCACATTTCATCTTTATCAAAACATTCTGTTTGATTTGGATATTTTCCAAACAGCGTACAATGTATAAACATCAGGCATATACTGGGAAAACTCTTAAAGGTACAATGTTTTCATAATAACGTCATCTCTTAACCTTTAAAAACAAATACAAAAGTTACATACATTTTAATATTCCACTTTTCGTCATAACCACCATTGTGGCTGACGGAAACCATTGTTCCAAAGTCCCTTTATTGCATGTTTAATGTTCTGAGGCCAGTTCTCCATTGTTAGGACAAAGGAATTTCTCTGTATTATGGGCATGAGGTGTCATAAAACCCCCACATCTTCAGACCCCTAGATCTCTCCTCCTCTGTTGGGGGTTTGGGAGATAATCTGTAGGGTGGTGGTCTCCTGTACCCTGACCTGATCAGGACAGTCATGACAGTAGCCTAGTGGTTAGAGTGTTGGGCCAGGAACCGAAAGGTTGCTGGACCGAATCCCTGAGCTAACAAGGTAAAACAATCTGTCATTCTGCCACTGAACAAGGCAGTTAACCCACTGTTCCCTGGTAGGCCATCATTGTAAATAAGAATTGGTTCTTAACTGACTTGCCTAGTTAAATAATATATTTATATTTTTAACTGATGATGCATGTTCTTGGGTTATTTGTGTGTTGAATATAGCAGAATTAATAAGACCTAAAGGCTAGATTCAATCAGATCAAGCGTTAACCGGGAATGGCCGACACCCGCATACGGATGTTTTGGCAGTGTCAGAGGTGGAACAGCATTGGAGGCATCAAATCGGTGAGCAGCTGCTCTTGCGATCACTGTCACGAAGCCACATCCACCCCACTCGGATTAAAGTTCAGAACGAGAAAATCTAGGCTATATAGAAATAATTATGCTCAAATTGAAAAATCATTAACCTAAATAATGAGGATTTCTATCATCCTGATCGAGGTGTAGATTACATCTCACATTCCAGTGTTTGAAAACAAGGCTTTCTGTTAATGCTACTCCGTGCAGCCAATGGTAATGTCCTCTTTAGGTTAAATGCCGGCAGTGGATTTGACAGCTCTAACTCAGTTTTTTACATTTAAAAACACA
The DNA here is from genome assembly GCF_901001165.1 of Salmo trutta. Classification (NCBI taxonomy): domain Eukaryota; kingdom Metazoa; phylum Chordata; class Actinopteri; order Salmoniformes; family Salmonidae; genus Salmo; species Salmo trutta. The sequence goes on from NC_042977.1 coordinate 8,433,723, forward strand.
TTTCCTGCTAGTTTACATAGTTGGACATGAATTATTATGCCTCTCTTGCTTATGACGTGTTCATATGCTATCTGGGGGTGATAACAGAAGTTGTTTTGTCAAGTACCACGCATTACGGAAAGCCCTTTTAACATATTCATATCATTTTTTATATTTTATATTAATAATTTAAACAATTTATATCAATAATTAAAATGTTTATATCAATAATGCTAATTTTTGTATATAAAAAATACAATTATCAATCATTCCAATTTTTGATATACTTACATTTTTTATACAAAAAAAATCCATGATAATTACCTTCTTGGGAGTGTGATTGCATTTGTATGCTCCTACATCAAATCAAATTTTATTTGTCACATGCGCCAAATACAACAGATGTACCCTTACAGTGAAATGCTTACTTACAAGCCCTTAACCAACAACGCAGTCGCTACTGAAAGTCTACATATTGCACTGTCTTCATACTAAAATTAAATATAAAAAGGGATTACAACTTACTTCTCTTGTTCAAAGTGAAAGAACATTTACAGAAAATGTTAAGAAATGAAAATGTATTGATTGCGAATGTCTTCACACCCCAGTGTGAAAGCACCTTTGGCAGCCATTAGAGCTGTGAATCATTTTTAATAAGATTCTACTAACCTTGCACAACTCTTAGGGTTTTTGTCAAAACTACTCAAACTCAGTATATTTGGTTGGGAATAATTGATGGACAATAATATTTTTAAGCAGATTTAGGTCAGGACTGAGACTACTAGACTATTTAGGAACACTCAACACCTCTTAGAAAGCCATTCTGGTGTATCTTTAGCATTAGAATTTGTGCAATTGTTCCGCAAAAAAATATAACTATTTAAGGGTTAGGTATTCAGAAGACTATGGCGGGTTTTCCTCTAACTTTTTACCTGTCCTTTGCTCTTTTCATATTTATTTTGATCCTAACAAACTCCCCAGCCCCTTCCAGCAACAAGCATACCCATAACATGATTCTGCCACCACAATACTAATCTTATTCAAAATGATTCACATCTGTAATGGCTGCCAACAGTGCTTCCATAAATCAAATCAAACTTTATTCTCACATGCGCCGAATACAACAAGTGTAGACCTTACCGTGAAATGCTTACTTACAAGCCCTTAACCAACAGTGCGGTTCAAGAAGAGGCGCCTTATCCTCAAGGTCACCTCAAGGTCGCCTATCCTCTTCACGCTGTACACAAACTACTGCATCTGCTCTGCAAGCACCGCAACAACTACATAGTTAAGTTCTCGGACAAAACCGCTGTCCTCGGACTCTTAAACAAAGGCTCTGACGCCAACGGCTACAGGGCGGCGATTGAAGGATTCATCAGATGGTGTGATGAACATCACCTACAACTGAATGTGAAAAAAACTGAGGAGATGATCCTTGACTCTAAGTCCATTGGAGACTACATCCCCATGGTGGTACACGGAAAGAACATTAAGCAGGTGAACTCATACAAGTACCTGGGGGTCCACATTGACAGTGGGCTTTGCTGGCGCACCCATGTGGAGAGCGTGTGCTCACGCATCCAATAGCGCTTGCACTTCCTGCGTTGACTTTAGGGTCTATGGAGGCTGGTGACTTGAACATTTTGAGGAGGATGGGAGACCCACGTTATAGGCGCGTAACGCACGGAGACGCCAAGGTGTGTTTCACAAATCGGCAAAGACGAATTATTTTAACCTAAAGCATTTAAGATAGACATTTATAGTACAATATTATGGGGAATGAGAGGGCTGAGAGGGATCACAGCAGTGATTGAATGAGGGTATGATGCATGAGTTGCGGTGTTCAGAGGCTTGACCAGTATAGGACAGGATTTGACTGGGAATACAAAAAACAATAACACAACACACTACATAGATAGACAAAAGAGCTAAGAATGAGTTAGTCCAAGCAAGGAGTAAAATCATTGATGTGTAATAATGTGATTGTGTACGTGATTACCTCTAATGAGTTGAGTCTAATGACTGACAGGAATGAGAGAAAATGTATAGGGGTACTCACAGTGCTTGGCGAGGAAACATTCAATGTGCCAGTGGATGAGTGGGCATGAGACGTGGCTTCAGTTCATGTCAGGAGAATGTTGACAAAGGTAGTGGAGTGAAGTAGTCATCACCTCTTAATCAGGCAACAGGAGGGGACTTAGCTGTAAATACAAATAACAGATGCATTCCATTACAGCTGCGCCATCGTAGGTTTGGACAACGAGTTTCTCTATGAACTTAAACTCAGACATCTCAAAATTCATAAAGTCAAACACAGACTGCGTATTTCGCCCACATGACATATCAAAGAATCCCAAGAAACGTTCCTGAATAAAGCCCTGATAATCCACATACCTGACGATAACGGACAACTGCAAGCAGACTGGTGCCACCATAGGTCCCAGAGCTGTGGGGCAATTTTTACCCCCTGGGGCCTGGAGTTTTTCCTTATATGTTAACCTAAGTAGGAAAACTCTGGACCCTATAAGGTATGACAGTGATTAATCAGTTGTAAAAAGGTTTTAATTGGGCTATGAAGGGACCCGTTTTTCATAATCAGGTCACATGATTTTTAAAAACTCCTGACTGCAAACTGCAGCTACCTTATATTTGTTCATATAAATTATAAGTAGACTATATTAGGAGGGGGATTTCCTCTACCCAGACACAGACAACTGATACGACAATAGAACTCACAGGGCTGAGCTTGCTTTAGGCATGTTTGCATCATGCAGGTCTATGCAACTGTAGGCCTTACAAAACATTTACTCACATCCGTCATCACTATTATGTTGATTCATTAATTCCAGTTATTAATCATTATGGATTAAACACGTATAGGCAGCCTAGCCAGCCCAATTATACATATAAACTCACATTCACATTTTCTCCTGACACACAAATGGACTATAAATACATAACGTTACCAATTAGTTTACCCTGACCAGATGGACAGGGCGCATAGGATGTATGCAGCTGCTCTTATTAGTAACCTACTGTTGATCAGACTGAAAAATAGTCTTGTTTTCATCCCATACAGCATGTCAGATTTCTAATGTTTAGGTGTAGCCTAGGCTGCTGCAACATCATGACTTTTTACTTGTGTCTGTCCGGAGTGATTATGTGTTATCATCTTTGCTAAATGTATCCCGGATGAAAGTTGAAAGTCTACTTGAGCGCACGCGAAAAAAATGCGCTGCGTCAAACTCTCTTTAATCTTTTAATGGATGATGAGATGGAAGCGATGAAATCATTCGGAATTGTTTTCGACATCCCAGAAAATACAGTCGAAAGTTCGATATGTTCAGCAAGTGAAGCATCGAAACGTGCAATTACCTCTGCAAGCTCCTTGTAGTTCCCCTTGTCGGTGGAACTTTCCATCTCAAAATCTTGCATGCCCAAACACGCAGGCAAGGCCAGCAATACAGGCGGCTTGATGAAAGGCTCCCTGTTAACCAGCTATACGTTTGATACCAGGTGCCATTGAACACCCTCACCTTTTCACCCTTCTTCATGAAACTGATCTCAGGCAGAGGTCGACCCTCGCTTTTAATTCGCAACTTTTCCGTGTACCCCAGCGAATAAAAGGGCTCAACAAAAAGTCCACAGCATTTTCGGCAGCGTTGGCCATTCTAATGTTACCATTCTGGCGCAGAAAACGGCACACTCGCTCTGGTAGCTAGCTATAGCTAAGGTTAGCTAAATTGTTGAAGTGCACAAGGCAAATGTAAATAAATTGCACAAACTGGACGCAAAAATAATGTTTTTAAGAAAACAATTGATAATATTTCACCTGTCTCCTGTAATTTGAAAAAACAAATTTTAATTGAATAATTTCCAAAAAATACTCAACTATCACTTTTCACTCTTAATCTCTATCCAACAATTTCCCCAAACTTCTAACACATAGAACCCCCATAATGCTCTGTGGCACAATCCCAATACGAATTGATGGGTTTGGTCTTTGATCCTAATTCTATGACTGGATGGACAACATGTCAGTTCATACTGCAAAAGCTTTGATTGGTTGGAGGACGTCCTCCGGAAGTAGTCAGAATTACAATGTATGTCTATGGAAGGGGGTGAGGCCTACGAGCATCCTAGGTTTTGTATTGAAGTCAATGTAGCCAGAGGAGGACCGCTGCACCATGGTGCTACCACAGACAGTGCCGTTGAAGTTACTGTAGACCATTGCAAAAAAGTGTTATTTAATCAATTATTTGGTGATATATGAATATATTTAATAAAGTTTTATCTAAAAAGGATCACTTTAATGTTTCACTATTTTTATTTTTATGAAATTTTACTGAGGAGGATGGTCCTCCCCTTCCTCCTCTAAGGAGCCTCCAATGATGAAATCAACCAGAAGATTATTATCCTCTTTTATACATCCACCATTGAAGCAGTCCTATGCTACAGTATTGTTCTATTGGTTTGGTAACCTGACAGTGCAGCTCAAAGCCCAAATCTTGAAACTGACCAAGACAGCACGGAAGATTATAGACATGACACTTCCCTCCTCTCTCCAGGACATTTTCGAGGAGACCATCAGACAGGCCAGAAAGGTCCTATCGGACCCCACACATGCACTGAACACAGAGTTCCAGCTGATGCCATCTAGGAGGCGTGACAGTGTGCCAATAGAGCCCCACAGTGGAGGTGTCATAATACCCATAAAACCTAGCGGTCAAACAGGAAAATGGTTCCAATAGTTTTTCCACCATTCATTTTTCCCATAGGGGATTTTAAAAACACTGAAAATAAGGGCTGTGTTTTGTGTAGGCTTACTCTGGCATGACGTTTTGATAACCATGTAAATCTTTCAGACAACGTGACTTTTATCAATGTATTCGGCTCTATTTACTCTCAGATTCTAAAATGCTAATTAGCATCAAAGTAAACATCATGCAAAAATACAAATCCCTGCAAGCTCCTGCATGTTATCTGTAGCTGAAACCTTTGCTAACAGGTATTGTGTCAATTTAAAACTTGCACAAGACAGTTCACAGAATTGTCAATTTAAAGAACTTTTGCCAATTTATTCATCACTAAATTTAGCTAACATTAAATAGTTAATCCAAAGATTCTTATCTTTGCCTTGATTTGGCAGTTTTGTCCAGATCATCATGGTGTTTGTAGTTCTTTACGATAGCCACATTCGCAGCTAAATACCATTTCATTTTTGGGGGGTAAATACAGGCAAATATATTGGTAGAAGTCACCTTGTCCTAGAAAGAGTTACACAGTTATCAAAACGTCACACCAGGGTAAGTCTACTATTGTGGAATTATTGTAATCAAAAAGGAGAGATTTTTACATTTCTTCAAAACTGTATTATTTAATTACTGAAGTAATGGAGCTTGTCAACGAGCCCCCATAGGTGATTCGTTGCGAGCCCAACGAGTGGATTTGAGCCACAGAATTTTATAGCAAAGTCCATCCTCCTGGATGTTCATGACAAACAACAGATGTATGGAATGGGTCACAAGGTTACAGTATCTGCTGTAAATGGGTCACAGTATCTGCTGTAAAGACAGTTCTCATTGTGTAGAAACCAGGGTCTGGCCCCAAGCCATCTCTCCCTCGCACCTAGTAGAACAGAAACATCAGCTCATGCTATGGAATGCGGTCTTGTTAGGTTTATCACCCAACGCATCGTAAAACTTCTGTCAGCATTAAATCTCCCAGAGGCCTACTTTCAATCCACACACACAGATGAGAGTGTTCTTTAAAAAAAACGATTCTGTTGCATAAAACAAACTCAATAACAGTATTATAACATCATTTATTTATAAAGTTTGGAAAAAGTCAAGGGGTCTGAATACTTTCCGAATGCACTGTAAAAACATTTGTTTGTACCCCTGTCAACAAATATGCTTAACATCAGGGGAGATAGCAATGATGAACTGGAGCCTGACCTGTAGGCCTTCATCACATGGAACTGTCATCTAGTCACAGCCTTGCCTGGCATTTTTTACATTAACATTTTAGTTATGTAGTACAGTCATGACCAAAAGTTTTGAGAATGACACAAATATTAATTTTCACAAAGTCTGCTGCCTCAGTTTATATGATGGCAATTTGCATATACTCCAGAATGTTATGAAGAGTGATCAGATGAATTGCAATTCATTGCCATGCAAATGAACTGAATCCCCCAAAAACATTTCCACTGCATTTCAGCCCTGCCACAAAAGGACCAGCTGACATCATGTCTTCCCTGAGGCTCAGTTGGTAGAGCATGGTGTTTGCAACGCCAGCATGGTGTGTGCAACACCAGGGTTGTGGGTTAGATTCCCACGGGGGGCCAGTACAAAAAAATAATAATAAAAAAAATGCATGAAATGAAATGTATGCATTCACTACTGTAAGTCGCTCTGGATAAGAGCGTCTGCTAAATTACTAAAATGTTGTTGTTTTTTTAAGTAAAATGTGATTCTCTCGTTAACACAGATGTGAGTGTTGACATGGACAAGGCTAGAGATCACTCTGTCATGCTGATTGAGTTCGAAAAACAGACTGGAAGCTCCAAAAGGAGGTTGGTGCTTGGAATCATTGTTCTTCATCTGTGAACCATGGTTACCTGGAAGGAAACACGTGCCATCATCATTGCTTTGCACAAGAAGGGCTTCACAGGCAAGGAGATTGCTGCCAGTAAGATTGCACCATTTATCGGATCATCAAGAACTTCAAGGAGAGCGGTTCAAAGGCTTCAGGGCGCCCAAGAAAGTCCAGCAAGCGCCAGGACCATCACCTAAAGTTGATTCAGCTGTGGGATCGGAGCACCACCAGTACAGAGCTTGCACAGGAATGGACGCAGGCAGGTGTGAATGCATCTGCATGCACAGTGAGGCAAAGACTTTTGGAGGATGGCCTGGTGTCAAGAAGGGCAGCAAAGAAGCCACTTCTCTCTAGGAAAAACAACAGGGACAGACTGATATTCTGCAAAAGGAACAGGGATTGGACTGCTGAGGACTGGGGTAAAGTCATTGTCTCTGATGAATCATCTTTCCGATTGTTTGGGGCTTCCGGAAAAAAGCTTGTACGGAGAAGACAAGGTGAGTGCCAACATCAGTCCTGTGTCATGCCAACAGTAAAGCATCCTGAGACCATTCATGTGTGGGGTTGCTTCTCAGCTAAGGGAGTGGGCTAACTCACAACACAGCCATGAATAAAGAGTGGTACCAACACATCCTCCAAGAGCAACTTCTCCCAACAATCCAGGAACAGTTTGGTGACGAACAATGCCTTTCTCAGCATGATGGAGTACCTTGCAAATATGGCAAAAGTGATAACTAAGTGGCTCGGGAACAAAACATCGATATTTTGGGTCCATGGTGTCATGACGTTGCCCTCTTTGAGTACAGGGAGGACAGTTGACCCCCTCCCCATTGCACCATCCCCCAACCTACCTCCACCCACCCAGGCCCTGTGTGAAGGGTTGGTAAAATTCTAGAGGAGAATCTCCTGCCACATGGCCCAGTTGAGACACAGAGGGTTTCATAGAGAGACACAGGAAATTCTTCCAAATCACAGAATTGGGGAACCGAATGACATTTATGTTCTGGAGAAGGTATAAAAGATTGGTGAACAATCCAGCTACAAACTGGTCCGCTTGGTACAATTTTGTGATACTCAGAAGAGACAATATAGCCATATTACCATAATACTGTTTATATAATAGCCTCAGCTTGGGACTTGGATCTAAATGGTTGTATAAAATGTATTAATAAGGATAAAGCTATTTGTAATACGTTGAGATGCTATGTACTGATGTTAATGTGATAGAATGTATTTCTGTTCAAAGCTTAAATCAGTCATCGGCACGCCCCCAGGGACACAGACAGGACCAGGCATCATGTGACAAGCCTGTTCTATGTTCACGTATAAAACCCCCACCCTGATTTTCTTTCATCAGATCAGCTTACCTCAGAAGAGAGCCAAGGTTTTACCACGTGGTGAAACTTTTAGACTATCGAGAACGACAGAATAATAACAAGTCTTTGATATTAATTAATAGTCTGCAGCTAGAAATTATATAATTGAACGCGAAGACCGACGAAACATCCATTCTATAACGACATTAATGAATGTCGCTTTGAAAGATCCATTCTAACCGAGAGAGAGAGAGAGAGAGAGAGAGAGAGAGAAAACTCTCCAACAGAACGACTCTCCAACAAGGATCCCGACGACACACTGAGCGTAAATATATATTGATTGCAATTGTTCCCGAATGAGTAAGCGTTCATGTGCAAAGGATTAGCATATCAATTGTTAATATTAATGAACTCTGTGTGCCTCCTCAGCTGCCCTTTATGACCCTTTGTTTAACAAGACACCAGTCATGCCTGTTTAGCCCACTAGGGCACATTACTCTACCAATTCTTTGTGATGATAATTACTGTTTGTATGCTTTCTGTGAATTACTTAGTTTAGTAAATAAATGATTAAGACAATTGATGTATGGATGACTTTAGTAAAGGCTGGATTCGTGCAGATACAACAATTTACGACGTTTGGAATGAGACTGGACGCGAGGTAAAATACACCATTTGAACCAGAAGATAATCGGCCTATACTATAATATAATATATAATGTTATAATATAGGAAAGTTATATTAGGAAAATTATAACTTTGTAATCTGAATATTTTCCTTGGTGCCCCGATCTCCAAGTTAATTACAATTAAACGATTAATCAGTTTAATCGCATGATAATAATTACAGGGAGTTAATTGATAAACATGTCTTCAGTTTAATGGTGCCCCAAAGACACGACAATGGCCAGGAAACTCCCCAGACCTTAATCCCATTGAGAACTTGTGGTCAATCCTCAAGAGGCGGGTGGACAAACAAAAACCCACAAATTCTGACAAACTCCAACTATTGATAATGCAATGGGCTGCCATCAGTCAGGATGTTGCCCAGAAGTTTATTGACAGCATGCCAGGGCGGATTGCAGAGGTCTTGAAAAAGAAGGGTCAACACTGCAAATATTGACTCTTTGCATCAACTTCATGTAATTGTCAATAAAAGCCTTTGACACTTACGAAATGCTTGTAATTGTACTTCAGTATTCCATAGTAACATCTGACAAAAATATCTAAAGACACTGAAGCAGCAAACTTTGTGGAAATTAATATTTGTGTCATTCTCAAAACTTTTGGCCACGACTGAAGACACTTTTATCCTAAGTTACTTACAGGAGGAATTGGGGTTAAGTGCCTTGTGCAAGGGTACATTGACAGATTGTTCACCTAGTCGGCTGTGTGATTCTAACCAGCGACTTTGCGCTTACTGGCCCAACACTCTTAACCGCTAGGCTACCTGCTGCCTGACATTAATTTATTTACCTTTTGTGTTGGTGGGGAGGGGGGTATATGATGGGGTATTATTCTCAATCGATTCTATGTATTTATATGGAAGCAGCAGCACTCCATTGTCCAAGTCAAATTTCTCCTCTGGGACAATAAAGTATCAAATCATATTAACTATGGGTTGTGAAGACATACAGTACGAAATCAAAATTATTACTTAGGAAAATGTTGTATCATTTAGAAATGTGGAGTAGCTTGTATACATAAACAAAAATATATCATACATTTTTAACATTTTATTTCAAGGCAACAAAATGTGAAGTTTCTTGGCGCTCTCTCGCCACCCTCATCACTGACATGCAAAGCACCAGAAGCTGGTTTGTCTTAATGCTAAATATATGCTAATATATGCAGAATTCAAAATCAATAATTTGAAGTTTGTATATAAAATCATTATTTAATGATATAAAACTTTTGATACCAAAAATGTAATTATCGATATATATACTACAGGTGAAATGTTTTAGAACATATACTCATTCGAGGGGTTTTTATGTATTTTTACTATTTTCTACATTGTAGAATAATAGTGAAGACATCAAAACTATGAAATAACACATATGGAATCACATAGTAACAAAAAAAGTGTTAAACAAAATTCTAAAAATAAAGAAAATCCCTTGAATGAGTAGGTGTTCTAAAACTTTTGAGAGAGAGAGAGAGAGAGAGAGAGAGAGAGAGAATATATATATTATATAAAACATTGAATTATCAATATTAAAAAATTGGTTCCTCCATTGAATCCTATGGGGAATAATGGATATTTTTACATTTCTTATATCGATAAATTAAAATAAATTGATAATAAAATTTCATATAAATAATGTCATGAATAAAATAAAATTGTATTGGTCACATACACATACAATTGAAGTTGGAAGTTTACATACACCTTAGCCAAATACATTTAAACTCAGTTTTTCACAATTCCTGAAATTTAATCCTAGTAAAAATTACCTGTTTTAGGTCAGTTAGGATCACCACTTCATTTTAAGAATGTGAAATGTAGAAATTGTAGAGAAGGATTTATTTCAGCTTTCATTTCTTTCATCACATTCCCAGTGGGTCAGAAGTTTACATACACTCAATTAGTATTTTGTAGTATTGCCTTTAAATTGTTTAACTTGGGTCTAACGTTTCGGGTAGCCTTCCACAAGCTTCCCACAATAAGTTGGGTGAATTTTGGCCCGTTCCTCCTAACAGAGCTGGTGTAACGGAGTCAGGTTTGTAGGCCTCCTTGCTCGCACACACTTTTTCAGTTCTGCCCACAAATTGTCTATAGGATTGAGGTCAGGGCATTGTGATGGCCACTCCAATAGCTTGACTTTGTTGTCCTTAAGCCATTTTGCCACAACTTTGGAAGTATGCTTGGGGTCATTGTCCATTTGGAAGACCCACTTGCGACCAAGCTTTAACTTCCTGACTGATGTCTTGAGATGTTGCTTCAACATATCCACATACTTTTCTTTCCTCATGATGCTGATCTATTTTGTGAAGTGCACCAGTCCCCCCTGCAGCAAAGCACCCCCACAACATGATGCTGCCACCCCCATGCTTCACGGTTGGGATGGTGTTCTTCGGCTTGCAAGCCTCCCCCTTTTTCCTCCAAACATAACGATGGTCATTATGACCAAACTGTTCAATTTTTGTTTCATCAGACCAGAGGACATTTCTCAGAAAAGTACGATCTTTGTACCCATGTGCAGTTTCAAACCGTAGTCTGGCTTTTTTATGGCCGTTTTGGAGCAGTGGCTTCTTCCATGCTGAGTGGCCTTTCAGGTTATATCGATATAGAACTCGTTTTACTGTGGATATAAATACTTTTGTACCTGTTTCCTCCAGCATCTTCACAAGGTCCTTTGCTGTTGTTCTGGGATTGATTTGCAGTTTTCGCACAAAAGTACGTTCATCTCTAGGTGTCAGAACACGTCAATTGCTCCCAAGGATGAATTGCTCCCAAGGATGAACAATTGCTCCCAAGGATGAACCCGACTTGTGAACGTCTACAATTTTTTTTCTGAGGTCTTGGCTGATTTCTTTTGATTTTCCCATGATTTCAAGCAAAGAGGCACTGAGTTTGAAGTTAGGCCTTGAAATACATCCACAGGTACACTTCCAATTGACTCAAATGATATCAATTAGCCTATCAGAAGCTTCTAAAGCCATGACATAATTTTCTGGAATTTTCCAAGCTGTTTAAAGGCACAGTCAACTTAGTGAATGTAAACTTCTGACCCACTGGAATTGTGATTAAGTGAATTTTAAGTGAAATAATGTCTTTAAACAATTGTTGGAAACATTACTTGTGTCATGCACAAAGTAGATGTCCTAACCGACTTGCCAAAGCTATAGTTTGTTAACAAGAAATTTGTGGTGGTTGAAAAACTAGTTTTAATGACTCCAACATAAGTGTACGTAAACTTCCGACTTCAACTGTATTTAGAAGATGAAATTGCGGGTGTAGCGAAATGCTTGTAAGTTAAAATATGTATATGTGTTAAATATATGTTAAAACGGCTTTCCATACTTGCATTATCCATTAATTTGTTCAGATGCAGAATAACTACATCATCAAGGAGTCCTGTGGCTGCATTGATTGATATGTGCTCGTGGGGCGTTTAAGCCCTGAACGATACCTGATAGGCAGCTATGTCTACCAGGCTGCGTGTTGCCCCCAAGACCACAGCCAATTGCATGCAGCTAACTTGGCTAGTCTTGTAACATGGCTAGTTAGCTAGGTAGTCTTGTTATCTAACTAGCAAACTAGCTGGTTATCTGTGTGTAACAGTGTAGGTTCCGTCCCTCTCTTCGCCCCAACCTGGGCTCGAACCAGGGACCCTTGCACACATCAACAACTGACACCCACGAAGCATCGTTACCCATCGGCCACAAAAGCCGCGGCCCTTGCAACGCAAGGGGAAACCCTACTTCAAGTCTCAGAGCAAGTGACGTCACAGATTGAAATGCTATTAGCGCGCACCACCGCTAACTAACTAGCCATTTCACATCGGTTACATGTGCTGGTTGTTAGCTTGCTTACCTGATGTGTATAATTATAAGGGACACTTCATGTTTTGTGGATAATATTACAATTTACAGTGGGTGAGCTGACAGGCTGATCAGATTCAGTTTCAGTTTCAGCCTCAGATGCTGATAAATCAGGATGCTGCCTTATAGGCTGTTTCATAGGTCAAATTTCTTTATAGGCAGATGCATATCTGTTATGCAAGCTAACAACCAGAATAGAAAAGAACCTAGCTAGCTAGATAGCTAACAATACTACCTAGCTCACTAGCTCGCTCGCTCACTAGCTCGCTCGCTCACAACACTAGCCAAATTAGCTGTGTTGTTGCTTGCATGCGAGTGGCTATGGTCATGGGGGTGACAGACTGGGAGACAGGGCTGCCTAGCCGACGTGAGTAAGACCTTTAAACAGGTCAACACACACAAGGCTGCGGGCCAGACAGATTACCAGAACGTGTGCTCCAGGCATGTGCTGACCAACTGGCAGGTGTCTTCACTGACATTTTCAACATGTCCCTGATTGAGTCTGTAATACCAACATGTTTCAAGCAGACCACCATAGTCCCTGTGCCCAAGAACACAAAGGCAACCTGCCTAAATGACTAGACCCATAGCACTCACGTCCGTAGCCATGAAATGCTTTGAAAGGTTGGTAATGGCTCACATCAACACCATCATCCCAGAAACCCTAGACCCACTCAAATGTGTATACCGCCCAAACAGATCCACAGATGATGCATTCTCTATTGCACTCCACACACTGCCCATTCCCACCTGGACAAAAGGAACACTTATGTGAGAATGCTATTCATTGACTACAGCTCAGTGTTCAACACCATAGTACCCTCAAAGCTCATCACTAAGTTAAGGATCCTGGGGCTAAACACCTCCAAGTGGTGAGGGTAGGTTGCAACACACCTGCCACGCTGATCCTCAACACTGGAGGCCCCCAGGGGTGCGTGCTCAGTCCCCTCCTGTACTCCCTGTTCACCCACGACTGCATGGCCAGGTACGACTCCAACACCATTAAGTTTGCAGACTACACAACAGTGTAGCCTGATCACCGACAACGATGAGACAGCCTATAGGGAGGAGGTCAGAGACTTGGCCGGGTGGTGCCAGAATAACAACCTATCCCTCAACATAACCAAGACTAAGGAGATGATTGTGGACTACAGTAAAAGGAGGACCGAGCACGCCCCCATTCTCATCAACGGGCTGTAGTGGAGCAGGTTCAGAGCTTCAAGTTCCTTGGTGTCCACATCACCCACAAACTAGAATGGTCCACTACAGAGGTTTACGGCCTAGAACATCACTGGGGCTAAGCTGCCTGCCATCCAGGACCTCTACACCAGGCGATGTCAGAGGAAGGCCCTAAAAATTGTCAAAGACCCCAGCCACCCCTGTCATAGACTGTTCTCTCTACTTCCGCAAGGCAAGCGGTATCGGAGTGCTAAGTCTAGGACAAAAAGGCTTCTCAAAAGTTTTTACCCCCAAGCCATAAGACTCCTGAACAGGTAATCAAATGGATATCCGGACTATTTGCATTGTGTGCCCCCCCCCCCATCCCCTCTTTTACGCTGCTGCTTCTCTCTGTTTATCATATATGCATAGTCACTTTAACTGCATTGTGTCCCGCCACCCACCACCCGCCAACCCCTCTTTACGCTACTGCTACTCTCTGTTCATCATATATGCATAGTCACTTTAACCATATCTACATGTACATACTACCTCAATCAGCCTGACTAACCGGTGTCTGTATGTAGCCTCGCTACTGTTTTTCACTGTCTTTCTACTGTTGTTTTTATTTCTTTACTTACCCATTGTTCATCTAATACCTTTTTTGCGTTATTGGTTAGAGCCTGTAAGTAAGCATTTCACTGTAAGGTCTACACCTGTTGTATTCCGTACACGTGACAAATAAACTTTGATTTGATTTGAAAACAACTTTTGTATTGTAGTGATCATCAGATAAATAAGTTGTGATCTCTCTGGACTTCTGTACAGTTCCACCTCCAAAACTGTCTAAACAACCGCTATGCCACTGGAAAGGCAATCTTTGTAATCAAACAAAGATGTGCATTATGTTGGTATTAAGCTTTTCGTCATAGGTCATGCAGCCACTCCCTTTTCAAAAATGGAGATCAACTGGGCTAAGATAGATCAATCCCTATAGTATTATTACATGTTGACTGGCAGATAAACACGCCTTTGGCATAGTGCTTAATATACAGTATGTGTATCGTTCAAACTCCTGTTACTATCTGATAGTTGACAATGAACCTTATTGTTGGTCATTGATCTTACTTCAATGAAAAATTTATGTAGAGTTGCTATGGTTAGTGTTTGCAATAAAGGGGTTAAGTTGTGTGTGTGTGTCTGTTTGTGTGTGTGTGTGTGTGTGTGTGTGTCAGTGGCGGTCGGTGCCGTTTAAGAATTATGAGCATGGCCTTAATTCTATTACAGCATATTGGATGACTGATGACTGTCATTCATATTCCATTCACCTAGTTCAATGTAACATTGATAGGTTTAGACTACTACATGATACTCAAATTTTCCCTGTACCCATGAGGTTGCTCCAACCTAGCCTATGAATGAAAGTTTACAATGTAGGTGCACAGTTTGAGAGAATTTTGAGTAATCAATATCGCCTTTCACACTCTTGGCTGCATCTAGCTGATTTAAGGTATAATCATCAGTCCAACAGTTGCAAACGAGAGTTTCTATTGGACAAATCCAGGTATGTTAATCCCCGTTTGCTTCTGTTCAACAGAATCGGTAGAATGAATACACCCCTGATCACATGCAATCCGTTCACTTTCATAGTAGTCACATAAAAACAGCATGATCACTTTGCTCGTTGTATATATAATTATTTCTCGCAACCATCTACGTGCTCTCCTCCTCTCACCTTTTCCCTTCACTTGTAGACTTCAGTGCACATCATATCAGCTGTCTGTGACCAGGCAAAAATATAAAAAATTCCATGCCAAACCTTCCTATCATGACTGCTAACTGCTACACATAGCCTACACCGTTGTCACATCATAGTCAACTAGAACTACTAAAACTAAGGCTTTAGTAAACCAGCTACAATCATGCAGTACAGTGTACAGCCGAAAGCACTTTAGCAGTTACACCGGCAGGCACCGGAGGCAATAAATTAATAAAACCAAAAGCTTACCTTGACTTGGAAGAGTTCCAGTGTTGGATGCCCATAGCCATCGAGCTAACATAGCATCCCTCTCTGTTTGAGCCAGGTGTTTGAGTATGTTCAACTAGCTAGCTGCATTTTCTAGCTAAGTGAAAGCAAAAGTAAAAAAAAAAAAAAAATACAACCAAATATAGCTAGCTTGCGCTCTCTCTCGCTCCTCCTTAATTTTGGAAGAAATTAATTTGTTCAAAACCGTTCAACTATTTCTTTCTCTGAGTCAACTACTCGCCACGCTTTATGCACTGCAGTGCTAGCTAGCTGTAGCGTATGATTTCAGTAGTAGATTCATTCTATGATCCTTGATTGGATGGACAACATTTCAGTTCATTCTGCAAGAGCTCTGATAGTTTGGAGGACGTCCTCCGGAAGTTGTCAAAATTACTGTGTAAGTCAGGGCTGCCCAACCCTCTTCCTGGAGATCTACTGTCCTCTAGGTTTTCAGTCCAACCCTAATTTAGCATATCTGATTCAGCTAGCTGTAGTCTTGTTGAGCAGCTAATAAGTAAAATCAGGTGTGTTAAATTAGGGTTGGACTGAAAACCCACAGGATGTTAGATCTCCAGGAAGAGGGTTGGGCAGCCCTGGTGGAAGTCTATGGAAGGGGGTGAGAACCATGAGCCTCCTAGGTTTTTATTGAAGTCAATGTACCCAGAGGACAGAAGCTAGCTGTCCTCCGGCTACACCATGGTGCTACCCTGCAGAGTGCTGCTGTGGCTACTGTAGACCTTCATTGCAAAACATTGTGTGTTTTAATCAATTATTTGGTGACGTGAATATTGTATATTTTGTATAGTTTTATCTAAAAAGGGTAACTTTTTTAATGTTTCACTATTTTTATGAAATTCACTGAGCATGGTCCTCACCGTCCTCCTCTGAGGAGCCTCCACTGATGTGTGTGTGTGTGTGTGTGTGTGTGTGTGTGTGGCTTTATGGGCAGTATTATTGGGTGTTCATTTGTTTGGCAAAAAGCCATAGAAAGTCATTGGATTTCCAATGCTGTTCTTTAACTGTCCCAAGGAGAAATCCCCCACCAAAGACCAGCTTCAATTGCTGTTTCGGCGAGCTGTTTATTACAAAAGGACTGTACATACATTTCAATTAACACATTATATATACAAACCAAGAGGAAAGAAGACAAATCAGATTCTGTTCCCATGAACATTTAAGTTACAGATCATCCCTTTTTCCACGTTTCATATAAGAAAACAGACATAAAATCAAGATGCCTTGAGCCCTGGTGCCCTGAAATGTTTTACGTTTTAGTGGTAAACATACATGCAATGTTCTGCTGCATGAGAGTGGTTGTCTCATTATATTTTTCTAGGAAAATATAAATAAATAAAAATACACACCACTACTTAACCATGTACAGCAGTCTCAGACAAAGTATTTCAAAACAACAATGGAATGCTAAAAATGCTTAGGTAGGAAAAGTAGTTTTTTCTCTCTCACAAAAATGACCAAAAATGATGGAAGAGTTAAAAGTACAGTCAATAACTGGATGTAGTGGCAAATTATTATTCTCAGTAAAAAATGTAATGTTTTTTATGTATGCATACATTGAGGTTGAATACTGTTTGTGTTGAATATGTTGGCATTACATGGTCTTCCACACAAGTGCACGTGGCAAGCTTCTTTATTTAATTAAAAACATTTTCTCCCCAATTTCATGGTATCCAATTGGTAATTACAGTCTATTCTCATCAAGACATAAAGCCAAACAAACGTCTGTACAAAGCAATGCTCTGAACGAAAACGGATTGTGTCATGTCTGCGTCTTTAATGAATAAAAAAAGCCACAATAACAAAAACAGAGTATACTATATTTGAAACCAGGGGATGACAGGTCTCTCTCTCTCTCGGCTTTCTCTTTCTCTCTTACTTACTTTCTCTCTCTTTCGTTCTCTCTCCTCCACTCTCTCCCTCTCTAGTTCTTTTTCGTTCTTTCTCTCTCACACACACTTTCCCTCTCTTTCTCTCTCTCTAGGCCTCCGAAAAAACCCGACCAAGCTACACTGCTTCTTGACACAATGTCCACTTAACCCGAAAGCCAGCCACACTAATGTGTCAGAGGAAACACCGTGCACCTGGTGACCGTGTACTGCACCCGGCCCCCAACAGGAGTTGCAAGTGCGCGATGGGACAAAGATATCCCTGCCGGCCAAACTCTCCCCTAACCTGGACGACACTGGGCCAATAGTGCGCCGCCCCATGTGTGTCTCTGTCGTGGCCGGCTGCGACAGACCCTGGACTCGAACCCAGAACCTCTAGTGGCACAGCTAGCACTGCAATGCAGTGCCTTAGACCACTGCGCCACTCGGGAGGCCGCACGTGGCCAGCTTTAACTTAACTTTGTCTGTGCGTCATAATGCCTACTCCATGTGGTCACAACCTATTGTTAACCGTAACCTATTCGTAATATCACTGATGGCTCATGAAAAATAAACCTCAAATGACAGGATGTAAGAGGTAAGGCCATCCAACTACAAGCAACCTACATATTTGTATGGAAGTATTTAGTTATAATGTCGTCATGTTTACAATAAAGTTGTGTAGGCATTACTATGCACTGAAAATGTGTGTGGAATATTACTTCATCATAAATGTGTGGCACAAATGTGTCCGCATCTTTTAAATACAATCAATGTAGTACATTTGAGTCCACAATGCACTGCTGAATTGCCTACATTCGATGTGATAGAAATGATAGAGCAAGGTTACATTCAAGATTGAACGTTTACCACTGTTACAAATCACTCTCTTCTGCTCAATAAGTAGGCTAGTAGCCTACACCATTTTTTGACAGTCTTGCGTCCTTGTTTTGAGGTTGTGTTGATGATGGTAGGTGATAATGGTTATCAAGTACCAAAGATAAGCACCTAACCAGAGCCCACTGTCAAAGCCAGGTTGATATAACAAACAACGATAATGGAACGTTTGGATAGCCAGAACGCAATTAAACGTGTGTTGCAATCAAAGCCATGTGATTGATGTCATATAAAAAGCCATTGAGAACTAATCAGTGCAGACATTCCAACACAATGTTACCATGATGGAGTAGAACGTACAATAATCAGTTTCTTCACGTTTTGTTACAGTAGCCTGACAGCATAAAATAAGAAGATATAATACATTTTTTACATTAAAAAAAACGTAATATCAAGTGACAATTGGCTAAACTGAAGGTAGAAATGGCACTAAAAGTGAAAAATCAAAGAAAACCCAAAAAATGACTAAATAAGAGCGAGTAACATCATCCCTACCTGGCACAACTTTGCATGCCATTGACCACTCAAAAGACGTAGATGGAAAATCACAGGTAAAACACTACTGACACACAAACTGGCAGCTTCTCACATTACAGTATATATATACATATATAGTGCATTTGGAAAGTATTCAGACCCTTTGACATTTTCCATATTTTGTTACGCTACAGCCTTATTCTAAAATGGATTAAAAAACGAATCATCTGATCAATCTACACACAATACCGCATAACGACAAACTGAAAACAGTTGTTATTTTTGTTTGCAAATGTATTACAAATAAAAAAACAGAAATACCTTATTTACATAAGTATTCAGACCCTTTGCTATGAGACTCGAAATTGAGCTCAGGTGCATCCTGTTTCCATTGATCATCCTTGAAATGTTTCCACAACTTGATTGGAGTCCACCTGTGTTAACTTCAATTGATTGGACATGATTTGGAAAGGCACACACCTGTCTATATAAAGATCCCACAGTTGACAGTGCATGTCAGAGCAAAAACAAGGCCATGAGGAATTGTCCGTAGAGCTCAGATACATGATTGTGTCCAGGCACAGATCTGGGGAAGGGTACCAAAACATTTCTGCAGCATTGAAGGTCCCCAAGAACACAGTGGCCTCCATCATTCTTAAATGGAAGAAGTTTGGAAACACCAAGACTCTTCCTAGAGCTGGCCGCCCGGCCAAACTGAGCAATCGGGGGAGAAGGGCCTTGGTCAGGGAGGTCCCGTATGGACTCCGGAGAGGCGAAGGTCGAGAGCTATGCGTCCTCCGAAACACGACCCTGCCAAGCCACACTGCTTCTTAAAACACTGCTCGCTTAATCCGGAAGCCAGCCTCACCAATGAGTCGGAGGAAACCCTGTCGAACTGGCGACCGTGTCAGCTTGCATGTGCCCGGCCCGCCACAGGAGTTGCTAGAGCGCGATGGGACAAGGACAACCCGGATGGCCAAACCCTCCCCTAACCCAGATGATGCTGGGCCAATTGTGCGCCGCCTCATGGATCTCCCGGTCGTGGTCGGATTCGACACAAATCAAATCAAATTTGATTAGTCACATGCGCCGAATACAACCTTACAGTGAAATGCTTACTTATAACCGACAGTGCAGTTTCAAAAAATACGGATAAGAATAAGAGATAAAAGTGTAGTAATTAAAGAGGAGCATTAAAAAATAACAATATATACAGGGGGGTGCCAGAACAGAGTCAATGTGCGGGGCACCGGTTGAGGTAGTATGTACGTGTAGGTAAAGTTAATTAAAGTGACTATGCATAGATGACAACAGAGAGTGGCAGTGGTGTGGAGAGGGGGACAATGTGAATAGTCAGGGTAGCCATTTGACTCGATGTTCAGGATTCTTATGGCTTGGGGGCAGAAGCTGTTTAGAAGCCTCTTTAACCTAGACTTGGCGCTCCGGTACCGCTTGCCGTGTGGTAGCAGAGAGAACAGTCTATGACTAGGGTGGCTGGAGTCTTTGACAATTTTCAGGGCCTTACTCTGACACCGCCTGGTATAGAGGTCCTGGATGGCAGGAAGCTTAGCCCCAGTGATGTACTGGGCCGATCACACTACTCTCTGTAGCGCCTTGCGGTCGGAGGCCGAGCAGTTGCCATACGAGGCAGTAATGCAACCAGTTGTGCCCGCTTCACAACTGTCATGGTGTGCTTGGACCATGTTAGTTTGTTGGTGATGTGGACACTAAGGAACTTGAAGCTCTCAACCTGCTCCACTGCAGGCCCGTCAATGAGAATGGGGGCGTGCTCGGTCCTCTTTTTCTAGTGGTCCACAATCATCTCCTTTGTCTTGATCACATTGAGGGAGAGGTTGTTGTCCTGGCACCACACGGCCAGGTCTCTGATCTCATCCCTATAGGCTGTCTCGTTGTTGTCGGTGATCAGGCCTACCACTGTTGTGTCAACGGCAAATGTAATGATGGTGTTGGAGTCGTGCCTGGCCGTGCAGTCATGAGTGAACAGGGAGTACACGAGGGGGCTGAGGACGTACCCCTGAGGGGCCCCTGTGTTGAGGATCAGCGTGGTGGATGTGTTGTTACATACCCTTACCACCTGGGGGCGGTCCGTCAGGAAGTCCAGGATCCAGTTGCAGAGGGAGGTGTTTAGTCCCAGGGTCCTTAGCTTAGTGATGAGCTTTGAGGGCATTATGGTGTTGAATGCTAAGCTGTAGTCAATAAATAGCATTCTTACATAGGTGTTCCTTTTGTCCAGGTAGGAATGGGCAGTGTGGAATGCAATAGAGACGGCATCATCTGTGGATCTGTTTGGGTGGTATACAAATTGGAGTGGGTCTAGGGCTTCTGGGATGATGGTGTTGATGTGAGCCATGACCAGCCTTTCAAAGCACTTCATGGCTACAGACGTGAGTGATGGGTCGGTAGTCATTTAGGCAGGTTACCTTAATGTTCTTGGGCACAGGCACTATGCCTTTCTGCTTAAAACATGTTGGTGTTACAGACGTGGACAGGGGGAGAGGTTGAAAATGTCAGTGAAGACACTTGCTAGTTGGTCGGCGCATGCTCGCAGTACACGTCCTGGTAATCCGTCTGGCCCTGCGGCCTTGTCAATGTTGACCTGTCTAAAGGTCTTGCTCACATCGGCTGCAGAGAGTGTGATCACATAGTCTTCCGGTACAGCTGGTGTTCTCATTCATGTGAGTATAGAAGTAGTTAAGCTCGTCCGGTTCGCTCGTGTTTCTGGGCAGCTCTCGGATGTGCTTCCCTTTGTAGTCTGTAATGGTTTGCAGACCCTGCCACATCCGATGAGCGTCAGAGCCGGTGTAGTACGAGTCGATCTTAGTCCTGTATTGATGCTTTGACTGTTTGATGGTTCGTCGGAGAGTATAGCGGGATTTCTTATAAGCTTCTGGGTTAGAGTCCCGCGCCTTGAAAGCGGCAGCTCTAGCCTTTAGCTCAGTGCGGATGCAGCCTGTAATCCATGGTTTCTGGTTGGGGTATGTACGTACGGTCACTGTGGGGACGACGTCATCGATGCACTTATTGATGAAGCCAATGACAGATGTGGTTTACAATGCCATTGGAGGAATCCTGGAACATATTCCAGTCTGTGCTAGCAAAACAGTCCTGTAGCTTAGCATCTGCTTCATCTGACCACTTTTTTTTATTGATCTAGTCACTGGTGCTTCCTGCTTAAATTTTTGCTTGAAAGGAGGAATCTGGAGGATAGAATTATGGTCAGATTTTCCAAATGGAGGGAGAGCGTTGTATGCATCTCTGTGTGTGGAGTATAGGTGGTCCAGAGTTATTTTCCCTCTGGTTGCACATTTAACATGTTGATAGAAATGAGGTAAAACTGTAGGAGCGCCGTCTCTGGGTGAGCGTTTTCTTGTTTGCTTATGGCGGAATACAGCTCATTCAATGCTATCTTGGCGCCAGTCTCTGACTGTGGTGGTATGTAAACAGCTACAAAGAATATAGATGAAAACACTCTCGGTAGGTAATGTGGTCTGCAGCTTATCATGAGAAACTGTACCTCAGGCGGGCAATGGCTCGAGACTTCCTTAGATTTTGTGCACCAGCTGTAAAATACATAGACCGCCGGCCCTTGTCTTACCACACGCCGCTGTTCTAGCCTGCCGGTACATTATATTGTCGTCGTTCAGCCACGACTCCTTGAAGCGTAAGATATTACAGTTTTTAAAGTCTGGTTGGTAGTTTAATCTTCCCAATAACTCGTAAATTTTTCTGTCCAAAGATAGCATGTTTGCAAGCAGAATTGAGGGGAGTGGGGGTTTATTCGATTGCCTCCTACTCCTCAGAAGGTAGCCCGCTCTCCGGCCTCTCTTTCTCCGCCTCCTCTTCACGCAGATCACTGGGGTCAGGGCCTGTTCCCGAGGGAGCCGTATATCCTCTGCCTCGGGCTTGTCAGTCGTGAAAGAAGAAAAAGGAGTCTGCTAGTCCGTGGTGAGTAATCGCAGTCCTGATGTCTAGAAGTTATTTTCGGTTATAAGAGACGGTAGCGGCAACATTATGTAGAAAAATACTAAGTCACAAACAACGCAGATAAATGAACAAAAAACACAATCAGTTGGGGGCGTGTAAAACGTCTGCCTTCTGCTCCGGCGCCATTTTATAAATACACGTCCCGGGATCGAACTCGGATCTGTAGTGACGCCTCTTGTACTGCGATGCACTCCCCATCCAACCTGACAGAGCTTGAGAGGATCTGCAGAGAAGAATGTGAGAACTCCCCAAATACAGGTGTGCCAAGCTTTTAGCGTCATACCCAAGAAGACTCGAGGCTGTAATCGCTGCAAAAGGTACATCAACAAAGTCTTGAGTAATGGGTCTGAATACTTATGTAAATGTGACATTTAAGTAGTTTTTTTCTAAATTAGCAAAACATTTGAAAAACGTGTTTTTGCTTTGTCATTATGGAGTGTGTAGATTGATGAGGAAAAAATCTATTAATCAATTTTAGAAAATGGCTGTAACCTTACAAAATGTGGGAAAAGTCAAGGGGTCTGAATACTTTCCGAATGCACTGTATATATACAGTACAAGTCAACATTTTGGACACACCTACTCATTCAAGGTTTTTTCTTTATTTGTACTATTTTCTACATTGTAGAACAATAGTGAAGACATCAAAACTATGAAATAACACATATGGAATCATGTAGCAACCAAAAAAGTGTTGAAAATATCAAACATATTTTATATTTGAGATTCTTCAAAGTAGAGATTCTTCAAGGTGTGTCCAAACCTTTGCCTTGATGACAGCTTTGCACACTCTGGCATTCTCTCAACCAGCTTCACCTGGAACTTTTTGTTGTTGTTGGTTACTGCATGATTCAATATGTGTTATTTCATAGTTTTGATGTCTTCACTATTATTCTACAATGTAGAACCCTTGAAAACCCTTGAATGAGTAGGTGTGTCCAAACTTTTGACTGGTACTGTAAACAAAACTAAATAACTTCACCAGAAATAAGCAAATTAACATTCATATCTTTTTGAATTCAAAACTCCTATTCCCTATCCCTTGGCCCACCTCCCCAACCCACCCCTCCCTCCAACATGTAGCATAGTAAATTGAATATTTAGCTTGTTTTGTAACATTGCAATTTGGACACTGACAAAAACAAACATTCGGTCACTCAAGTCGCAATGCACTTCTTCACGTTTGTTTGTTTGTTTATTCTTTCTTAATTTTTTCTGTAAAAGTAAGATTTACGTTTTTCTGTGTCTATAAGAGATGGGGGGCCTTCAGGACAATTTGACCGTGCAAAACAAATGCCAACATCTTACTAAAAGCTACCTTATCGTTTCAAATACTAAACTCAGCACGTTTTTTTTGTAACATCCTGGCGTTTTTGCACTGTCAAAATGGCCGCCCTTAGTCTGCATAGTGCATGATGGACTCTACGTAGTTGCCGGGGAAGAGGCCAGTGACGCCGTTGCAGACGCCCTCGTACCAGCCGTCGTCGTTCTTCTTGATGATGAAGATGATGGAGCCCTCCATGAAGGACAGTTCGTCCTCCTTGTCCTTGGAGTAGTCATAAATGGCCACCACTGTAAAAAACATTTGATTGATTTATTTTACCGGGTAAATTATTGAGAACAAATTCTCTTTTACAATAACGACCTGACCATAGACAGAACAGAGTGAGGGAGAACAGCTGGTGGGAATAGAGCTGTACGTGAAATAATTACTTAAGGAGATACAGCACTATAATATAGTATAGTATAGTAGGCCTACACCCAAGATTGACAATTTGTGGGTGTCCCTTAGTAGTATCTGTCCTAAACTACTTAATTGGTCCTTTGGATTTGGATAAGTTTGATACTTTGTCTCCACAGAAATTTGTTTTTCACCATTTAAAACAAGCTTATAACAGCACGTAAATCATGTTCAAACTGGTGTCAGTGTATGACGTCACTAAAGTTCCGGGGGTCCCAGTCAAACTCACCCTTCTCTACGTAGGACTTGGGGGCCCAGTGGGGGTCTTCGTCAGCATAAGGGTCATTATAGTGCACCACGGCCGCCTCCTCATCCCCCTGGTAGTCCACTGGTGGGGGCGGGGGAGGGGGCGAGGGCTCCTCAAACATGACAACGTCCTCGGGAGGGGGCGGTGGAAGGGGGTCCGGGCTGTCTGTTACTGAACAGGAGGGTAGAGGAAAATAAATTTGACATTATGGAAGCACAATTTCATAGGGATGTCTGTTATAGCAATTATATTTATTTGTGTGATATCAATAGCGCTCGCTAGCTTGTAGTGCTAAAAAACGGAAATGAGTTACCTCTGATTCGTTCAGCCATTCCTATGGGGAAAGAATAGGGTTTTGGGATAAGCGCTGAAAATAAGGTCTGAGGTTAATACAGCCTTAGCAGATCTTATACGTTTTGTTCTATGAGATAATACCAGTCAGTTAACATTACCTTTATGCTTTGTGCTTTGTTTTGCTACATAAATGCCTAAAAATTCACAAAAAGTGACGTTAGCTGATGAAGATTATCTCATAGAGCAAAACGTATGAGATCTCCTAAGCTTGTGTTTATCACACATACCTTATTTTTGGCGTATATCCAAAAACCCTATCAAAAACACCATTCGTTTCCCCATAGGCTTTGTCCAATGAACCATGGCGGAGTTAGTCCATACAAAAAGATGCCAATTTCTAATTTCTCTATATTATGGCCTGGGGTTTCTCCTGACCATGTGACCTGACCAGGAAAAACTCCTAAATATATATACTGTTTACGTTTATTTCCAAAATGCTATATCCACACATTTTTCATATTTGTGTTTTTTCATCAGAAATGATTTCTTATGGGTACCTTAATGTATGTGTAAAATATTACTGTTCTCTGATTTTTAATTAATTGAGTTTCAATGTTTTTTTGCTAAACGCTATATATCCATTGTTTAGCTGGAATGTAACGTTTGTATCCTGTATATTTTACTGTGATATGTGGTTGTCTCACCTAGCTATTTTAAGATGAACACACTTACTGTAAGTCACTGAATAAGAGCATCTGATAAATAACTAAAATGTCAAATGTAAATCTCATATTGCTGTATTGAATTATAATTCTTTACAAATAACTATATTGATGTCACAAATACAACATTTGTAGATTTCTTTATTAAATTAAGTTATTTGTTACATTTGACTGTGTAAAGCCTAGCAGTACTACGTATTTCTCTGACAGTGAGGGAGATATATAGCATTTTGCAAAAAAACAAGCTCATTTGTCTCTCTGAAATGAAACCATCAAGTAATAGATTTGAAACAAATGTCTGTCACAACCCCATGCCATGATGAAACAGTGAAAAAACACACCAATCTCTTTCATGATTTCTTTAAACAATAAAAGCTGATTAACATTTCTGAAATGGTCTTAGCTCCACCACTCCAAACTGAACAAATAACTTAAATCTGCCCCTTCCAGTGTGTTGCTCCTTAACATCATACTAACAAAACATTCATTCATATACAGGGAGTGTACAAAACATTAGGAACACCTGCTCTTTCCATGACATAGACTGGCCAAGTGAAAGCTATGATCCCTTATTGATGTCAACTGTTAAATACCACTTCAATCAGTGTAGATGAAGGGGAAGAGACAGGTTAAAGAAGGATTTTTAAGCCTTGAGACAATTGAGAAATGGATTGTGTATGTGTGCCATTCAGAGGGTGAATGGGCAAGACAAAAGATTTAAGTGCCTTTGAACGGGGTATGGTAGTAGGTGCCAGGCACAGTCAAGAACTGCAACACTGCTGTGTTTTTTACTCTTAACAGTTTCCAGTGTATCAAGAATGGTCCACCACCAGCACTGGAGTCAACATGGGCCAGCATCCCTGTGGAACGCTTTCGACACCTTGCAGAGTCCATGACCCGATGAATTGAGGCTTTTCTGAGGGCAAAAATGGGTGCAACTCAATATTAGGAAGGTATATATTAGATTCTATTCTACCAGTATTCTATTCGATTCCATTTATTCTACCTGTATTCTATTCAACCGCAATTGTATTCTATTATACCAATATTCTTGTCTATTTATTCAATTATCTATGTCTTGTTTTTTTCTACTGCATCATTGATTGTATGTTGTTTTACTCCATGTGTAACTCTGTTTTTGTATGTTGTCGAACTGCTTTGCTTTATCTTGGCCAGGTCGCAATTGTAAATGAGAACTTGTTCTCAACTTGCCTACCTGGTTAAATAAAGGTGAAATAAAATAAAAATAAATAAAAAATTATATTCTATGCCATGCATGAGCCTGATCTTTCAGATGTGTGATGACCTTTTCTGACCAGCAGATAGCATGACAGAACATAGTGTCTTCTCTTATTATACCATGCACTCGGAAAGTATTCAGATCTCTTGACTTTTTCCACATATTGTTACGTTACAGCATTATTCTGAAATTGATTAAATCGTTTTTTCCCCCTCATCAATATACATACAATGCCCCATAATGACAAAGGAAAAACAGGTTTTTGGAAATATTTGCAAACGTTCTTCTCTGCAGATCCTCTCAAGCGATGTTCGATTGGGTTCAAGTCCGGGCTCTGGCTGAGCCACTCAAGGACATTCAGAGACTTGTTCCGAAGCCACTTCAGCGTTGTCTTGGCTGTGTGCTTAGGGTTGTTGTCCTGATGGAAGGTGAACCTTCGCCCCAGTCTGAGGTCCTGCGCGTTTTCATCAAGGATCTCTCTGTACTTTGCTCTGTTCATCTTTCCCTCAATCCTAACTAGTCTCCCAGTCCCTGCCGCTGAAAAACATCCTGACAGCATGATGCTGCCACCACCATGCTTCACTGGTACCAGGTTTCCTCCATGAGGGGTTGTATCAAAGAGTTCAATCTTAGTTTCATCAGACCAGAGAATCTTGTTTCTCATGGTCTGAGAGTTCTTTAGGTGCCTTTTTGGCAAACTCCAAACAGGCTGTCATGTGCCTTTTACTGAAAGGCCTGATTGGTAGAGGGCTGCAGAGATGGTTGTCCTTCTGGAAGGTTCTCCGATCTTCAAAGAGGAACTCTAGAGCTCTGTCAGAGTGACTACCTCCCTGACCAAGGCCCTTCTCTCCCAATTTCTCAGTTTGGCCGAGCGGCCAGCTCTAAGAAGAGTCTTGGTGGTTCCAAACTTCTTCCATTTAAGAATGAAGGAGGCCACTGTGTTCTTCTTCAATGCGGCAGACATTTTTTGGTACCCTTCCCCAGATCTGTTTCTTGATACAATCCTGTATCTGAGCTCTACGGACAATTACTTCAACCTCAAGGCTTGGTTTTTGCTCTGACATGCACTGTCAACTGCAGGACCTTATATAGGCAGGTGTGTGCCTTTCCAAATCATGTCCAGTCATGAATTTACCACAGGTGGACTCCAATCAAGTTGTAGAAACAGCTCAAGGATGATCTATGGAAACAGCATGTACCTGAGCTCAATTTCGAATCTCATAGTAAAGGGTCTGAATACTTACGCAAATAAGGTATTTCTGCTTTTTATTTTTAATACATTTGCAAAAATGTCTAAAAACCTGTTTTCGTCATTATGGGGTATTGTGTGTAGATTGATGAGAATTGTTATTTAATCCATTTTAGAATAAGGCTGTAACGTAACAAAATGTGGAGAAAGTAAACGGTTCTGAATACTTTCCGAATGCTCTGTATGTATAAAACAGACACAGTAGTTCAGATATGGCTAGTAGGGTTTCTCGAGGTGAAATGCAAATGCAAAATAAGGAAAGTAAGGATCCAAGTGTCATTTGAAAGCTGGATTAACAACTAAAGTCACCTGGACAAGGACACAGCTGCTGTGTACAGTAGGGATTGGGAAGATCCCTGAGACGTGCCCTGTCTGATTAAAACTGTGTTTGACTTGGCTGACACCATGCGGTTTTCCAAACGTTAAGTCACGTGTTTTCAGTGGACAAAGGTAGAACCATATAACTCTCGCCACTGTCACTCAGTGACCATGGCAACAGACAAAACATTGGAGGGGTGTGTCTAAAGGCAGTAGCCAGCGTACGAAAAAGGCATGACAGACCCAGCATAAAAGAGCACAAATAGGTGACAGTGTGAAATGTAAGGCTGAGGGAGAGGTGCTGTTACCTGTGTGTGCGTTGGTTCTTCTATCCTTTTGGGGAACTAAAATCGCCAAATGTCCCCACAAGGATAGAAAAACAAGGAAAATTCTCTCTCGTGGAGACATTTCTCCCGTCCCCATGAGGACAAAGGCTATTTTAAACTCAGGAGTTAGGTTTCAGGTTACAATTAGGGTTAGGGTTAAAATTATGGTTAGGTTTAGCTTTCGGGTTTGGGTTAGGGGTATGGTAAGGGTTAGGTTTAGGGAAAATAGGATTTTAAATGGAAATACATTTTAGGTCCCAACGGGGATAGAAGAAAACGTGTGTGTGTGTGCGTGTGTGTTACTTACTGGTCTCCTGTACTCTGGCCACAAAGCCCGTCAGAGGAATCTGAGGAGTCAGCTGCACCATAGGAGGGGGAGGAGGAGCCACAGACACTAAAAGCAGCAACACAGACAGGCAGACAGATGGACATACCAGAGAGAGAGAACGAAAGAGAGATAGGGAGATGGAAGGAGAAACACAGGAAAAATATGCTGGTCAGAGAGCAAAACAAAGCAGTAAGCGTGCATACCCACTTAGAGTATTTTATTCTCTCAATTCAACTTTACCCTTCAGGCAAAGCTGGTTGAAATTACGTTTTTACAACCACAAACTGGTTGAAATTATGTTATTACAACCACAAACTGGTTGAAATGACGTTATTACAACAACAAACTGGTTGAAATTAGGTTATTTTGATGTTATTTCAACCAGTTTTGCCTACTGGCTATGTAAACAAACAACATTCAGCATGGCAGCATGATATTTCACAGTATACTATAGACAGTGTTTATTTGTGTTGTAACAATTTAGTTTGACCAATTACTTTTACCAAAAGTCCTCGGTTTCTTTGGGATTAATTGAAATGAACACAATGAGGTACCATTTCATACAGAGTAGTCCCCAATGTTCTAGGAATGATTTTAAATTGTGTCAAAAATGTATTGTGTAATAATACCAACTTCTAGTTTACTGTGCAATAAAATGCAAACAGCTACACTGTGCATTTCTGTTCTTCAGTTGAAAAATCACATTTTTTATGACACTCCTTTGTCTTCCGATAGGTTGCATAACTCATATCTGACGTAAGACAATGATTATGCCCTTCATTGAATGAACATCACCCTAACCCCAGAACAGTGTGGTAATGATTGTTCCCACCCAAAGGCATGATGTCATAAAGCAGTGGTTCCCAAAAAATGTTTTAATCAGTGGCACACCTTGATGGGCTAATAAATGTTGTGGCACACCTAAACTTTTCCTAATAATTTATTAAGTGTTTATGACCTTCATCTCATCTGATCCATACTGCAAATCATTCATTTTCTGTGACAACCATTTTTTTCATAGATTAAACTGGGTGTATTTCAACTATTTTCATAGTTCCTTAGGTCCACTCATGATGGTTCATTTGTGTGTACCCCTTTAAGAGCATCCTGCAAATCTCAGATAGAAAGGAAAACATGTAGCTCTGGTAAAATAGGTCTTACTTTGAACGGAAAGGTCTAGAAACGAGCGGTTTCCTGCATTGTAAAGGTGCATCCACAGACACAAAGCCAAGCTCCGTTTGTTTCTATGGCAGAGGCTATGATACTGCTAAGCCTCAGACTTGCCTGTGTTAATGGTTCTCACAGGCAAAGTAAAATGATACTAATTACTTTGCTCATGATACGCGCCCCTCAAATGATCCAAATGTAAAAACAGCTGCAGCGCACCGGACTTGAAACAACGATACAGATTTGTAACCATGTGTGCCATTCAATCAATGTATTATCTGATTGATTTTCTTTCTAGCGGCACTGGCGCCCCCAAGTCAAAATCCCACGTTCATTCCACAGGTAATATTTATAAGCGAGTGTTATCAAGAATTGGAAAAGTTTTGCGGCACACTGGTTGAAAACCACTGTCATAGAGGGTGACACATCATCATGAGGGTGGTTTTCCTCTCTGACTCCCGGGGCATAAATCAGCAGTAATGAAATGGTTGTCTCACAACTAGTCACGTCTGATTTATTTCACCGTCATAGAGCTGCCTTCAGACACATAGATCAGTCACTGTCGCCCCTCTCCAGACTAGTCTACCTCTTATGGGTCAATGTTATGTGTGAGAGTTAACAGCGATACCGACAGTATGCCTTGGTTTTATGTTTGCGACGTTTGTCCTAAATCTCCTCTTGTTAGACAGCTAATGTCGGCGTGTGTATATGTGTGTCCTGGATTTCCCTTTGTCTGACTGCTAATGTGAGTATGTGTGGATTTATGTCTTCCACTGCCCCGAATTTCCTCTTCTCTTTTACCTGCAATTAAAGGGAGCTACCTCAAACTGGCTCCTATCCAGGACACACACTGAGTCGACCGTCTATTGATGTTGCTCTTTGGTCGGTTACAAACATTCAACCATAATCCAACTACGGTCTATTAACTTTCTTCTTTGGTCAGACCTAACATTACTTCAACCATAATCCAACAAAAATTCTTCCCGTGGTCTTACCTGAGTTCTGGGGGTAGGCGGGTCCCCCATTGAGGTGGGGCTGCTGGGACATGGAGAAATGGGAGCTGCCGGAGGGCGCCCGGCGGTAGGTACCTGTGGCCGACACCATGGAAGCTGAGGTGGCGGTGGAGTTGTGGCGGGAGACCTGCCGCGAGATGGTGCCAAACTGGGACATGGGGATGGGACCCAGGCCTGGGCCCTGGGGGACTGCTGCTGTGGTTGTTGAGGTGGGGAGAGGGGTACGGAGAAAGAAGGTAGGGAAAGGAGAGTGAGAGAGAGAGTTAGTGAATTCACTGAAGTTGGCCCTGTCTTAACCGCACTTATTTAGTGTGTGGTTGGATGGAAGCGACTCAGCTGTGGCTGGTGTGCCTGAGCACAACAACCAACCAGACAGAAAAAAAGAGTTCCATGAGAAGATATACTGTGCTGCCAAAATATCATCAAAATATGCATATGAATCTAGATCTAAATGTACAGCTGAATTATATGGAAAACTGATGCATAATATGAGGCCGAAACAAACAGACTAACACCATTGTATGCCAAAAGAGATGCCAAATTGACAGAACAAATAGGCAGCTAAGCGTATGTATATGAAAAGATTAGCTGACACAATAAACAGACACATGCTAAGTTGAAGACAGGAGAAGGCCTGATAGAAGCAGGAGATGCTATGCTAAAGGAATAAGACTGGTCAGACAGAAAGGACAGCTAAATGCTATGCTAAACAAAATGAGAAGCGAAGATAACAGAATGGAAAGCTAAATGCTAAGCTAACAGAGAAGAAAAGGTACCAAAATGGAAGTCTAAATTCTAAGCTAGGGTACCAGAGATCCTATACAGAATGGAAGGCTAAATGCTAAGCTAACAGAGAAGCTAGACAGAAAGGCTAATGCTAAGCTAACAGAATGAAAAGGCTAAAATACTACACTACCAATAGGTTAACAGAGAAGCTAATTAGACAGAACCGACAACAAAATGCTGAACTAAACAATGCTAACAGAGAAACAAACAGAATGGAAGGCTGAATGCTAAACTAGGTTAAAAGAGAAGCTAATTCAATAGAATGGACACCTAAATACTAAGCTAGCAAAGAATCTACAATAATAGAATGGCTAGTTAAATGCAAAGCTAAGCTAAAGGATATGTATCGCTGGCCTCACCTGGTCCCAGGCTGGGAGGGGAGGGAGTGGGCACGGCCAGAGGAACACTTATGCTGCTGCCACCGCTGTTCTCTCGCCCACCACTACCCCCACTGCTGCCACTGCACAGAGAGAGAGCGAGAGAGAGAGAGAGAGAGAAAGATGAGGGGAAGAAATTGGGATGGGGAAGAGGTAAAGAGAGAGTCATATATATATATATATATATATATAGAGAGAGAGAGAGAGAATAAAAGACAAGGATGATGAAAGAAGAGAGTGTCAGACAATCTGTAATTATATTGTCAGCATGAGCTCCTATCACAATTCAGCTGTAGAGCATAATGGGCTCTATTTTTCAAACCTAACACAATGGTAAGTCTTAGACTGGTGGTAGCTCTATAGGTCTGAGGGTGTCTCAGAAATATTTTAGCTATTTTCCCTGCAGGAATTATGAGCGCAAGAGCTAACGGAGGAGTGAATAGGCTGGGTTTTGATGAATACATTTGTTGTAGGTGTGTCGAGGGTTGACTCTTCACTGGCCAATCAGAACATGCTCTGTCACTAAATATGTGGCTTCTTCAAGTTGTGTATTTACATTTTTTTATGTATTGCGTTGTCATCAACTCCAATTCTAATGTTAGTCCGTTATAACCTAGTTTGATAAATAGCCGACAAAAACAAAATAACAAAATTTGGGGCTATCCTATCTTTGCTAAATATGTTGAAAATGTTAGCAGTCCACATTATTCTAAGTAATTTCATGGCTTGAATATGTAAATATACAGTTGATGTTGGAAGTTTACATACACATTCGCCAAATAATTCCCAATTCCTGACATATAATCCTCGTAAAAATTCCGTCTTAGGTCAGTTAGGAGCATCACTTTATTTTAAGAATGTGAAATGTCAGAATAATAGTAGAGAGAATGATTTATTTCAGCTTTTATTTCTTTCATCACATTCCCAGTGGGTCAGAAGTTTATATACACTCAATTAGTATTTGGTATCATTGCCTTTAAATTGTTTAACTTGGGTCAAACGTTTCGGGTATTTTGTGAAGTGCACCAGTCCCTCCTGCAGCAAAGCACCCCACAACATGATGCTGCCACCCCCGTGCTTCACGGTTGGGATGGTGTTCTTCGGCTTGCAAGCCTCCCCCTTTTTCCTCCAAACATAACGATGGTCAATATGGCCAAACAGTTCTATTGTTGTTTCATCAGACCAGAGGACATTTCTCCAAAAAGTATGATATTTGTCCCCATGTGCAGTTGCAAACCATAGTGAGTTCTTCCTTGCTGAGCGGCCTTTCAGGTTATGTCGATAGAGGACTCATTTTTACTGTGGATATAGATACTTTTGTACCGGTTTCCTCCAGCATCTTCACAAGGTCCTTTGCTGTTGTTCTGGGATTGATTTGCACTTTTCGCACCAAAGTACGTTCCTCTCTAGGAGACAGAACGCGTCTCCTTCCTGAGCAGTATGACGGCTGTGTGGTCCCATGGTGTTTATACTTGCGTACTATTGTTTGTACAGATGAACGTGGTACCTTCAGGCATTTGGAAATTGCTCCCAAGGTCGAACCAGACTTGTGGAGGTCTACAATTCTTTTTCTGAGGTCTTGGCTGATATCTTTTGATTTTCCCATGATGTCAAGCAAAGAGGCACTAAGTTTGGAGGTGTATCTGTGAAATATATCCACAGATACACCTCCAATTGACTCACATGATGTCAATTAGCCTATCAGAAGCTTCTAAAGCCATGACATCATTTTCTGGAATATTCCAAACTGTTTAATGGCACAGTCAACTTAGCATATGTAAACTTCTGACCCACTGGAATTGTGATACAGTGAATTATAAGTGAAATAATCTGTCTGTAAACAGTTGTTGGAAAAATTACTCATGTCATGCACAAAGTAGATGTCCTAACTGACTTGGCAAAACTATAGTTTGTTAACAAGAAATTTGTGGAGTGGTTGAAAAATGAGTTTTAATGACTCCAACCTAAGTGTATGTAAACTTCCGACTTCAACTGTATACATAGCATCCACACTGATATAGGGCTTTATTTTTTTATTTAACCTTTATTTAACTAGGCAAGTCAGTTAAGAACAAATTCTTATTTACAATGACGGCCTACCCCAGCCAAACCCGGACGACGCTGGGCCAATTGTACGCCGCACTACGGGACTCCCAATCACGACCGGATGTGATGCAGCCTGGATTCGAACCAGGGATTGCAGTGACGCCTCGGGCTAAGCCATGGGTATGCCAAATGTTGTCAATAGGCAAGATTACATTTACTTTGATATGGCCTAAAAAGACAGTGAATAATTCCAATCAAATTCGAATAAAAAGAAAACAACAACTTGTTTTAAATAGGCTGTTTCAATACAGTTACAGGCACTGTAATTCCCCTACCGTGGGCATATAATATTAAGGCAACAACGACTGGAGGGTTTTACGCACATTCAAAGTTTTCACAGAAGCTGGATAAATATCCGATATCAAGAGAAAGGGGGAATGTCCACTCAACGTTATACAGCTCCCAAATGTAATGTTTTATAAACTGTAAGGACCGACGCTGGAGATGAGAAGCAAGTACAGGGAGTGAACATTTAATGGAAAACGGACATCAAACAGAGGAAGGACAGCGTCTGGACAGGGGGAACAAAATGACATTACGACAATAATGCTGACACTGGGAACAAAACTGAGGAACAGACAGATATAGAGGGGGCAATCAACAACATGAAGGAGTCCAGGTGAGTCCAATGAGTGCAGATGCGTGTAGTAATGGTGACAGGTGTGCGTAATAAAGGGCAGCCGAGGGAGAGTGGGAGCAGGCGTGACAGTACCCCCTCCCCCTAGGGGCGCCACCCGGTGTCCCACCTGGGCGAGCCTGACGGGCCGGCTGAGGCATGGGCGCTGGACTAGCCGGTTGAGGAGTAGAAGCCCGACGAGCCGGCTGAGGCGTGGGAGCCCGATGACCCGGCTGAAGCGTGGGAGCCTGACGGGCCGGCTGAGGCATGACGTGGGATGGGAGCCTGATGATCGGCTGAGGCGTAGGAGCCCAACAAGCCGGCTGAGGCATGACGTGGCATGGGAGCCTGCCGAGCCAACCGAGGCAAGGAAACCTCTCGAGCCAGCTAAGGTGTGGAAGCCAGACGAGCCCGCTGAGGCACCCCCGGTTGCATCAGCAGCACCCAGACCCAACGTCACCACCAAAAACAAAAAATAAGAACTCCCTGATGCTTCAAATAGGGGTGTCAGTATTCTGTAAGGACCGACGCTGGAGATGAAAAGCAAGTACAGGGAGTGAACATTTTATGGAAAATGGACATCAAACAGAGGAAGGACAGCGTATGGACAGGGGAAACAAAATGACATTACGACAATAATACTGGCACGGGAAACAAAACTGAGGAACAGACAGATCAATCAACAAAGTGAAGGAGTCCAGGTGAGTCCAATGAGTGCAGATGTGCATAATGATGGTGACAGGTGTGCGTAATAAAGGGCTTCCTGTTGTTCGAGAGCGAGAGTGGGAGCAGGCGTGACATAAACATAAAAACAAAATGCTGACATGGGCTAATTAAGTGACTGCTGATGCACAACCAAATTTCGAAATTGCACCTGGTGTATTCTATTAATCTAACAGGTGGTTGAGACCCCGAAGTTGAGTCAACCCCCCCAAAATAAAAATTGGGTCCGGGGGCCACCAGCGGCCAATTCCTGGCCTAGTGTAAGGGTAGCCTGAGCAAGGCTTGGTTCATAATCATATGAAATAAAAAGCAAGCAATTGTTAAAGGAAAAAAACAGGAGCTAGATAAAATAATGTAGGCCTACAGATAAAAAGGGGATGTCCGCTCACTATTTTGCTGCTCACAAACTTGATATTTTAATAAAGCTTTGCTAAATAAGATTTATTTCAAAGTAATCTCACGACCCTTTATTGATAAGCTTGGCTACTTGATGAACAAAAAAAGGACAAAAAAGGAACACTTATGAGGGACAAAAAAAATCCAGCCTTCATTGAGGGGAGGGGAGGCAATGCTTGGTTTTTAATCACATGAAGGCTCTTACAGACGAGCTGCAGTAAACGGCTATTGAACTGCGAGTAAATCCGCCACCCGTGTGTAGAGACCAGCGGCCCCCTTTGTTGTCAGCATGAATGTTGTCATTAAAACATTGTTTGATTGGATGACACGATGAACTCGGCTCATTGGTCAACCACGCAGGCTTTGTTGCCGGCACTACCTTTCAGATATAAAGAACAGTCTGCAAAACGTTGGCGTCACCCCATCTTGGTTTGAAAGGTGTAAAACACACCAACACACACACCTAGGCACACAGACACACGCGCTCCAGTGGCCACATGCAAATTAGGGGTGGGCAGTGTGTGTTACCTGTGTGTTCTGGGTCTCTGGTTGAGGGAGGCCGTGCGCGCAGGGCTGTGCTGGCTGCCTAGTCGTGCTGGGCTGGTCATATAGTCGTTAGGCACCGTTGGAGGCTTGACTGGCTCCAGGGTCTTATAGGGGGTGTTTCGCCTGGAGAGGACACACACATTGAGAACATTAAGCGCATGTCAACACAACACACACCAATAACATTTTGCATGATAAGAAAACACACACGTGCCCATACACACCAATAACTTAAGTGCACATCAGCACAACACAAGCTCACACAGGCACACACACACTCATACACACATTTTTTGGGATACCATACCCAAGAGTCCCACGACCAGCCATGGGTGGGCTCGGGGGTTTCTGTGTCGGTGGATTGGTCCTCGATAATGTCCCCCCTCCTCCTCCCCTCGCTGGCTGGTTGTTGCCATGTTGCTATAAAAAAAGAAAAACATGGATTCTCAGTCATAGGTGGCCAACTGATGTTCAACCCTTTACAAATGCAATTACTGTATGTTACATTGTGCAAGTATCCTATTACAGCACGGTG